>NC_091282.1:816795598-817446098 GCF_032444005.1 Ranitomeya imitator | reverse complement strand
GTTTCCATATTATATGTCCCCCCCCCACAGTGATATCATTATGTTTCCATATTTTATATCCCCCACAGTCATATCATTATGTTTCCATATTATATGTCCCCCACAGTGATATCATTATGTTTCCATATTTTATATCCCCCACAGTGATATCATTATGTTTCCATATTATATGTCCCCCCCCACAGTGATATCATTATGTTTCCATATTTTATATCCCCCACAGTCATATCATTATGTTTCCATATTATATGTCCCCCACAGTGATATCATTATGTTTCCATATTATATGTCCCCCACAGTGATATCATTATGTTTCCATATTATATGTCCCCCCCCACAGTGATATCATTATGTTTCCATATTTTATGTCCCCCCCCCACAGTGATGTCATTATGTTTCCATATTATATGTCCCCCACAGTGATATCATTATGTTTCCATATTTTATATCCCCCACAGTCATATCATTATGTTTCCATATTATATGTCCCCCCCCACAGTGATATCATTATGTTTCCATATTTTATGTCCCCCCCACAGTGATGTCATTATGTTCCCATATTATATGTCCCCCACAGTGATATCATTATGTTTCCATATTTTATATCCCCCACAGTCATATCATTATGTTTCCATATTATATGTCCCCCCCCACAGTGATATCATTATGTTTCCATATTTTATGTCCCCCCCCACACTGATGTCATTATGTTCCCATATTATATGTCCCCCACAGTCATATCATTATGTTTCCATATTATATGTCCCCCCCACAGTGATATCATTATGTTTCCATATTATATGTCCCCCACAGTGATATCATTATGTTTCCATATTATATGTCCCCCCACAGTGATGTCATTATGTTCCCATATTATATGTCCCCCCCACAGTGATATCATTATGTTTCCATATTTTATATCCCCCACAGTGATATCATTATGTTTCCATATTACATGTCCCCCCACAGTGATATCATTGTTTCCATATTATATGTCCCCCCACAGTGATATCATTATGTTTCCATATTATATGTCCCCCAGAGTGATGTCATTATGTTCCCATATTATATGTCCCCCCCACAGTGATATCATTATGTTCCCATATGATATATCCCCCACAGTAATATCATTATGTTCCCATATTATATATCCCCCACAGTGATATCATTATGTTTCCATATTATATGTCCCCCACAGTGATATCATTATGTTCCCATATTATATGTCCCCCCCACAGTGATATCATTATGTTCCCATATGATATATCCCCCACAGTAATATCATTATGTTCCCATATTATATATCCCCCACAGTGATATCATTATGTTTCCATATTATATGTCCCCCACAGTAATATCATTATGTTCCCATATTATATATCCCCCACAGTGATATCATTATGTTTCCATATTATATGTCCCCCACAGTGATATCATTATGTTCCCATATTATATATCCCCCACAGTAATATCATTATGTTCCCATATTATATGTCCCCCCACAGTGATATCATTATGTTTCCATATTATATGTCCCCCACAGTGATATCATTATGTTCCCATATTATATATCCCCCACAGTAATATCATTATGTTCCCATATTATATGTCCCCCCACAGTGATATTATTATATTTCCATATTATATGTCCCCCACAGTGATATCATTATGTTTCCATATTATATGTCCCCCACAGTGATATCATTATGTTTCCATATTTTATGTCCCCCCACAGTGATATCATTATGTTTCCATATTTTATATCCCCCACAGTGATATCATTATGTTTCCATATTATATGTCCCCCCCACAGTGATATCATTATGTTCCCATATGATATATCCCCCACAGTAATATCATTATGTTCCCATATTATATATCCCCCACAGTGATATCATTATGTTTCCATATTATATGTCCCCCACAGTGATATCATTATGTTCCCATATTATATATCCCCCACAGTAATATCATTATGTTCCCATATTATATGTCCCCCCACAGTGATATCATTATGTTTCCATATTATATGTCCCCCACAGTGATATCATTATGTTCCCATATTATATATTCCCCACAGTAATATCATTATGTTCCCATATTATATGTCCCCCCACAGTGATATCATTATATTTCCATATTATATGTCCCCCACAGTGATATCATTATGTTTCCATATTATATGTCCCCCACAGTGATATCATTATGTTCCCATATTATATATCCCCCACAGTAATATCATTATGTTCCCATATTATATATCCCCCACAGTGATATCATTATGTCTCTATATTATATGTCCCCCCCACAGTGATATCATTATGTTTCCATATTTTATATCCCCCACAGTGATGTCATTATGTTTCCATATTATATGTCCCCCCCACAGTGATATCATTATGTTCCATATTATATGTCCCCCACAGTGATATCATTATGTTCCATATTATATGTCCCCCCACAGTGATATCATTATGTTTCCATAATATATGTCCCTCCACAGTGATATCATGATGTTTCCATATGATATGTCCCCCAACAGTGATATCATTATGTTTCCATATTACATGTCTCCCACAGTGATATCATTATGTTTCCATATTATATGTCCCCCACAGTGATATCATTATGTTTCCATATTATTTGTCCCCCACAGTGATATCATTATGTTTCCATATTATATATCCCCCACACTGATATCATTATGTTTCCATATTATATGTCCCCCACAGTGATATTATGTTTCCATATTGTATGTCCCCCACAGTGATATCATTATGTTTCCATATTATATGTCCCCCACAGTGATATCATTATGTTTCCATATTATATGTCCCCCAACAGTGATATCATTATGTTTCCATATTACATGTCTCCCACAGTGATATCATTATGTTTCCATATTATATGTCGCCCTACAGTGATATCATTATGCTTCCATATTACTTGTCTCCCACAGTGATATCATTATGTTTCCATATTATATGTCCCCCACAGTGATATTATTATGTTTCCATATTATATGTCCCCCACAGTGATATCATTATGTTTCCATATTACATGTCTCCCACAGTGATATTATTATGTTTCCATATTATATGTCCCCCACAGTGATATCATTATGTTTCCATATTATATGTCCCCCACAGTGATATCATTATGTTTCACAGAAGGGAGACAGGGGGCAGAAAGGAGACAAGGGGCAGATTGGAGACACGGGGCAGAATGGAGACAAGGGGCAGATTGGAGACATGGGGGCAGAATGAAGACAGGTGGCAGAATGGAGACAGGTGGCAGAATGGAGACAAGGGGGCAGGATTGGAGACACGGGGCAGGATGGAGACACGGGGCAGACTTGAGACAGGTTTCAGAATGGAGACACGGGGGCAGAGTTGGAGACAGGAGGGGAAGAATGGAGACAGGTGGCAGAATGGAGACAAAGGGGCAGGATTGGAGACACAGGGCAGAATGGAGACTCGGGGCAGAATGGAGACAGGGGGCAGAATGGAGACACGGGCAGATGGGAGACACGGGGGCAGGATTGGAGACACAGGGGTTAAAGAATTTTACAAGCAAGAGCCTGCTAATGCAGCCACCCCTGCCTATAAAAACTGGGAACGAATGGAAAGCAGGGGAACGTAGCTACCTAGACTTGCGGTGCTGCGCCCCCTGCTGGTATAACCTCAGATGAACTCGAGCGTGAGAAAATATTCAGAAAAATTCCCACGCTCGAGTTCATCTGAGGTTATGCCAGCAGGGGGCGCAGCACCGCAAGTCTAGGTAGCTACGTTCCCCTGCTTTCCGTTCATTCCCCAGTTTTTACAGGCAGGGGCGGCTGCATTAGCAAGCTCCTGCTTGTAAAATTATTTAACTTCTTCAGATGGATTTACAGCATGGGACAAGACTGAATGACGGAAGGTATGGGATATTGTTGATTTTTTATTTTAACTTTGTTTCAGGTGACAAGGGTCTTCAATTGGATTGAGAGTATAATAAACTATTACAACACCCTGTGTCTTTATTTCAATAAAATACGTTTTTCCTAATGTGTGTGTGTTTTATTAACCATTTACTACTATTGGATTAATAATGGAGAGGTGTCTTATTGACACCTCTCCATTATTAACCTGGCTTAATGTCACCTTACAATAGCAAGGTGACATTAACCCTTTATTACCCCATATCCCACTGCTACACGGAAGTGGGAAGAGAGAGGCTAAGTGCCAGAATAGGCGCATCTTACAGATGTGCCTTTTCTGGGGTGGCTGGGGGTAGATGTTTTTAGCCGGGGGGGTCCTATAACTATGGTCCCTCTCTAGGCTATTAATATCTGCCCTCAGTCACTGGCTTTCCCACTCTAGCGGAGAAAATTGCTCGGGAGCCCATGCCAATTTTTTCCGTGATTTAACCCTTTATTTTAACAGCTAGAGCCCCCAAATTTTGCACAGACACTTGGAACATTATACAAATACAGAGCTCCTGTGTATAGTGTCACCGGTGATCACTGTATTACCTGTACACAGACACTGCATACTAAGTACAGATCTCCTATGAATACTGGCATTCATGGTGATATTGGTATTGTGGGTTTTTTTTTATTATTGATCAGTATTGTAGTATTCAGTCACTATGTGGTGGTAATATGTTGTCCGGCCATGGTGTGACGGTAATTGTTCCCTTTATGTGCTATTATTTGGTCAGTATGTGGTGGTAATTTGTGGTCTGGTCATGGTGTGGTGGTATTTGTTCCTTGTATGTGCTATTATTTGGTTACTATGTGGTGGTAATATGGTGTCTGGTCATGGTGCGGTGGTATTTGTCCCCTGTATGTGGTATTGGTAATTTAAAAAATTTAAAAATAAATAAAAATGTACCTAAATGGTATTGGATATTTTAACAAATGTTTAGTAGGTTATAATAGGGTAGGGCCCGATCTTGTCGTGGTGGCGGCTTTAAAAATCTTTTGACTATGGACAGTTCAAGGGGTGGAGGCGGGGATGCGTTGGAGCATGGGTGGAGTCTCAAGGGGGCCCCGAAAATTTTGCCAGCATGGGGCCCCGAAATTCCTAGTGGCAGCCCTGCACAGTGATATCATTATGTTTCCATATTATATGCCCCCCACAGTGATATCATTAAGTTTCCATATTACATGCCCCTCACACTGATATCATTGTTTCCATATTTTATGCCCCTTACAGTGATATCATTGTGGTTCCATTTTATATGTCCCCATACAGTGATATCATTGTTTCCATATTATATGCCCCCTGTAATGCCGCAGTAGCATCGTACGCAGTGAAGAGGCAGTGACCCACAAAGTTCAAACACCAAAGTCTCTTTACTGTGTTACTTCACACATAAAGGTGCATAGCGTTTTACAGTACACAACATCAAAGTTAAATACACACAGTTGCATCTCGTCTCAGTGCCCGTTTCATAGCACTACACATCATACGGCTTTAGATTGCAGTCCCTAGACAGGCCGGACTTCCCTTTGTCCAGTTTTCCTGGGTGACCGCATGCCATATTACAGTCTCCAAACACACAGCTTTACATGTGGCAGACACGCCAGTCCTCCTCTGACTAGTTCCCGTTGGTGTCCTGCAACGCTGTATCACAGTCTCTCTACTCACACAGCCGTACACAGCCGAGGATATCCTCCGGATAGCAGCCAAGCACCATATCCACCTGTTTGCAATCGTTACACATGCCATTCTTCTTTCGGGCACAGGACATCCACCTCCGACATCTCTGGGCACAGGATTGTCCACATCCGACTTTTTCGGGCACGTGACATCCACCTCCGGTTCACCACCGGGCACAGGACTGTCCACATCCGAGACCAGTTACCATAGACGACTTGCATCGCTGTATACGCTGCGGGTGCCAGGCTATTCAGCTGCCATAGCTGCTGGCACCACTGGCCTGTGCTGCTTCACACACACAGCCAGCGTACTGCAGGCCTCTGCTCTGCACAACAGCACACACCAGACTGACACTGACATTACACCTGACACACCCATTACCCTTACTGCAGGGTTTTTAACAAACAAACCTGTGGCTTTCAGCCACATAGAAAACCCGGACCGGAAATCCATGATTGCCATGCACACCTATGGACTTCATCCATCTCCATGCACAACCTGGGGAGAAAACACAGCGACCCCTACCTGTGACACGAGTAACTGCTTCACATATCCTCCTCCCTGTTCATACTTGTAACACTTGTTACCCCGTTTGTGCACGAGATAGGGCATTCGTATAACCCTGTGACGTCCCTGCCCAGAACAACATTTTCAGTCTCTCCTGCCAATACCTCTAGAGGGGGCCTATCGGGATTACACTCTGACCCTACTTTGGCGACCCCTATGGCAGGTATCTCAACATTTTTGGGTTCTACGCATGACACAGCACACAAGCACATTCTCTGCTGCTTCCACTGCAGTGCCCGCTGCTGCAGAACCTCTTGCTGCAACTGCACCTCCTGCGCAAAGCAGACTTCATGAACCCGCCGATCCACAGTAAATCTTCGTAACCCCACCGAGTTACCGCCAGAAACCTTCAGCCTTCATGGCCCTGCCTAGCCACTGCAAGCAGTCTTGAAAACTTTTTCCAACACATTTGCACAACTCTATGCAGCACTCTTTGGGGTATGCCTTTCAACTCTGCAAAAACTCTTACTGTCTCACTTATTCATTCTCGTCTGGACTATTGTAACTTTCTACTAATCGGCCTCCCTCTTACCAAACTCTCCCCGCTCCAATCTGTCCTGAATGCTGCAGCCAGCATCATATTCCTCACCAACCGTTACACCGATGCCTCTACCTTGTGCCAGTCATTACACTGGCTTCCCATCCACTCAAGAATCCAGTACAAAACTACTACCCTCATCCAAAAAGCACTCCATGGCTCAGCACCACCCTACATCTCCTCTCTGGTCTCAGTCTACCACCCTACCCGTGCCCTCCGCTCCACTAATGACCTGAGGTTAGCATCCTCAATAATCAGAACCTCCCACGTCTCCAAGACTTTACACGTGCTGCGCCGATTCTTTGGAATGCACTACCTAGGTTAATACGATTAATCCCCAATCCTCACAGTTTTAAGCGTGCCCTAAAAACTCATTTGTTCAGACTGACCTACCGCCTCAATGCATTAACCTAACTATCCCTGTGTGGCCTATTTAAAAAAAAAAAAAAAACATAATCAGGTTCCTCGCATCATGTTCTCATACACTTTATGCAGTTAATAGCCCTCTGTTTCTGTACTGTTACATACTTAGGCAGTTAACTGGTTCATGCAGCTTTACATGAACACCTGAGCCTTACACTATGGCTGGTCCGAATAACTAAAGCAATTGTTACCATCCAACTCTCGTGTCTCCCCTTTTCCTCATAGTTTGTAAGCTTGCGAGCAGGGCCCTCATTCCTCTTGGTATCTGTTTTGAACTGTGATCTCTGTTATGCTGTAATGTCTATTGTCTGTACAAGTCCCCTCTATAAGTTGTAAAGCGCTACGGAATATGTTGGCGCTATATAAATAAAAATTATTATTTTTATTATTATTATGCCTCAGTTCACACTGCCCGCATTCTCCACCATATGTAATGCAGCGGTACCATCGTACGCAGTGAAGAGGCAGTGACCCACAAAGTTCAAACACAAAAGTCTCTTTACTGTGTTACTTCACACATAAAGGTGCATAGCATTTTACAGTACACAACATCAAAGTTAAATACACACAGTTGCATCTCATCTCAGTGCCCATTTCATAGCACTACACATCATACGGCTTTAGATTGCAGTCCCTACACAGGCCGGACTTCCCTTTGTCCAGTTTTCCTGGGTGACCGCATGCCATATTACAGTCTCCAAACACACAGCTTTACATGTGGCAGACACGCCAGTCCTCCTCTGACTAGTTCCCGTTGGTGTCCTGCACCGCTGTATCACAGTCTCTCAACTCACACAGCCGTACACAGTCCAGGATATCCTCCGGATAGCAGCCAGGCATCATATCCATCTGTTTGCAATTGCTACACATGCCATTCCTTTTTCGGGCACAGGACCTCCACCTCCGGTTCACCTCCGGGCACAGGACTGTCCACATCCGAAACCAGTTACCATGGACAACTTGCATCGCTGTATATGCTGCGGGTGCCAGGCTATTCAGCTGCTATAGCTGCTGGCTCCGCTGGCCTGTGGTGCTTCACACACACAGCCAGCGTTTTGCAGGCCTCTGCTCTGCACAACAGCACACTCCAGACTGACACTGTTGTTACACCTGACACATACACGTTACTGCAGGGTTTTTAACAAACAAACCTGTGGCTTTCAGCCACATGGAAAACCCGGACTGGAAATCCATGGCTGCCATGCACACCTATGGACTAGGGTTGATCGATCCGATCATGTAAAAACGGAATTAAACTGATTTTCACTATGATCGGAATTTCGAATCCCGATTCCGATCTTTGAATGTGATGGGAAATCGGAAGTGCGCTTTTTTTTTTGTCACAATGCTTTTGATTGACAAATGAACCACCCAATGAAAAGCCTGTGAAGTATGGGTCTGCGCGGACTGCCGGGGGTCTGTGCGGGCTGCCGGAGGTCTGTGCGGGCCTGCCGGGGGTCAGTGCGGGCCTGTCGGGGGTCTGTGCGGGCCTGACGGGGGTCTGTGCGGGCCTGCCGGGGTTCTGTGCAGTATGCCGGGGGTCTGTGCGGTATGCCGGCGTCTGTGCGGTATGCCGGGGGTCTATGCGAGCCTGCCGGGGGTCTGTGCGGGACTGCCAGGGGTCTGTGCGGGCTGCCGGGGGTCTGTGCGTGCCTGTCGGGGGTCTGTGCGGGCTGCCAGGGGTCTGTGCGGACTGCCAGGGGGTCTATGCGGGCCTGCCGGGGGTCTGTGCGGGCTGCCGGGGGTCTGTGTGGGCCTGCCGGGGGTCTGCACGGGCCTGCCGGGGGTCTGTGCGGGCCTGTCTGGGGTCTGTGCGGTATGCTGGGGGTCTGTGCGGGCCTGCCAGGGGTCTGTGCGGGCCTGCCGGGGGTCTATGCGGGCCTGCCGGGGGTCTGTGTGGGCCTGCCGGGGGTCTGTGCGGGCCTGTCGGGGGTCTGTGCGGGCCTGTCGGGGGTCTGTGCGGGCTGCCAGGCGGTCTGTGTGGGCCTGCTGGGGGTCTGTGCGGGCTGCCGGGGGTCTGTGCGGGCTGCCAGGGGGTCTGTGCGGGCCGCCGAGGGTCTGTGTGGGCTGCCGGTGGGTCTGTGCGGGCTGCTGGGGGTCTATGCGGCCTCTTGGGGGTCTGTGTGGGCCTCTCGGGGGTCTGTGCGGGCTGCTGGGGGTCTGTGCGGGCTTGTCGGGGGTCTGTGCGCGCCTCTCGGGGGTCTTTGTGTGTGTGTGCAGGCATCGTCCGATGGGACAACAAGTCCCTTCGGGCTATGCCTGCTACAATGACAGTGATGATGTCTACAGTAGTAGTAGATGACTACAGTAGTACAGTAGACTACAGATGACTACAGTAGTAGTCCCATCATCCGGCTAATGTGTTGAATGCGAAACAAAAAAAACACAAACATACTACATACAACATACTACATACATACAACATACATACTACATACATACAACATACTACATACATACAGTACAGACCTAAAGTTTGGACACACCTTCTCATTTAAAGATTTTTCTGTATTTTCTTGACTATGAAAATTGTACATTCACACTGAAGGCATCAAAACTATGAATTAACACATGTGGAATTATATACTTAACAAAAAAGTGTGAAACAACTGAAATTATGTCTTATATTCTAGTTTCTTCAAAGTAGCCACTAGAGTTGAGCGACCTTGACCTTTTTAGAGTCGAGCCGGGTTTCGCGAAACCCGACTATCTCAAAAGTCGGGTCGAGTGAAATCGGCCGATTATGGCGAAAAGTCGGGATCGACCGAAACACGAAACCCAATGCAAGTCAATGGGGCAGCATAGTCGGCAGTGAGTGGGGGCCAGGAAAACATCTACACTGCCCATTTTAATGGCAAAAACATCCATTCTTCTTAATGAAGCTTGTCAATAATTGGAAGGCATTTGAAATTGGGGGTCATTTGGCTAAAGTTGTGTGGGGTAGGGCTGGTTCAAGTAATTAGTGGGCCCAGGAAATCTGGACCACGTCACGGCAGTGGAGCAGGGAGAGGTAAGTATTTCAACTTTGCAAGTGCTGTGATCCTGAGCAAGCAGGGGGGGGCCCACTTGTTGGCATTGGCACTGGCACAGGGCCCCTCAAAGTACAGCGGTGTGTTTGCACGGCGGGGGCGCCTCCCACCGGCAGCAACACTTTTGCGTACTATGAGAGGCCCTGTGCCAGTGACGTCGCCAACTAGTATTCCTCCCCCCACCTGATGAAGGAACCTGCACTTTCATCTGCACCTTCCTCTTTGTCCCCGTGTAAGGTGGTATGGTATGCGGGAAGAGCAACCTGACTTTCAGCATGGTCACAATGTTGTTGTGTAGCATGCACGGGGAATGTTGCGTTATGGGTCAATGTACCAGCAGACTCATCTATCACTGGCTGGGCAATGGGCACGATGAAGTGGAAACACAGATATAGGCCCAAAGAATAAAGTGGGCTAAATGCAGTTCAAAATTGGTAACACAGGAATAACCAGGGGGCATTGCAGTGGAGGACAACTGGAATGAGAGGCTGACACAGAGAGTAGGGCCAAATCAGTAAGTAGTCGAAATGCAGTTCAAAATTGGCAACCGTAGTAAACAGGCGGCACAGCTTTGTTCAGTGGAGGAGAACAGCAAGGAGTGGCAGACACCGATAGTAGGCCCCAACCCAACTAGTAGGCCAAATGCAGTCTAACATTAACAACTACTTAACGAGAGCCTGAAAATGGAATTTCAGGACAGGAAACCAGGAGAACAGCAAGGAGTGGCAGACACCGATAGTAGGCCCCAAACCAACTAGTACGCCAAATGCAGTTGTTCCATTTAACCACAATTTAATGAGAGCCTGAAGATAGAAGCTCAGGAAAGGCAACCTGGGGAACACCTTGGAGTGTAACACACCATCTCTCTCCACCCCATACCCATTTTGTAGGCCTAATGCAGTGTACTTTTCTACAACTACTAAACGAGAGTCGGAAGACCGAAGCAATGGCAAGGAAACCTGGGGAACACCTTGGAGTGTAACACACCATCTCTCTCCACCCCATACCCAATTTGTAGGCCTAATGCAGTGTAGTTTCCAAGAACTACTAAACGAGAGCCGGAAGATCGAAGCTCAGGAAAGGCAACCTGGGGAACACCTTGGAGTGTAACACACCCTCTCTCTACACCCCATACCCAATTTGAAGGCCTAATGCAGTGTAGTTTCCAAGAACTACTAAACGAGAGCCGGAAGATCGAAGCTCAGGAAAGGCAACCTGGGGAACACCTTGGAGTGTAACACACCCTCTCTCTACACCCCATACCCAATTTGAAGGCCTAATGCAGCGTAGTTTCCAACAACTACTAAACGAGAGCCGGAAGATCGAAGCTCAGGAAAGGCAACCTGGGGAACACCTTGGAGTGTAACAAACCCTCTCTCTACACCCCATACCCAATTTGTAGGCCTAATGCAGCGTAGTTTCCGACAACTATTAAACGAGAGCATGAAGATCGAAGCTCAGGAAAGGCAACCTGGGGAACACCTTGGAGTGTAACACACCCTCTCTCTACACCCCATACCCAATTTGAAGGCCTAATGCAGTGTAGTTTCCAAGAACTACTAAACGAGAGCCGGAAGATCGAAGCTCAGGAAAGGCAACCTGGGGAACACCTTGGAGTGGAACACACCATCTCTCTACACCCCATACCCAATTTGAAGGCCTAATGCAGCGTAGTTTCCAACAACTACTAAACGAGAGCCGGAAGATCGAAGCTCAGGAAAGGCAACCTGGGGAACACCTTGGAGTGTAACACAACGTCTCTCTACACCACGGAAGGGCTGATTCTTAGGAAGGAAGGCTGTTGGAAATAAGCATTGCGCGTCCGAGGGTGATTATATTCTTATTAGGTATATACTCACCCTCGGACGCGCCCTGCTTCTTTATTTGGAATGAATGTTTATTTGCAATGTGGTGTTGACTTTCTCTATTATTTTGGTAATTAATGATTTTATTATTTTCATTGTTTTGCATCTTCTCGGCAATAATATAAAGAAGACGCGACAGGACAACAGTCGGTGGATGCCATATCTGTGTTTTCAATTTAAAAAACCTTTCAGTTAACTACTTGCAGGAGAAAGTTATTGTAGCTGGTGGCCATTTTTAGTACTGTACCAGATTTTTGTTGTATGTGTTTGTTTTTAATGTTAAAATGTCTGCATTTGATATCTCACCAGTATTTTCTTTTTTATAAGCAAAATACTTTTTTTTTTATTTTATGATGTTGGTTCAAGGGGTACACGGGCAGCAGTAGACAGGTCAGTGGAGGCCTAGTGGAAGGAGGGACCGCAGACAGGCTTCGAAGCCCTAACATAATAAATTGGGCTGCCTGTAGGCAATTTAAAATTGGTTCCAGGGGAACACGGGCAGCAGTAGACAGGTCAGTGGAGGCCTAGAGGAAGGAGGGACCGCAGATGCGCCAATGTTTCCCCCATACCAAATTTGTAGGCCTAATGCAGTGTAGTTTCCAAGAACTACTAAACGAGAGCCGGAAGATCGAAGCTCAGGAAAGGCAACCTGGGGAACACCTTGGAGTGTAACACACCCTCTCTCTACACCCCATACCCAATTTGAAGGCCTAATGCAGCGTAGTTTCCAACAACTACTAAACGAGAGCCGGAAGATCGAAGCTCAGGAAAGGCAACCTGGGGAACACCTTGGAGTGTAACAAACCCTCTCTCTACACCCCATACCCAATTTGTAGGCCTAATGCAGCGTAGTTTCCGACAACTACTAAACGAGAGCATGAAGATCAAAGCTCAGGAAAGGCAACCTGGGGAACACCTTGGAGTGTAACACACCCTCTCTCTACACCCCATACCCAATTTGAAGGCCTAATGCAGTGTAGTTTCCAAGAACTACTAAACGAGAGCCGGAAGATCGAAGCTCAGGAAAGGCAACCTGGGGAACACCTTGGAGTGTAACACACCCTCTCTCTACACCCCATACCCAATTTGAAGGCCTAATGCAGCGTAGTTTCCAACAACTACTAAACGAGAGCCGGAAGATCGAAGCTCAGGAACGGCAACCTGGGGAACACCTTGGAGTGTAACAAACCCTCTCTCTACACCCCATACCCAATTTGTAGGCCTAATGCAGCGTAGTTTCCGACAACTACTAAACGAGAGCATGAAGATCGAAGCTCAGGAAAGGCAACCTGGGGAACACCTTGGAGTGTAACACACCCTCTCTCTACACCCCATACCCAATTTGAAGGCCTAATGCAGTGTAGTTTCCAAGAACTACTAAACGAGAGCCGGAAGATCGAAGCTCAGGAAAGGCAACCTGGGGAACACCTTGGAGTGTAACACACCCTCTCTCTACACCCCATACCCAATTTGAAGGCCTAATGCAGCGTAGTTTCCAACAACTACTAAACGAGAGCCGGAAGATCGAAGCTCAGGAAAGGCAACCTGGGGAACACCTTGGAGTGTAACACACCCTCTCTCTACACCCCATACCCAATTTGAAGGCCTAATGCAGTGTAGTTTCCAAGAACTACTAAACGAGAGCCGGAAGATCGAAGCTCAGGAAAGACAACCTGGGGAACACCTTGAAGTGTAACACAACGTCTCTCTACACCACGGAAGGGCTGATTCTTAGGAAGGAAGGCTGTTAGAAATAAGCATTGCGCGTCCGAGGGTGATTATATTCTTATTAGGTATATACTCACCCTCGGACGCGCCCTGCTTCTTTATTTGGAATGAATGTTTATTTGCAATGTGGTGTTGACTTTCTCTATTATTTTGGTAATTAATGATTTTATTATTTTCATTGTTTTGCATCTTCTCGGCAATAATATAAAGAAGACGCGACAGGACAACACTCGGTGGATGCCATATCTGTGTTTTCAATTTAAAAAACCTTTCAGTTAAATACTTGCAGGATAAAGTAATTGTAGCTGGTGGCCATTTTTAGTACTGTACCAGATTTTAGTTGTGTGTTTGTTTTTAATGTTAAAATGTCTGCATTTGATATCTCACCAGTATTTTCTTTTTTATAAGCAAAATACTTTTTTTTTTATTTTATGATGTTGGTTCAAGGGGTACACGGGCAGCAGTAGACAGGTCAGTGGAGGCCTAGTGGAAGGAGGGACCGCAGACAGGCTTCGAAGCCCTAACATAATAAATTGGCCTGCCTGTAGGCAGTTTAAAATTGGTTCCAGGGGAACACGGGCAGCAGTAGACAGGTCAGTGGAGGCCTAGTGGAAGGAGGGACCGCAGACAGGCTTCGAAGCCCTAACATAATAAATTGGGCTGCCTGTAGGCAATTTAAAATTGGTTCCAGGGGAACACGGGCAGCAGTAGACAGGTAAGTGGAGGCCTAGTGGAAGGAGGGACCGCAGACAGGCTTCAAAGGCCTAACATAATAAAATGGGCTGGCTGTAGGCAATTTAAAATTGGTTCCAGGGGAACACGGGCAGCAGTAGACAGGTCAGTGGAGGCCTAGTGGAAGGAGGGACCGCAGACAGGCTTCGAAGCCCTAACATAATAAATTGGGCTGCCTGTAGGCAGTTTAAAATTGGTTCCAGGGGAACACGGGCAGCAGTAGACAGGTCAGTGGAGGCCTAGTGGAAGGAGGGACCGCAGACAGGCTTCGAAGCCCTAACATAATAAATTGGGCTGCCTGTAGGCAATTTAAAATTGGTTCCAGGGGAACACGGGCAGCAGTAGACAGGTAAGTGGAGGCCTAGTGGAAGGAGGGACCGCAGACAGGCTTCGAAGGCCTAACATAATAAAATGGGCTGGCTGTAGGCAATTTAAAATTGGTTCCAGGGGAACACGGGCAGCAGTAGACAGGTCAGTGGAGGCCTAGTGGAAGGAGGGACCGCAGACAGGCTTCGAAGCCCTAACATAATAAATTGGGCTGCCTGTAGGCAGTTTAAAATTGGTTCCAGGGGAACACGGGCAGCAGTAGACAGGTCAGTGGAGGCCTAGTGGAAGGAGGGACCGCAGACAGGCTTCGAAGCCCTAACATAATAAATTGGGCTGCCTGTAGGCAATTTAAAATTGGTTCCAGGGGAACACGGGCAGCAGTAGACAGGTAAGTGGAGGCCTAGTGGAAGGAGGGACCGCAGACAGGCTTCGAAGGCCTAACATAATAAAATGGGCTG
Organism: Ranitomeya imitator; assembly: GCF_032444005.1. Taxonomy (NCBI): domain Eukaryota; kingdom Metazoa; phylum Chordata; class Amphibia; order Anura; family Dendrobatidae; genus Ranitomeya; species Ranitomeya imitator. The sequence continues at coordinate 817,430,786 of NC_091282.1, read as the reverse complement.
GCTGTAGGCAATTTAAAATTGGTTCCAGGGGAACACGGGCAGCAGTAGACAGGTCAGTGGAGGCCTAGTGGAAGGAGGGACCGCAGACAGGCTTCGAAGGCCTAACATAATAAAATGGGCTGGCTGTAGGCAATTTAAAATTGGTTCCAGGGGAACACGGGCAGCAGTAGACAGGTAAGTGGAGGCCTAGTGGAAGGAGGGACCGCAGACAGGCTTCGAAGGCCTAACATAATAAATTGGGCTGCCTGTAGGCAATTTAAAATTGGTTCCAGGGGAACACGGGCAGCAGTAGACAGGTAAGTGGAGGCCTAGTGGAAGGAGGGACCGCAGACAGGCTTCGAAGGCCTAACGTAATAAAATGGGCTGGCTGTAGGCAATTTACAATTGGTTCCATGGGAACACGGGCAGCAGTAGACAGGTCAGTGGAGGCCTAGTGGAAGGAGTGACGGCAGACAGGCATCAAAGGCCTAACATCATAACATTGGGCTGTTGGCAATTTAAAATTGGTTCCAGGGGTACACGGGCAACAGTGGTCTGGTCAGTGGAAGTCTAGTGGAAGGAGTGACGGCAGACAGGCATCAAAGGCCTAACATAATAACATTTGGCTGTTGGCAATTTAAAATTGGTTCCAGGGGTACACGGGCAACAGTGGTCTGGTCAGTGGAAGTCTAGTGGAAGGAGTGACGGCAGACAGGCTAAGAAGGCCTAACATAACAAAATTGGGCTGGCTGTAGGCAAGTTTAAATTGGTTCCAGGGGAACACGGCCAGCAGTGGCCTGGTCAGTGTAGTAGTTGTAGAAAGAACGGACCGCAGACAGGCTTCGAAGGCCTAACATAACAAAAATGTCAAAACAATGGTATTGTCAGTGCCAGGCATTGAAGGATGTCAGCGCATAGACTAAACATTGGTGAAGCTGTGAGAGATAATTTTGCTAGTGGTAGAGCACTGTTTGAGCTGGGGGGGGGAACTGTCTTGTGGCCGGCGGTACAGGCCCAGGGCCCCTCATATTACAATGGTGTGTCTGACGTTGGGTGCGCACCACCACCGCCAGAGACACTTTATTGTACTATGAGGGACCCAGTGGCAGTGCCGTCGACCAAAAGCGGGCACACCCACCCCTTCAGACAAACAGCACTCTCACGGGTGATGGCGCAAAGTGGCGATACCACGGCCCCGTGTGGGGAGTTTGGCCATTTTGTTAGGAGTAAACATGTCGTATGCTGGACAATCAGGTGCAGAAAATTACGTGATTGGAAAAGTCATTCAGAAGAGTCCACAGGCAAGACCTTTTCATAGGAAAGTTAGGTGTCAGCCGGGCAAGGTGGGGCAAAAGATTTCGAAATCCAGTTGTGGTTCATTTTAATGAAGGTTAGATCATCTACATTTTGGGTAGCCAGACGAGTCCTTTTTTCAGTTAGTATTGAACCTGCAGCACTGAATACTCTTTCTGATAGGACACTAGCTGCCGGGCAAGCAAGCTCCTGCAATGCATATTCTGCCAATTCTGGCCAGGTGTCTAATTTGGATGCCCAGTAATCAAATGGGAATGACGGTTGAGGGAGAACGTCGATAAGGGATGAAAAATAGTTTGTAACCATACTGGACAAATGTTGTCTCCTGTCACTTTGAATTGATGCTGCAGTACCTGTCCTGTCTGCGGTCATAGCAAAATCACTCCACAACCTGGTCAGAAAACCCCTCTGGCCAACACCACTTCTGATTTCTGCCCCTCTAACACCTCTGGTCTGCTGGTCCCTGGAGCTCGTGTGAGAACGATCACGGGCGCTGTGTGCAGGGAATGCCAGAAGCAAACGGTCAACAAGAGTTGATTGTTTTGTTGCTAATATTAGTTCCAAGTTCTCATGTGGCATAATATTTTGCAATTTGCCTTTATAGCGAGGATCAAGGAGGCAGGCCAACCAGTAATCGTCATCGTTCATCATTTTTGTAATGCGTGTGTCCCTTTTGAGGATACGCAAGGCATAATCCGCCATGTGGGCCAAAGTTCCAGTTGTCAAATCTGCGGTTGTGCTTGGTTGAGGGGCAGTTGCAGGCAAATCTACGTCACTTGTGTCCCTCAAAAAACCAGAACCCGCCCTTGCCACGCCACCAATTTCCAATGACCCCGGGAAAGCTTCCTCATTAAAAATATACTCATCCCCATCATCCTCCTCATCCTCCACCTCCTCTTCGCCCGCTACCTCGTCCTGTACACTGCCCTGACCAGACAATGGCTGACTGTCATCAAGGCTTTCCTCTTCCTCTGGTGCAGACGCCTGATCCTTTATGTGCGTCAAACTTTGCATCAGCAGACACATTAGGGGGATGCTCATGCTTATTATGGCGTTGTCTGCACTAACCAGCCGTGTGCATTCCTCAAAACACTGAAGGACTTGACACATGTCTTGAATCTTCGACCACTGCACACCTGACAACTCCATGTCTGCCATCCTACTGCCTGCCCGTGTATGTGTATCCTCCCACAAAAACATAACAGCCCGCCTCTGTTCGCACAGTCTCTGAAGCATGTGCAGTGTTGAGTTCCACCTTGTAACAACGTCTATGATTAGGCGATGCTGGGGAAGGTTCAAAGAACGCTGATAGGTCTGCATACGGCTGGAGTGTACAGGCAAACGGCGGATATGTGCGCAAAGTCCACGCACTTTCAGGAGCAGGTCGGATAACCCCGGATAACTTTTCAGGAAGCACTGCACCACCAGGTTTAAGGTGTGAGCCAGGCAAGGAATGTGTTTCAGTTGGTGAAGGGAGATGGCAGCCATGAAATTCCTTCCGTTATCACTCACTACCTTGCCTGCCTCAAGATCTACAGTGCCCAGCCACGACTGCGTTTCTTGCTGCAAGAACTCGGACAGAACTTCCGCGGTGTGTCTGTTGTCGCCCAAACACTTCATAGCCAATACAGCCTGCTGACGTTTGCCAGTAGCTGCCCCATAATGGGAGACCTGGTGTGCAACAGTGGCAGCTGCGGATGGAGTGGTTGTGCGACTGCGGTCTGTGGACGAGCTCTCGCTTCTGCAGGAGGACGAGGAGGAGGAGGAGGAGGAGGGGGTGCGAACGGCTACAGCCAACTATTTCCTAGACCGTGGGCTAGGCAGAACTGTCCCAAACTTGCTGTCCCCTGTGGACCCTGAATCCACCACATTTACCCAGTGTGCCGTGATGGACACGTAACGTCCCTGGCCATGCCTACTGGTCCATGCATCTGTTGTCAGGTGCACCTTTGTGCTCACAGATTGCCTGAGTGCATGGACGATGCGCTCTTTAACATGCTGGTGGAGGGCTGGGATGGCTTTTCTGGAAAAAAAGTGTCGAATGGGTAGCTCGTAGCGTGGTACAGCGTAGTCCATCAGGTCTTTGAAAGCTTCGCTTTCAACTAACCGGTAGGGCATCATCTCTAACGAGATTAGTCTAGCTATGTGGGCGTTCAAACCCTGTGTACGCGGATGCGAGGCTAAGTACTTCCTTTTTCTAACCATAGTCTCATGTAGGGTGAGCTGGACTGGAGAGCTGGAGATCGTGGAACTAGCGGGGGTGCCGGTGGACATGGCAGACTGAGAGACGGTGGGAGATGGTATTGTTGCCGCCGGTGCCCTAGATGCAGTGTTTCCTACTACGAAACTGGAGATTCCCTGACCCTGACTGCTTTGGCCTGACAAAGAAACCTGCACAGATACTGCAGGTGGTGCAGAAAATGGTGGCCCTACACTGCCGGAAGGGATGTTGCGTTGATGAGTAGCTTCATTGGCCGAGGGTGCTACAACCTTAAGGGACGTTTGGTAGTTAGTCCAAGCTTGCAAATGCATGGTGGTTAAATGTCTATGCATGCAACTTGTATTGAGACTTTTCAGATTCTGCTTAAGGTAGTTGAACATTTTTGACAGATTACTTTGTGCTGATCAATTGGATGTTGTTTAAAAAAATGCCAGACTGCACTCTTTCTAGCATCGGATACCTTTTCAGGCATTGCAGACTGAGCTTTAACCGGATGGCCACGCTGTCCTCCAACAGGTTTTGACTTTGCCACGCGTTTTGGCCAAGATACGGGCCCGGCAGATGGAACCTGTTGCGATGTTGATGCCTGCTGCGGCCCCTCCTCCTCCGCTTCAGAACTGCTGCCGCCTGCACCCTGTTCCCCCAATGGCTGCCAATCGGGGTCAAGAACTGGGTCATCTATTACCTCTTCTTGTAGCTCGTGTGCAACTTCGTCTGTGTCACCGTGTCGGTCGGTGGTATAGCGGTCTGAGTCAAAGGACCAGCATAGTAGTCTGGCTGTGGCTGTGCATCAGTGCACTCCATGTCAGATTCAACTTGTAATGGGCATGGACTGTTAACTGCTTCACTTTCTAAGCCAGGGACGGTATGTGTAAAGAGCTCCATGGAGTAACCCGTTGTGTCGCCTGCTGCATTCTTCTCTGTTGTTGTTTTTGCTGAAGAGGACAAGAAAGCGACTTGTCCCTGACCGTGAACATCCACTAACAACGCGCTGCTTTTACTTTTACCAGTTTCACGAGAGGAGGCAAAAGAGCTAGAGGCTGAGTCAGCAAGATAAGCCAAAACTTGCTCTTGATGCTCCGGCTTTAAAAGCGGTTTTCCTACTCCCAGAAAAGGGAGGGTTCGAGGCCTTGTGTAGCCAGACGACGAACCTGGCTCCACAGCTCCAGACTTAGGTGCAATATTTTTTTTCCCACGACCACCTGATGCTCCACCACTACCACTACCCTCATTACCAGCTGACAATGAACGCCCCCGGCCACGACCTCTTCCACCAGACTTCCTCATTGTTTTAAAAACGTTACCAAACGAACGGTATTTGTTGCTGTCACACAACTTACACGGTGAGCTATAACTTCAGTATGATTTAGCTACCCCTTTACAGGTGGGTGAGACCACAACGAAAATCAGCCACAATGTTACACACTCTGTTGTTGTTGGCAACAAATGAGATGGCACACACGCAGGACTGTCACTGAAGCGCAAATGTAAATATTTATCTCCCACTGATTTGTGTTTGTTTTTATTAAAAGGGAGACTTCAGAAAAAAAAAAAATTAAAAAAAAATTATTTTTTACAGAAGAATTTATAAAACAAATAAAATGAAATGATTGTTTCAGGGAGAATTTAGGAAAAAAAAAAAAAAAAAAAGGCTTTGTAGGGCCCACTGAGTGACAGATGACGCACACAGGAGTCAGGAGTGGCACACAAGCCCAGAGGCCAATATTAATCTCCCACTGATTGATTTAGTTATTTTTTTTGGTAGATTTTGGAACCCAAATCAAGCAAAAAAATTAATAGGCTTTCTATGGCCCACAATTGGGGAGAGAGAGAGAGATGGCACACCCAGGAGTCAAGACTGGCACACAAGCAGAAGGGGCAATATGAATCTCCCACAGTTTTTTTTTTTTTTTTTTTTTTTCAGGGAGACTTGAGAGAAAAAAAATACAAAAAAAATGATTTTTTTCAGGAATAATTTAGAAACCAAAGAAAATAAAATGATTGTTTCAGGGAGAATTTAGAAAACAAATAAAACAAAAAATAGGCTTTCTAGGGCCCACTGAGTGACAGATGACGCACACAGGAGTCAGGAGTGGCACACAAGCCCAGAGGCCAATATTAATCTCCCACTGATTGATTTAGTGATTTTTTTTGGTAGATTTTGGAACCCAAATCAAGCAAAAAATTTAATAGGCTTTCTATGGCCCACAATTGGGGAGAGAGAGAGAGATGGCACACCCAGGAGTCAAGACTGGCACACAAGCAGAAGGGGCAATATGAATCTCCCACAGATTTATTTATTTATTTATTTATTTTTCAGGGAGATTTGAGAGAAAAAAAAATACAAAAAAAATTATTTTTTTCAGGAATAATTTAGAAACCAAAGAAAATAAAATGATTGTTTCAGGGAGAATTTAGAAAACAAATAAAACAAAAAATAGGCTTTCTAGGGCCCACTGAGTGACAGATGACGCACACAGGAGTCAGGAGTGGCACACAAGCCCAGAGGCCAATATTAATCTCCCACTGATTGATTTAGTTATTTTTTTGGGTAGATTTTGGAACCCAAATCAAGCAAAAAAATTAATAGGCTTTCTATGGCCCACAATTGGGGAGAGAGAGAGAGATGGCACACCCAGGAGTCAAGACTGGCACACAAGCAGAAGGGGCAATATGAATCTCCCACAGATTTTTTTTTTTTTTTTTTCAGGGAGACTTTAGAGAAAAAAAAATACAAAAAAAATGATTTTTTTCAGGAATAATTTAGAAACCAAAGAAAATAAAATGATTTTTTCAGGGAGAATTTAGAAAACAAATAAAACAAAAAATAGGCTTTCTAGGGCCCACTGAGTGACAGATGACGCTCACAGGAGTCAGGAGTGGCACACAAGCCCAGAGGCCAATATTAATCTCCCACTGATTGATTTAGTGATTTTTTTTGGTAGATTTTGGAACCCAAATCAAGCAAAAAAATTAATAAGCTTTCTATGGCCCACAATTGGGGAGAGAGAGAGAGATGGCACACCCAGGAGTCAAGACTGGCACACAAGCAGAAGGGGCAATATGAATCTCCCACAGTTTTTTTTTTTTTTTTTTTTCAGGGAGACTTGAGAGAAAAAAAAATACAAAAAAAATGATTTTTTCAGGAATAATTTAGAAACCAAAGAAAATAAAATGATTGTTTCAGGGAGAATTTAGAAAACAAATAAAACAAAAAATAGGCTTTCTAGGGCCCACTGAGTGACAGATGACGCACACAGGAGTCAGGAGTGGCACACAAGCCCAGAGGCCAATATTAATCTCCCACTGATTGATTTAGTGATTTTTTTTGGTAGATTTTGGAACCCAAATCAAGCAAAAAATTTAATAGGCTTTCTATGGCCCACAATTGGGGAGAGAGAGAGAGATGGCACACCCAGGAGTCAAGACTGGCACACAAGCAGAAGGGGCAATATGAATCTCCCACAGATTTATTTATTTATTTATTTTTTTTTCAGGGAGATTTGAGAGAAAAAAAAATACAAAAAAAATTATTTTTTTCAGGAATAATTTAGAAACCAAAGAAAATAAAATGATTGTTTCAGGGAGAATTTAGAAAACAAATAAAACAAAAAATAGGCTTTCTAGGGCCCACTGAGTGACAGATGACGCACACAGGAGTCAGGAGTGGCACACAAGCCCAGAGGCCAATATTAATCTCCCACTGATTGATTTAGTTATTTTTTTGGGTAGATTTTGGAACCCAAATCAAGCAAAAAAATTAATAGGCTTTCTATGGCCCACAATTGGGGAGAGAGAGAGAGATGGCACACCCAGGAGTCAAGACTGGCACACAAGCAGAAGGGGCAATATGAATCTCCCACAGATTTTTTTTTTTTTTTTTTCAGGGAGACTTTAGAGAAAAAAAAATACAAAAAAAATGATTTTTTTCAGGAATAATTTAGAAACCAAAGAAAATAAAATGATTTTTTCAGGGAGAATTTAGAAAACAAATAAAACAAAAAATAGGCTTTCTAGGGCCCACTGAGTGACAGATGACGCTCACAGGAGTCAGGAGTGGCACACAAGCCCAGAGGCCAATATTAATCTCCCACTGATTGATTTAGTGATTTTTTTTGGTAGATTTTGGAACCCAAATCAAGCAAAAAAATTAATAGGCTTTCTATGGCCCACAATTGGGGAGAGAGAGAGAGATGGCACACCCAGGAGTCAAGACTGGCACACAAGCAGAAGGGGCAATATGAATCTCCCACAGTTTTTTTTTTTTTTTTTTTTTCAGGGAGACTTGAGAGAAAAAAAAATACAAAAAAAATGATTTTTTCAGGAATAATTTAGAAACCAAAGAAAATAAAATGATTGTTTCAGGGAGAATTTAGAAAACAAATAAAACAAAAAATAGGCTTTCTAGGGCCCACTGAGTGACAGATGACGCACACAGGAGTCAGGAGTGGCACACAAGCCCAGAGGCCAATATTAATCTCCCACTGATTGATTTAGTGATTTTTTTTGGTAGATTTTGGAACCCAAATCAAGCAAAAAATTTAATAGGCTTTCTATGGCCCACAATTGGGGAGAGAGAGAGAGATGGCACACCCAGGAGTCAAGACTGGCACACAAGCAGAAGGGGCAATATGAATCTCCCACAGATTTATTTATTTATTTATTTATTTTTCAGGGAGATTTGAGAGAAAAAAAAATACAAAAAAAATTATTTTTTTCAGGAATAATTTAGAAACCAAAGAAAATAAAATGATTGTTTCAGGGAGAATTTAGAAAACAAATAAAACAAAAAATAGGCTTTCTAGGGCCCACTGAGTGACAGATGACGCACACAGGAGTCAGGAGTGGCACACAAGCCCAGAGGCCAATATTAATCTCCCACTGATTGATTTAGTTATTTTTTTGGGTAGATTTTGGAACCCAAATCAAGCAAAAAAATTAATAGGCTTTCTATGGCCCACAATTGGGGAGAGAGAGAGAGATGGCACACCCAGGAGTCAAGACTGGCACACAAGCAGAAGGGGCAATATGAATCTCCCACAGATTTTTATTTTTTTTTTTTCAGGGAGACTTTAGAGAAAAAAAAATACAAAAAAAATGATTTTTTTCAGGAATAATTTAGAAACCAAAGAAAATAAAATGATTTTTTCAGGGAGAATTTAGAAAACAAATAAAACAAAAAATAGGCTTTCTAGGGCCCACTGAGTGACAGATGACGCTCACAGGAGTCAGGAGTGGCACACAAGCCCAGAGGCCAATATTAATCTCCCACTGATTGATTTAGTGATTTTTTTTGGTAGATTTTGGAACCCAAATCAAGCAAAACAATTAATAGGCTTTCTATGGCCCACTATTTGTGAGAGAGATGGCACGCTCAGGACTGGCACACAAGCCCAGAGGCCAATATTAATCTCCCATTTTTTTTTTTTCCAGGGAAAATTTATAAACCCAATAAAAAAAATAATAATAAATAGGCTTTCTATGGCCCACTATCTGAGAGAGAGATGGCACGCTTAGGACTGGCACACAAGCCCAAAGGCCAATATTAATCTCCCACTGATTGATTGATTGATTTTTTCAGGTAGAATTATGAACCCAAATCAACCAAAAAAATAAATAGGCTTTCTATGGCCCACTATTTGTGAGAGAGATGGCACGCTCAGGACTGGCACACAAGTCCAGAGGCCAATATTAATCTCCCACTTTTTTTTTTTTTTCCAGGGAAAATTTATAAACCCAATAAAATAATAAAAAAATAGGCTTTCTATGGCCCACTATCTGAGAGAGAGAGAGATGGCACGCGTAGGACTGGCACACAAGCCCAAAGGCCAATATTAATCTCCCACTGATTGATTTATTGATTTTTTCAGGTAGAATTTAGAACCCAAATCAAGCAAAAAAATTAATAGGCTTTCTATGGCCCACTGAGTGACAGATGGCACACACAGGAGTAAGGAGTAGCACACAAGCCCTGAGGCCAATATTTTTCTCCCACTGATTGATGTTGTGATTTTTTCTGGTAGATTTTGGAACCCAAATCAAGCAAAAAAATAAATAGGCTTTCTATGGCCCACTGAGTGAGAGATGACACAGACAGAGATGGCACTCTAGCAGAAATGTCAATCTTAATCTCCCACAAAAAAAAAAAAAAAAAAAAAAAGGAACTGTCCTTCAATTACTATCTCCCTGCAGTAATCTCAGCCAGGTATGGCAGGCAGCAATAAGGAGTGGACTGATGCACAAATTAAATAAAAAGTGTGGACAAACAAACAAGATAGCTGTGCAGAAAGGAAGGAACAAGAGGATTTGTGCTTTGAAAAAAGCAGTTGGTTTGCATAGCGGCGTACACACAGCAATGCAGCTATCAGGGAGCCTTCTAGGGCAGCCCAATGAGCTACAGCGCTGAGGAAAAAAAAAAAAAAAAGGAGCTTCCACTGTCCCTGCACACCGAAGGTCGTGTTGGGCAGTGGAAATCGCTACAGCACAAGCGGTTTTGTGGTTAATGGACCCTGCCTAACGCTATCCCTGCTTCTGACGAAGCGGCAGCAACCTCTCCCTAAGCTCAGATCAGCAGCAGTAACATGGCGGTCGGCGGGAACTCCCCTTTATAGCCCCTGTGACGCCGCAGACAGCAAGCCAATCACTGCAATGCCCTTCTCTAAGATGGTGGGGACCAGGACCTATGTCATCACGCTGCCCACACTCTGCGTTTACCTTCATTGGCTGAGAAATGGCGCTTTTCGCGTCATTGAAACGCGACTTTGGCGCGAAAGTCGCGTACCGCATGGCCGACCACGCACAGGGGTCGGATCGGGTTTCATGAAACTCGACTTCGCCAAAAGTCGGCGACTTTTGAAAATGTTCGACCCGTTTCGCTCAACCCTAGTAGCCACCTTTTGCTTTCATGACAGCTTTGCACACTCTTGGTATTCTCCTGATGAGCTTCAAGAGGTAGTCACCAGGAATGGTCTTCAACAATCTTGAAGGAGTTCCCAGAGACGCTTAGCACTTGTTGGCCCTTTTGCCTTCACTCTATGGTCCAGCTCACCCCAAACCATCTCGATTGGGTTCAGGTCTGGTGGCTGTGGAGGCCAGGACATCTGGCGTAGCACCCCATCACTCTACTTCTTGGTCAAATAGCCCTTACACAGCCTGGAGGTGTGTTTGGGGTCATTGTCCTGTTGAAAAATAAATGATGGTCCAACTAAACGCAAACCGGATGGAATAGCATGCCGCTGCAAGATGCTGTGGTAGCCATGCTGGTTCAGTATGCCTTCAATTTTTAATAAAGCTCCAACAGTGTCACCAGCAAAGCACCCCCACACCATCACACCTCCTCCATGCTTCATGGTGGGAACCAGGCATGTAGAGTCCACCCGTTCACCTTTTCTGTGTCGCACAAAGACACGGTGGTTGGAACCAAAGATCTCAAATTTGGACTCATCAGACAAAAGCACAGATTTCCACTGGTTTAATGTCCATTCCTTGTGTTCTTTAGCCCAAACAAGTCTCTTCTGCTTGTTGCCTGTCCTTAGCAGTGGTTTCCTAGCAGCTATTTTACCATGAAGGCCTGCTGCACAAAGTCTCCTCTTAACAGTTGTTGTAGAGATGTGTCTGCTGCTAGAACTCTGTGTGTGGCATTGACCTGGTTTCTAATCTGAGCTGCTGTTAACCTGAGATTTCTGAGGCTGGTGACTCGGATAAACTTATCCTCAGAAGCAGAGGTGACTCTTGGTCTTTCTTTCCTGGGGCGGTCCTCATGTGAGCCAGTTTTTTTCTAGTGCTTGATGGTTTTTGCCACTGCACTTGGGAACACTTTCAAAGTTTGCCAAATTTTTCAGACTGACTGACCTTCATTTCTTAAAGTAATGATGGCCACTTGTTTTTCTTTACTTAGCTGCTTTTTTCTTGCCATAATACAAATTCTAACAGTCTATTCAGTAGGACTACCAGCTGTGTATCCACCTGACTTCTGCTCAACACAACTGATGGTCCCAACCCCATTTATAAGGCAAGAAATCCCACTTATCCCACTATTCCTGGTGACTGCCTCTTGAAGCTCGTCAAGAGAATGCCAAGAATGTGCAAAGCAGTCATCAAAGCAAAAGGTGGCTACTTTGCAGAACCTAGAATATAACACATATTTTCAGTTGTTTCACACTTTTTTGTTAAGTGTATAATTCCACATGTTTTAATTCATAGTTTTGATGCCTTCAGTGTGAATGTACAATTTTCATAGTCATGAAAATACAGAAAAATCTTTAAATGAGAAAGTGTGTCCAAACTTTTGGTCTGTTTTGTACATACTACATACATACATGCAACATACATACTGCATACATACATACAACATACTACATACATATTACATACATACTACATACGTACATACTGTAGGGGTTCCACTCACTCAGCTGCGATGGCTGACACACAGGAGACGTGTTCCTTTAAAGTTCACTGGGTTTATTGCTTCATAAACCATGTGGCAAAACAACAGAAAACAAGATAGCCTTTGGTTCAGGCAAAGAAAACAAGTGTCCAGTTCTTCCGGCTCAGTCCTGAAGCCGTAACACACTCAGGAGGGTTTCACCTCCACACATATCTCCCATCGATTAGACATCCTTTAGCCACGCTACATACCTCCTCCCTCTGCCTAAAGCCGTGGGGCTTGGCACTTTCTCCCACTAGACAAGGGATTCTTGACAGGGCATCAGCATTACCGTGCAGCTTTCCGGCCCTATGTTCCACATGGAAACAGAAGTCCTGCAGGGCTAAGAACCAACGGGTGACCCTAGCATTTCTAGCCTTCGTTTCCCTCATCCACCTAAGTGGGGCATGGTCGGATATCAGTCTAAATTTACGTCCCAGCCAATAGTACCGTAATGTGTCGACTGCCCATTTTATGGCCAAGCACTCCTTTTCAACGACTGAGTAGTTCTTTTCAGACGAGGACAGCTTCCTACTCAGATAGAGAACAGGATGCTCCTCTCCATGTAGTTCTTGGGAAAGGACTGCTCCCACCCCAACATCTGAGGCATCTGTTTGAAGAATAAACTCTTTCTTGAAGTTTGGGGCCATCAGAACGGGTTGCTTACATAAAGCCTCTTTCATTTCTTGGAAGGCTGAATCTGTTTCTTCGGACCACTTAACCATTACTGATTTTGTCCCTTTTAGCAGGTCAGTCAGCGGCGCCGCCATTGTGGCGAAGTTTGGGATGAACCTCCTGTAATATCCCACGATTCCCAGGAAGGCTTTAACTTGCTTCTTGGAACCTGGTTTTGGCCATGTTTGAATTGCCTCCACTTTACTGATTTGGGGTTTTATTTCTCCACGACCCACTATGTATCCAAGGTACTTAGCTTCTTCTTTACCCAATGCACACTTCTTCGGGTTTATTGTAAATCCGGCCTCTCTTATAGCATCAAACACCGCTTGGACTTTCTCCAGATGACTCTCCCAGTCCGGGCTAAAGATGACGATATCATCTAGGTACGCAGCAGCGTATGCCTTGTGGGGTGCAAGGACTCTATCCATAGCCCTTTGGAAGGTGGCCGGAGCTCCCTGTAGGCCAAATGGCATCCGGACATACTGGAAGCATCCATCTGGTGTAGAAAACGCCATCTTCTCCTTGGCTTCCTGTGCCATGGGGATCTGCCAATACCCCTTCGTCAAATCCAAGGTGGTTATGTACCTGGCGGGCCCAAGCCTTTCGATGAGCTCATCAACGCGGGGCATGGGATATGCGTCGAACTTGGAGACCTCATTCAACTTCCTATAGTCGTTGCAAAATCTCCACTCCCCATCAGGTTTTGGGACCAGGACAATTGGGCTCGACCAACCGCTCTTGGATTCCTCAATGACTCCAAGCTTCAACATACGCTCCACTTCCTTGGAGACTATTTCTCGACGGGCCTCAGGAATTCTATAGGGCTTCACGTTCACGCGCACATGGGGCTCTGTCAGGACCTCATGCTCTATGACCTTCGTGTACCCAGGCAACTCGGAAAACAGGTCCCTGTTTTTCTGGAGTAACTCCCGGCATTGCTGTTTCTGGGACTCCGATAGCGTCTCCGCTATAGTAACCGCTCCAACCTCATCTTCTGGGTTGCTTAACAACGATGGAGTTACTGTCGGCTCTCTATCTTGCCACGGCTTGATAAGGTTGACATGGTATACTTGGAATGGTTTCCGTCTTCCTGGTTGGTGAATTTTATAGTTTACTTCACCAAGTTTCTCGACAACCTCATATGGCCCTTGCCATTTGGCCAAGAACTTGCTTTCCACTGTCGGAACTAACACAAGAACTCGGTCTCCCGGATTGAATTGCCTCACTCTTGCAGACCGGTTGTAGACCCTGGCCTGAGCTTCCTGTGCTTGGAGAAGGTGTTCTTTCACGATAGGCATCACCTTTGCAATCCTCTGCTGCATCAGGGCTACATGCTCAATGACGCTTCTGTGGGGCGTGACTTCGGCTTCCCAGGTTTCCTTGGCTATATCCAGGAGTCCTCGTGGATGTCGGCCATACAGAAGCTCAAACGGTGAGAAACCTGTGGAGGCCTGTGGAACTTCACGAATGGAAAACATCAAATAGGGTAAGAGACAATCCCAGTCTCTACCGTCTTTCTCTATAGCTTTTCTCAGCATGCTCTTCAGTGTCTTGTTAAATCTCTCAACAAGGCCTCAACTGGGAGATTTTCAGGGCTTTGCATAGTTCCCTCATCACCTTGCTCATGAAAGGTGTACCCTGGTCAGTCAGGATCTCCTTCGGCAGACCTGTCCGGGAAAAGACATGGACCAACTCGCGAGCTATACTCTTTGAAGAAGAATTTCTCAAGGGAATTGCCTCAGGATAGCGTGTGGCATAGTCCAGGATGACTAATATATACTGATGGCCCCGGGCTGATTTAACTAAGGGACCGACCAAGTCCATGGCAATTCTCTCGAATGGCACCTCAATAATGGGCAGTGACACAAGGGGGTTTCGGAAATGAGGAGTGGGAGCAGTTAGCTGACATGTAGGGCAGGACCTGCAATAGTTCACTATTTCCCGGTGGCACCCAGGCCAATAGAACCTCTGCACAACCCGTTCCTGCGTTTTTTCCACCCCTAGGTGTCCACCCAAGATGTGTGAATGGGCCATGTCCAACACCTTCCGTCTATATGGACCCGGCACTACCAACTGCTCTACCAACTCCTCCCTTATCTTCGTGACCCGGTACAACAACTCCCTGCTCATTAAAAAATGGGGAAATCTTGTGTCTGCCCCCGGCTCCTGTACCACCCCGTCAATAACTGTGACATTATTAAAGGCTTCCCTCAGAGTGGGGTCCCTATGTTGGGCAGTCCCAAAATTTTCACCGGATACCTCTAACTCCAGAATGTCAGATGCAGGGGACACTTCCTCCTCATCTCCAGCCAGGACATAAAAAGGAAACCTGTCTGACTCTGGGTGTGGCACCACCCTTCCAGGGTTCACTGGTTCCCTACTCTTGCTAGGGAGCTCAGAACCTTTCCCCCACAAATCCCAAAACAAACAGAAATCCCGGCCAATAATTATAGGGTGCAACAAGTCCTGAACGACGCCGACTATGTGGGACTCCGTGCCACATGTCGTTTCAATGTTCACACTGGCCACAGGGTAGTCCTTTGCATCACCATGTATGCACCGCACTCCGACCTTCTTTCCCGGGAGCAGGTGGAGAGGAAAAGTGGCCCTCACCAGGGTTACTAGGCTCCCCGAGTCTAACAGTGCCGTTACTGCTCGACCGTTCACCTTTACGGGACACGCTTGAGGTCCCTCGTTGGGCGGAGAGTTCACACTGCAGGCTGGATACGCATAGTATGAACAACGGCGTCCCATGCTGCAGTCCATCTGCTCAGTGGCCTGGGAACAACGGGCAGCTATATGTCCTGGCCCGTGGCACCTCCAACAAATAATATCACCCGTAGGGACCTTGGGCACCACCTCCCCCGCCCTTGGTGACCTTGGACGCGCCACCCCTTTTTGGGGCTCAGCTCCCTTCTGGGACCCCCAGTATGGCATGGGCTGCCTCCTGAAGGAGCCTTCCAACCCTTGGTATCTCTCAACCAGTCCGATCAGCTCGTCGGCATTCTGGGGATCACCCTGGGCAACCCAAGTCTGTATAGGCCTCGGGAGGGAATGGACAAACCGATCCATCATCACCCGTTCTACCATTTGAGCAGGCGTAGATGACTCTGGCTGCAGCCATTTCTGGACCAGGTGCAACAGATCAAACATTTGGGAACGAGGTGGTTTGTCCCGGTGATAGGCCCAGCAGTGAATTCGCTGTGCCCTGACAGTCAGTGTCACCCCCAAACGTGCGAGAATCTCGGCTTTCAACTTGTGATACTCCTTGGCATCCTGCAAGGTCAAGTCATAGTACGCCTTCTGGGTTCTCCCGTCAGGTATGGCGCCAATACCTCTGCCCACTGCTCTGGCGGAAGTCTTTCCCTCTCAGCGACCCTCTCAAACACTGTCAGGAAGGCCTCAACATCATCCCCGGGGGTCATTTTCTGCAATGCGCGTCTTACCGTCTTCCGGACGTGGGCGTCATCAGCCAAACCTGGGGTTGGGGCGCTCGCCTTGCCCTGGATGGCGGTTGCCAGAAGCTGCATCTGCTGCTGATGCTCCTGTTGGTTCTGCTGCATCTGCTGCCGTTGCTCCTGCTGGTTTTTCTGCATCTGCTGCCGTTGCTCCTGCTGGCTCTGTTGTATCTGCTGCATCAACAGCCTGTTGGTCTCTTGCTGCCTTTGCTCCTGCTGGACCAAGTGTTTCAGCAAGTCCTCCATTTTCTCCGGCAATGCTTGCTGGCTTGCAACAGCCTTGACCCAGGACATTCAAAAATAAACTCACGTCTCCGCTGGGAACGCTGCTCGCATGTCTACCACCAATTGTAGGGGTTCCACTCACTCAGCTGCGACGGCTGACACACAGGAGACGTGTTCCTTTAAAGTTCACTGGGTTTATTGCTTCATAAACCATGTGGCAAAACAACAGAAAACAAGATAGCCTTTGGTTCAGGCAAAGAAAACAAGTGTCCAGTTCTTCCGGCTCAGTCCTGAAGCCGTAACACACTCAGGAGGGTTTCACCTCCACACATATCTCCCATCGATTAGACATCCTTTAGCCACGCTACAATACATACATACAACATTCTACATACATACTACATACATACAACATACTACATACATACAACATACATACTACATACTGTATATACCAGAAACATACAACATACATACAACAAACTACATACATACATACCACATACATACTACATACATACATACTACATATATACTACATAAATACTACATACATACATACTACATACATACAACATACATACTACATACATACAACATACTACATACATACTGCATACATACATACGACATACATACTACATACATACAACATACATACAACATACTACATACTTACTACATACATACTACATACATACATACAACATACTACATACATACTTGCAACATACATACTACATACATACTACATACATACTTCATACAATACATTCATACATTACATACAATACATACATATAACATGCAGTACATACAACATAGAGTACATACTCACCATCACTTGTCACTTTGATCCCCAAAGCTAGTGTCACCTTTAAAAAATAATAAAGTAACAAACAAACAATATACTCCCTGATCCGCAGAAATCCACGAGTGTCCCATGACAATCTCCCGTGGAGAGCAGCAGCATCAGCTGATGCGACAGCTCCTCAGGGGCTCCAGGAATACAATGACAGGAATGAGATATCCTTCCGAACTGTATTCCTCTGCCACTGTAAAAAATAGTCCCTAGTCTCACTTTTGGCACTGCTGTGTGAGAAAGTTCCCATGCAGCAAATGCCATAAAGTGAGACCTGTGAACTACAGTAACCTCTCAGTGATGCACTGCTGGAGCCATTGTCTCCTTTCAGTGTGTCACTGGAGGTTCTATAGAGCAGTGACCTCACCCGATGTCACTGTTCTATAGGGGAGATCGACGTGGGACACTCGTTATTAATTGGACTGCGTCGGACAGGGAGTATACGGTTTATTATTTTACGTTTTTTGCAGGCGCTGAAGTATGGTAAGTATGGTTAAATTAAGAATAATAAAATACTTTTTCTGGCTGTGTCTTTATTTATTTTTTTAACTCTTTCACTACTCTAGGATTAATAATGGATAGGCGTAGCCTTTCTGGCTATAAAATATAGGGGGACCCCACGTCATTTTTTTTCTGGGGGGGGTCCCCCTATTTTAATAGCCAGTAAAGGCTACGCAGACAGCTGCGGGCTGATATTCATAGCCTGGGAGGGGCCGTGGGTATTACCCCCTTCCCAGGCTACCAATATTGCCCCCCGGCTGTCAGCTTTCCCCCTCTGGCGCAGAAAATTGCGCGGGAGCCCACGCCATTTTTTTCCGTTTTTTTTAATTAAACACTCATCATTAAGAAACATCGGCCTTTCCATTATATATCTATGGATATATCGATCTATAGATATATTTATAGATAGATATATCTATAGATACATAGATATATCTATCCATATATCTGGCTGCTTTCACACATCAGGTTTTTGCCTTCAGTCACAATACTACGAGTTTTGAATAAAACGGATCCTTTTTTTTCCGCCGGATCCGTTTTTTTTCTCATAGAGTTGTATTAGCGCTGGATTGCGCCTGATGGCCACACATTTCATCCATTTTTTGCCGGATCCTTCAGAAAAGCTGTTTCCGGTGGACGGAGAAAACGTACAGAAGAACGGTTTTTCTGTCCGGCGAAAAAAACGAACAGCGACGGATCCGGCGAAAAATGTATGAAACTGAGATCTGAAATGATGAATCCGGCCTCCGAATCCGGTTTTTCATGCATTTTTTTCCATTGAAATCATGCACATCTTTCATTCTCTCTCTCTAAAAAAAAACAAAAACGGATCAGTTGCATCAGTTTTTCACTATTTGCAATGGATCCGTTTTTTTTTAAATTCGCCGGATCCTGCCTGATGTATAGATGTAGATGGATATATGGATAGTTAGACTACTTTCACACATCAGTTTGTTTCTGTCAGGCAGGATCCATATGGATCGCCACCACATAAGGGCAATGGGGTACTCGGTACCGGGTCCTTCAGTTCCCTCAGCGAGGATGTCACGGTGGCCCGACCCGGACCGTGGCCCTATGAGGGGCGCCCAATAAAAGGCAGAGTTCGTAGATAAAGGTAGTGTTTGTGATGCCACCTGTGGTATTCGGTCAGGGTGACCGACGCTGCTTAGGGGTCCGCTGGGGTGATGGAATGGCAGCTACATGGTATACCTTCCCACAGGTGAAGTATATCCCCAGGGCTTCCCAGAAGTGTAGATGGTGATGGTGGATGGTGCAAGGCGCGGTGAATAACGAGGACACAATGGGTGCAGTCTCTTTACCTTTACTGAAGGCTTCAGCATCCACAGTCCAGGGTGCCGGATGACAGGGTAGGCAGAGTCCGGCCGGTCTGATGGCAATTCCAGAGTCCCCTTATCCAGGTGGAAATCAGTAGCCTTCCCCTTGCGCACAGTAACGTAGTAGGTCCCTACTTGCATAAGCTCCAATAAGGTCCTCACTCTTGTTACTTCTCTCTCTCTGTCCCCCAGATGGATAGGACATAACCCGTATGACAGTGGTGGCCTGAGGCTATATTATAGGGACCCTAGGGTCGCCCCTCCTCCGCGTTGCCACCTTGTCTGCTTAGGCTCTTAGGTCGGACAGCCAACTTGGAATCGACTGCCCTGCCGGTCTCTGAAGTAAAGCGTAGAGTCTATTACTCCCTCGGTGTTCCGGCCACCGGATCTGCGCTCAGAGGGAGGCAGCCTGCTTTTAGCTGGTATCCCGCTGTTGTTTTACTCCTGTTGCTATGACTTCTGTGCTCACTCACTACGGCATACTTCCTTTCTTGTCCGTTCTTAGGAGGCTGCCGCATGGGTTGCAGGCGCAGCTCCGTGTCCTTCTTTCCCTTTCCTGGGCCGAGCCCAGTCTGCTCCTCTCCTCTCCTGGCTCCAACTCCTTCTCCCAACTGCCCTCACTTCCTAACCAACCCCCAGTTTTACCCAAGTGTGAGGAGTGGCCTAATAGATAGAACCTTTTTCTCCCCCTGGTGGCCGGCGTGTGAAGTGTGTGTGTGGCTGTGATACCTGGCAGGGTGAACTCCTTTGGTGCCATCAGACGTAACATCGCTCCCCTGGTGGAAGAACGACATTACTGCAATGACCAGGACTCTGGGGCGCTGCACATAGATATATAATAGAAAGGCCGATGTTTCTTAATGAGCGTTTAATTAAAAAAAAATGGAAAAAAATGGAGTGGGCTCCTGTGCAATTTTCTGCGCCAGAGGGGGAAAGTCGACGGCTGGGGGACAATATTTGTAGCCTGGGAAGGGGGTAATATCCATGGCCCCTTTCAGGCTATGAATATCAGCCGCAGCTGTCTGCGTAGCCTTTACTGGCTATTAAAACAGGAAGACCCCCAAAAAAATGATGTGGGGTCCCCCTATATTTTATAGCAAGAAGGGCTATGCAGACAGCTGCGGGCTGATATTCATAGCCTAGACAGGGGCCATGGATATGGCCCCCTCCCCCCCCCCCCCCCCGGCTACAAATATCAGTCCACAGCCGCCCCAGAAATGGTGCATCTGTAAGATGCACCAATTCCGGCACTTAGCCCCTCTCTTCCCACTCCCGAGTAGCGGTGGGATATGGGGTAATAAGGGGTTAATGTCACCTTGCTATTGTAAGGTGACATTAAGCCGGGTTAATAATGGAGAGGCGTCAATGAGACGTCTATCCATTATTAATCCTAGAGTAGTGAAAGAGTTAAAAACAAAATAAAGACACACCCAGAAAAAAGTATTTGATTATTCTTAATTTAACCATACTTACCATACTTCAGTGCCTGCAAAAAACGTAAAATAATAAACCGTATACTCCCTGTTCGACGCAGTCCAATTAATAACGAGTGTCCCACGTCGATCTCCCCTATAGAACAGTGACATCGGGTGAGGTCACTGCTCTATAGAACCTCCAGTGACACACTGACAGGAGACAATGGCTCCAGCAGTGCATCACTGAGAGGTTACTGTAGTTCACTGGTCTCACTTTATGGCATTTGCTGCGTGGGAACTTTCTCACACAGCAGTGCCAAAAGTGAGACTAGGGACTATTTTTTACAGTGGCGGAGGAATACAGTGCGGAAGGATACCTCCCTCCCGTCATGGTATTCCTGGAGCCCCTAAAGAGCAGTCGCATCAGCTAATGCTGCTGCTCTCCACGGGAGATCGTCATGGGACACTCGTGGATTTCTGCGGATCAGGGAGTATATTGTTTGTTTGTTATTTTAATATTTTTTACAGGTGACACTGGATTCGGGGATCAAAGTGACAATTGATGGTGAGTATGTACTCTTTGTTATATGTACTGTATGTTATACGTATGTAATGTATGAATGTATTGTATGTAGTATGTATGTAGTATGTATGTTGTATGTATGTAGTATGTTGTATGTATGTTGCATGTGTGTAGTATGTATGTAGTATGTTGTATGTATGTAGTATGTATGCTGTATATATGTAGTATGTATGTAGTATATATGTAGTATGTATTGTAAGGCAGTGACCGGTGTCATATGCAAGGGTCGCTATGTATCCCCCAGGATGTGCTTAGAAGCATATTAGATCCGCTGGAGTGCCCTGTGCTCACAGCAGGTTTGCCTGTGAGACACAGGGAAGAATAAAAGTGAGTGTGAACTGGTTCAAGTTATTTGACCCAGAAATTATTCAGGAAAACCTGGTATGGGTTTTTATTTTTGAAACGGACTGCAGGAAGGTAGTGGGGCCTGTCCGTTTCCTCCAGCCCAGATCTTAAAGTGGCCCATGGCCATAGAATCTGGAGGATAGAAAAAAAAGCCCTGCAAGAGAGTTTGGGTGTGTCAGTGTTGGTCTGGGAGTCAGACCTAGCAGGAGGCTTATGAGGAGCTCTTTCCCTGTGGAGCAACATGGGCCTGGCAGAGCCTGAGAAGCCTGACACCCCAGCGTACACGGTGGTGTAATTCGCTCACAGCAGCGGATTGTGGACTGTTATTTTTCCCGGCTGCATACTGAAGGACTTGTTGCTTATGTTTTCGGTTTGTGAGTATGCTGTGAAATAAACAAGACTTTAATTTTGAACTTTATATGGGTCACTGCCTATTCACTGCACAGCAAGGACATCGCTACATCACATTATGTTGTATGTACTGTATGTGGTATGTATGTATGTAGTATGTATGTAGTATGTACTGTATATAGTATATATGTTGTATGTATGTAGTATGTATGTAGTATGTTGTATGTATGCATGTTGTATGAATGTAGTATGTTCTATGTATGTAGTATGTTGTATGTATGTTGCATGTATGGTGTATGTATGTAGTATGTATGTAGTAAGTTGTATGTATAGTACAGTCCAAAAGTTTGGACACACCTTCTCATTTGAAGATTTTTCTGTATTTTCATGATTAGAAAATTGTGATTTTACACTGAAGGCATGAAAACTATGAATTAACACATGTGGAATTATATACTGAACAAAAAAGTGTGAAACAACTGAAATTATATCTTATATTCTAGGTTCTTCAAAGTAGCCACCTTTTGCTTTGATGACTCCTTTGCACACTCTTGGCATTCTCTTGATGAGCTTCAGGAGGTAGTCACAGGGAATGGTTTTCACTTCACAGGTGTGCCCTGTCAGGTTTAATAAGTGGGATTTCTTGTCTTATAAATGGGGTTGGGACCATCAGTTGTGTTGTGCAGAAGTCTGGTGGATACACAGCTGATAGTCCTACTGAATAGACTGTTAGAATTTGTATTATGGCAAGAAAAAAGCAGCTAAGTAAAGAAAAACGAGTGGCCATCATTGCTTTAAGAAATGAAGGTCAGGCAGTCTGAAAAATTGGGAAAACTTTGAAAGTGTCCCCAAGTGCAGTTGCAAAAACCATCAAGCGCTACAAACAAACTGGCTCACATGAGGACCGCCCCAGGAAAGAAAGACCAAGAGTCACCTCTGCTTCTGAGGATAAGTTTATCCGAGTCACCAGCCTCAGAAATCGCAGGTTAACAGCAGCTCAGATTAGAGACCAGGTCAATGCCACACAGAGTTCTAGCAGCAGACACATCTCTACAACAACTGTTAAGAGGAGACTGTGCAGCAGGCCTTCATGGTAAAATAGCTGCTAGGAAACCACTGCTAAGGACAGGCAACAAGGAGAAGAGACTTGTTTGGGCTAAAGAACACAAGGAATGGACATTAGACCAGTGGAAATCTGTGCTTTGGTCTGATGAGTCCAAATTTGAGATCTTTGGTTCCAACCACCGTGTTTTTGTGCGTCGCAGAAAAGGTGAACGGTTGGACTCTACATGCCTGGAAGCATGGAGGAGGAGGTGTGATGGTGTGGTGGTGCTTTGCTGGTGACACTGTTGGAGATTTATTCAAAATTGAAGGCATACTGAACCAGCATGGCTACCACTATTCCATCCGGTTTGCGTTTAGTTGGACCATCATTTATTTTTCAACAGGACAATGACCCGAAACACACCTCCAGGCTATGTAAGGGCTATTTGACCAAGAAGGAGAGTGATGGGGTGCTACGCCAGATGACCTGCCCTCCAAAGTCACCAGACCTGAACCCAATTGAGATGGTTTGGGGTGAGCTGGACCGCAGAGTGAAGGCAAAAGGGCTAACAAGTGCTAAGCATCTCAGGGAACTCCTTCAAGAATATTGGAAGACCATTCCCAGTGACTACCTCTTGAAGCTCATCAAGAGAATGCCAAGAGTGTGCAAAGCAGTAATCAAAGCAAAAGGTGGCTACATTGAAGAACCTAGAATATAAGACTTAATTTCACTTGTTTCACACTTTTTTGTTATGTATATAATTCCACATGTGTTAATTCATAGTTTTGATGCCTTCAGTGTGAATGTACAATTTTCACAGTCATGAAAATACAGAAAAATCTTTAAATGAGAAGGTGTGTCCAAACTTTTGGTCTGTACTGTATGTAGTATGTATGTAGTATGTTGTATGTAGTATGCATGTTTTTTTAAATTCGTTTATTGAATTCAGGAAAGATCATACACATTTTGTTTGTATTTATCATTATCCATTGATTACAGGAAATCACCATACATAGCCATGTATAAGATATTATAAGGATAATAAATTGTGCATGTTAATCATTAATGCCTTATTTTAAACCTTAACTGTAACTACATTAACTTCTAATAAAGCCTCTAATACTAACGTAATGCCGCTTACGAAAAAGAGTTCTAAATAAATCCCGCTCTGTTGGTAAATAGTGTCTAGAGAATCATACACCCTTTTCTTATGCGTATATTGAGTCCTTTTAACCCCTTAGTGACAGAGCCAATTTGGTACTTAATGACCGAGCCAATTTTTGCAATTCTGACCACTGTCACTTTATGAGGTTATAACTCTGGAACGCTTCAACGGATCCCGCTGATTCTGAGATTGTTTTTTCGTGACATATTGTACTTCATGTTAGTGGTAACATTTCTTCGATATTACTTGCGATTATTTATGAAAAAAACGGAAATATGGCGAAAATTTTTAAAATTTTGCAATTTTCAAACTTTGTATTTTTATGCCCTTAAATCAGAGAGATATATCACGAAAAATAGTTAATAAATAACATTTCCCACATGTCTACTTTACATCAGCACAATTTTGGAAACAAAATTTTTTTTTGTTAGGGAGTTATAAGGGTTAAAAGTTGACCAGCAATTTCTCATTTTTACAACACCATTTTTTTTTAGGGACCACATCACATTTGAAGTCATTTTGAGGGGTCTATATGATAGAAAATAATGAAGTGTGACACCATTCTAAAAACTACACCCCTCAAGGTTCTCAAAACCACATTCAAGAAGTTTATTAACCCTTTACGTGCTTCACAGGAACTGAAACAATGTGGAAGGAAAAAATGAACATTTAACTTTTTTTTGCAAACATCTTAATTCAGAACCATTTTTTTTATTTTCACAAGTGTAAAAACAGAAATGTAACCATAAATTTTGTTATGCAATTTCTCCTGAATACGCCAATACCCCATATGTGGGGGTAAACCACTGTTAGGGCGCACCGCAGAACTTAGAAGTGAAGGAGCGCCGTTTGACTTTTTCAATGCAGAATTGGCTGGAATTGAGATCGGACGCCATGTCACGTTTAGAGAGCCCCTGATGTGCCTAAACAGTGGAAACCCCCCACAAGTGACACCATTTTGGAAACTAGACCCCTTAAGGAACTTATCTAGATGTGTGGCGAGCACTTTGAACCCCCAAGTGCTTCACAGAAGTTTATAACGTAGAGCCGTGAAAATAAAAAAATCGCTTTTGTTTACACAAAAATGATCTTTTTGCCCACAAATTCTTATTTTCACAAGGGTAACAGGAGAAATTAGACCACAAAAGTTGTTGTGCGATTTCTCCTGAATACGTCGATACCCCATATGTGGGGGTAAACCACTGTTTGGGCGCACCGCAGAGCTTGGAAGTGAAGGAGCGCCGTTTTACTTTTTCAATGTAGAATTGGCTGGAATTGAGATTGGACGCCATGTCGTGTTTGGAGAGCCCCTGATGTGCCTAAACAGTGGAAACCCCCCACAAGTGACACCATTTTGGAAACTAGACCCCTTAAGGAACTTATCTAGATGTGTGGCGAGCACTTTGAACCCCCATGTGCTTCACAGAAGTTTATAACGTAGAGCCGTGAAAAAAAAAAAATCGCATTTTTTCTACAAAAATGATCTTTTTGCCCACAAATTTTTATTTTCACAAGGGTAACAGGAGAAATTAGACCACAAAAGTTGTTGTGCAATTTCTCCTGAGTACGCTGATACCCAATATGTGGGGGTAAACCACTGCTAGGGCGCACCGCAGAGCTTGGAAGAGAAGGAGTGCCGTTTTACTTTTTCAATGTAGAATTGGCTGGAATTGAGATCGGACGCCATGTCGCGTTTGGAGAGCCCCTGATGTGCCTAAACAGTAGAAATCCCCCACAAGTGACCCCATTTTGGAAACTAGACCCCCCATGGAACTTATCTAGATGTGTGATGAGAACCTTGAATGCCCAAGTGCTTCACAGAAGTTTATAATGCAGAGCCGTGAAAATAAAAAATATTTTTTTTTTCCACAAAAAAGATATTGTAGCCCCCAAGTTTTTATTTTTACAAGGGTAACAAGAGAAATTGGACCCCAAAAGTTGTTGTCCAATTTGTCTTGAGTATGCTGGTACCCCATATGTGGGGGTAAACCACTGTTTGGGCGCACGGCAGAGCTCGGAAGGGAAGGAGCGCCTTTTTGGAATGCAGACTTTGATAGAATGGTCTGTGGGCATTATGTTGCGATTGCAGAGCCCCTGATATACCTAAACTGTAGTAACCCCCCACAAGTGACCCCATTTTGGAAACTAGACCCCCCAAGGAACTTATCTAGATGTGTGGTGAGAACTTTGAATGCCCAAGTGCTTCACAGAAGTTTAGAATGCAGAGTCGTGAAAATAAAAAATATTTTTTTTTTTCACAAAAAAGATTTTGTAGCCCCCAAGTTTTTATTTTCACAAGGGTAACAAGAGAAATTGGACCCCAGAAGTTGTTGTCCAATTTATCCCGAGTACGCTGATGCCCCATATGTGGGGGTAACCCACTGTTTGGGCGCACGGCAGAGCTCAGAAGGGAGGGAGCACCATTTGACTTTTTGAGCGCAAAATTGGCTGTCGTGTTTGGAGACCCCCTGATGTACCTAAACAGTGGAAACCCCCCAATTCTAGCTCCAACCCCTAACCCTAATCCCAACCTGATCCATAATCCTAATCACTAACCCTAACCATAATCACAACCCTTACCCCAAAACAACCCTAATGTCAACCCTAACCATAACCCTAATCAAAACCCTAAATCCAACACACCCCTAATCCTAATCTCAACCCTAACCCTAATCCCAATACACCCCTAATCACAACCCTAACCTTAACCCTAATCCCAAACCTAACCCTAATCCCAAGCGTAACCCTAATGCCAACCCTAACCCTAATACCAACCCTAATCCAAACCCTAAACCTAATCCCAGCTCTAACCCTAACTTTAGCCCCAACCCTAGCCCTAACTTTAGCCCCAACCCTAACCCTAGCCCTAAGGCTACTTTCACACTTGCGTTGTTTGGCATTCCGTCGCAATCCGTCGTTTTGGACAAGAAACGGATCCTGCAAATGTGCCCGCAGGATGCGTTTTTTGCCCATAGTATTGCCGACGGATCGTGACGGATGGCCACACGTCGCGTCCGTCGTGCACTGGATCAGTTGTGTTTTGGCGGAGCGTCGGCACAAAAAAACGTTCAATGAAACGTTTTTTTGTACGTCGCATCCGCCATTTCTGACCGCACATGCGTGGCCGTAACTCCGCCCCCTCCTCCCCAGGACATAGATTGGGCAGCGGATGCGTTGAAAAACTACAGCTGCTGCCCACGTTGTGCACAATTTTCACAACGTGCGTCGGTATGTCGGGCCGACGCATTGCGACGGCCCCGTACCGACGTAAGTGTGAAAGAAGCATAACCCTAAATTTAGCCCCAACCCTAACCCTAAATTTATCCCCAACCCTAACCCTAAATTTAGCCCCAACCCTACCCCTAACCCTACCCCTAACCCTACCCCTAACCTAACCCTAGCCGTAACCCTACCCCTAACCTAACCCTACCCCTAACCTAACCCTAGCCGTAACCCTACCCCTAACCTAACCCTAGCCCTAACCCTACCCTAACCCTACCCCTAACCCTACCCCTAACCCTACCCCTAACCCTACCCCTAACCTAACCCTAACCCTAACCCTACCCCTAACCCTAACCCTACCCCTAACCTAACCCTACCCCTAACCTAACCCTAACCCTACCCCTAACCCTAACCCTACCCCTAACCCTACCCCTAACCTAACCCTAACCCTACCCCTAACCCTACCCCTAACCCTAACCCTAACCCTACCCCTAACCCTACCCCTAACCTAACCCTAACCCTACCCCTAACCCTAACCCTAACCCTTTTAGCCCTAACTGCTGTTCTCCTGCCGGCCGGCAGATGGAAACAGATGGCGGGCGCACTGGGCATGCGTCCGCCATGTTCTTCTGCCGGCGGCCAGGAGGAGCAGCAAGAGGATCCAGGGACCTAGGTGAGTATGCTAGGGTCCCCGAATCCCCCTATTTCTCTGTCCTCTGATGTGCGATCACATCAGAGGACAGAGAATTACACTTTACTTTTTTTTTTTTTTTTTTTGCGGTCGCCGGTAAACAGTTAATTACCGGCGATCGCAAAACAGGGGTCGCTAAAACCGACCCCCGATCATGCTCTTTGGGGTCTCGGCTACCCCAGGCAGCCGAGACCCCAAAGATTCTCCCGGTGCCGGCCGGCGGGCGCACTGCGCATGCGCCCGCCATTTTGAAGATGGCGGCGCCCACCGGGAGACACGAGGAGCATCGGGGGAGCTAGGTGAGTATTGGGGGGCCACCTGGGACCCCTTTTCTCTGTCCTCCGATGTGCGATCACATCGGAGGACAGAGAAATTAAAAAGAGATCGCTTTTTTTTTTTTTTTTTTTTTTTTTTGCGATCGCCGGTAAACGGTTAATTACCGGCGATCGCAAATGCGGGGAGGGTTAAAAACCCCCCGAATCATGTTCTCTGGGGTCTCAGCTACCCTCGGCAGCCGAGACCCCGGAGAAAATCGGCCTGTGGGGGGCGCTATACACTTTTTCCACAGCGCCGTTAATTAACGGCGCTGTGGTTTAAGTACCCTTAGCGGCCGCCGTTAAAAGGCGTATCGGCGGTCGCTAAGGGGTTAACTTATATAGTATGACAGGATGAATTCCATCTTCCCCATATCTTCTCAAATTTAGTTGGACAATCCCTATTCTGATATAGCGTCCGCTCATACGGAATAATTGAGTTTACTAAGTCAACCCATGCTCTAAGAGATGGACCAGAGCCTCCCATCCAACGCAGCGCCAACACCTTTCATGCCATAAACAGTGACTCCCTCAGAAATATTCCCGTGTGGTGATCCCAAGCCTCCGCCTCCCATACTCCAAACAAACATACCAGTGGCTCAAGTGGAACAGGGATCGACACCAAAGATGTCAATAGTACTGTCACTTCTCTCCAATATTGAAAAATAACAGGACACTTCCATATCATATGGATAAAATCTGCGTCACTAGAGTGACACCTCAAGCAGTCTGATGAATGAAGACGGCCCATTTTAAAAAGACGAGTCGGGGTCAAATAAGATTGATAGATTATATACAGTTGGATCATCTTATTATTGATTGATGGGGAGACCTTAGTTGGAGATTCCAAGATTTCATCCCATTCTTCTCCCAGTGTATCCGGAAGAAGTCTCCCCCACTTTCCCTTAATTGAATCTATAGCAGATTCTTCACCTATGGATATCAGGTAGGTGTATAGAGAGGAAATGAGTCCCTGGGGGCCCTGTGAGTTAAGAATTCCTATTAACGGCAGAGTTGAAATAGCTCGACCCGCACCCGTGTTTCGTACATGCGATTGGAAGGCAGATCTTAGTTGCAGGTAGCGGAAAAATTGAGACTTCGGTATATTATGAGTATTTTGTAATTGTTCAAAAGAAACAAAACCCCCCTGGCTATGTATATTGCTCACCGTGAGAACGCCATGTGATATCCAAAATTCGGTAGACGGGTGACCCAATAATCCCGGAAAGTAACTATTGTTCCATAACGGCATTTCTGCTGCTATATCGACATATTGTGTCACTTTTTTAATTTGTCTCCATATTGATCGTGCCAGGCGGAGCAAAGGAAGCAAACGAGGGACAGCAATTTTCTCCATCTCTAAAAAACCCATCGGGCAATCAACTTTAGCTGAATGTAATATATGGCTTTCAGAGTTGGGAAGAGATTTCCCGGGCATCCACTCACTTATCATTTTGGCCTGCCCAGCAAGGTAATACAGATAGAAGTCCGGCAAAGCCGCCCCGCCCCCCTGTTTGGGTCTCTGCAGGGTGGATAATTTAAGTTTAGGTCTAGCCTTCCCCCATATGAAGGATGTAGTAAGGGAGTTTAGGGTTGCAAAGAAAGATTTAGGTATTAAAACGGCACTATGTTGAAAACAGTAGCTCAATTTTGGGAGTAAAATCATTTTGATCAGGTTGATACGACCAGCTACAGATAGCGGGAGCTTGTCCCAGGTAGCATATTTAGATTTAAAGGGACTCTGTCACCTGAATTTGGCGGGACTGGTTTTGGGTCATATAGGCGGAGTTTTCGGGTGTTTGATTCACCCTTTCCTTAACTGCTGGCTGCATGCTGGCTGCAATATTGGATTGAAGTTCATTCTCTGTCCTCCGTAGTACATGCCTGCGCAAGGCAAGATTGCTTTGCGCAGGCGTGTACTATGGAGGACAGAGAATGAACTTCAATCCAATATTGCAGCCAGCATGCAGCCAGCAGGTAAGGAAAGGGTGAATCAAACACCCGAAAACTCCGCCTATATGACCCAAAACCAGTCCCGCCAAATTCAGGTGACAGGTTCCCTTTAACCACGTCAATTAGTGGATATATATTGAGATGTAAATCTAGGTGACTGCGCTGAGTCATATGTAT
Organism: Ranitomeya imitator; assembly: GCF_032444005.1. Lineage (NCBI taxonomy): Eukaryota > Metazoa > Chordata > Amphibia > Anura > Dendrobatidae > Ranitomeya > Ranitomeya imitator. The sequence goes on along the minus strand of NC_091282.1, from coordinate 817,400,525 downwards.
CCCGAGGTACTTAAAATTGGAGACGATGGGCAGCAGCGAGAGGGTTTCAAGGCTTGGCATTGGGGTATGAGAGAGAGGCATCAGAGCAGACTTGTCCCAATTTATATATAGGCCAGAAAACTTACTAAATTTATCAATCATCGTTATTACTTTTGGTAATGTATCTTCTGTCTGATCCATAAACACCACCATATCATCAGCATAAAGACCTATAGTGTCCACCCGATCAGCAATATGTATCCCTTTAATATCTACAGAGGACCTCAGCCGTATTGCCAAGGCTTCTATTGCCAAGGCAAATAAAGCTGGGGAGAGAGGGCATCCCTGGCGAGTTCCCCTATGCAAAGAAAATGGTGCAGACACAGAGCCGTTTACCACCATTCGCGCCCCAGGCTTCGCATATAATGTACCTATCCCTCTCAGAAATTTATTCCCAAACCCATATTTCCGTAGACATGCAATTAGAAAAGACCACTCGAGGGAATCAAAAGCCTTGGCTGCGTCCAGCGAAGCCAATGCCCACTTATTGTCCGGTTCTAGTGAACTATATTGAATAACTGATTGCACCCGCCTGATATTAATAGAGGTATTTTTCCCGGGCATAAAACCAGTTTGATCTGGGTGTATGAGATCCAATATGATCGTATTCAGTCTAGTAGCTAGAATTTTCGTAAAAATTTTATAGTCAACATTCACCAAAGAAATTGGTCTATATGATCCACAATCTAGAGGATCCTTCCCTTCCTTCCTGAGCACGACAATATTAGCATCATAAAATGTTTCAGGTACAGATTCACCCTCCCATATTCCCCTAAGTACCTTTAGCAATATAGGTGCCAATTTATCACGGTATTTCCTGTAAAATTCAATGGGGAACCCATCAGGTCCCAGGGCCTTCCCAGTAGCCATATCCGCTATTGCATGTTCTACCTCTTCCAGGGTGAATTCAGCCTCCATAAGGGCTCGTTGAGATGGGCTTAGCAAAGGGAATGTTATATCTGATAGATAATCCAAGCATTCATCAACATCAAGACCACTTTTAGACTTGTATAACAAAATGTAGTAATCGTAAAAGCTCTGAAGTATTTTATCAGTAGAGGATACCAACAAGCCATCAGACGCCCGGATCTGCAATATTGTGTTGGAGGTGTTATGTTGCCGCACCAAGAAGGCCAGGAGTGTGCTGGCTTGATTGCCCAGCTCAAAATAGGACTGCCGAGTAAAAAATAGTTTGCGTTTTGACTTAGCATCTGCATGCTGGTTATATAGTCTCTGGGAAGTAAGCCATTCAATTCTATTACTGCTGGACTGATTAGCTATATAAGTGGCCTCTGAGTCTTTTAATCTTTGCTCTATCTCCTCGTCCTCCCTCGCCGTTACCCTTCTTGATATAGGAAATAGTTGAAGACAAGCATCCTCTCAGGTATGCCTTCAGGGTATCCCAAAATAAACCAGAGTTTTGGAGTTCCGAATGTGTTAGAGTAAAAACGTTCAACTGATCAACCGTCCTATCACTAGAGTCTATCAATTTCAACCAAAAGGGATTCAATTTCCAGAACCTATTACTATTATCGGATTGCTCATATTTAAGTTTAAGAATAATTGGACTATGGTCCGAGATCCCCCGATTACCATGTTCAATGCTATCCACCCGTAATGCCAACTCACTCGACCCAAATATATAGTCTATTCTAGATAGAGATTGTCTAGTTGACGAGTGGCAGGTGTACCCTCTAACTTCCGGATGATTTATTCTCCATAAATCTAACCACCCGCTCCCATTCATAAACAATGCTAATTGAGAGGGTTGTTGAGGTAAAGTGTCCCCTGGTGTTACGTCATCCAGTCTCAATCTATCCATGGATTGATTCATAACTAAGTTAAAGTCCCCCATACAAATAACCTTGGCTTCTGGATATTTTAAGGAGAAGCCTAGAGCCATACGGAGGATTGACACATTAGCAGGAGGAGGATTATAGATGCACAACAACACATACTCTCGTGAATTAATAAATGCATGCACAAAAACGAAACGGCCTTCTGGATCACGTCTCGCCTCCCTGGCCTCCCATCTGACCTCCTTGTGTATCAGCAGAGAAACCCCTCTAGAGTAGCTAGTGTGGAATGTGTGCAAGGACCATTGTACCCACGATTTCTGCATACATCGAACTGTGTCCCTTGTTAAATGTGTCTCTATTAGTGCCACAACATGAGGGTGGTATTTTTTTATCTGCGAAAACACCTTAATTTTCTTTCGTGGGGTCTTTATACCTCGTATGTTCCAGGTCATACATATAATTTCAGCCCCCATGTTTACTCTCAAAGGGAAAATTAATGCATATCATTACTATTCGGGTGTAGTTCAGCGGCATCGCACAGAGCAAAGAGTCAGCATTAGCGGCAACTATACTTAGTAAACAACCAAATCTAATACATAAAACCAAATTGAACAAAACTTGAACAATAGGGGAGTATATTTCCATACTCCCACAGTCAAATTGAAAAAGGGATACCCTCACTGGATTCAGTGTCCGGTATTGTTGACATTTCCTGCACCCAGACAGAGAGCTCTATCTATACTGCCATTAGTCAGGGAACCCAGGTCAGGAGTCCTCCGCATTCGATCCCACACGGGACCGCAGCCACTCGATCGCCTCCGCTGGGTCTGTGAAAAATAAGGAGGAGCCCTTATAAACAATACGGAGCCGGGCCGGATAAAGCATAGAGTAGACAATGTTCTTCTCTCTAAGTTGTTTCTTGACATCCATAAATCGTGCCCGCTGCTTTTGAAGCTCCATGGAAAAATCTGGAAAGATCGATATGGTAGCATTATCGAATTTAATGAGGCCCTTCTGTCGCGCCAAGCGAAGGATGGTGTCTCTGTCTCTACAATTAAGGAGACGCGCCAGAAAAGGTCGCGGAGGGGCTCCAGGAGGGAGAGGTCTCGTCGGGACCCTGTGGGCCCTCTCCACCGAAAATGTCGAGGAGAATCCATCTCCCAATGAAGACTTAAGCCATTCCTCCAGAAATTGCTCAGGTTGTTGACCCTCCGACCGCTCCGGGAGACCTATAATTCGGATATTATTGCGGCGCAGCCTATTTTCCAAGTCGTCTGCCTTTTGCTTCCAGGCATTCACGGATCCAGCAGCTTTATTCAGTTTAGCTTCCATAGGGGTGATAGTGTCCTCTATATGAGACACCCTCGTTTCAACCTCTGAGATGCGCCCTCTCATAGCCTGCATGTCATGTCGCAGGCACCCCACCTCAGTATGCACATCTTCTATTTTCTCCGTGAGAGATGATCTAGTGAGAGATATAGCTTGCATCAACTGTTCTGATGCCTGTTTAAGAGTCAGTTCATCCTCTCCTCTCTCCTCATTACCATCAGAGGGGCGACCTTTACGCTGAGATGGTGCGGGGTTATTTCTAAGACTGCGCACATTATCAGGAGGATCATCCTTGGCATATTTTTTTAATTTTTCAGCGGCTGCAGCTCCTCTAGGGTGCTGCATGATGAGTGTTCACAAGAAGATTATGCAAAGCGACCTCAGAGGCAATTATGGGGAAGCTCAGAGATAGTCACTGTAACACGCAGGCTGTGTAGTTTCACAGTTACCACCGGGGAAGCAGCTAGAAAGGGGTTAATCCCTGTAGTGTTATGGCACTAGTAGGGAAAATGTCCACCCGACAGGGGGGCGCAGGTCCCACTTTTTCAGGGCCCACACTGCACCACCCCTACTTCTTCAGGCACACTCTCACTGCCCAGCACCGCTGATGTAATTAAAAGCGCAACTCCCTATCTGCCAGGGTGTGCGCTATATTAATGGCCGCTGCCCCAGGCATGTATCGACACCTGTCAGTCCTTACCGCTCCTGCGTGCAAGCTCCCCGCCTCACTCTCCAGCACCATTCACCGCCGCTGCTTCCAAGATGAAAGGGATTCAGCAGTGAGCAGCGCCGTGTTCCATGCGCCCTCTCTGCTCCCACGTGCAGGTGCCCCGCTGCTCTCACCAACGCGGTCAGCCGCCGTTGCCTCCGGGATGATAGGGGGCTCAGCTCCAGCAAAAGGCAGCGCCGCGTCCTGTGCTTCCTGGCGCGTGCTCTGAAAATGGCTGCCGTCACCTGCGGGGATCTCCTGCCCGCTCCGGTTCCCACGGCTCCCGACTCCACGGATGTCTGTAGCGGTCCCCCAAAGATCCAGAGGGCTCTCTGGTATGTAGGACTCCGATTCGGGTTGGCACCGCTCGGTCCCACTCAGTATTTGTGGCAGATATATCTCAGGATATACGGAGCTCTCTTAAGATGCTTCCGTCTTCTTCGGCTACATAGCCACGCCCCCCTCGTAGTATGCATGTTTGTGTTGTTTTTTTTTTTTTACACTCAACACATTAGCCAGATGATGGGACTACTACTGTCCCATCATTGGCTAATGTGTCAATCACTGTCATTGCAGCAGGCATAGTCCGATGGGACTTGTAGTCCCATCGGACAATGCCTGCACACACACACAAAGACCCCCGAGAGGCCCGCACAAACCCCCGAGAGGCCCGCACAGACCCCCGAGAGGCCCGCACAGACCCCCGACAGCCCGCACAGAACCCCAGCAGCCCGCACAGACCACCGAGAGGCCTGCACAGTCCCCTGACAGGCCCGCACAGACCCCCGTCAGGCCCGCACAGACCCCCGACAGGCCCGCAGACCCCCCGGCAGCCCGCACAGACCCCCGACTGGCCCGCACAGACCCCCGGCAGGCCCGCACAGATCCCCGGCAGGCCCACACAGACCCCCAATAGGCCCGCACAGACCCCCGACAGGCCCGCACAGACCCCCGGCAGGCCCGCACAGACCCCCGACAGGTCATCACAGACCCCCTGCAGGCCCGCACAGACACCCGGCAGGCCAACACAGCCCCTGACAGGCCCCGCACAGACCCCCCACAGCCCGCACAAACCCCCGAGAGGCCCGCACAGACCCCACCCGCACAGACCGCACCCGCACACATAGACACGCACAGTCTCCAATTTTTTATCCCCATTGACTTCAATGAGGATCGGAAATCGGAATTCCCGATCGCCAATTTTCAAGTGTGATCGGAGATCCTTTTCGATCCGATTTTTAGGGTGATCGATCAACCCTACTATGGACTTCATCCGTCTCCATAAACAACCTGTGTAGAACACACAGCGACCCCTACCTGTGACACGAGTCACTGCCTCACACCCCCCATAGTGATATCTTTAGGTTTCCATATTATATGTCCCCCACAGTGATATCATTATGTTTCCATATTATGTCCCCAGTGATATTATTATGTTTCCATATTATATGTCCCTCCCACAGTGATATCATTGTTTCCTTATGATATGTCCCTCCCACAGTAGATCAGAGTTGATTTTTCGTGATCCTCATTTTAGCCACTCCGATCTAGGCGGTTCACTATAGAAGTGATTAATTCGGAGTTGATTTTTTGAGGGACCTCATTTTAGCAACTCCGATGTAGACGGTTCAGTGCTGAAGTGACTAGATCAGTTGATTTATTGAGCTCCTCATACAGACTCCATTCTAGTCCCCTCTTCTGTTTTTTTTATGTATTTTTTATGGAATTTCTCAAGGTTTTAATGGAGCAAACATCACAGGTCAGACAGGAAGGTTCATTACACTGTTCTATATTTTATGTTCTGGGGTAAAATTCGTTTATTTTCCCGATGTATAAATATTACATTTTTACTGTCATTTTTGTAATATAAATAATTACACTCAGCGCTGATTATTCAGTGTCACCAGAATGTGACGTCTCCCATCTGTCACTGGTCCTGTACGCAGCCGCGACATTGTGAGAAGTGGGCGGAGCTACATGTGGAGAGGCGTAAAAGAGCGCAACTGACAGTCATAAAAGAGCGCAACCAACAGTCATCATAACAGAGCGCCACCAGCAATCATCCTAATAGAGCACAACTGACAGTCATCATAAACAGCACAACCAACAGTCATCATAAAAGAGTGCCAAAGACAGTGATCATAAAAGAGCGCAACCAACAGTCATCATAACAGAGCGCAACTGACAGTCATCATAAAAGAGCACGACCGAAAGTCATCATAAAAGAGCTCAACAGACAGTCATCATAAAAGAGCGTAACCAACAGTCACCAAAATAGAGCACCACCGACAGTCATCATAACAGAGCGCAACCGATAGTCATCATAACAGAAAGCAACCGACAGTCATCATAAAAGAGCTCAACTGACCTTCATCGTAACAGAGCACAAGTGAGAGTCATCATAACAGAGCACAACCAACAGTCATCATAAAAGATTGTAACGGACAGTCATAAAATATACAACATAGTGGTGATATTAATTATTACAGTAATGTCCAGCGTCATAGGAGAACAATTCTGGTGCAATTTTTAACACTTTTGTGAAGTAGATTCTGGTGAATCTGTTGGCTGTGCTACGTCACTGGCCAAGACTTGTGCACATATAGGAAAATTTAAATTCTATCAAAATCAAATAATCAGAGATAATGTTTTATATTACGAATAGCGATAATAAAAAAAACTAACTTTATTAATTAAAAAAATGCACAAAGCGGCTGCTGCTTGCTCTCTCTAACGCTTTGTTAGGTCTCTTTCAGATATCAGTGTCTCAGGTACGTGTGGTGACAGTTTTCACACGTACCAGAGACATTTATACCCACTCAAGCGAATGGGTCTGTGCACATGTCAGTGTGTTTCCACAGATCATGTGTCCGAGGGCAAAATACGCTGACATGTCCTTTTTCTAACTGCAGCATGGGCCGCAGAACGTTGTGCACATTGATGACATATGGATGACATCCGTGTGTCATCAGTGTGACAAGTACTGGCGCCTGGAAAGCAGCGCTACAGTTAGCGCTGTTCCCCGGCGCCGGGTGCTGAAGACAGATCACATCATACTCTCCTGCTCTACCAGTGATCAGCGCAAGCAGGGAAGATTGTTGAGAGTTATCGTCCACTGATAACAGCGAGAGTAAGTGGCACTACTACTACCATCATCCTACACCTTCTGCTGCTAATAACAGTAAGAGCAGGCGGCAGCTGATGGGAGTATTCATCAGCCACCACCCGCGCTATAAATTTAAAAAGGAATGGTTTCCCCTGTACTTTTGATAACCAGCCAGGTAAAACAGACAGCCGTGTGCCGCAATCCTCAGCTGTCAGCTTCAGCAAGGCTTGTTATCAAGAATAGAGTGGTCCCCACACCGTATTTTTAAATTATTTTTGATAACCAGCCAAGCTAAAGCAGACAAATGGGGCTGGTATTCTCAGGCTGGTATGGGGCCATGGATATTGGCCCACCAGTCTAAAAATAGCCCACAGCAACCCAGAAAAGACACATCTGTTACATGCTGGCACTTTGCCCGGCTCTTCCCACTTACTCTGTAGCGGTGGCAGGTGGGGTAATATTTGTGGGTTTGATGTCACCTTTAGACACTTTTCCATTACTAATCCTATAGTTATATTGTAAATAAAGACACAGCAAGTATAAAGTCCTTTATTTCATATCAAAAGAAAACACTTTTCCATTTTTATTTAAAAAATAACAGTTATACTCACCTAACACCCATTCCACTGAAGCAAACATCTCCTATAATTAAACAAAAATAAAAAAACAACAATATCCCTCACCTGTCCAATGTTCTGTCCCATACCGTAATCTATGTCTGAGGATAAATAGTTTTCAACCTCCGGTCACTGAGGCTCTGTTCCCAGCCGGGCTGAACTGTGGTGACCTCAGCACCGTGAGAAAAGTCACTGAGATCACCGCAGTTCTGCTCAGTGAGTTCACTGCCGTGAACTCAGTGATTTTTTCTCACCGTGCTCAGGTCACCGCAGTTTAGCCCAGCTGGGAACGCATCCTCAGTGACCTGCGGTAACCTCGATGAGTTTGCTTCTAGCCACTGATGCTGTGCTCATAGCAGCTCATTCCTCAGTGGTTCTCAGGCTGGATGGTCTCACCTTGGGACAGTCCAAGTTGAAAACTTGGATTGCGGAGTGGGACAGAGCATCAGACAGCTCAGGGATTTTTTTTAATTATTATTACAGAAGACGTTCGGTTGAATGGAATGGGCGTTAGGTGAGAACAACTGTGTTTATTTTTAAATAAAAGTGGAAAACTGTGTTTTGATTTCAAGTAAAAGACTTTATTCTGGCTATGTCTTTTTTTACAATATAAATATAGGATTAGTAATGGATAAGTGACTAAAGGTGACATCAACAAATATTACCCCACTTGCCACTGCCTACAGGGCAAGTGAGAAGACCCAGAATTGGCGCTTCTTATATATGTGCCTTTTTTGGGTGGCTGTGGGCTGCTATTTTTAGACTGGGGGTCAATATCCATGGCCCCCCACCAGCCTGATAATACCAGACTCCAGCTGTCTGCTTTACCTTGGCTGGTTGACAAGAATGGGGGGACCCCATGACGTTTTATTAAATTATTTATTGAAATAATAAAAAAGCAGCATGGGGACACCTTTATTCTTGGTTGACTTATGGAGTGTATCAATGGCTGCCTTCAGGACATCTGTCAATTCAGCAATCTTACCCATGATTGTGGAGCTACTGAAACAGCCTATGGGGTGTTTTGAAACGCTTAGGAAGCCTTAGCAGGTGTTTTTTGTTAATTATTCTAATTTACTGAGATAAAGACTCTGGGGTTTTCATTGGCTGTAAGCCATAATCATCAACATTTACAGAAATAAACACGTAAAAAAGATCACTGTGTTTGTAATGACTTTTTTTTTTATAATATATGAGCTTCACTTTTTGTATTGAAGAACTGAAATAAATTATCTTTTTGGGGATATTCGGATTGTGTGAGAAGCACCTACCATATATTCTCGAGTATAAGCCGAGGCACCTAATTCTGCCACAAAAAAACTGGGTAAGCTTATTGACTTGAGTATAAGCCGGGTATGCATTGTCCCCTCATCCCTATCGTGGTATGCATAGCTCTCCCATCGTTGTCCTGGTATGCATGGCTCCTTATCCCCTATCCTTGTATGTATGACTCTTTATCCCCTACCCTTGTATGCATGATTCCTGTTAAAAAAAAACATCCTATTCACTTGCTTGCGCGTCCTCGCTGGCACTGCATGTCATTGTGGCCGCCGGCACCAGCAGCTCTTCCTGCCGAGCAATCTTGTGGCCCCGCTCATTAAGGTAATGAATATGCACTACAGGCCTTTGGGAGTGGAGAGGCATGCGTATTCATTACCTTAATGAGCGGGGCCGCTCGGTCAGAAGAGCTGCTGGTGCCGGAATGAACAAGATGCAGTGCCAGCAAGGGCGCGCAGATAGGTATGATGTGTGCTGGAAGCCGGCAGCTGCGGCTGGCACTGTGTGGTATTACAGCAGCGGCACAGGCTTTAGCCACAGCTGCCGGCTCCTGCCACTGTGACTCGCTTCTCCCCCTCTCCCGCCATCTTTCTGGAACAATGACTCTAGTATAAGCCGAGGGGGGCCTTTTCAGCATAAAAAAAATGTGCTAAAAAAGTCGGCTTATACACGAGTATATACAGTATATAGATCTGACAGTTATAATGTTTGCAGGTCTTAGGCCATGGCCACACCTTCAGTATTTGGTCAGTATTTTATCTCAGTATTTTGAAGCCAAAGCCAGGAGAGGAACAATCAGAGGAAAAGTATAACAGTGTCATGATAGCCCCTTCAAAGAAGAGCTGATTTGGGTTAAGACACAAATGATCTCCAATCTGCCATTATTGGTTCAAATTAAATAGATATGGTGCATCGGAGGCAAGAAAATAACACACAGCCAGCGTCAGTCAGTGTACAATTCTTGTCTGGTTCTCAGAAGCCCAGTCACAAGTCTTTATTACAACCACAGAGATAATGAAAGTGGGAATGGCTTCTTACATTACATTACCTTAGTCAGAAAGTATCTTAGTTGGGAAAACAAGGTTGTAAATTATGGATTCTGACAAACTTCCTTTCAAACTAGTTGTACCCAGCTTTCAATGCCTTCTGTAACAAAGAAAGATTAACACATAGACACGTCTAGGTCATTGATAACACCCTGTGTTATTGCTTTTATGCATAACACTGATAAAGCTATTACTAAAATACAAAATTATCACAGATATATAGGTAGATTTAATAAAATAATAATCAAAGCAAAGAAATATTTACCATAACAATAGAAACACGTCATTTCTGTATTTTTCACCCACTCCTGGTTTTGGCTACAAATACTGATGTAAAATTCTGACCAAATACTGATCATGTGACCATAGCCTTAAAGGTATGTAGAAAGAAGGGGAAAGAAAGTGCACCTGAAGAAGGCAATGTGGTCAGCGTACTCACCTATGGAGGGTGTGCGAGGCAGTCACAACTCTGGAGGGAAGTGAATAGGAGTCTCCTGCCAGATGCTGCTCCCCATGCTGGATCTATCGTGAGGTCCAGAAGGAATCACATGAGAGAGGAAAAAGAACCCGTGGTTGGAACGAGCGCTGCCAAGTGAAGCAGAATTCCACTAGCTCTATTAAAAAGGTTTTTATCACACACCATCGCTACTGGAATACTGCTTCACACCGCAGCCCTCATTGCAACCATGGGTTCTTCTTCCACTCTCATGTGCGTAGCCCTAAAGAGACTCTGTCTGCACAGAATGACTGTCGAAATCAAGCACAGGCGCTCAGTGAAGCAGCCTTGGTGCAGTCAAACATTTTAGTGCACCTTCCTACCTACTTGTTTTCCCATCTATCTCTTACCTTCTCTGGTTCTATAAAAGCAGAGCTGTCAATCAAAATAGAGGGAGGGCGGAGATAGAGAAAAAAAGTAATTGGGAAAGAGCTGTTAAAGGGGTTATCCACTACTAGGACAATCCCATCTTAAAAGAAATGTTAGTCCCCCAATTTTGTGCTGTCGGCACTTTCTCTCCCCGAGGCTGTGATGCATGTTGTGACACGTGATGCCCGACGTCCAATCAGTGCTGCCGTCACTGTCTCTGCCTTTGGACAAACTGAACATGAAAAAGACAAGGATCAGCTGCAGCCTGAGCTGCCTCTTAATGTTCAGTTTGTCCGAAGGTAGAGACAGTTGATGCTAACCCCAACTGGGCGTCGGGTATCACGTATCATTCCACTACATCATAGCCCTGGGACCACGAGTACTAAGACAGCTGTAATGGAGCCAGAACTGTAGGTGAGTATAGGTTTATGATTTTATCAGGGCAGAACATTTAGCTTAAGTAGGGGTTATCCTAGTAGTGCACAGCCCCTTTAAATGTCTGGCCCACAAGGGTGAACCGAGCGCCTATGCTTGTTTTGAATAATTATTCTGTGCTGACAAAGTCCTTTTAAAGGGGTCGTGCATTGAAAACAAGTTATCACCTATGGGACAGGTGATAACATGCTGATAAGTGTGCAACCGCTGGGACCTGCACCGATTGGCAAAATGGGGAATATCCCCGCTACAAAATAGAGTGGCTGGTTGGATGCCGACCGCTACTCCATTCATTCTCAATGGAGCTGCTGGAAGAAGCAGAGCTCTCTGCAGCCTCATAGCTAGAATTGAGCTCAAACTGAGCATGTGCGGTTCTGCTCAATTTTAAGGACTCATTCACACTAGTGTATTATTGGTTCCATTCTCATCCAGGAGAGTAGGATGATTGTTTCTCACTTGTCATCCATGTACAATCTGTTTTTTTTATTCAGCAGCTATTATTCTTTTATAGGGTAATTTAGTTTTCCATCTTACAGAATTGTAATTGTGGGGAAACGGGGGTCGGCGGGCACCCAAGTCCGCTAGCCGGAACCGCATGGACCAGCCTAACGCCTGCTCTCCCTTAATGTGGGCATAAGGCTACTCAAACAATGCAGGGTGAGGGTAAAACAGTGTGGCAATGATTTATTGAACTACATAACAGGCAGATAATGCATAGAACAGTCCCAGCAAATTCCCCAAGATGGTCCACATTACAGTCTCACCCTTCCGCTGACCCTATAGTGGCAGATGTTATGTCAGAGCTCCCAGGGTCTTAGTGGCAGATGTTATGTCAGAGCTCCCAGGGTCGGCAACCCCACCTGTAGTACACACACAGAGCGGAGGGAACGATAAGTGTAGGAAGATAACAGTCTATTGAGTACAGACAAGGTCCAAAGCCAGTTGACATCAGAGTCACCTCCTGGCTTATCCGAACATCTCCATGGAGCCAGGCAACCAACGGGTCCCAATCCTGGCTTTCTCCAAACATATTCATGGTTCAGCGATGGTCAATGGAGCAGATCTGTATCTTTCCAACTGGGGCTGAAAACTACTAGGTTGTTTCCTATAGAATGATAGATCCGTGTTCCTCCTGATGGTGCCATGAGTTAAAATGGCTGCTGTCCTGTGTCTGGTACTTTGGATGATTTTGCAGAATGTCTGGCTGTGTCGCTCTCTCAGTCTCTGAGTCTCTTTATACACTGCTCAAAAAAATAAAGGGAACACAAACAACAGACTATAACTCCAATTAAATCAAACTTCTGTGTAATCAAACTGTCCACTTAGGAAGCAACACTGTTTGGCAATCAATTTCACATGCTGTTGTGCAAATGGAATAGACAACAGATGGAAAATTATTGGCAATTATCAAGACACACTCAATAAAGGAGTGGTTCTGCAGGTGGGGATCACAGACAATATCTCAGTACCAATGCTTTCTGGCTGATGTTTTGGTCACTTTTGAGTGTTGGTTGTGGTAGCATGAGACGGACTGTACAACCCACACAAGTGGCTCAGGTAGTGCAGCTCTTCCAGGATGGCACATCAATGTGAGCTGTGGCAAGAAATTTTGCTGTGTCTGTCAGCGTAGTGTCCAGAGGTTGGAGGCGCTACCAGGAGACAGGCCAGTACACCAGGAGACATGGACGGGGCCGTAAAAGGGCAACAACCCAGCAGCAGGACCGCTACCTCAGTCTTTGTGCAAGGAGGAACAGAAGGAGCACTGCCAGAGCTCTGCAAAATGACTTGCAGCAGGCCACAAATGTGCATGTGTCTGCAGAAAAGGTTAGAAACCGACTCCGTGAGGATGGTCTGAGTGCCCGATGTCCACAGATGGGGGTTGTGCTCACAGCCCAACACCGTGCAGGACAATTGGCATTTGCCACAGAACACCAGGATTGGCAAATTCGCCACTGGCGCCCTGAGCTCTTCACAGATGAAAGCAGGTGCACACTGAGCACGTGACAGACGTGATAGAGTCTGGATACACCATGGAAAGCAATTTTCTGCCTGCAACATCCTTCAGCATGACCGGATTGGCAGTGGGTCAATAATGGTGTGGGGTGGCATTTCTTTGGAGGGCCGCACAGCCCTCCATTCACTCGCCAGAGGTAGCCTGACTGCCATTAGGTACCCAGATGAGGTCCTCAGACCCCTTCTGAGGCCATATGCTGGTGCGGTGGGCCCTGGGTTCTTCCTAATGCAGGACAATGCCAGACATCATGTGGCTGGAGTGTGTCAGCATTTCCTGCAAGATGAAGGCATTGAAGCTACGGAATGGCCAGCCCGTTCTCCAGACCTGAATCAGATTGATCACATCTGGAACATCATGTCTCGCACCATCCACCAACGTCACGTTGCACCACATACTGTCCAGGAGTTAGCGGATGATTTAGTCCAGGTCTGGGAGGAGATCCCTCAGAAGACCATCTGCCCCCTCATCAGGAGCATGCCCAGTCTTTCTAGGGAGGTCATACAGGCACATGGAGGCAACATCATTTCCTTGTCTTGAGGCATTTACACTGAAGTTCGATCAGCCTGTAATTTGATTTTCAACTTTGATTTTGAGTATCATTCCAAATTCAGACCTCCATGGGATATTCATTTTGATTTACATTGATCATTTTTATGTTTTATTGTTCTCAACACATTCCACTATGTAATGAATAAAGATTTGCAACTGAAATATTTCATTCAGTGATATTTAGGATGTGGTATTTTAGTGTTCCCTTTATATTTTTGAACCGTGTACAAAGACATGCAACCTATTTGTAGATTTACCCAGTGTCCTTCAGTCCACCCTCACAGTTAAGGAGAAGAATGATGACGACCAAGTTGCCTTGTCTGATTATGTAATCCTCCTGTTTTAAAAAACAAACTATCTGGGATAGACAATGTATAATTAGTATATCAATAGACCTCACTATTCAACAAGGATAAGAGCACACTATGTTATATCAAATATCAGTTTACAAGTCAATATTCCAGGGTTACACAAAACTGTTTTCTTGACCCACCAGAAATCAAAACTTTAATCCAAAAGCCAACATACAGATAAAAAGTCAATTCTTCTTGGTTTGCCTAACATTGTCATCTGGGTAATTAAGATAAATTCTTTTTTCTTGACAGTAATGTATCTGTAAAAATCTGATGCCATACCGGTGGTTCATATAAAGATGGTCCGTATACTGGTGTTCCATATCCTAGTGGTCCGTAGTCTAATGGTCCATATGGCATCTGATTTTTTTGTGACACCCATCACATTTCAGAGTGAAATTGTAGCATGCCAAATACAGATGAAAAAAAATACACAGATCTGCTCGGCCTCATTATAACATTGGTCCGAGAGCAATCCTATTTTTTTGACAAAATAGAAAAAAGCAAAGCCGCACAGCTGTCCCAGGATCAGAGACTGACTGCGGTCCGTCCAAGTATGTAAACAGGAGCCTGATATCCAGGTAGAGGTGCTCGTATGAAAAAAGTGTGCAATTGAGGAATATACAGAGCAATACGGCAACACTCACCGGTCCAGGTGTGGTTCAAATCCTTTATTGAAGCATTAAAACAAAGCCGTCTTGTTCACGGCCCGGGATGATGAAACAGGGAAGGAGGTGAGCAGGATGTGACGACATCCGTTTCGCGCCTACCTTAGCGCTTCCGCGGGTCTGACTGTCCTCACAGTGACCCACATATCATATAATGGTTCTCATGGGCACCTATACACAGTATAATCCCCCACAACACCCCAGAAAGTATTATGGTCACCACAGCCCTCTATATAGTATGAGTCTTCACACATATAACCACTTATATACACTCACAGCCCCCTATGTACTGATAAGACCCCACACACAAAAAAAAACCTTGTTCCCATTCTCCTGCTGCTCTCTCTGCACCTGTCTTTGCTATGCGCATGCACGTTCCGCACAGCAGATGCATTGCAGTGACATAGAGGACTTGGGGATCATAGTTAGGCCGATGTCATACTTGCGAGTGCAATGTGAGAAACTCGCAGCCACACGCTCCGGTCCCGAGTGCCGGGTATTGATGCGAGACTCGCGTGAGTTTCTCGTATTGCACTCACAAATGTGACACCGGCCAAATTGAAACTTACCTGGATCAGTCAGCGCCAGGCAGCGGCTGCCAAGGCAAACAGGATCATGGGGTGCATTAAAAGAGGTCTTGGTACACATCATGAGGTATTAGACTGCACATGGAGTGCTGTGTACAGTTTTGAGCACCGATGCCCAGGGTGGATATGATGGAACTAGAGTGAGTTCAAAGGAGGGCAATAAAATTAATAAAGGGGATGGGGAACTATAATACCCAGAGAGATTAGCAAAATTAGGATTATTTATTCTAGAAAAAAAGACGACTGAGGGACGATCTAATAACCATGTATAAGCGGACAATACAAATATCTCTCCGAGGATCTATTTATACCAAGGAAGGTGACGGGCACAAGGGGGCATTCTCTGCGTCTGGAGGAGAGAAGGATTGTCTACCAACACAGAAGAGGATTCTGTACTGTTAGGGCAGTGAGAATCTGGAATTCCTTGCCTGAGGAGGTGGTGATGGGGAACTCACTGGAGGGGTTCAAGAGAGGCCTGGATGTCTTTTGGATCTGGGGATTTATTCTGATGGAATATAGGCTGAACTGGATGGACAAATCTCTTTTTTCGGCCTATGTTATTATGACATCATCGCGTCTTCTTTCAGTTGCTTGTGCCGAGTAGTGAGATGAGCCACCGGCTGCATTCTCCTCCAATAGATTCACGCAGGCAGGGTTGCCTCCTCCAGTCGGTAGGGTTGCCAACTTGACTTTTTATTTTTTTTCTGGAAAGCCAATTAAAAAATCAGACAGGCAAAACAATTTTTATTGACACATTGAAAAATCATTACGGCTGTAAATGGTGCATATCTACAATACATAATTATGATATGAAGACAATAGCTGCATTCACTATAAAATTATGAGAATTAGTCAAAATTATCTGAACAAGTTTCTTCAGATTAAAAAAAAAAAAAATCATGGCCACCTTCAATTTTTTTTTTACAAACAGGGCAAAAAATTGCCATGTTTTCATAGCCTGTCCTGAAATTTCTGGATGGTTGGCAAGCTTGGTCGCTGAGAAAGCGATCACATGGTGCAGCCCGTGGGCCGCAATTTTCACGCCCTTTGGCTGCCCCAGTCCACATGCCAGACAGGAACAGCCAGAGGGCTGGATCTCCTGCGTGCTGCGCTATGCCCAGGTCTGGTGTATGCTATGTACATAGATTTGAGTTACTGCAAATTATGTTTTTCTTGGCTAAAAAGACTCTTCAAAATTATTAAGGGTATGTTTCCACGGTCAGGATTGCATCAGGATTTGACGCAGGTAAAATCTGCACTTGAGGTCACTGGCTGGTCACC
Source organism: Ranitomeya imitator (assembly GCF_032444005.1). Lineage (NCBI taxonomy): Eukaryota > Metazoa > Chordata > Amphibia > Anura > Dendrobatidae > Ranitomeya > Ranitomeya imitator. The sequence goes on along the minus strand of NC_091282.1, from coordinate 817,383,850 downwards.
TGCGTTTTTGATGCGTTTTTACATGCGGTTTTGTGTGTGTTTTTGTAAGCTAAATAAAGATATAACAAAAAAAAAAAAAGAATTGTGATGTAATTTCTTGTCCAACCTCTTCATTTACATACTCCATTGAAGAATAATGTTTGCACACACAGACTGATAGATAAGATAGATCTATCGTATCTATATCGTATCTATTATCTATCTATAAATATATCTATAGATAGATACTGTATATCTATCGATAGCTAGATATATCGATAGATAATAGATATGATAACTAGATACGATAGATAGATGATAGATAATAGATAGATACGATAGATAATAGATAAATAACACCAAGCCGGATGTTTAGTAATAAATATTATAAAATGGTACATAAAGAGTTAGGCTGGGATCACACATGCGAGAAACTCGGACGAGTCTCGCATCTTAATACCCGGCACTGACGACAGCCCTCGGGAGTGGAGTATGCTGTTGCATGTATTTCTGTGCTCTGCTCCTGAGTGCCGGCGGCAGTGCCGGGTATCAAGATGCAAACTCGTCCAAGTTTCTCGCATGTGTGATCCCGGCCTTAAATACACACACACTCACTCACGAAATCTGCGTTAGGCCGGGGTCGCACTTGCAAGAAACTTGGCGACAGTGACGGCTATTAAGGCGAGAGACTCATGTGAGTTTCTCGCAAGTGTGACTCCGGCCTTAAAAGCAATGTTTAAGCGACTGGAGGACCAATGTTTGTAGCCTGGGAAGGGGTTAATACCCATGGACCTTCCCAAACTATGCATATCAGTGCTGTATATTTAGCCTTTACTGGCTATTAAAATAGGGGGACCCCCCTAAAAAAAAATGACGTGGGGTCCCCCTATAATTTACAGGTTTACAGCCAGAAGGGCTACGCAGACAGCTGCGGGCTGATATTCACAGCCTAGAGAGGAGCCATGGATATTGCCCCCCCCCTACAAATACCAGTTCGCAGCTGCCCCAGAAATGGTGCATCTGTAAGATGTGCCAATTCCGGCGCTTAGCCTCTCTTCCCACTCCCGAGTAACGGTGGGATATGGGGTAATGAGGGGTTAATGTCATCTTTATCACCTACCATTACTAATCCTATACTTGTTAAAAGGTTAATAAGACACACACACATGCAGAATATATTTTTAATGAAATAAAACACCACACAGTTTTAACCATATTTTTATTGTACTGGTAATCCAAGCGAGGCCCTCGGCTTCTAGAAAAAAAGAAAAATAATAAACCAAGAGTATACTCCCTGTGTCCGAAGTAGTCCTTAACCCCTTCCCGACATGCGCCATACTAGTACTGCTCTGCGGGAACTGAGTTCCCGCAAACCGCAGTACTAGTATGGCGCCACGATCGCACGGTCTCATAGTGAGCACCGCGGCGATCGCGTGTGGGTGTCAGCTGTATGTGACTGTTGACACCCTGCAGCAATGCCCATGACTGGCGCTAGCGCCGATCATGGGCATTTAACCCCTCTGATGCCGCTGTCAGTAGTGACAGTTACATAGAGGGGCATCGCGCAGGGACGGGGGCTCTCTGCGCTCTCCCACCGGAGCAATGCTATGCGATCGCATTGTTCCGGTGTTCTGGAAGGAGTTAGCAGATCCAAAATAGCCACGGGGCTCCTTCCGGGTCCTTCGCTGAGGTGGCTTCCCGACGCCTGCTGAGGGCAGGCACCGGAAAGCCTCCTGCACTGCCTGTAAGATCGCTAATCTGACACAGTGCTATGCAAAGTGTCAGATCAGCGATCTGATGTACCATAGTGATGTCCCACCCTGGGACAATGCTATAAAGTAAAAAAAAAACAATAGAATGTATAAAAAAAAATACCCAAAGAAAAAAACAAAAAATTAATATTTTCCAATAAATCCATTTATGTAAATAAAAAAACAAACAATAAAAGTACACATATTTGGTATTGTCGCGTCCGTAATGACCTGCTCTCACTAGTTAACCCCTTCAGTGAACACCGCCAAAAAATTAACTAAAAAAACGAGGCAAAAAACAACTTTATCATCATCCTGCCGAACAAAAAGTGCAATAAAATGTGATCAAAAAGACGGATATAAACATGGTACCGCTGAAAACGTCATCTTGTCCCTCAAAAAAAAAAACAGCGTCATCAGCAGAAAAAAGTCATAAAAAAGTTATAGCTCTCAGAATAAAGCGATGCAAAAACAATAATTCTTTATATAAAACAGTTTTTGTGTAAAAGCGCCAAAACATAAAAAAATGATATAAATGAGGTATCGCTGTAATTGTACTGACCCGAAGAATAAAACTGCTTTATCCATTTTACCAAACGCGGAACGGTATAAACGCCTCCCCCAAAAGAAATTAATGAATAGCTGGTTTTTGTTCATTCTGCCTCCCAAAAAATCGGAATAAAAAGCGATCAAAAAATGTCACGTGCCCAAAAATGTTACCAATAAAAACGTCAACTCGTCCCGCAAAAAACAAGTCCTCACATGACTCTGTGGGCCAAAATATGGATAAATTATAGCTCTCAAAATGTGGTGATGCAAAAAACTATTTTCTCTCTTAGCGTGTAACAGCTGCGAAACAAAAACCCGCTATAAATAGTAAATCAAACCCCCTTTATCACCCCCTTAGTTAGGGAAAAATAATAAAATTAAAAATATGTATTTATTTCCATTCTCCCATTAGGGTTAGGGTTGGGGCTAAAGTTAGGGTTGGGGCTAAAGTTAGGGTTAGGGCTTGGGCTAAAGTCAGGGTTGGGGTTTGGATTAGGTTTATGGTTGGGATTAGGGCTGGTATTAGGGTTAGGGTTGTGTTGGGATTAGGGGAGTGGTCAGGGTTATGGTTGGGATTAGGGGTGTGGTTAAGTTATGGTTGGGGTTAGGCTTAGGGGTACGTTGGGGTTAGGGTTGGAGTTAGAATTGGGGGGTTTCCATTGTTTAGGCACATCAGGGGCTCTCCAAACGTGACATGGCGTCCGATCTCTATTCCAGCCAATTCTGCGTTGAAAAAGTAAAATCGTACTCCTTCCATTTCGAGCTCTGCTGTGCGCCCAAATAGTGGTTCCCGTATTTTCATGGAAAAAAATATATTTTTTATTTTCACGGCTCTGCATTATAAACTTTAGGGAAACACTTGGGGGATCAAAGTTCTCACAACACATCTAGATAAGTTCCTTGGGGGTCTAGTTTCCAATATGGGGTCACTTGTGGGAGTTTCTACTGTTTAGGTACATCAGGGGCTCTGCAAATGCAAATTGACGCCCGCAGCCCATTCCATCAAAGTCTGCATTCCAAAACAGCGCTCCTTCCCTTCCGAGCTCTGCCATGCGCCCAAACGGTGGTTCCCCCCAAACATATGGGGTATCAGCGTACTCAGGACAAATTGGACAACAACTTTTGGAGTCCAATTTCTCCTGTTAACCTTGGGGAAAAAAACCTGTGGGGACAAAAAATCATTTTTATTTTTACCACTCTGCATTATAACCTAGTGAAACATTTGGGGTTTCAAAGTTCTCGCATCCAGATAAGTTCCTTTGGGGGTAGGGGGGGGGAGAGTCAAGTTTCCAAAATGGGGTCACTTGTGGGGGGTTTCTACTGTTTAGGCACATCAGTGGCTCTGCAAAGGCAACATGACACCCGTAGACCAATCAATCTAAGTCTGCATTCCAAAACGCCACTACTTCCCTTCTGAGCCCTGACGTGCACCCAAACAGTAGTTTTCTCCCACATATGGGGTATCTGCATACTCAGGACAAATTGCACAACAACTTTTGTGGTCCAATTTCTCCTGTTACCCTTGGGAAAATACAAAACTGGGGACTAAAAAATCTTTTCTGTGGAAAAAGAAAATATTTTTTATTTTCTCGGCTCTGTGTTATAAACTGTAGTGAAACACTTGTGGGTTGAAAGTTCTCACAACACATCTAGTTAAGTGACTTGGATGGTCTAGTTTCCAATATGGGGTCACTTGTGGGGGGTTTCTACTGTTTAGGTACATCAGGGGCTCTGCAAACGCAACATGATGCCCGCAGATCATTCCATGAAAGTCTGCATTCCAAAATGGCGTCCTTCTCTTCCGAGCTGTCATGTGCCCAAACAGTCGTTTACCCCCACATATGGGGTATCGGCGCACTCAGAACAAATTGCACAACAACTTTTGCCTCTTTACAGTATTCACTGAAGGGGTTAATTAGTGGGACAATTTTATAGGTCAGGCCGTTATGGACGTGGTGATACAAAATGTGTACTTTTATTGTTTTTGTTTTATTTACATAAAGAAATGTATCTATTGGAACAAAACTGGATCACGTCGCGTTGTTCGGAGGGTCTCAGGGATGCTTCTTTATGCCACCAGGACGCTGCTATCTTGTTTGATCACAGTGTACCGGGAATTAAAGTGCTGGGAGTGGTCTGTGAGCGCTCCTGGCAATAAGGGTGGGGTGTCAGCTCTGAGAATCAGCTGACACCCAGCCGCACTCCCCCTGCGAGCACGGCTGATCGTATGTGACGTACTAATACGTCCATGAGGATTAAGTATCAGGTCACATGGATGGAATAGTACGTCGGAGGGCAGAAACAGGTTAAAAAATGTTGTCCTATATGACTTTTAAAACGGTCCAGGCTGTATGGATCACAGTGAATGGTAAGTGGCCACAGAAGGCCGACGTACACCGAGAAAAACTACTGGGACCAAATAAATTGGTTACATAAGCAATTATCATGTCTTTTTTGGTTCCTTTTTAAAAAAAATGTATTGTATTTTTGAACCATAAGAGGCACCCCAAATTTTGGTGAGAAAAACACAAAACATTTTTTGGGATAAAATGAGGATCTTACTGTCTGTATTTATGGTAGGTAACATGGGGAGCGGTGGATTGGGGTCACAGGAGGCGGAGTCTGTGCTGCATGAAACCAGTGGCGATGGGACAGTGCTGCAGGTCCTGGGTGGGAGGAGAGGGTGTCCCAGTGCTGCAAGGCTGCGGGTCCTGGGCTGGAAGAAGTGGTCAGGCTTCAGGAACCAGGCCGCGTGCGCAGACTGAGATCTCAGAGGACCTTCAGCCTCGCCCCACTTCTGCTACTGGCTTCCTGCAGCAGGGACTCTGCCTCCTGTGACCCCGCTCCACAACTGTGCCCCCCCCCCATAAGCTATATTCAGACTATAAAACACACCCCAATTTTCCTAACAAATATGGGGGTAAAAAGTGCATCTTCTAGTCAGAAAAATATGCTAAATGCTGCTGAGGACAGGAAATAAATTGTCAGTGAGATCTGAACAATCTAGTGCTGGTCAATTGGTGATGACTGTGCTACAGACCGTTTCCCAATAAATTGCAATGTGTGAACATGCCACAAGCTTTAGAAATAAAAATTCAACCCATAGTTCTCAGTTTTATTAAAAACACAAATAATGATAAATAATAATCTTTATTTTAATATACCGCTAACATATCCTGCAGCGCTTTACATTTTGCACACATTATCATCACTGTCCCCGTTGGGGCTCACAATCTAAATTCCCTATCAGTATGTCTTTGGAATGTGGGAGGAAACAGGAGGAAACCCACGCAATCACGGAGAGAACATACAAACTCCTTGCAGATGTTGTCCTTGGTGGGGTTTGAACCCCGGACTCAGGTTGCAGTGATAAATAAGTCAAACAAAAAGGAGAAAAATATAAATATATTTATACGTCTTTAACAATAAACTTAATAAAACAATATGTAGAACGAAACCACGTTAGAGATAAGTAACAAAAACAAAGCGCACAGGAGTGACAGCGCCCTCCTCCCCACCACAGCCCCACCAGAGACATCACCCACCTGCCGACACAGACACACGACATTTACAAATGGAACGAAAATCCAGCTTCTTGGAAATTGCTAAATTTATTGGAAAGTATATAAAAACGTGCTGAACTGCAGAGACGGCATAGAAACGGGTTTCAGACGCACATGGCCTCATCTGTGTGAATCGCGTGGCATTGCTGTCTCTGCAGTTTAGCACGTTTTCAGTAAGTTTTGTGATTTCCTATAAGCTGGATTTTCCTCACATTTGGCCCCAGGGATTCCCTGCTCTGTGCTCCTAGAGCTTGGGTCTATTGTATGTACAAGGGAGCTACATCACCCCGTGCACCTGGCAGCAAACCAATATGTCTGATCTCCCCCTCCCCCACACAGCCCCTCCTCCTGGTGACCCCTTCTCCCCCACACAGCCCCTCCTCCTGGTGACCCCTTCTCCCCCACACAGCCCCTCCTCCTGGTGACCCCTTCCCCCACACAGCCCCTCCTCCTGGTGACCCCTTCTCCCCCACACAGCCCCTCCTCCTGGTGACCCCTTCTCCCCCACACAGCCCCTCCTCCTGGTGACCCCTTCTCCCCCACACAGCCCCTCCTCCTGGTGACCCCTTCCCCCACACAGCCCCTCCTCCTGGTGACCCCTTCTCCCCCACACAGCCCCTCCTCCTGGTGACCCCTTCTCCCCCACACAGCCCCTCCTCCTGGTGACCCCTTCTCCCCCACACAGCCCCTCCTCCTGGTGACCCCTTCTCCCCCACACAGCCCCTCCTCCTGGTGACCCCTTCTCCCCCACACAGCCCCTCCTCCTGGTGACCCCTTCTCCCCACAGTTCCACATCATCCCCCTCATCATCTTCCCCTTACAGCCCAACGCAAGTAACATTAACCCTTTCCACATTGCATCCTCGGAGAACTCACACGAGTCCAGCGCCCTCATTCCTCTGTAGAAGGGCCCATGGTGCAGCAGCCCCTCATTTCCCGCTTCTACTCTCCAGCAGCCTCAGCAAAACGCAACCTCCAGCTCTCGGGTCTTCACTGGACTGAAGGATGCCCCGCCCCTTCCGGTGACATCATTACCTAAAGAAATCAACTCCGTTCTGAGTGAATGTGCGGAGGCAGTATGGGATAGTGGGCGGTGCTATGCTGATATCCAGAAATACAGCTTAACCATGATGCATTGCGTGACTAAGTGTTCTCCTAAACTCATAAACAATTAGATGCAAGTGACTGTATGTGGGGACAGTGTAATTCTAGGCCGGAGGGTGCAATAGGGAGAAGGCGGGAGTGATACATGAAAGTCGCCATAATCTAAAGTTCAGAGACATAGTGGACTATATATACAACATGAGTCACCACTGACGTCGTGCTCGCTTCGGCAGCACATATACTAAAATTGGAACGATACAGAGAAGATTAGCATGGCCCCCGCGCAAGGATGACACGCAAATTCGTGAAGCGTTCCGTATTTTATATCCCCCACAGTGATATCATTGTTTCCATATTATATGTCTCCCCCCACAGTGATATCATTATGTTTCCATATTATATGTCCCCCCACAGTGATATCATTATGTTTCCATATTATATGTCCCCCCACAGTGATATCATTATGTTTCCATATTATATGTCCCCCACAGTCATATCATTATGTTTCCATATTTTATATCCCCCACAGTGATATCATTATGTTTCCATATTATATGTCTCCCCCCACAGTGATATCATTATGTTTCCATATTATATGTCCCCCCACAGTGATATCATTATGTTTCCATATTATATGTCCCCCACAGTGATATCATTATGTTTCCATATTTTATTTCCCCCACAGTCATATCATTATGTTTCCATATTTTATATCCCCCACAGTGATATCATTATGTTTCCATATTATATGTCCCCCACAGTGATATCATTATGTTTCCATATTATATGTCCCCCCCACAGTGATATCATTATGTTTCCATATTATAGGTCCCTCCTCAGTCATATCATTATGTTCCCATATTATATGTCCCCCACAGTGATATCATTATGTTTCCATATTATATGTCCCCCAGAGTGATGTAATTATGTTCCCATATTATATGTCCCCCCCACAGTGATATCATTATGTTTCCATATTATATGTCTCCCACAGTGATATCATTATGTTTCCATATTATATGTCCCCCCACAGTGATATCATTATGTTTCCATATTATATGTCTCCCACAGTGATATCATTATGTTTCCATATTATATGTCCCCCCACAGTGATATCATTATGTTTCCATATTATATGTCCCCCACAGTGATATCATTATGTTTCCATATTTTATTTCCCCCACAGTCATATCATTATGTTTCCATATTTTATATCCCCCACAGTGATATCATTATTTTTCCATATTATATGTCCCCCACAGTGATATCATTATGTTTCCATATTATATGTCCTCCTCAGTGATATCATTATGTTCCCATATTATATGTCCCCCACAGTGATATCATTATGTTTCCATATTATATGTCCCCCAGAGTGATGTCATTATGTTCCCATATTATATGTCCCCCCCACAGTGATATCATTATGTTTCCATATTATATGTCTCCCACAGTGATATCATTATGTTTCCATATTATATGTCCCCCAACAGTGATATCATTATGTTTCCATATTATATGTCTCCCACAGTGATATCATTATGTTTCCATATTATATGTCCCCCCACAGTGATATCATTATGTTTCCATATTATATGTCCCCCACAGTGATATCATTATGTTTCCATATTTTATTTCCCCCACAGTCATATCATTATGTTTCCATATTTTATATCCCCCACAGTGATATCATTATGTTTCCATATTATATGTCCCCCACAGTGATATCATTATGTTTCCATATTATATGTCCTCCTCAGTGATATCATTATGTTCCCATATTATATGTCCCCCACAGTGATATCATTATGTTTCCATATTATATGTCCCCCAGAGTGATGTCATTATGTTCCCATATTATATGTCCCCCCCACAGTGATATCATTATGTTTCCATATTATATGTCTCCCACAGTGATATCATTATGTTTCCATATTATATGTCCCCCCACAGTGATATCATTATGTTTCCATATTATATGTCTCCCACAGTGATATCATTATGTTTCCATATTATATTTCCCCCCACAGTGATATCATTATGTTTCCATATTATATGTCCCCCACAGTGATATCATCATGTTTCAATATTATATGTCCCCCACAGTGATATCATTATGTTTCCATATTATATGTCCCCCAGAGTGATGTCATTATGTTCCCATATTATATGTCCCCCCCACAGTGATATCATTATGTCTCCATATTTTATATCCCCCACAGTGATGTCATTATGTTCCCATATTATATGTCCCCCCCACAGTGATATCATTATGTTTCCATATTATATGTCCCCCACAGTGATATCATTATGTTTCCATATTATATGTCCCCCAGAGTGATGTCATTATGTTCCCATATTATATGTCCCCCCCACAGTGATATCATTATGTCTCCATATTTTATATCCCCCACAGTGATGTCATTATGTTTCCATATTATATGTCCCCCACAGTGATATCATTATGTTTCCATATTTTATATCCCCCACAGTGATGTCATTATGTTTCCATATTATATGTCCCCCACAGTGATATCATTATGTTTCCATATTTTATATCCCCCACAGTGATGTCATTATGTTTCCATATTATATGTCCCCCACAGTAATATCATTATGTTCCCATATTATATGTCCCCCCACAGTGATATCATTATGTCTCCATATTTTATATCCCCCACAGTGATGTCATTATGTTCCCATATTATATGTCCCCCCCACAGTGATATCATTATGTTTCCATATTATATGTCCCCCACAGTGATATCATTATGTTTCCATATTATATGTCCCCCACAGTGATATCATTATGTTTCCATATTATATGTCCTCCTCAGTGATATCATTATGTTCCCATATTATATGCCCCCACAGTGATATCATTATGTTTCCATATTATATGTCCCCCAGAGTGATGTCATTATGTTCCCATATTATATGTCCCCCCCCACAGTGATATCATTATGTTTCCATATTATATGTCTCCCACAGTGATATCATTATGTTTCCATATTATATGTCCCCCCACAGTGATATCATTATGTTTCCATATTATATGTCTCCCACAGTGATATCATTATGTTTCCATATTACATGTCCCCCACAGTGATATCATTATGTTTCCATATTATATGTCCCCCACAGTGATATCATTATGTTTCTATATTATATGTCCCCCACAGTGATATCATTATGTTTCCATATTATATGTCCCCCAGAGTGATGTCATTATGTTCCCATATTATATGTCCCCCCCCACAGTGATATCATTATGTTTCCATATTATATGTCCCCCACAGTGATATCATTATGTTTCCATATTATATGTCCCCCAGAGTGATGTCATTATGTTTCCATATTATATGTCCCCCCCACAGTGATATCATTATGTCTCCATATTTTATATCCCCCACAGTGATGTCATTATGTTTCCATATTATATGTCCCCCACAGTGATATCATTATGTTTCCATATTTTATATCCCCCACAGTGATGTCATTATGTTCCCATATTATATGTCCCCCCCACAGTGATATCATTATGTTTCCATATTATATGTCCCCCCACAGTGATATCATTATGTTTCCATATTATATGTCCCCCACAGTCATATCATTATGTTTCCATATTTTATATCCCCCACAGTGATATCATTATGTTTCCATATTATATGTCTCCCCCCACAGTGATATCATTATGTTTCCATATTATATGTCCCCCCACAGTGATATCATTATGTTTCCATATTATATGTCCCCCACAGTGATATCATTATGTTTCCATATTTTATTTCCTCCACAGTCATATCATTATGTTTCCATATTTTATATCCCCCACAGTGATATCATTATGTTTCCATATTATATGTCCCCCACAGTGATATCATTATGTTTCCATATTATATGTCCCCCCCCACAGTGATATCATTATGTTTCCATATTATAGGTCCCTCCTCAGTGATATCATTATGTTCCCATATTATATGTCCCCCACAGTGATATCATTATGTTTCCATATTATATGTCCCCCAGAGTGATGTAATTATGTTCCCATATTATATGTCCCCCCCACAGTGATATCATTATGTTTCCATATTATATGTCTCCCACAGTGATATCATTATGTTTCCATATTATATGTCCCCCCACAGTGATATCATTATGTTTCCATATTATATGTCTCCCACAGTGATATCATTATGTTTCCATATTATATGTCCCCCCACAGTGATATCATTATGTTTCCATATTATATGTCCCCCACAGTGATATCATTATGTTTCCATATTTTATTTCCCCCACAGTCATATCATTATGTTTCCATATTTTATATCCCCCACAGTGATATCATTATTTTTCCATATTATATGTCCCCCACAGTGATATCATTATGTTTCCATATTATATGTCCTCCTCAGTGATATCATTATGTTCCCATATTATATGTCCCCCACAGTGATATCATTATGTTTCCATATTATATGTCCCCCAGAGTGATGTCATTATGTTCCCATATTATATGTCCCCCCCACAGTGATATCATTATGTTTCCATATTATATGTCTCCCACAGTGATATCATTATGTTTCCATATTATATGTCCCCCCACAGTGATATCATTATGTTTCCATATTATATGTCTCCCACAGTGATATCATTATGTTTCCATATTATATGTCCCCCCACAGTGATATCATTATGTTTCCATATTATATGTCCCCCACAGTGATATCATTATGTTTCCATATTTTATTTCCCCCACAGTCATATCATTATGTTTCCATATTTTATATCCCCCACAGTGATATCATTATGTTTCCATATTATATGTCCCCCACAGTGATATCATTATGTTTCCATATTATATGTCCTCCTCAGTGATATCATTATGTTCCCATATTATATGTCCCCCACAGTGATATCATTATGTTTCCATATTATATGTCCCCCAGAGTGATGTCATTATGTTCCCATATTATATGTCCCCCCCACAGTGATATCATTATGTTTCCATATTATATGTCTCCCACAGTGATATCATTATGTTTCCATATTATATGTCCCCCCACAGTGATATCATTATGTTTCCATATTATATGTCTCCCACAGTGATATCATTATGTTTCCATATTATATGTCCCCCCACAGTGATATCATTATGTTTCCATATTATATGTCCCCCACAGTGATATCATCATGTTTCAATATTATATGTCCCCCACAGTGATATCATTATGTTTCCATATTATATGTCCCCCAGAGTGATGTCATTATGTTCCCATATTATATGTCCCCCCCACAGTGATATCATTATGTCTCCATATTTTATATCCCCCACAGTGATGTCATTATGTTCCCATATTATATGTCCCCCCCCACAGTGATATCATTATGTTTCCATATTATATGTCCCCCACAGTGATATCATTATGTTTCCATATTATATGTCCCCCAGAGTGATGTCATTATGTTCCCATATTATATGTCCCCCCCACAGTGATATCATTATGTCTCCATATTTTATATCCCCCACAGTGATGTCATTATGTTTCCATATTATATGTCCCCCACAGTGATATCATTATGTTTCCATATTTTATATCCCCCACAGTGATGTCATTATGTTTCCATATTATATGTCCCCCACAGTGATATCATTATGTTTCCATATTTTATATCCCCCACAGTGATGTCATTATGTTTCCATATTATATGTCCCCCACAGTAATATCATTATGTTCCCATATTATATGTCCCCCCACAGTGATATCATTATGTCTCCATATTTTATATCCCCCACAGTGATGTCATTATGTTCCCATATTATATGTCCCCCCCCACAGTGATATCATTATGTTTCCATATTATATGTCCCCCACAGTGATATCATTATGTTTCCATATTATATGTCCCCCACAGTGATATCATTATGTTTCCATATTATATGTCCTCCTCAGTGATATCATTATGTTCCCATATTATATGTCCCCCACAGTGATATCATTATGTTTCCATATTATATGTCCCCCAGAGTGATGTCATTATGTTCCCATATTATATGTCCCCCCCACAGTGATATCATTATGTTTCCATATTATATGTCTCCCACAGTGATATCATTATGTTTCCATATTATATGTCCCCCCACAGTGATATCATTATGTTTCCATAATAATAATAACTTTCGACTCTGCAAAAACTCTTACTGTTTCACTTATTCATTCTCGTCTGGACTATTGTAACTCTCTACTAATCGGCCTCCCTCTTACCAAACTCTCCCCGCTCCAATCTGTCCTGAATGCTGCTGCCAGGATCATATTCCTCACCAACCGTTACACCGATGCCTCTACCTTGTGCCAGTCATTACACTGGTTACCCATCCACTCAAGAATCCAGTACAAAACTACTACCCTCATCCACAAAGCACTCCATGGCTCAGCACCACCCTACATCTCCTCTCTGGTCTCAGTCTACCACCCTACCCGTGCCCTCCGCTCCGCTGATGACCTCAGGTTAGCATCCTCAATAATCAGAACCTCCCACTCCCGTCTCCAAGACTTTACACGTGCTGCGCCGATTCTTTGGAATGCACTACCTAGGATAATACGATTAATCCCCAATCCCCACAGTTTTAAGCGTGCCCTAAAAACTCATTTGTTCAGACTGGCCTACCGCCTCAATGCATTAACCTAACGATCCCTGTGTGGCCTATATTAAAAAAAAAAAAAAATTAATTAACTGGTTCATGCAGCTTTACATGAACACCCAAGCCTTACACTATGGCTGGTCCGAATAACTATAGCAATTGTTACCATCCACCTCTCGTGTCTCCCCTTTTCCTCATAGTTTGTAAGCTTACGAGCAGGGTCCTCATTCCTCCTGGTATCTGTTTTGAACTGTATTTCTGTTATGCTGTAATGTCTATTGTATGTACAAGTCCCCTCTATAATTTGTAAAGCGCTGCGGAATATGTTGGCGCTATATAAATAAAAATTATTATTATTATTATTATTATTATATGTCTCCCACAGTGATATCATTATGTTTCCATATTATATGTCCCCCACAGTGATATCATTATGTTTCCATATTATATGTCCCCCACAGTGATATCATTATGTTTCTATATTATATGTCCCCCACAGTGATATCATTATGTTTCCATATTATATGTCCCCCAGAGTGATGTCATTATGTTCCCATATTATATGTCCCCCCCACAGTGATATCATTATGTCTCCATATTTTATATCCCCCACAGTGATGTCATTATGTTCCCATATTATATGTCCCCCCCCACAGTGATATCATTATGTTTCCATATTATATGTCCCCCACAGTGATATCATTATGTTTCCATATTATATGTCCCCAGAGTGATGTCATTATGTTTCCATATTATATGTCCCCCCCACAGTGATATCATTATGTCTCCATATTTTATATCCCCCACAGTGATGTCATTATGTTTCCATATTATATGTCCCCCACAGTGATATCATTATGTTTCCATATTTTATATCCCCCACAGTGATGTCATTATGTTCCCATATTATATGTCCCCCCCACAGTGATATCATTATGTCTCCATATTTTATAACCCCCACAGTGATGTCATTATGTTTCCATATTATATGTCCCCCACAGTGATATCATTATGTTTCCATATTTTATATCCCCCACAGTGATGTCATTATGTTTCCATATTATATGTCCCCCACAGTAATATCATTATGTTCCCATATTATATGTCCCCCCACAGTGATATCATTATGTCTCCATATTTTATATCCCCCACAGTGATGTCATTATGTTCCCATATTATATGTCCCCCCCACAGTGATATCATTATGTCTCCATATTTTATATCCTCCACAGTGATGTCATTATGTTTCCATATTATATGTCCCCCACAGTGATATCATTATGTTTCCATATTTTATATCCCCCACAGTGATGTCATTATGTTCCCATATTATATGTCCCCCCCACAGTGATATCATTATGTCTCCATATTTTATATCCCCCACAGTGATGTCATTATGTTCCCATATTATATGTCCCCCACAGTGATATCAATATGTTTCCATATTATATGTCCCCCACAGTGATATCAATATGTTTCCATATTTTATATCCCCCATAGTGATATCATTATGTTTCCATATTTTATGTCCCCCACAGTGATGTCATTATGCTTCCATATTTTATATCTCCCCACAGTGATATCATTATGTTTCCAAATTATATGTCCCCCACAGTGATATCATTATGTTTCCATATTATATGTCCCCCCCACAGTGATATCATTATGTTTCCATATTATATGTCCTCCACAGTGATATCATTATGTTCCCATATTATATGTCCCCCACAGTGATATCATTATGTTTCCATATTATATGTCCTCCACAGTGATATCATTATGTTTCCATATTTTATATCTCCCCACAGTGATATCATTATGTTTCCATATTATATGTCCCCCACAGTGATATCATTATGTTTCCATATTATATGTCCCCCCACAGTGATATCATTATGCTTCCATATTATATGTCCCCCACAGTGATATCATTATGTTTCCATATTATATGTCCCCCAGAGTGATGTCATTATGTTCCCATATTATATGTCCCCCCCACAGTGATATCATTATGTCTCCATATTTTATATCCCCCACAGTGATGTCATTATGTTTCCATATTATATGTCCCCCACAGTGATATCATTATGTTTCCATATTTTTTATCCCCCACAGTGATGTCATTATGTTCCCATATTATATGTCCCCCCCACAGTGATATCATTATGTCTCCATATTTTATATCCCCCACAGTGATGTCATTATGTTTCCATATTATATGTCCCCCACAGTGATATCATTATGTTCCCATATTATATGTCCCCCCCACAGTGATATCATTATGTCTCCATATTTTGTATCTCCCCACAGTGATATCATTATGTTTCCATATTATATGTCCCCCACAGTGATATCATTATGTTTCCATATTATATGTCCCCCACAGTGATATCATTATGTTTCCATATTATATGTCCTCCACAGTGATATCATTATGTTTCCATATTTTATATCTCCCCACAGTGATATCATTATGTTTCCATATTATATATCCCCCACAGTGATGTCATTATGTTCCCATATTATATGTCCCCCCCACAGTGATATCATTATGTCTCCATATTTTATATCTCCCCACAGTGATATAATTATGTTTCCATATTATATGTCCCCCACAGTGATATCATTATGTTTCCATATTATATGTCCCCCACAGTGACAACATTATGTTTCCATATTATATGTCCTCCACAGTGATATAATTATGTTTCCATATTTTATATCTCCCCACAGTGATATCATTATGTTTCCATATTATATGTCCCCCACAATGATATCATTATGTTTCCATATTATATGTCCCCCCACAGTGATATCATTATGTTTCCATATTATATGTCCCCCACAGTGATATCATTATGTTTCCATATTATATGTCCCCCAGAGTGATGTCATTATGTTCCCATATTATATGTCCCCCCCACAGTGATATCATTATGTCTCCATATTTTATATCCCCCACAGTGATGTCATTATGTTTCCATATTATATGTCCCCCACAGTGATATCATTATGTTTCCATATTTTATATCCCCCACAGTGATGTCATTATGTTCCCATATTATATGTCCCCCCCATAGTGATATCATTATGTCTCCATATTTTATATCCCCCACAGTGATGTCATTATGTTCCCATATTATATGTCCCCCACAGTGATATCAATATGTTTCCATATTATATGTCCCCCACAGTGATATCAATATGTTTCCATATTTTATATCCCCCACAGTGATATCATTATGTTTCCATATTTTATGTCCCCCACAGTGATGTCATTATGCTTCCATATTTTATATCTCCCCACAGTGATATCATTATGTTTCCATATTATATGTCCCCCACATTGATATCATTATGTTTCCATATTATATGTCCCCCCACAGTGATATCATTATGTTTCCATATTATATGTCCCCCACAGTGATATCATTATGTTTCTATATTATATGTCCCCCACAGAGATATCATTATGTTTCCATATTATATGTCCCCCACAGTCATATCATTATGTTTCCATATTATGTGTCCCCCACAGTCATATCATTATGTTCCACATTATATGTCCCCCCACAGTCATATCATTGTTTCCATATTACATATCCCCCACAGTGATATCATTGTCTCCATATTATATGTCCCCCCACAGTGATATCATTATGTTTTCATATTATATGTCCCCCACAGTGATATCATTGTTTCCATATTATGTGTCCCCCACAGTGATATCATTATGTTTCCATATTATATGTCCCCCACAGTCATATCATTATGTTCCATATTATATGTCCCCCCACAGTCATATCATTGTTTCCATATTACATATCCCCCACAGTGATATCATTGTCTCCATATTATATGTCCCCCCACAGTGATATCATTATGTTTCCATATTATATGTCCCCCACAGTGATATCATTGTTTCCATATTATATGTCCCCCCACAGTGATATCATTATGTTTCCATATTATATGTCCCCCACAGTGATATCATTGTTTCCATATTATATGTCCCCCACAGTGATATCATTGTTTCCATATTATATGTCCCCCCACAGTGATATCATTATGTTTCCATATTATATCTCCCCCATAGTGATATCATTGTTTCCATATTATATGTCCCCCACAGTCATATCATTATGTTCCATATTATATTTCCCCCACAGTGATATCATTATGTTTCCATGTTATATGTCCCTCCACAGTGATATCATTATGTTTCCATATTATATGTTCCCCCCCACAGTGATGTCATTATGCTTCCATATTATATGTCCTCCCACTGTGATATCATTATGTTTCCATATTTTATGTCTTCCCACAGTGATATCATTATGTTTCCATATTATATGTCCCCCACAGTGATATCATTATGTTTCCATATTACATGTCCCCCACAGTGATATCATTATGTTTCCATATTTTGTATCCTCCACAATGATATCATTGTTTCCATATTATATGTCCTCCCACAGTGATATCATTATGTTTCCATATTTTATGCCCCCCCACAGTGATATCATTATGTTTCCATATTTTATGTCCTCACACAGTGGTATCATTATGTTTCCATATTTTATGTCCCCCCACAGTGATATCATTATGTTTCCATATTTTATGTCCTCCCACAGTGATATCATTCTGTTTCCATATTATATGTCCCCCCACAGTGATATCATTATGTTTCCATATTTTATGTCCTCCAACAGTGATATCATTATGTTTCCATATTTTCTGTCCTCCCACAGTGATATCATTATGTTTCCATATTTTATGTCCTCCCACACTGATATCATTATGTTTCCATATTATATGTCCCCCACAGTGATATCATTATGTTTCCATATTATATGTCCCCCCACAGTGATATCAATATGTTTCCATATTATATGTCCTCCCACACTGATATCATTATGTTTCCATATTATATGTCCCCCACAGTGATATCATTATGTTTCCATATAATATGTCCCCCACAGTGATATCATTATGTTTCCATATTATATGTCCCCCCACAGTGATGTCATTATGTTTCCATATTCTATGTCCCCCCACAGTGATATCATTATGTTTCCATATTATATGTCCCCCACAGTGATATCATTATGTTTCCATATTATATGTCCCCCCCACAGTGATATCATTATGTTTCCATATTATATGTCCCCCCCACAGTGATATCATTATGTTTCCATATTATATGTCCCCCCCACAGTGATGTCATTATGCTTCCATATTATATGTCCCCCCCACAGTGATGTCATTATGCTTCCATATTTTATGTCCCAACCCAGTGATATCATTGTTTCCATATTTTATGTCCTCCCACAGCGAAATCATTATGCTTCCATATTATATGTCCTCACACAGTGATATCATTATGTTTCCATATTTTATGTCCTCCCACAGTGATATCATTATGTTTCCATATTTGATGTCCTCCCACACTGATATCATTATGTTTCCATATTATATGTCCCCCACAGTGATATCATTATGTTTCCATATTATATGTCCGCCCACAGTGATATCATTATGTTTCCATATTTTGTATCCTCCACAATGATATCATTGTGTTTCCATATTTTATGTCCTCCCACAGTGGTATCATTATGTTTCCATATTATATATCCCCCACAGTTATATCATTATGTTTCCATATTATATATCCCCCACAGTGAAATCATTATGTTTCCATATTATATGTCCCTCCCACAGTGATATCATTATTTTTCCATATTTTATCTCCTCCCGCAGAGATATCATTATGTTTCCATGTTTTATGTCCCCCCACAGTGATATCATTATGTTTCCATATTATATGTCCCACCACAGTGATATCATTTTCCATATTATATATCCCCCACATTAATATCATTATGTTTCCATATTATATGTCCCTCTCACAGTGATATAATTATGTTTCCATATTTTATGTCCTCCCACAGTGATATCATTATGTTTCCATATTATATGTCCCCCCACAGTGATATCATTGTTTCCACATTATATGTCCCCCCACAGTGATATCATTATGTTTCCATATTATATGTCCCTCCACAGTGATATCATTATGTTTCTATATTATATGTCCCCCACAGTGATATCATTGTTTCCATATTATATGTCCCCCACAGTGATATCATTATGTTCCATATTATATGTCCCTCCACAGTGATATCATTATGTTCCATATTATATGTCCCCCACAGTGATATCATTATGTTTCCATATTATATGTCCCCCAGTGATATCATTATGTTTCCATATTACATGTCCCCCACACTGATATCATTATGTTCCATATTATATGTCCCTCACAGTGATATCATTATGCTTCCATATTATATGTCCCTCACAGTGATATCATTATGTTTCCATATTATATGTCCCCCTACAGTGATATTATGTTTCCATATTACATGTCCCCCACACTGATATTGTTATGTTTCCATATTATATGTCCCCCACAGTGATATCATTATGTTTCCATATTACATGTCCCCCACAGTGATATCATTATGTTTCCATATTACTTGTCCCCCACACTGATATCATTATGTTTCCATATTACTGTATATGTCCCCCACAGTCATATCGTTATGTTTCCATATTACATGTCCCCCACAGTGATATCATTATGTTTCCATATTACATGTCCCCCACATTGATATCATTGTTTCCATATTATATGTCCCCCACAGTGATATCATTATGTTTCCACATTATATGTCCCCCACAGTGGTATCATTATGTTCCCATATTATATGACCCCCCACAGTGATATCATTATGTTTCCATATTATATGTCCCCCACAGTGATATCATTATGTTCCCATATTATATGTCCCCCCCACAGTGATATCATTATGTTTCCATATTTTATATCCCCCACAGTGATGTCATTATGTTCCCATATTATATGTCCCCCCCACAGTGATATCATTATGTCTCCATATTTTATATCCCCCACAGTGATGTCATTATGTTCCCATATTATATGTCCCCCACAGTGATATCAATATGTTTCCATATTATATGTCCCCCACAGTGATATCAATATGTTTCCATATTTTATATCCCCCACAGTGATATCATTATGTTTCCATATTTCATGTCCCCCACAGTGATGTCATTATGCTTCCATATTTTATATCTCCCCACAGTGATATCATTATGTTTCCATATTATATGTCCCCCACAGTGATATCATTATGTTTCCATATTATATGTCCCCCCACAGTGATATCATTATGTTTCCATATTATATGTCCCCCACAGTGATATCATTATGTTTCTATATTATATGTCCCCCACAGAGATATCATTATGTTTCCATTTTATATGTCCCCCACAGTCATATCATTATGTTTCCATATTATATGTCCCCCACAGTCATATCATTATGTTCCATATTATATGTCCCCCCACAGTCATATCATTGTTTCCATATTACATATCCCCCACAGTGATATCATTGTCTCCATATTATATGTCCCCCCACAGTGATATCATTATGTTTTCATATTATATGTCCCCCACAGTGATATCATTATGTTTCCATATTATATGTCCCCCACAGTCATATCATTATGTTCCATATTATATGTCCCCCCACAGTCATATCATTGTTTCCATATTACATATCCCCCACAGTGATATCATTGTCTCCATATTATATGCCCCCCACAGTGATATCATTATGTTTCCATATTATATGTCCCCCACAGTGATATCATTGTTTCCATATTATATGTCCCCCACAGTGATATCATTATGTTTCCATATTATATGTCCCCCACAGTGATATCATTGTTTCCATATTATATGTCTCACCACAGTGATATCATTGTTTCCATATTATATGTCCCCCCACAGTGATATCATTATGTTTCCATATTATATCTCCCCCACAGTGATATCATTGTTTCCATATTATATGTCCCCCACAGTCATATCATTATGTTCCATATTATATTTCCCCCACAGTGATATCATTATGTTTCCATGTTATATGTCCCTCCACAGTGATATCATTATGTTTCCATATTATATGTCCCCCCCCCACAGTGATATCATTATGTTTCCATATTTTATGTCCTCACACAGTGGTATCATTATGTTTCCATATTTTATGTCCCCCCACAGTGATATCATTATGTTTCCATATTTTATGTCCCCCCACAGTGATATCATTCTGTTTCCATATTATATATCCCCCCACAGTGATATCATTATGTTTCCATATTTTATGTCCTCCCACAGTGATATCATTATGTTTCCATATTTTATGTCCTCCCACAGTGATATCATTATGTTTCCATATATTATGTCCTCCCACACTGATATCATTATGTTTCCATATTATATGTCCCCCACAGTGATATCATTATGTTTCCATATTATATGTCCCCCCACAGTGATATCAATATGTTTCCATATTATATGTCCCCCCACACTGATATCATTATGTTTCCATATTATATGTCCCCCACAGTGATATCATTATGTTTCCATATTATATGTCCCCCACAGTGATATCATTATGTTTCCATATTATATGTCCCCCCACAGTGATGTCATTATGTTTCCATATTCTATGTCCCCCCACAGTGATATCATTATGTTTCCATATTATATGTCCTCCACAGTGATATCATTATGTTTCCATATTATATGTCCCCCCCACAGTGATATCATTATGTTTCCATATTATATGTCCCCCCCCACAGTGATATCATTATGTTTCCATATTATTTGTCCCCCCCACAGTGATGTCATTATGCTTCCATATTATATGTCCCCCCCCACAGTGATGTCATTATGCTTCCATATTTTATGTCCCAACCCAGTGATATCATTGTTTCCATATTTTATGTCCTCCCACAGCGAAATCATTATGCTTCCATATTATATGTCCTCACACAGTGATATAATTATGTTTCCATATTTTATGTCCTCCCACAGTGATATTATTATGTTTCCATATTTTAAGTCCTCCCACACTGATATCATTATGTTTCCATATTATATGTCCCCCACAGTGATATCATTATGTTTCCATATTATATGTCCCCCCACAGTGATATCATTATGTTTCCATATTATATGTCCCCCCCACAGTGATATCATTATGTTTCCATATTTTGTATCCTCCACAATGATATCATTGTGTTTCCATATTTTATGTCCTCCCACAGTGGTATCATTATGTTTCCATATTATATATCCCCCACAGTGATATCATTATGTTTCCATATTATATATCCCCCACAGTGAAATCATTATGTTTCCATATTATATGTCCCTCCCACAGTGATATCATTATGTTTCCATGTTTTATGTCCCCCCACAGTGATATCATTATGTTTCCATATTATATGTCCCACCACAGTGATATCATTGTCCATATTATATATCCCCCACATTAATATCATTATGTTTCCATATTATATGTCCCTCTCACAGTGATAAAATTATGTTTCCATATTTTATGTCCTCCCACAGAGATATCATTATGTTTCCATGTTTTATGTCCCCCCACAGTGATATCATTATGTTTCCATATTATATGTCCCACCACAGTGATATCATTGTCCATATTATATATCCCCCACATTAATATCATTATGTTTCCATATTATATGTCCCTCTCACAGTGATAAAATTATGTTTCCATATTTTATGTCCTCCCACAGTGATATCATTATGTTTCCATATTATATGTCCCCCCACAGTGATATCATTGTTTCCACATTATATGTCCCCCCACAGTGATATCATTATGTTTCCATATTATATGTCCCTCCACAGTGATATCATTATGTTTCTATATTATATGTCCCCCACAGTGATATCATTGTTTCCATATTATATGTCCCCCACAGTGATATCACTATGTTCCATATTATATTTCCCTCCACAGTGATATCATTATGTTCCATATTATATGTCCCCCACAGTGATATCATTATGTTTCCATATTATATGTCCCCCAGTGATATCATTATGTTTCCATATTACATGTCCCCCACACTGATATCGTTATGTTCCATATTATGTGTCCCTCACAGTGATATCATTATGCTTCCATATTATATGTCCCTCACAGTGATATCATTATGTTTCCATATTATATGTCCCCCTACAGTGATATTATGTTTCCATATTACATGTCCCCCACACTGATATCATTATGTTTCCATGTTATATGTCCCCCACAGTGATATCATTATGTTTCCATATTACATGTCCCCCACAGTGATATCATTATGTTTCCATATTACTTGTCCCCCACACTGATATCATTATGTTTCCATATTACTGTATATGTCCCCCACAGTCATATCGTTATGTTTCCACATTACATGTCCCCCACAGTGATATCATTATGTTTCCATATTACATGTCCCCCACAGTGATATAATTGTTTCCATATTATATGTCCCCCACAGTGATATCATTATGTTTCCATATTATATGTCCCCCACAGTGGTATCATTATGTTCCCATATTATATGACCCCCCACAGTGATATCATTATGTTTCCATATTATATGTCCCCCACAGTGATATCATTATGTTTCCATATTATATGTCCCCCCACAGTGATATCCTTATGTTTCCATATTACATGTCTCCCTACAGTGATATCATTGTTTCCATATTATATGTCCCCCACAGTGATATCATTGTTTCCATATTATATGTCCCCCCTACAGTGATATCATTGTTTCCATATTATATGTCCCCCCACAGTGATATCATTATGTTTCCATATTATATGTCCCCCACAGTGATATCATTATGTTTCCATATTATATGTCCCCCCACAGTGATATCCTTATGTTTCCATATTACATGTCTCCCTACAGTGATATCATTGTTTCCATATTATATGTCCCCCACAGTGATATCATTATGTTTCCATATTTTATGTCTTCCCACAGTGATATCATTCTGTTTCCATATTATATGTCCCCCCACAGTGATATCATTGTTTCCATATTTTATGTCCTCCCACAGTGATATCATTATGTTTCCATATTTTATGTTCTCCCACAGTGATATCATTATGTTTCCATATTTTATGTCCTCCCACACTGATATCATTATGTTTCCATATTATATGTCCCCCACAGTGATATCATTATGTTTCCATATTATATGTCCCCCCACAGTGATATCAATATGTTTCCATATTATATGTCCCCCCACACTGATATCATTATGTTTCCATATTATATGTCCCCCACAGTGATATCATTATGTTTCCATATTATATGTCCCCCACAGTGATATCATTATGTTTCCATATTATATGTCCCCCCACAGTGATGTCATTATGTTTCCATATTCTATGTCCCCCCACAGTGATATCATTATGTTTCCATATTATATGTCCTCCACAGTGATATCATTATGTTTCCATATTATATGTCTCCCCCACAGTGATATCATTATGTTTCCATATTATATGTCCCCCCCCCACAGTGATATCATTATGTTTCCATATTATATGTCCCCCCCACAGTGATGTCATTATGCTTCCATATTATATGTCCCCCCCCACAGTGATGTAATTATGCTTCCATATTTTATGTCCCAACCCAGTGATATCATTGTTTCCATATTTTATGTCCTCCCACAGCGAAATCATTATGCTTCCATATTATATGTCCTCACACAGTGATATCATTATGTTTCCATATTTTATGTCCTCCCACAGTGATATCATTATGTTTCCATATTTTATGTCCTCCCACACTGATATCATTATGTTTCCATATTATATGTCCCCCACAGTGATATCATTATGTTTCCATATTATATGTCCCCCCACAGTGATATCATTATGTTTCCATATTATATGTCCCCCCCACAGTGATATCATTATGTTTCCATATTTTGTATCCTCCACAATCATATCATTGTGTTTCCATATTTTATGTCCTCCCACAGTGGTATCATTATGTTTCCATATTATATATCCCCCACAGTGATATCATTATGTTTCCATATTATATATCCCCCACAGTGAAATCATTATGTTTCCATATTATATGTCCCTCCCACAGTGATATCATTATGTTTCCATATTTTATGTCCTCCCACAGAGATATCATTATGTTTCCATGTTTTATGTCCCCCCACAGTGATATCATTATGTTTCCATATTATATGTCCCACCACAGTGATATCATTGTCCATATTATATATTTCCCACATTAATATCATTATGTTTCCATACTATATGTCCCTCTCACAGTGATATAATTATGTTTCCATATTTTATGTCCTCCCACAGTGATATCATTATGTTTCCATATTATATGTCCCCCCACAGTGATATCATTGTTTCCACATTATATGTCCCCCCACAGTGATATCATTATGTTTCCATATTATATGTCCCTCCACAGTGATATCATTATGTTTCTATATTATATGTCCCCCACAGTGATATCATTGTTTCCATATTATATGTCCCCCACAGTGATATCATTATGTTCCATATTATATGTCCCTCCACAGTGATATCATTATGTTCCATATTATATGTCCCCCACAGTGATATCATTATGTTTCCATATTATATGTCCCCCAGTGATATCATTATGTTTCCATATTACATGTCCCCCACACTGATATCATTATGTTCCATATTATATGTCCCTCACAGTGATATCATTATGCTTCCATATTATATGTCCCTCACAGTGATATCATTATGTTTCCATATTATATGTCCCCCTACAGTGATATTATGTTTCCATATTACATGTCCCCCACACTGATATCATTATGTTTCCATATTATATGTCCCCCACAGTGATATCATTATGTTTCCATATTACATGTCCCCCACAGTGATATCATTATGTTTCCATATCACTTGTCCCCCACACTGATATCATTATGTTCCATATTATATGTCCCCCACAGTGATATCATTATGTTTCCATATTATATGTCCCCCAGTGATATCATTATGTTTCCATATTACATGTCCCCCACACTGATATCATTATGTTCCATATTATATGTCCCTCACAGTGATATCATTATGCTTCCATATTATATGTCCCTCACTGTGATATCATTATGTTTCCATATTATATGTCCCCCTACAGTGATATTATGTTTCCATATTACATGTCCCCCACACTGATATCATTATGTTTCCATATTATATGTCCCCCACAGTGATATCATTATGTTTCCATATTACATGTCCCCCACAGTGATATCATTATGTTTCCATATCACTTGTCCCCCACACTGATATCATTATGTTTCCATATTACTGTATATGTCCCCCACAGTCATATCGTTATGTTTCCACATTACATGTCCCCCACAGTGATATCATTATGTTTCCATATTACATGTCCCCCACAGTGATATCATTGTTTCCATATTATATGTCCTCCACAGTGATATCATTATGTTTCCATATTATATGTCCCCCACAGTGGTATCATTATGTTCCCATATTATATGACCCCCCACAGTGATATCATTATATTTCCATATCATATGTCCCCCACAGTGATATCATTATGTTTCCATATTATATGTCCCCCCACAGTGATATCCTTATGTTTCCATATTACATGTCTCCCTACAGTGATATCATTGTTTCCATATTATATGTCCCCCACAGTGATATCATTGTTTCCATATTATATGTCCCCCTACAGTGATATCATTGTTTCCATATTATATGTCCCCCCACAGTGATATCATTATGTTTCCATATTATATGTCCCCCACAGTGATATCATTATGTTTCCATATTATATGTCCCCCCACAGTGATATCCTTATGTTTCCATATTACATGTCTCCCTACAGTGATATCATTGTTTCCATATATGTCCCCCACAGTGATATCATTATGTTTCCATATTTTATGTCCTCCCACAGTGATATCATTCTGTTTCCATATTATATGTCCCCCCACAGTGATATCATTATGTTTCCATATTTTATGTCCTCCCACAGTGATATCATTATGTTTCCATATTTTATGTCCTCCCACAGTGATATCATTATGTTTCCATATTTTTTGTCCTCCCACACTGATATCATTATGTTTCCATATTATATGTCCCCCACAGTGATATCATTATGTTTCCATATTATATGTCCCCCCACAGTGATATCAATATGTTTCCATATTATATGTAAACCCACACACACTGATATCATTATGTTTCCATATTATATGTCCCCCACAGTAATATCATTATGTTTCCATATTATAGGTCCCCCACAGTGATATCATTATGTTTCCATATTATATGTCCCCCCACAGTGATGTCATTATGTTTCCATATTCTATGTCCCCCCACAGTGATATCATTATGTTTCCATATTATATGTCCTCCACAGTGATATCATTATGTTTCCATATTATATGTCCCCCCCACAGTGATATCATTATGTTTCCATATTATATGTCCCCCCCACAGTGATATCATTATGTTTCCATATTATATGTCCCCCCCACAGTGATGTCATTATGCTTCCATATTATATGTCCCCCCCACAGTGATGTCATTATGCTTCCATATTTTATGTCCCAACCCAGTGTTATCATTGTTTCCATATTTTATGTCCTCCCACAGCGAAATCATTATGCTTCCATATTATATGTCCTCACACAGTGATATCATTATGTTTCCATATTTTATGTCCTCTCACAGTGATATCATTATGTTTCCATATTTTATGTCCTCCCACACTGATATCATTATGTTTCCATATTATATGTCCCCCCACAGTGATATCATTATGTTTCCATATTATATGTCCCCCCCACAGTGATATCATTATGTTTCCATATTTTGTATCCTCCACAATGATATCATTGTGTTTCCATATTTTATGTCCTCCCACAGTGGTATCATTATGTTTCCATATTATATATCCCCCACAGTGATATCATTATGTTTCCATATTATATATCCCCCACAGTGAAATCATTATGTTTCCATATTATATGTCCCCCCACAGTGATATCATTATGTTTCCATATTTTATGTCCTCCCACAGAGATATCATTATGTTTCCATGTTTTATGTCCCCCCACAGTGATATCATTATGTTTCCATATTATATGTCCCACCACAGTGATATCATTGTCCATATTATATATCCCCCACATTAATATCATTATGTTTCCATATTATATGTCCCTCTCACAGTGATATAATTATGTTTCCATATTTTATGTCCTCCCAGAGTGATATCATTATGTTTCCATATTATATGTCCCCCACAGTGATATCATTGTTTCCATATTATATGTCCCCCACAGTGATATCATTATGTTCCATATTATATGTCCCTCCACAGTGATATCATTATGTTCCATATTATATGTCCCCCACAGTGATATCATTATGTTTCTATATTATATGTCCCCCGGTGATATCATTATGTTTCCATATTACATGTCCCCCACACTGATATCATTATGTTCCATATTATATGTCCCTCACAGTGATATCATTATGCTTCCATATTATATGTCCCTCACATTGATATCATTATGTTTCCATATTATATGTCCCCCTACAGTGATATTATGTTTCCATATTACATGTCCCCCACACTGATATCATTATGTTTCCATATTATATGTCCCCCACAGTGATATCATTATGTTTCCATATTACATGTCCCCCACAGTGATATCATTATGTTTCCATATTACTTGTCCCCCACACTGATATCATTATGTTTCCATATTACTGTATATGTCCCCCACAGTCATATCGTTATGTTTCCACATTACATGTCCCCCACAGTGATATCATTATGTTTCCATATTACATGTCCCCCTCAGTGATATCATTGTTTCCATATTATATGTCCCCCACAGTGATATCATTATGTTTCCATATTATATGTCCCCCACAGTGGTATCATTATGTTCCCATATTATATGACCCCCCACAGTGATATCATTATGTTTCCATATTATATGTCCCCCACAGTGATATCATTATGTTTCCATATTATATGCCCCCCCACAGTGATATCCTTATGTTTCCATATTACATGTCTCCCTACAGTGATATCATTGTTTCCATATTATATGTCCCCCACAGTGATATCATTGTTTCCATATTATATGTCCCCCTACAGTGATATCATTGTTTCCATATTATATGTCCCCCCACAGTGATATCATTATGTTTCCATATTTTATGTCCTCCCACAGTGATATCATTATGTTTCCATATTTTATGTCCTCCCACAGTGATATCATTATGTTTCCATATTTTATGTCCTCCCACACTGATATCATTATGTTTCCATATTATATGTCCCCCACAGTGATATCATTATGTTTCCATATTATATGTCCCCCCACAGTGATATCAATATGTTTCCATATTATATGTCCCCCCACACTGATATCATTATGTTTCCATATTATATGTCCCCCACAGTGATATCATTATGTTTCCATATTATATGTCCCCCACAGTGATATCATTATGTTTCCATATTATATGTCCCCCCACAGTGATGTCATTATGTTTCCATATTATATGTCCTCCACAGTGATATCATTATGTTTCCATATTATATGTCCCCCCCACAGTGATATCATTATGTTTCCATATTATATGTCCCCCCCACAGTGATATCATTATGTTTCCATATTATATGTCCCCCCCATAGTGATGTCATTATGCTTCCATATTATATGTCCCCCCCACAGTGATGTCATTATGCTTCCATATTTTATGTCCCAACCCAGTGATATCATTGTTTCCATATTTTATGTCTTTCCACAGCGAAATCATTATGCTTCCATATTCTATGTCCTCACACAGTGATATCATTATGTTTCCATATTTATAAACGTGTAAACAAAGGTGGCGCAAAGTGTCACCGTTATAAGTAATCCAGCAGCACTACCAACAGACTTCCACTTCTAAGTCTGTGAAAAATGCAAAACGTATAGATATGTATATATGCAATAGTGATATATACCGGTAGGCGCTAGGAAAAAACATAGTAACATAGTAACATAGTAACATAGTTAGTAAGGCCGAAAAAAGACATTTGTCCATCCAGTTCAGCCTATATTCCATCATAATAAATCCCCATATCTACGTCCTTCTACAGAACCTAATAATTGTATGATACAATATTGTTCTGCTCCAGGAAGACATCCAGGCCTCTCTTGAACCCCTCGACTAAGTTCGCCATCACCACCTCCTCAGGCAAGCAATTCCAGGAAAATAACGGAAAATGATAAAAGCAATCAATAAAATGTTCACACAATAGAAAGAGAAAGAGAAATCTTATTAAAAAGTGTCCCAGTCTCAGTCTTTAACTAAAACAATAGCCGCTGACAGGATGACAATATATTCGTTTGACACAGGCAATAGTAGTTCAGAGCACTCAGCAGTAGTTCCTACCTGTACCATAGGATAAGAAGTCTTGAGCGCTCCCGTTGACAAAAGGTCCTTCAGCGGACATAGAAAGTCTGATCCAGTGGCTGCCCCGGCCGGCGGCAAGCCACACAGCAGCTGGTCTCCGGGAGGAGACGAAGATCCTGAAGAGCCGACGCCGCGTGTGTAAGCGGCAGTGCGTGCCGGCTGTGCGCAGGACCTGGGTGACGTAATGAGTCACGTGACCGTAACCCCCGGTGACCAGACAAGTGAGTACGGAGTGCGAATGGGGCCAAACAACCGACGCGTTTCGGAGACACCTGTCTCCTTCCTCAGGGTTGGTCCCTGCCCCGTACTCATGGTTCTATATATAGCTATTGATCTTGTCCACTGATTTATTGAAAACCAAAAAGTTCAGCACACATGTTGAGTCCTCTCGGTGCAATAGTATCCAGCATAAAGATCCATTTCGTCTCTGCACGAGACATTGCTTTGATAAAATCGCCACCTCTCCAATGGTGGCGTACCACTGCAATCCCAGTCACTTTCATCCCTTGCACTGTACCGCCATGATATTCCACAAAATGTTGGGAGAGTGGATGTCCCAAAAATTTCTTTTTTACATTACGAATATGCTCATTTATCCTGATTTTTAACACTCTCTTTGTTCTCCCCACGTAGAATTTTCCACATGGGCATTCTATAACATAAATTATCCCAGTGGTGGAGCATGTGATAACGTCCCTAATTTGGAAGGTTTTATTTCCTTTTTTAATGTCGGTGCATTTAAACATAATAGTTTCTTTGCATGCTATACATTTGTGGCAAGGAAAAAAACCTTTTAATTTCACATGTGTAAGGGACGTTTGAACCATGGGTAATTTATTTTGAACTGTGGGAGCAACTAAATTTCCCAAATTTTGGCCTTTTTTAAAAACAAAACGCGGTTCATTACTAATAATGTCTCCCAATATTTTATCATTTTTTAAAAGGTGCCAGTGTTTGCTGACTATTCTGCGGAAAAAATATGAATTTGCATTATATTTAGTAATGATGGGAATGGATTCCATAGTGGCTTTGGACTTAGGGGTAGGATTGATCAGTTCCTGTCTGGGTTTACTACTGGCCTTTTTTTTGG
Source organism: Ranitomeya imitator (assembly GCF_032444005.1). Lineage (NCBI taxonomy): Eukaryota > Metazoa > Chordata > Amphibia > Anura > Dendrobatidae > Ranitomeya > Ranitomeya imitator. The sequence goes on along the minus strand of NC_091282.1, from coordinate 817,351,699 downwards.
ATTCCTCTAGCCTTGTTACATCGTAACCTTTTTCCAAGAATTTTCTAGTAAGGATATGTGATTCTGCCTCAAAATCCTGGGGCCTAGAACAATTTCGATGGATCCTAATGAACTGACTGTCCGGAATGTTCAACAACCACCCTGGAAGATGGCAGCTATCCAGGGGGATGTAGCTATTAGTATCTGTGGACTTTGCAAAGGTACATGTGTGTATTTTTGAATCTTCAATAAAGATTCTTAAATCTAAAAAATTAATTTCCAAAGAACTGGTGGTAGAAGTAAAATTTAAAAAATACTGATTTTTATTAATGTCCGTTAAAAACTGTTTCAAGGTATCTTCACCACCAGACCAGATAAAAACAATATCGTCTATAAAACGCCGCCAGAGGACCAGGTTCGAGCGCAGCACCCCCCCTGGGTAGATAAAATGCTCCTCCCAACTGCCCACATAGAGGTTGGCGTAACTGGGCGCGAACCTGGTCCCCATGGCGGTACCCCATTGCTGGGAGTAGTAGTCCTCCTTGTATAAAAAATAATTATGAGTTAAAATGAACAACATAAGTTCACCTAAAAATTCTGTTTGTTCCGGAGGGACTTTAGACAGTTTATTTAAAAAATAAGTAGCAGCTTCACAACCCTTCTGATGATCAATAACCGTGTACAGTGAGGTTATGTCGAGGGTACCCATAATGTACCCCTCATGCCATTCAACCTCTTGAAGGAGTGATAGAATGTGCGTACTGTCCTTCAAATGTGATGGAAGGAATGGAACAATAGGCTGTAAGTGGGAGTCTACCAATTTGGACATGTTTGCCGTTAGGCACTGGATACCGGAGACAATGGGTCTACCGGGAGGGTTGGTGGGGTCCTTATGTATTTTAGGAAGGTAATAAAATACCGCCAAACGGGGAGGGCCATAGTTCATAAATTCAAATTCTGATTTGTTAATGAAGCCCAAATCCAGGCCTTTTCTAGTCAAAATTTTCATTTCTCTAGTGTAGTTCTTAGTAGGATCTCCATTTAATTTTTTATAAGTCCTGGGGTCACTTAATAAACGTAGAGCTTCTTTGTGATAAGATTCCTGGTCCAAAATAACCACCCCACCCCCCTTATCGGCTGGACGGATGACCAATCCCTTATTCTGTTGTAAAGAGGTTATGGCTAATTTTTCTTTTTTAGTGAGATTAAATTTGAATTTATTACATTTTCTATCACTAATATTTCTAACCTCATCTATTACCATTGACTGGAAGGTCTCCATCTGTGGGGAATATTCATTTAATGGATGGAATTTAGATTTATTTTTAAGATTAGCATGAATATATATATCCTCCTGAGTGGTTTTTATATTAGTGGTAGGGGGGTTCTTTATATAGTACCTTTGAATGGCCAGTTTACGCATAAACATCTTAATCCCAATGTAGGCCTCAAATTTATTAAACCCACTGGCTGGATTATATTTAAGACCTTTATGTAAAAGGGACAACTCTTCCTGCCCAAGATGTGTCTTACTCAAATTAAAAATAGTGGGCATCTTGATATTCGCCGGTTCTAGTTTCCTTTTCTTTTTGGCGAGTTTCCCTCCTCTACATCCCCTTTTCCTTGTTTTTTTCCGGTTACACAGAAAAAAGGATGTTTAATATTATTTTTGGTACTATTTTTAGGATTATTAATAGTGGTAGTCTTCCTACTAGTTTGATTAGAATGGCTCAAGGCTTTTGGAGGTCTACCTTTTTTAGCTATTTTACCCATATTAGACATGGAATTCTGTGTATATACAGTTGGTGATTGGAGGAACTCTAGTAGAGTTTGAAAACGATTATGAATAGCCGTAGAGGTGGAGGGAGAGATATTAGGAGATGGATGGTTCCCTCCCTGATTACCCATGGGGGAGTTGAGATTACTAGCGGTATTATGATCCACTTCCGCAACCGCTATGCGCGGTGGAGAAGGAGTAGTGGGATTTGAAGGACAGTACGCACATTCTATCACTCCTTCAAGAGGTTGAATGGCATGAGGGGTACATTATGGGTACCCTCGACATAACCTCACTGTACACGGTTATTGATCATCAGAAGGGTTGTGAAGCTGCTACTTATTTTTTAAATAAACTGTCTAAAGTCCCTCCGGAACAAACAGAATTTTTAGGTGAACTTATGTTGTTCATTTTAACTCATAATTATTTTTTATACAAGGAGGACTACTACTCCCAGCAATGGGGTACCGCCATGGGGACCAGGTTCGCGCCCAGTTACGCCAACCTCTATGTGGGCAGTTGGGAGGAGCATTTTATCTACCCAGGGGGGGTGCTGCGCTCGAACCTGGTCCTCTGGCGGCGTTTTATAGACGATATTGTTTTTATCTGGTCTGGTGGTGAAGATACCTTGAAACAGTTTTTAACGGACATTAATAAAAATCAGTATTTTTTAAATTTTACTTCTACCACCAGTTCTTTGGAAATTAATTTTTTAGATTTAAGAATCTTTATTGAAGATTCAAAAATACACACATGTACCTTTGCAAAGTCCACAGATACTAATAGCTACATCCCCCTGGATAGCTGCCATCTTCCAGGGTGGTTGTTGAACATTCCGGACAGTCAGTTCATTAGGATCCATCGAAATTGTTCTAGGCCCCAGGATTTTGAGGCAGAATCACATATCCTTACTAGAAAATTCTTGGAAAAAGGTTACGATGTAACAAGGCTAGAGGAATCCAAAAAAAAGGCCAGTAGTAAACCCAGACAGGAACTGATCAATCCTACCCCTAAGTCCAAAGCCACTATGGAATCCATTCCCATCATTACTAAATATAATGCAAATTCATATTTTTTCCGCAGAATAGTCAGCAAACACTGGCACCTTTTAAAAAATGATAAAATATTGGGAGACATTATTAGTAATGAACCGCGTTTTGTTTTTAAAAAAGGCCAAAATTTGGGAAATTTAGTTGCTCCCACAGTTCAAAATAAATTACCCATGGTTCAAACGTCCCTTACACATTTGAAATTAAAAGGTTTTTTTCCTTGCCACAAATGTATAGCATGCAAAGAAACTATTAGGAGAGGTGGCGATTTTATCAAAGCAATGTCTCGTGCAGAGACGAAATGGATCTTTATGCTGGATACTATTGCACCGAGAGGACTCAACATGTGTGCTGAACTTTTTGGTTTTCAATAAATCAGTGGACAAGATCAATAGCTATATATGGAACCATGAGTACGGGGCAGGGACCAACCCTGAGGAAGGAGACAGGTGTCTCCGAAACGCGTCGGTTGTTTGGCCCCATTCGCACTCCGTACTCACTTGTCTGGTCACCGGGGGTTACGGTCACGTGACTCGTTACGTCACCCAGGTCCTGCGCACAGCCGGCACGCACTGCCGCTTACACACGCGGCGTCGGCTCTTCAGGATCTTCGTCTCCTCCCGGAGACCAGCTGCTGTGTGGCTTGCCGCCGGCCGGGGCAGCCACTGGATCAGACTTTCTATGTCCGCTGAAGGACCTTTTGTCAACGGGAGCGCTCAAGACTTCTTATCCTATGGTACAGGTAGGAACTACTGCTGAGTGCTCTGAACTACTATTGCCTGTGTCAAACGAATATATTGTCATCCTGTCAGCGGCCATTGTTTTAGTTAAAGACTGAGACTGGGACACTTTTTAATAAGATTTCTCTTTCTCTTTCTATTGTGTGAACATTTTATTTATTGCTTTTATCATTTTCCGTTATTTTCCTAGCGCCTACCGGTATATATCACTATTGCATATATACATATCTATATGTTTCCATATTTGATGTCCTCCCACAGTGATATCATTATGTTTCCATATTTTATGTCCTCCCACACTGATATCATTATGTTTCCATATTATATGTCCCCCCACAGTGATATCATTATGTTTCCATATTATATGTCCCCCCCACAGTGATATCATTATGTTTCCATATTTTGTATCCTCCAATGATATCATTGTGTTTCCATATTTTATGTCCTCCCACAGTGGTATCATTATGTTTCCATATTATACATCCCCCACAGTGATATCATTATGTTTCCATATTATATATCCCCCACAGTAAAATCATTATGTTTCCATATTATATGTCCCTCCCACAGTGATATCATTATGTTTCCATATTTTATGTCCTCCCACAGAGATATCATTATGTTTCCATGTTTTATGTCCCCCCACAGTGATATCATTATGTTTCCATATTATATGTCCCACCACAGTGATATCATTGTTTCCATATTATATATCCCCCACATTAATATCATTATGTTTCCATATTATATGTCCCTCTCACAGTGATATAATTATGTTTCCATATTTTATGTCCTCCCACAGTGATATCATTATGTTTCCATATTATATGTCCCCCCACAGTGATATCATTGTTTCCATATTATATGTCCCCCACAGTGATATCATTATGTTTCCATATTATATGTCCCTCCACAGTGATATCATTATGTTCCATATTATATGTCCCCCACAGTGATATCATTATGTTTCCATATTATATGTCCCCCAGTGATATCATTATGTTTCTATATTACATGTCCCCCACACTGATATCATTATGTTCCATATTATATGTCCCTCACAGTGATATCATTATGCTTCCATATTATATGTCCCTCACAGTGATATCATTATGTTTCCATATTATATGTCCCCCTACAGTGATATTATGTTTCCATATTACATGTCCCCCACACTGATATCATTATGTTTCCATATTATATGTCCCCCACAGTGATATCATTATGTTTCCATATTACATGTCCCCCACAGTGATATCATTATGTTTCCATATTACTTGTCCCCCACACTGATATCATTATGTTTCCATATTACTGTATATGTCCCCCACAGTCATATCGTTATGTTTCCATATTACATGTCCCCCACAGTGATATCATTATGTTTCCATATTACATGTCCCCCACAGTGATATCATTGTTTCCATATTATATGTCCCCCACAGTGATATCATTATGTTTCCATATTATATGTCCCCCACAGTGGTATCATTATGTTCCCATATTATATGACCCCCCACAGTGATATCATTATGTTTCCATATTATATGTCCCCCACAGTGATATCATTATGTTTCCATATTATATGTCCCCCCACAGTGATATCCTTATGTTTCCATATTACATGTCTCCCTACAGTGATATCATTGTTTCCATATTATATGTCCCCCACAGTGATATCATTGTTTCCATATTATACGTCCCCCCACAGTGATATCATTATGTTTCCATATTTTATGTCCTCCCACAGTGATATCATTATGTTTCCATATTATATGTCACCCCCACAGTGATATCATTATGTCTCCATATTTTATATCCCCCACAGTGATGTCATTATGTTTCCATATTATATGTCCCCCACAGTGATATCATTATGTTTCCATATTTTATATCCCCCACAGTGATGTCATTATGTTCCCATATTATATGTCCCCCCCACAGTGATATCATTATGTCTCCATATTTTATATCCCCCACAGTGATGTCATTATGTTCCCATATTATATGTCCCCCACAGTGATATCAATATGTTTCCATATTATATGTCCCCCACAGTGATATCAATATGTTTCCATATTTTATATCCCCCACAGTGATATCATTATGTTTCCATATTTTATGTCCCCCACAGTGATGTCATTATGCTTCCATATTTTATATCTCCCCACAGTGATATCATTATGTTTCCATATTATATGTCCCCCACAGTGATATCATTATGTTTCCGTACTATATGTCCCCCCCACAGTGATATCATTATGTTTCCATATTATATGTCCTCCACAGTGATATCATTATGTTCTCATATTATATGTCCCCCACAGTGATATCATTATGTTTCCATATTATATGTCCTCCACAGTGATATGATTATGTTTCCATATTTTATATCTCCCCACAGTGATATCATTATGTTTCCATATTATATGTCCCCCACAGTGATATCATTATGTTTCCATATTATATGTCCCTCCACAGTGATATCATTATGTTTCCATATTATATGTCCCCCACAGTGATATCATTATGTTTCCATATTATATGTCCCCCAGAATGATGTCATTATGTTCCCATATTATATGTCCCCCCCACAGTGATATCATTATGTCTCCATATTTTATATCCCCCACAGTGATGTCATTATGTTTCCATATTATATGTCCCCCACAGTGATATCATTATGTTTCCATATTTTATATCCCCCACAGTGATGTCATTATGTTCCCATATTATATGTCCCCCCCACAGTGATATCATTATGTCTCCATATTTTGTATCCCCCACAGTGATGTCATTATGTTTCCATATTATATGTCCCCCACAGTGATATCATTATGTTCCCATATTATATGTCCCCCCCACAGTGATATCATTATGTCTCCATATTTTATATCTCCCCTCAGTGATATCATTATGTTTCCATATTATATGTCCCCTACAGTGATATCATTATGTTTCCATATTATATGTCCCCCACAGTGATATCATTATGTTTCCATATTATATGTCCTCCACAGTGATATCATTATGTTTCCATATTTTATATCTCCCCACAGTGATATCATTATGTTTCCATATTATATATCCCCCACAGTGATGTCATTATGTTCCCATATTATATGTCCCCCCCACAGTGATATCATTATGTCTCCATATTTTATATCTCCCCACAGTGATATCATTATGTTTCCATATTATATGTCCCCCACAGTGATATCATTATGTTTCCATATTATATGTCCCCCACAGTGATATCATTATGTTTCCATATTATATGTCCTCCACAGTGATATCATTATGTTTCCATATTTTATATCTCCCCACAGTGATATCATTATGTTTCCATATTATATGTCCCCCACAGTGATATCATTACGTTTCCATATTATATGTCCCCCCCACAGTGATATCATTATGCCTCCATATTTTATATCCCCCACAGTGATGTCATTATGTTTCCATATTATATGTCCCCCACAGTGATATCATTATGTTTCCATATTTTATATCCCCCACAGTGATGTCATTATGTTCCCATATTATATGTCCCCCCCACAGTGATATCATTATGTCTCCATATTTTATATCTCCCCACAGTGATATCATTATGTTTCCATATTTTATATCCCCCACAGTGATGTCATTATGTTCCCATATTATATGTCCCCCCCACAGTGATATCATTATGTCTCCATATTTTATATCCCCCACAGTGATGTCATTATGTTCCCATATTATATGTCCCCCACAGTGATATCAATATGTTTCCATATTATATGTCCCCCACAGTGATATCAATATGTTTCCATATTTTATATCCCCCACAGTGATATCATTATGTTTCCATATTTTATGTCCCCCACAGTGATGTCATTATGCTTCCATATTTTATATCTCCCCACAGTGATATCATTATGTTTCCATATTATATGTCCCCCACAGTGATATCATTATGTTTCCATATTATATGTCCCCCCACAGTGATATCATTATGTTTCCATATTATATGTCCCCCACAGTGATATCATTATGTTTCTATATTATATGTCCCCCACAGAGATATCATTATGTTTCCATATTATATGTCCCCCACAGTCATATCATTATGTTTCCATATTATATGTCCCCCACAGTCATATCATTATGTTCCATATTATATGTCCCCCCACAGTCATATCATTGTTTCCATATTACATATCCCCCACAGTGATATCATTGTCTCCATATTATATGTCCCCCCACAGTGATATCATTATGTTTTCATATTATATGTCCCCCACAGTGATATCATTGTTTCCATATTATGTGTCCCCCACAGTGATATCATTATGTTTCCATATTATATGTCCCCCACAGTCATATCATTATGTTCCATATTATATGTCCCCCCACAGTCATATCATTGTTTCCATATTACATATCCCCCACAGTGATATAATTGTCTCCATATTATATGTCCCCCCACAGTGATATCATTATGTTTCCATATTATATGTCCCCCACAGTGATATCATTGTTTCGATATTATATGTCCCCCCACAGTGATATCATTATGTTTCCATATTATATGTCCCCCACAGTGATATCATTGTTTCCATATTATATGTCCCCCACAGTGATATCATTGTTTCCATATTATATGTCCCCCACAGTGATATCATTGTTTCCATATTATATGTCCCCCACAGTGATATCATTGTTTCCATATTATATGTCCTCCACAGTGATATCATTATGTTTCCATATTACATGTCCCCCACAGTGATATCATTATGTTTCCATATTATATGTCCCCCACAGTGATATCATTATGTTTCCATATTATATGTCCCCCACACTGCTATCATTATGTTTCCATATTTTGTATCCTCCACAATGATATCATTATGTTTCCATATTACATGTCCCCCACAGTGATACCATCATGTTTCCATATAATATGTCCCCCACAGTGATATCATTATGTTTCTATATTACATGTCCCCCACAGTGATATCATTATGCTACCGTACTATATGTCCTTCCACAGTGATATCATTATGTTTCCATATTATATGTCCTCCACAGTGATATCATTTTGTTTCCATATTACATGTCCCCCTCAGTGATATCATTATGTTTCCATATTATATGTCCCCCACAGTGATATCATTATGTTTCCATATTATATGTCCCCCACACTGATACCATTATGTTTCCATATTACATGTCCCTCCACAGTGATATCATGTTTCCATATTATATGTCCCACACAGTGATATCATTATGTTTCCATACTTTATGTCCTCCCACAGTGATATCATTATGTTTCCATATTATATGTCCTCCCACAGTGATATCATTATGTTTCCGTATTTTATGTCCTCCCACACTGATATCATTGTTTCCATATTATATGTCCCTCCACAGTGATATCATTATGTTTCCATATTTTATGTCCTCCCACAGTGATATCATTATGTTTCCATATTGTATGTCCTCCCACAGTGACATCATTATGTTTCCATATTTTATGTCCTCCCACACTGATATCATTGTTTCCATATTATATGTCCCTCCACAGTGATATCATTATGTTTCCATATTACATGTCCCCCACAGTGATATCATTATGTTTCCATATTATATGTCCCCCACAGTGAGATCATTATGTTTCCATATTATATGTCCCCCACACTGATATCATTATGTTTCCATATTTTGTATCCTCCACAATGATATCATTATGTTTCCATATTACATGTCCCCCACAGTGATACCATTATGTTTCCATATTATATGTCCCCCACAGTGATATCATTATGTTTCCATATTACATGTCCCCCACAGTGATATCATTATGCTACCATACTATATGTCCCTCCACAGTGATATCATTATGTTTCCATATTATATGTTCTCCACAGTGATATCAATTTGTTTCCATATTACATGTCCCCCACAGTGATATCATTATGTTTCCATATTATATGTCCCCCACAGTGATATCATTATGTTTCCATATTATATGTCCCCCACACTGATATCATTATGTTTCCATATTACATGTCCCTCCACAGTGATATCATGTTTCCATATTATATGTTTTCCACAGTGATATCATTATGCTTCCATATTATATGTCCCCCACAGTGATATCATTATGTTTCCATATTTTATGTCCTCCCACAGTGATATCATTATGTTTCCATATTGTATGTCCTCCCACAGTGATATCATTATGTTTCCATATTTTATGTCCTCCCACACTGATATCATTGTTTCCATATTATATGTCCCTCCACACTGATATCATTATGTTTCCATATTATATGTCCTCCACAGTGATAGCATTGTTTCCATATCTTATGTCCCCCACAGTGATATCATTATGTTTCCATATTATATGTCCTCCACAGTGATATCATTATGTGTCCATATTACATGTCGCCCACAGTGATATTATTATGTTTCCATATGGTATGTTCCCCACAGTGATATCATTATGTTTCCATATTATATTTCCCCCACAGTGTTATCATTATGTTTCCATGTTATATGTCCCTCCACAGTGATATCATTATGTTTCTATATTATATGTCCCACCCACAGTGATGTCATTATGCTTCCATATTATATGTCCCACCACAGTGATATCATTGTTTCCATATTTTATGTCCTCCCACAGTGATATCATTATGTTTCAATATTTTATGTCTTCCCACAGTGATATCATTATGTTTCCATATTATATGTCCCCCACAGTGATATAATTATCTTTCCATATTACATGTCCCCCACAGTGATATCATTATGTTTTCATATTTTTTATCCTCCACAATGATATCATTGTTTCCATATTATATGTCCTCCCACAGTGATATCATTATGTTTCCATATTTTATGCCCAGCCCACAGTGATATCATTATGTTTCCATATTATATGTTCCCCCACAGTGATATCAATATGTTTCCATATTATATGTCCCCCCACACTGATATCATTATGTTTCCATATTATATGTCCCCCACAGTGATATCATTATGTTTCCATATTATATGTCCCCCACAGTGATATCATTATGTTTCCATATTATATGTCCCCCCACACTGATGTCATTATGTTTCCATATTATATGTCCCCCCACAGTGATATCATTATGTTTCCATATTATATGTCCTCCACAGTGATATCATTATGTTTCCATATTATATGTCCCCCCCCACAGTGATATCATTGTTTCCATATTTTGTATCCTCCACAATGATATCATTGTGTTTCCATATTATATGTCCTCCACAGTGATATCATTATGTTTCCATATTATATGTCCCCCAACAGTGATATCATTATGTTTCCATATTATATGTCCCCCCCACAGTGATGTCATTATGCTTCCATATTTTATGTCCCAACCCAGTGATATCATTGTTTCCATATTTCATGTCCTCCCACAGCGAAATCATTATGCTTCTATATTATATGTCCTCCCACAGTGATATCATTATGTTTCCACATTTTATGTCCTCCCACAGCGACATCATTGTTTCCATATTTTATGTCCTCCCACACTGATATCATTATGTTTCCATATTATATGTCCCCCACAGTGATATCATTATGTTTCCATATTATATGTCCCCCCACAGTGATATCATTATGTTTCCATATTATATGTCCCCCCCCACAGTGATATCATTATGTTTCCATATTTTGTATCCTCCACAATGATATCATTGTGTTTCCATATTATATGTCCTCCACAGTGATATCATTATGTTTCCATATTATATGTCCCCCCACAGTGATATCATTATGTTTCCATATTTTATGTCCCAAACCAGTGATATCATTGTTTCCATATTTTATGTCCTCCCACAGCGAAATCATTATGCTTCCATATTATATGTCCTCCCACAGTGATATCATTATGTTTCCATATTTTATGTCCTCCCACAGTGATATCATTATGTTTCCATATTTTATGTCCTCCCACACTGATATCATTATGTTTCCATATTATATGTCCCCCACAGTGATATCATTATGTTTCCATATTATATGTCCCCCCACAGTGATGTCATTATGCTTCCATATTTTATGTCCCAAGCCAGTGATATCATTGTTTCCATATTTTATGTCCTCCCACAGTGAAATTATTATGCTTCCATATTATATGTCCTCCCACAGTGATATCATTATGTTTCCATATTATATTTCCCCCACAGTGATATCATTATGCTTCCATATTTTATGTCCTCCCACACTGATATCATTATGTTTCCATATTTTATGTCCTCCCACAGTGATATCATTATGTTTCCATATTATATATCCCCCACAGTGATATCATTATGTTTCCATATTATATATCCCCCACAGTGATATCATTATGTTTCCATATTATATGTCCCTCCCACAGTGATATCATTATGTTTCCATATTTTATGTCCTCCCACAGTGATATCATTATGTTTCCATATTTTATGTCCTCCCACAGTGATATCATTATGTTTCCATATTATACCCTGTTTCCCCGAAAGTAGGACCCCCCCGAAAGTAAGACAGGGTGGGGGTTTCGGGGGGGTCCTCCAATGTAAGGCCTCCCCCGAATGTAAGGCAGGGTTGGGGGGGCCGCTGTGAAATGTAAGGCCCTTACCTTTGGGCCGCCGCTGTCCCCCATTGGGTCCCCAGGCTCCAGAGGTGTCCTCAGATGCAGCTGGGCGGGTCCAGTGCTCATGGGGTTAACTCGCCGTGTTAACCCCGCAATCCGCCCAGCTCAACAGCTCATTGGCCGCCCCTGCTCCCCACGTCACCGCCGGCCCCCGGCTCGAGCGCTGATTGGCCAATCAGCTCGAGTGCTGATTGGCCCAGCAGCTCGAGCTGTAATTGGCCGCCCCAGCCCCACGTCACCGCTGTTTCCCTGCTGATTGGCACAGCGTTCCCTGCAGCACAGGCCTTCCGCACCCACAGCCGCACCGCAGAGGAAAACGTCCAGCATTTAAAAACCAAGTAGGGAAACATGTACTGTATAGGGTTTGGGGCTGTGTGCAGTGGGATACGGCACTGTTATGGGGTATGGGGCTGTGTGCAGTGGGATACGGCACTGTTATGGTATGCAGGCAGAGGGTATACGGCAATTACCGTACAGTACCGTACCGTAGTGTGTACGGTAGTAACAAGATATTCTTGATACGCTACATTTGTTTTATTCTACTGTTTGGTGATGACCGACTCTTCAGCATGTTAATAAATGTTGATTTATTGGTTAAAAAGAAATTGTCATTTTTTTTTCGGCTAATGTAAGACCTCCCCCGAAAGTAAGACAGGGTGGGAGTTTTTGGGGTAAAATTAATGTAAGACAGGGTCTTACTTTCGGGGAAACACGGTATGTCCCCCCACAGTGATATAATTATGTTTCCATATTATATGTCCCACCACAGTGATATCATTATGTTTCCATATTATGTATCCCCCACAGTAATATCATTATGTTTCCATATTATATGTCCCTCTCACATTGATATAATTAGACTCTCGCCTAACATAGAAACCTTCAAAAAGAACCTGAAGACCCACCTCTTCCGACAAGCCTACAGCCTGCAGTGATCCTCAACCTACTGAACAGCCGCGCAACCTGCCCTACCCTCTCCTAGTGTATCCTCACCCACCCCCTGCAGACTGTGAGCCCTCGCGGGCAGGGTCCTCCCTCCTTATGTACTCGTGTGCCTTGTTATCTGCTCATGTTTAATGTATTTGTCTATATTTGCCCCGTATTCACATGTAAAGCGCCATGGAATAAATGGCGCTATAAAAATGTATAATAATAATAAAATTATGTTTCCATATTTTATGTCCTCCCACAGTGATATCATTTTTTCCATATTATATGTCCCCCCACAGTGATATCATTATGTTCCATATTATATGTCCCCCACAGTGATATCATTATGTTTCCATATTATATGTCTCCCCAAAGTGATATTATTATGTTTCCATATTATATGTCCCCCACAGTGATATAATTATGTTTCTATATTATATGTCCCCCACAGTGATATCATTATGTTTCCATATTATATGTCCCCCACAGTGATATCATTATGTTTCCATATTTTATGTCCCTCACAGTGATATCATTATGTTTCCATATTATATGTCCCCCACAGTAATATCATTAAGATTCCATAATATATGTCCCTCCACAGTGATATCATTATGTTTCCATATTTTATGTCCCCCACAGTGATATCATTATGTTTCCATATTATATGTCCCTCCACAGTGATATCATTATGTTTCCATATTATAGGTTCCCAACAGTGATATCATTATGTTTCCATATTATATGTCACCCACAGTGATATCATTATGTTTCTATATAATATGTCCCCCACAGTGATATCATTATGTTTCCATATTATATGTCCCCCACAGTGATATCATTATGTTTCCATATTTTATGTCCCCCACAGTGATATCATTATGTTTCCATAATATATGTCCCCCACAGTGATATCATTATGTTTACATAATATATGTCCCTCCACAGTTATATCATTATTTTTCCATATTATAGGTCCCTCCACAGTGATTTCATTATGTTTCCATATTATATGTTCCCCAGAGTGATATCATTATGTTTCCATATTATATGTCCCCCCACAGTGATATCATTATGTTTCCATATTATATGTCCCTCCACAGTGATTTCATTATGTTTCCATATTATATGTCCTCCATAGTGGTATGTTTCCATATTATATGTCCCCCCACAGTGATATCAATATGTTTCCATATTATATGTCCTCCCACACTGATATCATTATGTTTCCATATTTTATGTCCTCCCACAGTGGTATCATTATGTTTCCATATTTTATGTCCCCCCACAGTGATATCATTATGTTTCCATATTTTATGTCCTCCCACAGTGCTATCATTATGTTTCCATATTTTATGTCCTCCCACACTGATATCATTATGTTTCCTTATTATATGTCCCCCACAGTGATATCATTATGTTTCCATATTATATGTTCCCTGTTAAAAATCGTTATAGAGCAAAAATATCTAATCAAGACTTAACCAGGTGCGTTATTCTTAAAAGAAAAATGTCATGATATTCTGACGAAAGTATAGTGGTTTATTGAGTTATCCACCATCGCAGCAAAAACATAAAAGGTAGATGAAACAATTACAAACAGAGTGTCCATGTGTAAATATCAGCGCTTCTCCTGTTACTCATCTTTCCAGGGTTCTGAATGGTAGAAGTCATCTGTCTGTGTGAAAGTCTGAAGTCATCATGGCATGGAGTAGCTAACAGCTGTTGTTCCTCGTGTCTTGTCCCATGTCCATGGAGAATGATGGTGAAGGAAGGGAGGTGACCGTCCCACGTGACAAAAAGCCCCCCACCCCCTCCTAAGAGACGTTTATATATGCTCAACACTGATCACGTGTTCCCTGTATATGGCGTTAACTTATACTCTGAGCTACATACACAGAAATAGCTTTTGATAGTGTCAGCAAGAAACCATGTGCTCGGTACAGAATAAAAATAAGAATAATTAATATTTAACAATTCCCCCTTTTGAGGGTGACAGACATTGATTGGAACCCTCAAATTAAAATAATAATAAGATCTTCTTTCTTCTTTGGCAAAATGATGTAATAAATAATATCAATAATAATGTTATATGTTCTCAATAATATAATGATATATAAATTCATGTTATGATAGGCCGTGACCAATATTCATATAAAATATATATATATATATATTTCCCTATATCTACTTGAAGCATCTCAGGTCTGATGTCATCTGGTCTTCATATTGATGTCTTCTTCTTTTAAAACAATCTTTATTATAAGTCTTTTGAAATAGATGATAGCATGTAGATATGTAGAGACTGTGTGTCATGTGTCAATCAAAGTCCATAAATTCAAATGTTGATAAGAAAACAAAGTCCATAGATGAAATGTAGCTTTAATATCTGTGCAGTGTCACCTTTATAGACCTGGACTTACATCGGCTCGCCTTGGAAATCATCTGGAATCCTTCCATATTGTCCGCGCTGGTCTTGGGACAGGTGTGACGTCTTTGGTCAGCACAGCAAGGGTTACATTGACTCTTCCTTGCCAAACATAGCACCATAACCAGTCCTTAGTACACAGGACATATGTCAGGGTTGTAGCGTCCTGACAATTACCTGAGTGTTCACCAGCTTTCATGGAAGTCTTATAGGTGATAGGAAACCACTGGAACGTAATAACACAGTTCATCTTTGATACTGTACTCAGTTGTCAGTGATGGATGCTGTAGTTGTGAGTGGTGACATGAATTGTATTTGACACAGTCTATTATTACTCAGAAATCATAGCATTGTTACCTTGTGGAACTTCTGGATAACGGCTTTTCTTCTTGTAACTTTTAAGAATCAATTGAATTTAGAAAAATATAAAATCTTTATTAACGTCTTTAGTATCTTGATTGAAGTCTTCATTCCCTATTCTATACCAAATCTGGTAATTTCCCTAACTTATAATATCACAGCGTACCATAGCAATCAATAATATCCATATAATTATTAAATTATATTAATATGAAATTTATATTTAGAAAATAAAATAATAATAATAATAATAATAATAATAATAATAATAATAAATGATAGTATATTATTTACCATATTCTTCATGTGATTGGACATTTTTATGTCGTAGGTGTAATTTCTTCTTGAACCCATAGATGTCAGTATGTCTTTTATGTAACAAGTGCTGATATTTATTATTAAAACTTTATTAATTTATGTTCAATAAACCAATAATATGTAAGTATGTATAGCCATGAACCAAAATAAGAATATATATATGAATAAATGAATGAATGAGTGAAAGAATTGTTGTATTTAACTCAGGAATTGAAACATTTCTTATATAATGAAACCATATGATCACTATATTTGATAAAGCAATATGCTTGTAGACATTACTCTATTAAATATTGATTTTTCCTTGATGAAAAATAAGAATGAAAAATAAAAATTGAAAGAAAAGTGGAAAAAAATGAAAAATAAAAATGAGAATAAAAAATAAAAATAAGGCCTTTATATGTTGATGACAAATGCTGAGATTATGTCTCAATAACACATTCCCTTAATATTTTCCTCATGTAGATGTTGTCATAACCTTGGAACACCAAAATATTGAAATTATGCAACTTTGCATATAATACCCTTCATAAGAGAAAAAAATGATATTTATAATATTTATTGTTATTGTACCCAATAATACCTTATTAATATTTCTTCTTTATTAAAATGTGAAGAAGAGGTATTGATGAAATGTGATGATGTGATCAGGATCAAAAACACATTTCCCCCTTAATATCAAAAAATATTATTTTATGAAAAAATTAATTTGTAAAAACCCAAGTGAAAAATAATTATTTTTATAACTGTCATATCAACTTGTGCCATATATTTGTTTGAAGATGTATACTCATCTATGTAAATATAAAAAACACTGAAATATGAAAAAATTATCATTAGGAAAAAATGTTCTAAATGTAGGTTTCCTTGATAAACCATATTGATGTGTTATTGTACTTATTAAATAATAATAACTAAAGAAATATATGTTGAATAATAATATTTAAATATATCTTAATATTCTAATAATTTAACTGAATCTTATTATTTATTAAACACAAAGTTGTTGGTTTTTTTTTTTCTTTTCTCTCAAACATACCATAAATCATGAGGCCTCAGTCAAACTGTGCATCCACATTCCACATTCCACATACCACGCTCTGGTCACTCTTACATCACATCTCATGTCAAATTCACTCAGCAGCTGCTCATATGTTCTCTCACCTGTCACATGTGACTCACATAGACGTTCACAATACATTTCACATACAAAGAATAAAAAACATGTATATTAACCCAAAATATTGTATCCTAATTATCAATCAATGCGCATTGTAATCTATTAAATTTAGTATTCTAATATTCCTTTGAATATTCCCCAAATATTATCTAACACTATGTTTTAACCTATAGAAAAGACTCCTCCATTTACAAGAAACCCGAGTTGAATGTTCCAATGCTATTTCGGTACAGGAATCCATTTGCATGTAAAGGCTGAGGAAAATTCCTAAAATTAAAAAACAAGGCTATATGATATTCCTTAACTCACAGCTGTCACGTCATGCACCATGCAATGGAAAAAACATAATGTTACAGAAAAATATGTAGTACACGCATTTTTAGGTTATTAGATATATTATTTATTTTTAAGTGTTAAATATATATATATATCATGCAGTTAATATAGCTTCCTGTGTGAATAAGACGTAAATTCATGAAACAGGTATTTTTTTGTTCATTCCTCGCTTTGAAAGTAAAATTCTAAGGGAAAATAAAAGATAAAGGTTATTTTCATATTTATTTCAAAACAAAATAATTTAGATATCTTATACATATGTATATACTTAATAAATGTATTTAATTGTAATTCTAAATATTTTTTACTGGAGTATATTTTAATTATTTCGCTATATATATAAAAATGCAGTTAATATAATCTCTACTTATACAAATATGCTACAGTATTTACTGTATATTATATTAATATATGTAACTGCAGAATTATATTGAAATAGAATAATTACATTAATAAATAATACATTGTATAACTCATCATATAATATAATAAATTTTTAGCCAATTCCTATCCCAAAATTTGGCTGTTTGTCGATAATCTGCTGAAATGCTAAATTTAGTAAGGTCAGTTTTAACCCTATGGACTCTTTGAAGAGCTGCTGTGATAATGGAGTGTTCAGCTGAGCTCCCCCTGGGATACTCACCTGCTTCCGTCTGTCAGTCTCCGCCATCTTTAGAGACAGATCTGAGCCTTCAGATTTTAAATCTTTCAGAGAAATTTCTTTAATAGACTCCTGAATCTTTTCATACGGTTTGTAACAAATATGTAATTTTCTTCGTACTTCATAGATTTGATTTTGGATCAGATTTGAAGATTTTGATTTTGGCTTTTGATAAGATTGAATTCTGACTGGTTTCAAAAACTTAGTAAAATGTGTTTTCCTTTCAAGATTCTCGTGTTTTCTAGAAAAATCTAGGGATTGGGCGCATTCATATAAGGAATTTTTCTGTGAAGCAATTATACGAGATACAGGATTTAAGAATTTAAACTTGTTTACAAAACAATTTATCATGGATTGTTGATTCAAATTCGTACAGACCAATTTATAAATCCTTTCAAAAATGGCCATAAAAGTAAACGTACATTCTTCCCGGCCAATCTTCAATTTTAGAAGAATATCAAGATCTGGATAATTTTCTTTCAATCCACAGAAAATCAAAATTCTTAATCTTTCTACATCAGTCATCTTTTCGTGGAACTCATCAGTCTGCATTTTTAGTGAGAGTCTTCTGGAGAAGATTACCGGAAGCCAAATTTTAAACAAATTATTTCTCTGCACATTAGTCAAATCAAACTTATCAGCAAAACTCTCAAATATCTCTGAATTTCTGCACACATGGATTTTGTCATCATATGCAGGAATGATTTTGCATAATTTTAGCAGGATTTTCCTAGATTTAAGTTGGAGTTGGGCCTCTGAGTCGTCTATTTTTAGTGGCCCTTGTACATCTGTCCCTCGTAGATCATCTTTGTCAATTGTCATGTCTCCTTCACTTCCTCCATCTTGTTTTTCATCTTGTGTCACAAAGTCAATGTCACTTTGGGTGGTCATCGTCATCACAGATACGTGTGTCACATCTTTCTCACTCTTCACATTACAGTCAATCTTGGGAACATCATTAGTTTCCTTAGAAATTCTTTCTACACTGTCTTTTTTGGACTTCTCTATGACAAACTCGTTAAATACATAAACCATATGTAAGATATTTTTAAGTTGCTCTTTTTCTTTTTTCTTAGACATTAGCTTACAATCTAAATTCAAATTCGCGGTTCTGCATTCTGAAAATAAATTAGACCAAAATATTTCTAAGCTAGATCCGTACAAACTTACAAAGTCTATCTGACTTGATTTAGCATATGAATTTATCAAATCCATTTGTCTTACCTTGAAATCTCAGCTTGTAGTTCCTTTGCTTTTACAACGCTGGGCTCCGGACTTCAGCACGGCTATTTTTAGCACGTCTGTTCTTCAGCACTACCAGTGCTTGCTGTCAATCCGTACAACACCTGTTAGTCTCCGTCATTCGTAGGTTCTTGTGAGATCTTTGTGACTTGAAGTTTTGAAGTGGAATTCCTGAATACTTGCACAATCTAGCGGAACTGTTCTGTCTTCCCCCGTGTGCAAGAAGAAGGAAATTCACGCAAAAATAGCACAAAAAAATCAAAACTGGCTGGCTAGGCCAAATGTTAAAAATCGTTATAGAGCAAAAATATCTAATCAAGACTTAACCAGGTGCGTTATTCTTAAAAGAAAAATGTCATGATATTCTGACGAAAGTATAGTGGTTTATTGAGTTATCCACCATCGCAGCAAAAACATAAAAGGTAGATGAAACAATTACAAACAGAGTGTCCATGTGTAAATATCAGCGCTTCTCCTGTTACTCATCTTTCCAGGGTTCTGAATGGTAGAAGTCATCTGTCTGTGTGAAAGTCTGAAGTCATCATGGCATGGAGTAGCTAACAGCTGTTGTTCCTCGTGTCTTGTCCCATGTCCATGGAGAATGATGGTGAAGGAAGGGAGGTGACCGTCCCACGTGACAAAAAGCCCCCCACCCCCTCCTAAGAGACGTTTATATATGCTCAACACTGATCACGTGTTCCCTGTATATGGCGTTAACTTATACTCTGAGCTACATACACAGAAATAGCTTTTGATAGTGTCAGCAAGAAACCATGTGCTCGGTACAGAATAAAAATAAGAATAATTAATATTTAACATTCCCCCACAGTGATATCAATATGTTTCCATATTATATGTCCCCCCACACTGATATCATAATGTTTCCATATTATATGTCCCCCACAGTGATATCATTATGTTTCCATATTATATGTCCCCCACAGTGATATCATTATGTTTCCATATTATATGTCCCCCCACACTGATGTCATTATGTTTCCATATTATATGTCCCCCCACAGTGATATCATTATGTTTCCATATTATATGTCCTCCACAGTGATATCATTATGTTTCCATATTATATGTCCCCCCCCCACAGTGATATCATTGTTTCCATATTTTGTATCCTCCACAATGATATCATTGTGTTTCCATGTTATATGTGCTCCACAGTGATATCATTATGTTTCCATATTATATGTCCCCCCACAGTGATATCATTATGTTTCCATATTATATGTCCCCCCCACAGTGATGTCATTATGCTTCCATATTTTATGTCCCAACCCAGTGATATCATTGTTTCCATATTTCATGTCCTCCCACAGCGAAATCATTATGCTTCCATATTATATGTCCCCCCACAGTGATATCATTATGTTTCCACATTTTATGTCCTCCCACAGTGACATCATTGTTTCCATATTTTATGTCCTCCCACACTGATATCATTATGTTTCCATATTATATGTCCCCCACAGTGATATCATTATGTTTCCATATTATATGTTCCCCCACAGTGATATCATTATGTTTCCATATTATATGTCCCCCCCACAGTGATATCATTATGTTTCCATATTTTGTATCCTCCACAATGATATCATTGTGTTTCCATATTATATGTCCTCCACAATGATATCATTATGTTTCCATATTATATGTCCCCCCACAGTGATATCATTATGTTTCCATATTATATGTCCCCCCACAGTGATGTCATTATGCTTCCATATTTTATGTCCCAAACCAGTGATATCATTGTTTCCATATTTTATGTCCTCCCACAGCGAAATCATTATGCTTCCATATTATATGTCCTCCCACAGTGATATCATTATGTTTCCATATTTTATGTCCTCCCACAGTGATATCATTATGTTTCCATATTTTATGTCCTCCCACACTGATATCATTATGTTTCCATATTATATGTCCCCCACAGTGATATCATTATGTTTCCATATTATATGTCCCCCCCACAGTGATGTCATTATGCTTCCATATTTTATGTCCCAACCCAGTGATATCATTGTTTCCATATTTTATGTCCTCCCACAGTGAAATTATTATGCTTCCATATTATATGTCCTCCCACAGTGATATCATTATGTTTCCATATTATATGTCCCCCACAGTGATATCATTATGCTTCCATATTTTATGTCCTCCCACACTGATATCATTATGTTTCCATATTTTATGTCCTCCCACAGTGATATCATTATGTTTCCATATTATATATCCCCCACAGTGATATCATTATGTTTCCATATTATATATCCCCCACAGTGATATCATTATGTTTCCATATTATATGTCCCTCCCACAGTGATATCATTATGTTTCCATATTTTATGTCCTCCCACAGTGATATCATTATGTTTCCATATTTTATGTCCTCCCACAGTGATATCATTATGTTTCCATATTATATGTCCCCCCACAGTGATATAATTATGTTTCCATATTATATGTCCCACCACAGTGATATCATTATGTTTCCATATTATGTATCCCCCACAGTAATATCATTATGTTTCCATATTATATGTCCCTCTCACATTGATATAATTATGTTTCCATATTTTATGTCCTCCCACAGTGATATCATTTTTTCCATATTATATGTCCCCCCACAGTGATATCATTATGTTCCATATTATATGTCCCCCACAGTGATATCATTATGTTTCCATATTATATGTCTCCCCAAAGTGATATTATTATGTTTCCATATTATATGTCCCCCACAGTGATATAATTATGTTACTATATTATATGTCCCCCACAGTGATATCATTATGTTTCCATATTATATGTCCCCCACAGTGATATCATTATGTTTCCATATTTTATGTCCCTCACAGTGATATCATTATGTTTCCATATTATATGTCCCCCACAGTAATATCATTAAGATTCCATAATATATGTCCCTCCACAGTGATATCATTATGTTTCCATATTTTATGTCCCCCACAGTGATATCATTATGTTTCCATATTATATGTCCCCCACAGTGATATCATTAAGTTTCCATAATATATGTCCCTCCACAGTGATATCATTATGTTTCCATATTATAGGTTCCCAACAGTGATATCATTATGTTTCCATATTATATGTCACCCACAGTGATATCATTATGTTTCTATATTATATGTCCCCCACAGTGATATCATTATGTTTCCATATTATATGTCCCCCACAGTGATATCATTATGTTTCCATATTTTATGTCCCCCACAGTGATATCATTATGTTTACATAATATATGTCCCCCACAGTGATATCATTATGTTTACATAATATATGTCCCTCCACAGTTATATCATTATTTTTCCATATTATAGGTCCCTCCACAGTGATTTCATTATGTTTCCATATTATATGTTCCCCAGAGTGATATCATTATGTTTCCATATTATATGTCCCCCCACAGTGATATCATTATGTTTCCATATTATATGTCCCTCCACAGTGATTTCATTATGTTTCCATATTATATGTCCTCCACAGTGGTATCATTATGTTTCCATATTATATGTCCCCCCACAGTGATATCAATATGTTTCCATATTATATGTCCCCCCACAGTGATATCATTATGTTTCTATATTATATGTCCGCCCACAGTGGTATCATTATGTGTCCATATTATATGTCCCCCCACAGTGATATCATTATGTTTCCATATTATATGCCCCCCCCACAGTGATATCATTATGTTTCCATATTATATGTCCCTCCACACTGCTATCATTATGTTTCCATATTTTGTATCCTCCACAATGATATCATTATGTTTCCATATTACATGTCCCCCACAGTGATACCATCATGTTTCCATATTATATGTCCCCCACAGTGATATCATTATGTTTCTATATTACATGTCCCCCACATTGATATCATTATGCTACCATACTATATGTCCTTCCACAGTTATATCATTATGTTTCCATATTATATGTCCCCCACAGTGATATCATTATGTTTCCATATTATATGTCCCCCACAGTAATATCATTATGTTTCCATATTACATGTCCCCCAGACTGATATCATTATGTTTCCATATTATATGTCCCCCCACAGTGATATCATTGTTTCCATAGTTTGTCCCCCACAGTGATATAATTATGCTTCCATATTATATGTCCCCTACAGTGATATCATGTTTCCATATTATATGTCCCCCCACAGTGGTATCATTATGTTTCCATATTTGTTTCCATCTTTGCTTTAAAACCCGTCCAGGGTTAACACTTAAGGGGATCCCTTTGTTTACCCGAGATCCCTATTGTTTCAAGTTTCATCACTGTTACACAAAAGAACATTGGAATCATGAACTGTGCATGATTAGAACTTAGTTGTAAATATTTTGCACCTTCTTAAAGGTGCTCTCTACTGGTTTTAGAAGAAGACTTTGCGAAGAATCTGTTCCTGATGACGACGTGAAAGTCTCTATTGTCTTAAAGTTTAAAAGGGGCTTGTTGATTGTTTGCACTACCTCAGGAAAAAGACTTGAGTTTTCCCTCTTAACCCCTTAAGCCCCAAGGGTGGTTTACACGTTAATGACCGGGCCAATTTTTACAATTCTGACCACTGTCCCTTTATGAGGTTATAACTCTGGAACTCTTCAACGGATCCCAGTGATTCTGACACTGTTTTCTCAAGACATATTGTACTTCATGATAGTCATAAAATTTCTTTGATAT
The DNA here is from genome assembly GCF_032444005.1 of Ranitomeya imitator. NCBI lineage: Eukaryota > Metazoa > Chordata > Amphibia > Anura > Dendrobatidae > Ranitomeya > Ranitomeya imitator. The sequence goes on along the minus strand of NC_091282.1, from coordinate 817,327,315 downwards.
TACCTGCGTTTATTTGTGAAAAAAACGGAAATTTGGCAAAAATTTTGAAAATTTCGCAATTTTCCCACTTTGAATTTTTATGCAATTAAATTACAGAGATATGTCACACAAAATACTTAATAAGGAACATTTCCCACATGTCTACTTTACATCAGCACAATTTTGGAACCAAAATTTTTTTTTGTTAGGGAGTTATAAGGGTTAAAAGTTGACCAGCAATTTCTCATTTTTACAACACCATTTTTTTTTAGCGACCACATCTCATTTGAAGTCATTTTGAGGGGTCCATATGATAGAAAATACCCAAGTGTGACACCATTCTAAAAACTGCACCCCTCAAGGTGCTCAAAACCATATTCAAGAAGTTTATTAACCCTTCTGGTGCTTCACAGGAATTTTTGGAATGTTTAAATAAAAATGAACATTTAACTTTTTTTCACAAAAAATTTACTTCAGCTCCAATTTGTTTTATTTTACCAAGGGTAACAGGAGAAAATGGACCCCAATAGTTGTTGTACAATTTGTTCTGAGTACGCCGATACCCCATATGTGGGGTAAACCAATGTTTGGGCGCATGACAGAGCTCGGAAGCGAAGGAGCGCCATTTGACTTTTCAATGCAAAATTGACTGGAATTGAGATGGGACGCCATGTTGCGTTTGGGGAGCCCCTGATGTGCCTAAACATTGAAACCCCCCACAAGTGACACCATTTTGGAAAGTAGACCCCCTAAGGAACTTATCTAGAGGTGTGGTGAGCACTTTGACCCACCAAGTGCTTCACAGAAGTTTTTAATGCAGAACCGTAAAAATAAAAAATCATATTTTTTCACAAAAATTATATTTTCGCCCCCAATTTTTTATTTTTCCAAGGGTAAGAGAAGAAATTGGACCCCAAAAGTTGTTGTACAATTTGTCCTGAGTACGCTGATACCCCATATGTGGGGGTAAACTACTGTTTGGGCGCATGGGAGAGCTCGGAAGGGAAGTAGCGCCGTTTGACTTTTCAATGCAAAATTGACAGGAATTGAGATGGGACCCCATGTTGCGTTTGGAGAGCCACTGATGTGCCTAAACATTGAAACCCCCCACAAGTGACACCATTTTGGAAAGTAGACCCCCTAAGGAACTTATCTAGATGTGTTTTGAGTGCTTTGACCCACTAAGGGCTTCACAGAAGTTTATAATGCAGAGCCGTAAAAATAAAACAAAATTTTTTTCCCACAAAAATTATTTTTTTAGCCCCCAGTTTTGTATTTTCCCGAGGGTAGCAGGAGAAATTGGACCCCAAAAGTTGTTGTCCAATTTGTCCTGAGTGCGCTGATACCCCATATGTGGGGGGGAACCACCGTTTGGACGCATGGAAGGGCTCGGAAGGGAAGGAGCGCCATTTGGAACGCAGACTTAGATGGAATGGTCTGTAGGCGTCACATTGCGTTTGCAGAGCCCCTAATGTACCTAACAGTAGAAACCCCCCACAAGCGACACCATGTTGGAAAGTAGACCCCCTAAGGAACTTATCTAGATGTGTGGTGAGCGCTTTGACCCACCAAGGGCTTTACAGAAGTTTATAATGCAGAGCCGTAAAAATAAAACAAAAATTTTTTCCCACAAAAATTATTTTTCAGCCCCCAGTTTTGTATTTTCCCAAGGGTAACAGGAGAAATTGTACCCCAAAAGTTGTTGTCCAATTTGTCCTGAGTGCGCTGATACCCCATATGTGGGGGGGAACCACCGTTTGGACGCATGGAAGGGCTCGGAAGGGAAGGAGCGCCATTTGGAATGCAGACTTAGATGGAATGGTCTGCAGGCGTCACATTGCGTTTGCAGAGCCCCTAATGTACCTAAACAGTAGAAACCCCCCACAAGTGACACCATGTTGGAAAGTAGACCCCCTAAGGAACTTATCTAGATGTGTGGTGAGCGCTTTGACCCACCAAGGGCTTCACAGAAGTTTATAATGCAGAGCCGTAAAAATAAAACAAAAATGTTTTCCCACAAAAATTATTTTTCAGCCCCCAGTTTTGTATTTTCCCAAGGGTAACAGGAGAAATTGGACCCCAAAAGTTGTTGTCCAATTTGTCCTGAGTGCGCTGATACCCCATATGTGGGGGGAACCACCGTTTGGATGCATGGGAGGGCTCGGAAGGGAAGGAGCGCCATTTGGAATGCAGACTTAGATGGAATGGTCTGCAGGCGTCACATTGCGTTTGCAGAGCCCCTAATGTACCTAAACAGTAGAAGCCCCCCACAAGTGACCCCATTTTGAAAACTAGACCCCCCAAGGAACTTATCTAGATGTGTTGTAAGAACTTTGAACCCCCAAGTGTTTCACTACAGTTTATAACGCAGAGCTGTGAAAATAAAAAATCTTTTTTTTTTCCCACAAAAATTATTTTTTAGCCCCCAGTTTTGTATTTTCCCAAGGGTAACAGGAGAAATTGGACCCCAAAGGTTGTTGTCCTATTTGTCCTGAGTACGCTCATACCCCATATGTTGGGGTAAACCTCTGTCTGGGCACACGGGAGAGCTCGGAAGGGAAGGAGCACTGTTTTACTTTTTCAATGCAGAATTGGCTGGAATTGAGATCGGACGCCATGTCGCGTTTGGAGAGCCCCTGATGTGCCTAAACAGTGGAAACCCCCCAATTATAACTGAAACCCTAATCCAAACACACCCCTAACCCTAATCCCAACAGTAACTCTAACCACACCTCTAACCCTGACACACCCCTAACCCCAATCCCAACCCTATTCCCAACCGTAAATGTAATCTAAACCCTAACCGTAACTTTAGCCCCAACCCTAACCCTAACTTTAGCCCCAACCCTAACTGTAGCCTTAACCCTAGCCCCAACCCTAGCCCCAACCCTAGCCCTAACCCTAGCCCTAACCCTAGCCCTAACCCTAGCCCTAACCCTAGCCCTAACCGTAGCCCCAACCCTAACCCTAGCCCTAACCCTAGACCTAACCCTAACCCTAGCCCTAACCCTAGCCCCAACCCTAACCCTAGCCCTAATGGGAAAATGGAAATAAATACATTTTTTTTATTTTTCCCTAACTAGGGGGGTGATGAAGGGGGGTTTGATTTACTTTTATAGCGGGGTTTTTAGCGGATTTTTATGATTGGCAGCCGTCACACACTGAAAGACGCTTTTTATTGCAAAAAATATTTTTTGCGTTACCACATTTTGAGAGCTATAAATTTTCCATATTTTGGTCCACAGAGTCATGTGAGGTCTTGGTTTTTGCGGGACGAGTTGACGTTTTTATTGGTAACATTTTTGGGCACGTCGCATTTTTTGATCGCTTTTTATTCCGATTTTTGTGAGGCAGAATGACCAAAAACCAGCTATTCATGAATTTCTTTTGGGGGAGGCGTTTATACCGTTCCGCGTTTGGTAAAATTGATAAAGCAGTTTTATTCTTCGGGTCAGTACGATTACAGCAATACCTCATTTATATTATTTTTTTATGTTTTGGCGCTTTTATACGATAAAAACTATTTTATAGAAAAAATAATTATTTTTGCATCGCTTTATTCCGAGGACTATAACTTTTTTATTTTTTTGCTTATCATGCTATATGGCAGCTCCTTTTTTGCGGGACAAGATGATGGTTTCAGCGGTACCATGGTTATTTATATCTGTCTTTTTGATCGCGTGTTATTCCACTTTTTGTTCGGCGGTATGATAATAAAGCGTTGTTTTTTGCCTTGTTTTTTTTTTTTCTTACGGTGTTTACTGAAGGGGTTAACTAGTGGGCCAGTTTTATAGGTCGGGTCGTTACGGACACGGCGATACTAAATATGTGTACTTTTATTGTTTTGTTTTTTTTATTTAGATAAAGAAATGTATTTATGGGAATAATATTTTTTTTTTTTTCATTATTTTGGAATATTTTTTTTATTTTTTTTTTACATATTTGGAAAAAAAATTTTTAACTTTTTTACTTTGCCCCAGGGGGGGGACATCACAGATCGATGATCTGACAGTTTGCACAGCACTCTGTCAGATCACCGATCTGAGAGAAGTGCAGGCTGCTTCACAGTGCCTGCTCTGAGCAGGCTTCTGTGAAGCCACCTCCCTCCCTGCAGGACCCGGATGCCACGGCCATATTGGATCCGGGTCTGGAGCAAGCAGGGAGGGAGGTAAGACCCTCGCAGCAACGCGATCACATCGCGTTGCTGCGGGGGGCTCAGGGAAGCCCGCAGGGAGCCCCCTCCCTGCGGGAAGCTTCCCTATACCGCCGGCACATCGCGATCATGTTTGATCGCAGTGTGCCGGGGGTTAATGTGCCGGGAGCAGTCCGTGACCGCTCCTGGCACATAGTGCCGGATGTCAGCTGCGATAGGCAGCTGACATCCGGCCGCGATCGGCCGCGCTCCCCCCGTGAGCGCGGCCGATCGCATATGACGTACTATCCCGTCACTGGGAATGAAGTCCCAGGGCACCTCGACGGGATAGTACGTCATATGGGATTAAGGGGTTAATGGGAATGTTCATTTGTTGCACCTTGCTAAAGAGTGATAACTTTGCCTTAAGAAGTTAGATAGTCATAATGTTTTTACATAGTGATAGTATGTAGTTAAGTAATGATTTACTTTGAATAAAATTGAGGACAAAAGGAAGTTGGAAGAAAGATACAGTTTAGCCCGTAGAGGGGGTGAAACCTGTTCTGCATTTCAATAAAGTGAACCCGTAGGGGGGTTAGTGAGTCCTCTGGAGAGCCATAGATAGATGGTTAATAAACTTTGCACTTAAAGGGACCCTGTCACCCCGAAAATCGCGGGTGAGGTAAGCCCTCCGGCATCAGGGGCTTATCTACAGCATTCTGTAATGCTGTAGATAAGCCCCTGATGTTACCTGAAAGAGGAGAAAAAGACGTTATATTATTCTCACCCAGGGGCGGTCCCGCTGCTGGTCAGGTCGGATGGGCGTCTGCGGTCCGCTGCGGCGCCTCCTATCTTCATTACAAGACGTCATCTTCTGATCTTCAGCCACGGCTCCGGCGCAGGCGTACTTTGCTCTGCCCTGTTGAGGGCAGAGGATAGTACTGCAGTGCGCAGGCGCCGGAAAGGTCAGAGGCCCGGCGCCTGTGCACTGCAGTACTATCCTCTGCCCTCAACAGGGCAGAGCAAAGTACGCCTGCGCCGGAGCCGTGGCTGAAGATCAGAAGATGACATCTTGTAATGAAGATAGGAGCCTCCGCAGCGGACCGGAGACGCCCATCTGACCTGACCAGCAGCGGGACCGCCCCTGGGTGAGTATAATATAACGTCTTTTTCTCCTCTTTCAGGTAACATCAGGGGCTTATCTACAGCATTACAGAATGCTGTAGATAAGCCCCTGATGCCGGTGGGCTTACCTCACCCGCGATTTTCGGGGTGACAGGTTCCCTTTAAAGAAGAATAACGGTTTTATGAAGAGAATGTTAATTTATTGTTATGGGATAGCACTTAGTAGATAATAGAAAGAATACCTGTATGGGTAATTGTATTTCATAGTTAGATAATTGTTTTAATAGCGCGCGCCACGTAAAATATGTTATTGTTTGCAACATTCAAGTGTTCTCACCTCCCATAAAGGGAAGCATTGTTATATTAATTTGTTTATAGCATGTCAAAAATTTTGCATGTCTTTTGCTGACGTATTGTTGATTTCTTTTTCCCAGTCTGGGAGTACTGGATTTAACGGGGGGGGGGGGGGAGTTTGGGGGATTGTTGTGAATTCTGCTCTTGGGTTCCCTCCAGTGGTTGTTGGTGGGAATGCAGTAGTCTCTGACTCACAGTCCTGGCCAGGTGTATCGGATATTGCAATTCTAACTGGGATATTTAGGTGTGCAGGATCCTTTAGCCCTTGCCAGTTGTCAATTTTCTATTGGAAGTATTGGTTCTCTGCCTGGTCTCTCCTGCCTGCTGCCATTTCAGCAATAGATAAGTGTCTGCTTCATTTTCTTAGGCACACAGGCTGTGTGTCTATTTTCTGTGCTGTTCATAGTTTCTATTTTGTTCCAGCTTAGACCGTCCTGTTGTTTTCTCAGTCTGGTTGGATTCGATGGAGTCGCAGATATACTCTCCACATCTTTAGTTAGGTGGTGGAGTTTTTGTATTTTTCTGCTGTGGATATTTTGTAGTTTTTGTGCTGACCGCTTAGTATCCTGTACTATACTTTCCTATCTAGGTAGAAGTGGCCTCCTTTGCTAATCCTGTTTTCCACCTGCGTATGTCTTTTCCTCTCCTACTCACCGTCATTATTTGTGGGGGGCTGCCTATCCTTTGGGGGTCTACTCTGAGGCAAGTCAGTTTTCCTATTTTCCATCTTTAGGGATATTTAGTCCTCCGGCTGTGTCGGTGTCTAGGTCTGGTTAGGCACACCCCACGGCTACTTCTAGTGTCTGTGATAAGATCAGGGTTTGCGGTCTGTATAGTTACCACTACTCCAGCGAAGGGTTTTTTCATGCTGTTCCAAGGCTGCCTGATCATAACAGGGGGGGTGTGCGTGCAGCGCCCCAGAGTCTTGGTTCATTGCCGTAATGTTATTCTTCCCCCAGGGGGAGTGATGTTACGTATGAAGGCAATGAAGGAGATCTGCTGTCCAGGTATCACAGCCACACACACACTTCACACGCCTGTCCACCAGGGGGAGCCAAGGGTTCTATCTATTAGGCCACTCCTCACATAGGGTAAAACTGGAGGGTTGGTTAGGAAGTTAGTCAGTTTCAGAAGGAGGAGAGGAGAGTTCCTGGCTGGGGACCGACGAGGAAAGGTCTCCCGGTCGAGCTGGCTGGGGTGATCCCTGGTCAGATCCAGACTGAAGTCTGAGGAGGAAGGAAAGAAAGACACGGAGCTGCGCCTGCAACCCAGGCGGCAGCATCCTAAGAAAGGACAAGAAAGGAATTGTACTGTAGTGAGTGAGAAAAGAAGTCATAGCAACAGGAGTGAAACATCAGTGGGAGACCAGCTAGAAGCAGGCTGCCTCCATCTGAAGCACAGATCCGGTGGCCAGAATACCGAGGAAGTGAAGAGCTCTATGCCGTTACTTCAGGGACTGGCAGGGCAGTTAATTCCAAGTTGGCTGTCCGACCTTTATACCTAAGAAGACACAGTGGCAACTTGTGTCCCTATAAACAAACCTCAGGCCATCAGTCATACGGGTTTTGTCCTATCCGTACCATCTGGGGGACAGAGAGAGAGAGAGAGGTAACAACAGTGAGGACCTTATGGTAGCTCATGCAAGTAGGGACCTACTACGTTACTGTGCGCAAGGAGGAGGCTATTGAATTCCTCCTGGACAAGGGGACTCTGGATTTGCCTTCAGACCAGCTGGACTCTGTCTACCCTGTGGTCCCTACTCTGGTCTGTGGATGCTGAACCTTCAGTAAAAGGTAAAGAGACTGCAACCCTGTGTCCTCGTTATTCACTGCGCCTCACACCATCCATCATCTACACTTTGGGAAGCCCTGGGGACATACTTCACCTGTGGGAAGGTATACCATCTAGCTGCCATAACATCACCCCAGTGGACCCCTAAGCAGCGTCGGTCACCCTGACCGAATACCGGATCTGTGCTTCAGCTGGAGGCAGCCTGCTTCTAGCTGGTCTCCCACTGATGTGTCACTCTTGTTGCTATGACTTCTTTTCTCACTCATTACAGCACAATTCCTTTCGTGTCCTTTCTTAGGATGCTGCCGCATGGGTTGCCGGCACAGCTCCGTGTCCTTCTTCCTCCTCAGACTGTAGTCTGGATCTGACTGGAGATCACCCCAGCCAGCTCGACCGGGAGACCTTTCCTCGTCGGTCCCCAGCCAGGAACTCTCCTCTCCTCGTTCTCGTTCTGACTAACTTCCCAACCAGCCCACCAGTTTTACCCTGTGTGAGGAGTGGCCTAATAGATAGAACCCTTAGCTCCCCCTGGTGGACTGGAGTGTGAAGTGTGTGTGTGGCTGTGATACCTGTACAGAAGATCTCCTTCATTGCCTTCAGACGTAACATCACTCCCCCTGGTGGAAGAATAACATTACTGCAACAAACCAGGACTCTGGGGCGCTGCACTTCCCCCCCCCCCCCCCCCCGTTAAATCCAGTACTCCCGGACTGGGAAAAAGAAAACAACAATACATGTTAGCAAAAGACATACAAAATTTTTGAAATGCTTTAACAATGCTTCCCTTCATGGGAGGTGAGAACACTTGAACGTTGCAAACAATAACATATTCACATTGTGCATATAACTTTTAAAGGCAAATATAAAACAATTACTACCTATTTAGGAAACATAATTAGCCATACAGGTATTCTATTTTACTAAGTGCAAGTACGCTCTAAGGGTATACTATCATTAACCCTTATGGTGCCAATCAACATTTTCTTTATCTTTCTTCTTCATATGCAGGACTATCTGTCTACCCCCACGGGCCTACTGCATTTTCTTTCCTAGCACCTATCATTTTATTTTTAAAGTACATCATTATCTAGCTTCTTAAAGCAAAGTGCAACAAGTAAACATTCCCTTTTAAGAGGGAAACTAGTCTTTTCTGAGGTAGTGCAGACAATCAACAAGTCATTTAAAACAGCAAAACTTTCACGTCGTCATCAGGAACAGTTTTTTCAGGAAGGTAGAATCCCAGGGTGTCAAGACACTGAGCACCTGCACGTGCGGTGGTTCTTCTGGCGCCACTCCACTCCTCTGGGGTTGGCGTCAGAGCTGGTGCAGGCAACGGAGCTCCTGTGGACAGCTCCCAGGGGTCCACTCTCTCCAACGGTGGCATGCCGGTGTAGTCCTCCGGTGACGGGGATCGGTGCGGGGCCATTCTTTTTCGGGAGTCCCCTCCGATCTCCAGCTCCATTCCTTCCTCCTCTGGAGAGCGGTTTCGTTCCTGCTGTCTCCGCCCGCCATGGAGAATCAGGAGGCGGACCTCGGTTGCTGACGGACACGTCAAGATACAGAAATATTTAGACTGGGCGGCCATTGTTTTTCGCGCTTCTCAGTTCGTTCACGCCCACAACTCCACGCCCTTCTTCTTCTCCAGCGCTCCTCGTGGCGCGGTAATGGCGGCAGTTTTGGCGGTAAATGGCAATACATAGTCTTTAAGCACAAACAGTTCAAATACGATTCTGGCACAGTTTTTAGGCGCACATGACCCGATTTTCAGGCTTAAGTAGATTCTGTTCGTGACGCCAAAGTTTTTATGTCCCCCCCTTACAGTGAGATCATTATGCTTCCATATTTTATGTTTCCCCCCCAGAGTGATATCATTGTTTCCATATTTTATGTCGCCCCCCCCCACAGTGATATCAATATGTTTCCATATTATATGTGTTATGATCCATGTTTGGATTTGTGGCAGCTCTGGTTCCACTCAGTTTAAAACGCGCCAGTTCTGGCACTTAGCCTTGCTTTTCCCACTTGCCCTGTAGCGGTGGTAAGTGGGCAGGGCTGGCATCAGCACTCAGGCAAGTGCTGGGGCCCTGAGCAGGCAGGGGGCCCACTCACTGTCAGGGATACTGGCGCGTTATAGTGCCGGCCCCTGCGTGTTGACCCCCCGCCTGCTCCAAGCCCCGGCACTTGCGATACTCTCCCGGTTCCAGCGCTGCAGCGTCTTCCATCCTCTGACTGTGATGTTCAGGTCAGAGGGCGCGATGACATCACCAGTGCGCGCCCTCTGCCTGAGCAGTCGCAGCACAGAGAGCAGGAAGACGCCGACGGTGCAAGTGGGGTTCATATTTGTGGGGTTGATGTCACCTTTGTATTGTATTGTAAAAGGCCAGAGCTGTAGTTGTGACAGATGTTGACTAGTTACACATGCCCTGGCCCCCAATTACATGTGTGGAGACCAGACTGAACCAAAGAATCCATCTTGTCTTCCTCCTGAGAAATCTGCTTCTAAACAGCAAACTTGACATTTCCTTTTATGGAAGTAATCACGCGCGCATTCCTTCTTGTTATCATAGTCCTTCACCCACATACCAGATATTGTAACATTTCACTAGAATAGACTTGTTTTGTAAGAGATTGTGAAATATGTGCGCATGTCTGTAAATGCCTAACTTTTTACTATATAAAGAAGGGACAGCACCCAGTGAGGCAGGCGTGCTCCGGGGCTACCCCTGTTTATGACCACACAACCTTTGTGCTGCGTGTCATTTACTTGGATCCCTACATCCAGGAAGCCAGGGACGGAAAAGGACTCAACATTTCTTGGCGCCCGAAACAGGAACCCGAGGCGAGAGTATCTGCTCGAGATTCACCTGCGGATACGGACAACGGAGATCTGGGATAATGGACGGCAAATGAACTGAAAAACCTGGCCAGGTAAGAGACATTATTAGTAGAGTTGAGCGACCTTGACCTTTTTAGAGTCGAGCCGGGTTTTGCGAAACCCGACTATGTCCAAAGTCGGGTCGAGTGAAATCGGCCGATTATGACGTAAAGTCGGGATCGACCGAAACACGAAACCCAATGCAAGTCAATGGGGCAGCATAGTCGGCAGTGAGTGGGGGCCAGGAAAACACCTAGAGTACACATTTTAATGTCAATACCATCCATTCTTCTTAATGAAGCTTGTCAAGCGTAATTTACCTTATAATAATTGGAAGGCATTTGAAATTGGGGGTCATTTGGCTAAAGTTGTGGGGGGTAGGGCTGGTTCAAGTAATTAGTGGGCCCAGGAAATCTGGACCACGTCACGGCAGTGGAGCAGGGAGAGGTAAGTATTTCAACTTTGCAAGTGCTGTGAACCTGAGCAAGCAGGGGGGGCCCACTCGTTGGCATTGGCACTGGCACAGGGCCCCTCAAAGTACAGCGGTGTGTTTGCACGGCGGGGGCGCCTCCCACCGGCAGCAACACTTTTGCGTACTATGAGAGGCCCTGTGCCAGTGACGTCGCCAACTAGTATTCCTCCCCCCACCTGATGAAGGAACCTGCACTTTCATCTGCACCTTCCTCTTTGTCCCCGTGTAAGGTGGTATGGTATGCGGGAAGAGCAACCTGACTTTCAGCAGGGTCACAATGTTGTTGTGTAGCGTGCACGGGGAATGTTGCGTTATGGGTCAATGTACCAGCAGACTCATCTATCACTGGCTGGGCAATGGGCACGATGAAGTGGAAACACAGATATAGGCCCAAAGAAGAAAGTGGGCTAAATGCAGTTCAAAATTGGTAACACAGGAATAACCAGGGGGCATTGCAGTGGAGGACAACTGGAATGAGAGGCTGACACAGAGAGTAGGGCCAAATCAGTAAGTAGTCGAAATGCAGTTCAAAATTGGCAACCGTAGTAAACAGGCGGCACAGCTTTGTTCAGTGGAGGAGAACAGCAAGGAGTGGCAGACACCGATAGTAGGCCCCAACCCAACTAGTAGGCCAAATGCAGTCTAACATTAACAACTACTTAACGAGAGGCTGAAAATGGAATTTCAGGACAGGAAACCAGGAGAACAGCAAGGAGTGGCAGACACCGATAGTAGGCCCCAAACCAACTAGTACGCCAAATGCAGTTGTTCCATTTAACCACAATTTAATGAGAGCCTGAAGATAGAAGCTCAGGAAAGGCAACCTGGGGAACACCTTGGAGTGTAACACACCATCTCTCTCCACCCCATACCCATTTTTTAGGCCTAATGCAGTGTACTTTTCTACAACTACTAAACGAGAGTCGGAAGACCGAAGCAATGGCAAGGAAACCTGGGGAACACCTTGGAGTGTAACACACCATCTCTCTCCACCCCATTCCCCATTTTTTAGGCCTAATGCAGCCTACTTTCCGACACCTACTAAACGAGAGCATGAAGATCGAAGCTCAGGAAAGGCAACCTGGGGAACACCTTGGAGTGTAACACACCATCTCTCTCCACCCCATACCCATTTTGTAGGCCTAATGCAGCGTACTTTTCTACAACTACTAAACGAGAGCATGAAGATCGAAGCTCAGGAAAGGCAACCTGGTGAAAACCTTGGAGTGTAACACAACCTGTCTCTACACCCCATACCAAATTTGTAGGCCTAATGCAGCGTAGTTTCCACCAACTACTAAACGAGAGCCGGAAGATCGAAGCTCATGAAAGGCAACCCGGGGAACACCTTAGTGTAACACAACCTCTCTCTACACCACGAAAGGGCTGATTCTTAGGAAGGAAGGCTGTTGTAAATAAGCATTGCGCGTCCGAGGGTGATTATATTCTTATTCGGTATCTACTCACCCTTGGACGCGCCATGCTTCTTGATTTGTAATTAATGTTTATTTGCAATGTGCTTTTGACTTACTCAATTAATTTTTTAATTATTGATTTTATTAAATTAATAGTTTAACATCTTATTGGAAATAATTTAAAGGAGACGCGACAGGACAACACTCGGTGGATGCCATATCTGTGTTAACAACTCCAAAAAACTTTCAGTTAACTTCTTGCAGGAGAAAGAAATTGTAGCTGTTGGACCTTTGTAGTACAGTTCCAGATATTTGTTGTGTGTTTGTTTTGATTGTTAAAATGTCTGCATTTGAGATCTCAACACGATCTTATTTTTTATAATCAAATTAATTTTTAAAATATTTTATTAGGTTGGTTCAAGGGGTACACGGGCCGCAGTAGACAGGTCAGAGGAGGCCTAGTGGAAGGAGGGACCGCAGATGCGCCACTGTTTCACCCATACACAATTAGTAGGCCTAATGCAGCGTAGTTTCCAACAGCTACTAAACGAGAGCCGGAAGATCGAAGCTCAGGAAAGGCAACCTGGGGAACACCTTGGAGTGTAACACAACCTCTCTCTACACCACGGAAGGGCTGATTCTTAGGAAGGAAGGCTGTTTTAAATAAGCATTGCGCGTCCGAGGGTGATTATATTCTTATTCGGTATCTACTCACCCTTGGACGCGCCATGCTTCTTGATTTGTAATTAATGTTTATTTGCAATGTGCTTTTGACTTACTCAATTAATTTTTTAATTATTGATTTTATTAAATTAATAGTTTAACATCTTATTGGAAATAATTTAAAGGAGACGCGACAGGACAACACTCGGTGGATGCCATATCTGTGTTAACAACTCCAAAAAACTTTCAGTTAACTTCTTGCAGGAGAAAGAAATTGTAGCTGTTGGACCTTTGTAGTACAGTTCCAGATATTTGTTGTGTGTTTGTTTTGATTGTTAAAATGTCTGCATTTGAGATCTCAACACGATCTTATTTTTTATAATCAAATTAATTTTTAAAATATTTTATTAGGTTGGTTCAAGGGGTACACGGGCAGCAGTAGACAGGTCAGTGGAGGCCTAGTGGAAGGAGGGACCGCAGATGCGCCACTGTTTCACCCATACACAATTAGTAGGCCTAATGCAGCGTAGTTTCCAACAGCTACTAAACGAGAGCCGGAAGATCGAAGCTCAGGAAAGGCAACCTGGGGAACACCTTGGAGTGTAACACAACCTCTCTCTACACCACGGAAGGGCTGATTCTTAGGAAGGAAGGCTGTTTTAAATAAGCATTGCGCGTCCGAGGGTGATTATATTCTTATTCGGTATCTACTCACCCTCGGACGCGCCATGCTTCTTGATTTGTAATTAATGTTTATTTGCAATGTGCTTTTGACTTACTCAATTAATTTTTTAATTATTGATTTTATTAAATTAATAGTTTAACATCTTATTGGAAATAATTTAAAGGAGACGCGACAGGACAACACTCGGTGGATGCCATATCTGTGTTAACAACTCCAAAAAACTTTCAGTTAACTTCTTGCAGGAGAAAGAAATTGTAGCTGTTGGACCTTTGTAGTACAGTTCCAGATATTTGTTGTGTGTTTGTTTTGATTGTTAAAATGTCTGCATTTGAGATCTCAACACGATCTTATTTTTTATAATCAAATTAATTTTTAAAATATTTTATTAGGTTGGTTCAAGGGGTACACGGGCCGCAGTAGACAGGTCAGAGGAGGCCTAGTGGAAGGAGGGACCGCAGATGCGCCACTGTTTCACCCATACACAATTAGTAGGCCTAATGCAGCGTAGTTTCCAACAGCTACTAAACGAGAGCCGGAAGATCGAAGCTCAGGAAAGGCAACCTGGGGAACACCTTGGAGTGTAACACAACCTCTCTCTACACCACGGAAGGGCTGATTCTTAGGAAGGAAGGCTGTTTTAAATAAGCATTGCGCGTCCGAGGGTGATTATATTCTTATTCGGTATCTACTCACCCTCGGACGCGCCATGCTTCTTGATTTGTAATTAATGTTTATTTGCAATGTGCTTTTGACTTACTCAATTAATTTTTTAATTATTGATTTTATTAAATTAATAGTTTAACATCTTATTGGAAATAATTTAAAGGAGACGCGACAGGACAACACTCGGTGGATGCCATATCTGTGTTAACAACTCCAAAAAACTTTCAGTTAACTTCTTGCAGGAGAAAGAAATTGTAGCTGTTGGACCTTTGTAGTACAGTTCCAGATATTTGTTGTGTGTTTGTTTTGATTGTTAAAATGTCTGCATTTGAGATCTCAACACGATCTTATTTTTTATAATCAAATTAATTTTTAAAATATTTTATTAGGTTGGTTCAAGGGGTACACGGGCCGCAGTAGACAGGTCAGAGGAGGCCTAGTGGAAGGAGGGACCGCAGATGCGCCACTGTTTCACCCATACACAATTAGTAGGCCTAATGCAGCGTAGTTTCCAACAGCTACTAAACGAGAGCCGGAAGATCGAAGCTCAGGAAAGGCAACCTGGGGAACACCTTGGAGTGTAACACAACCTCTCTCTACACCACGGAAGGGCTGATTCTTAGGAAGGAAGGCTGTTTTAAATAAGCATTGCGCGTCCGAGGGTGATTATATTCTTATTCGGTATCTACTCACCCTTGGACGCGCCATGCTTCTTGATTTGTAATTAATGTTTATTTGCAATGTGCTTTTGACTTACTCAATTAATTTTTTAATTATTGATTTTATTAAATTAATAGTTTAACATCTTATTGGAAATAATTTAAAGGAGACGCGACAGGACAACACTCGGTGGATGCCATATCTGTGTTAACAACTCCAAAAAACTTTCAGTTAACTTCTTGCAGGAGAAAGAAATTGTAGCTGTTGGACCTTTGTAGTACAGTTCCAGATATTTGTTGTGTGTTTGTTTTGATTGTTAAAATGTCTGCATTTGAAATCTCAACACGATCTTATTTTTTATAATCAAATTAATTTTTAAAATATTTTATTAGGTTGGTTCAAGGGGTACACGGGCAGCAATAGACAGGTCAGTGGAGGCCTAGTGGAAGGAGTGACGGCAGACAGGCATCAAAGGCCTAACATTGGGCTGGCTGTAGGCAAGTTAAAATTGGTTCCAGGGGAACACGGCCATCAGTGGCCTGGTCAGTGTAGTTGTAGTTGAAAGAACGGGACGCAGACAGGCTTCGAAGGCCTAACATAATAACATAGGGCTGGCTGTAGGCAAGTTAAAATTGGTTCCAGGGGAACACGGCCATCAGTGGCCTGGTCAGTGTAGTTGTAGTTGAAAGAACGGGACGCAGACAGGCTTCGAAGGCCTAACATAACAAACTTGGGCTGGCTGTAGGCACTTTTAAATTTGTTCCAGGGGTACATGGGCAGCAGTGTATGGTCAGTGGAAGTCTAGTGGAAGGAGTGACCGCAGACAGGCTTCCAAGGCCTAACATAACAAACTTGGGCTGGCTGTAGGCACTTTTAAATTGGTTCCAGGGGTACATGGGCAGCAGTGGTCTGGTCAGTGGAAGTCTAGTGGAAGGAGTGACCGCAGACAGGCTTCCAAGGCCTAACATAACAAACTTGGGCTGGCTGTAGGCACTTTTAAATTGGTTCCAGGGGTACATGGGCAGCAGTGGTCTGGTCAGTGGAAGTCTAGTGGAAGGAGTGACCGCAGACAGGCTTCCAAGGCCTAACATAACAAACTTGGGCTGGCTGTAGGCACTTTTAAATTGGTTCCAGGGGTACATGGGCAGCAGTGGTCTGGTCAGTGGAAGTCTAGTGGAAGGAGTGACCGCAGACAGGCTTCCAAGGCCTAACATAACAAACTTGGGCTGGCTGTAGGCACTTTTAAATTGGTTCCAGGGGTACATGGGCAGCAGTGGTCTGGTCAGTGGAAGTCTAGGGGAAGGAGTGACCGCAGACAGGCTTCCAAGGCCTAACATAACAAACTTGGGCTGGCTGTAGGCACTTTTAAATTGGTTCCAGGGGTACACGGGCAGCAGTGGTCTGGTCAGTGGAAGTCTAGTGGAAGGAGTGACCGCAGACAGGCTTCCAAGGCCTAACATAACAAACTTGGGCTGGCTGTAGGCACTTTTAAATTGGTTCCAGGGGTACATGGGCAGCAGTGGTCTGGTCAGTGGAAGTCTAGTGGAAGGAGTGACCGCAGACAGGCTTCCAAGGCCTAACATAACAAACTTGGGCTGGCTGTAGGCACTTTTAAATTGGTTCCAGGGGTACATGGGCAGCAGTGGTCTGGTCAGTGGAAGTCTAGTGGAAGGAGTGACCGCAGACAGGCTTCCAAGGCCTAACATAACAAACTTGGGCTGGCTGTAGGCACTTTTAAATTGGTTCCAGGGGTACACGGGCAGCAGTGGTCTGGTCAGTGGAAGTCTAGTGGAAGGAGTGACCGCAGACAGGCTTCCAAGGCCTAACATAACAAAATTGGGCTGACTGTAGGCACTTTTAAATTGGTTCCAGGGTAACACGGCCAGCAGTGGCCTGGTCAGTGTAGTAGTTGTAGAAAGAAGGGACCGCAGACAGGCTTCGAAGGCCTAACATAACAAAAATGTCAAAACAATGGTATTGTCAGTGCCAGGCATTGAAGGATGTCAGCGCCTAGACTACACATTGGTGAAGCTGTGAGAGATAATTTTGCTAGTGGTAGAGCACTGTTTGAGCTGGGGGGGGGGGAACTGTCTTGTGGCCGGCGGTACAGGCACAGGGCCCCTCATATTACAACGGTGTGTCTGACGTTGGGTGCGCACCACCACCGCCAGAGACACTTTATTGTACTATGAGGGACCCAGTGGCAGTGCCGTCGACCAAAAGCGGCCACACCCACCTCTTCAGACAAACAGCACTCTCAAGGGTCCAAGCGCAAAGTGTCGATAGCACGGCCCCGTGTGGGGAGTTTGGCCATTTCGTGAGGTGGAAACATGTCGTATGCTGGACAATCAGGTGAAGAAAATTACGAGATTGGAAAAGTCATTCAGAATAGTCCACAGGCAAGACCTTTTCATAGGAAAGCTAGGTGTCAGCCGGGCAGGGTGGGGCAAAAGATTTTGAAATCCAGTTGTGGTTCATTTTAATGAAGGTTAGATCATCTACATTTTGGGTAGCCAGACGAGTCCTTTTTTCGGTTAGTATTGAACCTGCAGCACTGAATACTCTTTCTGATAGGACACTAGCTGCCGGGCAAGCAAGCTCCTGCAATGCATATTCTGCCAATTCTGGCCAGGTGTCTAATTTGGATGCCCAGTAATCAAATGGGAATGACGGTTGAGGGAGAACGTCGATAAGGGATGAAAAATAGTTTGTAACCATACTGGACAAATGTTGTCTCCTGTCACTTTGAATTGATGCTGCAGTACCTGTCCTGTCTGCGGTCATAGAAAAATCACTCCACAACCTGGTCAGAAAACCCCTCTGGCCAACGCCACTTCTGATTTCTGCCCCTCTAACACCTCTGGTCTGCTGGCCCCTGGAGCTCGTGTGAGAACGATCACGGGCGCTGTGTGCAGGGAATGCCAGAAGCAAACGGTCAACAAGAGTTGATTGTTTTGTTGCTAATATTAGTTCCAAGTTCTCATGTGGCATAATATTTTGCAATTTGCCTTTATAGCGAGGATCAAGGAGGCAGGCCAACCAGTAATCGTCATCGTTCATCATTTTTGTAATGCGTGTGTCCCTTTTGAGGATACGCAAGGCATAATCCGCCATGTGGGCCAAAGTTCCCGTTGTCAAATCTGCGGTTGTGCTTGGTTGAGGGGCAGTTGCAGGCAAATCTACGTCACTTGTGTCCCTCAAAAAACCAGAACCCGGCCTTGCCACGCCACCAACCCCCGGGAAAGCTTCCTCATTAAAAATATACTCATCCCCATCATCCTCCTCATCCTCCACCTCCTCTTCGCCCGGTACCTCGTCATGTACACTGCCCTGACCAGACAATCGCTGACTGTCATCAAGGCTTTCCTCTTCCTCTGGTGCAGACGCCTGATCCTTTATGTGCGTCAAACTTTGCATCAGCAGACGCATTAGGGGGATGCTCATGCTTATTATGGCGTTGTCTGCACTAACCAGCCGTGTGCATTCCTCAAAACACTGAAGGACTTGACACATGTCTTGAATCTTCGACCACTGCACACCTGACAACTCCATGTCTGCCATCCTACTGCCTGCCCGTGTATGTGTATCCTCCCACAAAAACATAACAGCCCGCCTCTGTTCGCACAGTCTCTGAAGCATGTGCAGTGTTGAGTTCCACCTTGTTGCAACGTCTATGATTAGGCGATGCTGGGGAAGGTTCAAAGAACGCTGATAGGTCTGCATACGGCTGGAGTGTACAGGCGAACGGCGGATATGTGCGCAAAGTCCACGCACTTTGAGGAGCAGGTCGGATAACCCCGGATAACTTTTCAGGAAGCACTGCACCACCAGGTTTAAGGTGTGAGCCAGGCAAGGAATGTGTTTCAGTTGGGAAAGGGAGATGGCAGCCATGAAATTCCTTCCGTTATCACTCACTACCTTGCCTGCCTCAAGATCTACAGTGCCCAGCCACGACTGCGTTTCTTGCTGCAAGAACTCGGACAGAACTTCCGCGGTGTGTCTATTGTCGCCCAAACACTTCATAGCCAATACAGCCTGCTGACGTATGCCAGTAGCTGCCCCATAATGGGAGACCTGGTGTGCAACTGTGGCAGGTGCGGATGGAGTGTTTGTGCGACTGCGGTCTGTGGACGAGCTCTTGCTTCTGCAGGAGGACGAGGAGGAGGAGGAGGAGGAGGGGGTGCGAACGGCTACAGACAACTGTTTACTAGACCGTGGGCTAGGCAGAACTGTCCCAAACTTGCTGTCCCCTGTGGACCCTGAATCCACCACATTTACCCAGTGTGCCGTGATGGACACGTAACGTCCCTGGCCATGCCTACTGGTCCATGCATCTGTTGTCAGGTGCACCTTTGTGCTCACAGATTGCCTGAGTGCATGGACGATGCGCTCTTTAACATGCTGGTGGAGGGCTGGGATGGCTTTTCTGGAAAAAAAGTGTCGACTGGGTAGCTCGTAGCGTGGTACAGCGTAGTCCATCAGGTCTTTGAAAGCTTCGCTTTCAACTAACCGGTAGGGCATCATCTCTAACGAGATTAGTCTAGCTATGTGGGCGTTCAAACCCTGTGTACGCGGATGCGAGGCTAAGTATTTCCTTTTTCTAACCATAGTCTCATGTAGGGTGAGCTGGACTGGAGAGCTGGAGATCGTGGAACTAGCGGGGGTGCCGGTGGACATGGCAGACTGAGAGACGGTGGGAGATGGTATTGTTGCCGCCGGTGCCCTAGATGCAGTGTTTCCTACTACGAAACTGGTGATTCCCTGACCCTGACTGCTTTGGCCTGGCAAAGATACCTGCACAGATACAGCAGGTGGTGCGCTAAATGGTGGTCCTACACTGCCGGAAGGGATGTTGCGTTGATGACTAGCTTCATTGGCCGAGGGTGCAACAACCTTAAGGGACGTTTGGTAGTTAGTCCAAGCTTTCAAATGCATGGTGGTTAAATGTCTATGCATGCAACTAGTATTGAGACTTTTCAGATTCTGACCTCTGCTTAAGGAAGTAGAACATTTTTGACAGATGACTTTGCGCTGATCAATTGGATGTTGTTTAAAAAAATGCCAGACTGCACTCTTTCTAGCATCGGATACCTTTTCAGGCATTGCAGACTGAGCTTTAACCGGATGGCCACGCTGTCCTCCACCAGGTTTTGGCTTTGCCACGCGTTTTGGGCAAGATACGGGCCCGGCAGATGGAACCTGTGGCGATGTTGATGCCTGCTGCGGCCCCTCCTCCTCCTCTGCTTCAGAACTGCTGCCGCCTGCACCCTGTTCCCCCAATGGCTGCCAATCGGGGTCAAGAACTGGGTCATCTAATAACTCTTCTTGTACCTCCTGCGCAACTTCGTCTGTGTCACCGTGTCGTTCGGTGGTATAGCGTTCGTGATGGGGCAACATAGTCTCATCAGGGTCTGATTCTTGATCACCACCCTGCGAGGGCAGTGTTGTGGTCTGAGTCAAAGGACCAGCATAGTAGTCTGGCTGTGGCTGTGCGTCAGTGCACTCCATGTCAGATTCAATTTGTAATGGGCATGGACTGTTAACTGCTTCACTTTCTAAGCCAGGGACGGTATGTGTAAAGAGCTCCATGGAGTAACCCGTTGTGTCGCCTGCTGCATTCTTCTCTGTTGTTGTTTTTGCTGAAGAGGACAAGGAAGTGACTTGTCCCTGACCGTGAACATCCACTAACGACGCGCTGCTTTTACTTTTACCAGTTTCACGAGAGGAGGCAAAAGAGCTAGAGGCTGAGTCAGCAAGATAAGCCAAAACTTGCTCTTGCTGCTCCGGCTTTAAAAGCGGTTTTCCTAATCCCAGAAAAGGGAGCGTTCGAGGCCTTGTGTAGCCGGACGACGAACCTGGCTCCACAGCTCCAGACTTAGGTGCAATATTTTTTTCCCCACGACCACCTGATGCTCCACCACTACCACTACCCTCATTACCAGCTGACAATGAACGCCCCCGGCCACGACCTCTTCCACTAGACTTCCTCATTGTTTTAAAAACGTAACCAAACTAACGTTATTTGTTGCAGTCACACAACTTACACGGTGAGCTATAACTTCAGTATGATTTAGCTACCCCTTTACAGGTTGGTGAGACCACAACGAAAATCAGGGCCAATGTTACACACTCTTTTTTTGGTGGCTGCAAATTAGAGAGATGCCCCACACGCAGGACTGTCACTGAAGCACAAATGTTAATATTAATGTCACACTATTATTTTTTTTTTATTTTTATTTTTTTCAGGAACACTTTAGAAACCGCAAAAAAAAAAAAAAATAGATTTTTGCAGGGAGAATTTAGAAAACAAATGTAACAAACTATATGCTTTCTATGGGCCACTGAGTGAGAGATGACGCACACAGAAATCAGGAGTGGCACACAAGCCCAGAGGCCAATATTTTTCTACCAATGATTGATGGAGTTATTTTCTCTGGTAGATTTTTGAACCCAAATCAAGGAAAAAAAATATAGGCTTTCTATGGACCACAATTGGAGAGAGAGAGAGAGAGAGAGAGAGAGAGAGATGGCACCCCAGGAGTCAAGACTGGCACACAAGCAGAAAGGCCAATATTAATCTCCCAATTTTTGGGGGGGTTTGTTTTTTTTTTTTTTTTTTCAGGGAGACTTTAGAAAAAAAAATAATAAAAAAAATATGATTTTATCAGGAAGAATTTAGAAACCAAATAAAATAAAATGATTTTTTCAGGGAGAATTTATAAAACAAATAAAAACAAAAATAGGCGTTCTATGGCCCACTGACTGAGAGATGACGCACACAGGAGTCAGGAGTGGCACACAAGCCCAGAGGCCAATATTTTTCTACCAATGATTGATGTAGTTATTTTCTCTGGTAGATTTTTGAACCCAAATCAAGGAAAAAAAATATAGGCTTTCTATGGACCACAATTGGAGAGAGAGAGAGAGAGAGAGAGAGAGAGAGAGAGAGAGAGACAGATGGCACACCCAGGAGTCAAGACTCGCACACAAGCAGAAAGGCCAATATTAATCTCCCACTGTTTTTTTTGGTTGTTTTTTTTTTTTTTTTTCAGGGAGACTTTAGAAAAAAAAATAATAAAAAAAATATGATTTTATCAGGAAGAATTTAGAAACCAAATAAAATAAAATGATTTTTTCAGGGAGAATTTATAAAACAAATAAAAACAAAAATAGGCGTTCTATGGCCCACTGACTGAGAGATGACGCACACAGGAGTCAGGAGTGGCACACAAGCCCAGAGGCCAATATTTTTCTACCAATGATTGATGTAGTTATTTTCTCTGGTAGATTTTTGAACCCAAATCAAGGAAAAAAAATATAGGCTTTCTATGGACCACAATTGGAGAGAGAGAGAGAGAGAGAGAGAGAGACAGATGGCACACCCAGGAGTCAAGACTGGCACACAAGCAGAAAGGCCAATATTAATCTCCCACTGTTTTTTTTGGTTGTTTTTTTTTTTTTTTTTTCAGGGAGACTTTAGAAAAAAAAATAATAAAAAAAATATGATTTTATCAGGAAGAATTTAGAAACCAAATAAAATAAAATGATTTTTTCAGGGAGAATTTATAAAACAAATAAAAACAAAAATAGGCGTTCTATGGCCCACTGACTGAGAGATGACGCACACAGGAGTCAGGAGTGGCACACAAGCCCAGAGGCCAATATTTTTCTACCAATGATTGATGTAGTTATTTTCTCTGGTAGATTTTTGAACCCAAATCAAGGAAAAAAAATATAGGCTTTCTATGGACCACAATTGGAGAGAGAGAGAGAGAGAGAGAGACAGATGGCACACCCAGGAGTCAAGACTGGCACACAAGCAGAAAGGCCAATATTAATCTCCCACTGTTTTTTTTGGTTGTTTTTTTTTTTTTTTTTTCAGGGAGACTTTAGAAAAAAAAATAATAAAAAAAATATGATTTTATCAGGAAGAATTTAGAAACCAAATAAAATAAAATGATTTTTTCAGGGAGAATTTAGAAAACAAATAAAACCAAAAATAGGCGTTCTATGGCCCACTGACTGAGAGAGAGAGAGAGATGGAACGCTTAGTACTGGCACACAAGCCCAAAGGGCAATATTAATCTCCCTTTTTTTTTCAGGGAGAATTTCTAAAACCCAAAAAAAAAAAAAAAAAGGCTTTCTATGGCCCACTATTTGTGAGAGAGATGGGACGCTCAGGACTGGCACAGATGGCACGCTCAGGACTGGCACAGAAGCCCAGAGGCCAATATTAATCTCCCTTTTTTTCTGGGAGAATTTATAAAACCAAAAAAATATTTAAATAGGCTTTCTATGGCCCACTATTTGTGAGAGAGATGGCACGCTCAGGACTGGCACAGATGGCACGCTCACAACTGGCACACAAGCCCAGAGGCCAATATTAATCTCCCTTTTTTCAGGGAAAATTTATAAAACCAAAAAAAAAATTAAATAGGCTTTCTATGGCCCACTATTTGTGAGAGAGATGGCACGCTCAGGACTGGCACAGATGGCACGCTCACAACTGGCACACAAGCCCAGAGGCCAATATTAATCTCCCTTTTTTCAGGGAAAATTTATAAAACCAAAAAAAAAATTAAATAGGCTTTCTATGGCCCACTATTTGTGAGAGAGATGGCACGCTCAGGACTGGCACAGATGGCACGCTCACAACTGGCACACAACCCCAGAGGCCAATATTAATCTCCCTTTTTTTCAGGGAGAATTTATAAAACCAAAAAAAAAAATTAAATAGGCTTTCTATGGCCCACTATTTGTGAGAGAGATGGCACGCTCAGGGCTGGCACAGATGGCACGCTCACAACTGGCACACAAGCCCAGAGGCCAATATTAATCTCCCTTTTTTCAGGGAAAATTTATAAAACCAAAAAAAAAATTAAATAGGCTTTCTATGGCCCACTATTTGTGAGAGAGATGGCACGCTCAGGACTGGCACAGATGGCACGCTCACAACTGGCACACAAGCCCAGAGGCCAATATTAATCTCCCTTTTTTCAGGGAAAATTTATAAAACCAAAAAAAAAATTAAATAGGCTTTCTATGGCCCACTATTTGTGAGAGAGATGGCACGCTCAGGACTGGCACAGATGGCACGCTCACAACTGGCACACAACCCCAGAGGCCAATATTAATCTCCCTTTTTTTCAGGGAGAATTTATAAAACCAAAAAAAAAAATTAAATAGGCTTTCTATGGCCCACTATTTGTGAGAGAGATGGCACGCTCAGGGCTGGCACAGATGGCACGCTCACAACTGGCACACAAGCCCAGAGGCCAATATTAATCTCCCTTTTTTCAGGGAAAATTTATAAAACCAAAAAAAAAATTAAATAGGCTTTCTATGGCCCACTATTTGTGAGAGAGATGGCACGCTCACAACTGGCACACAAGCCCAGAGGCCAATATTAATCTCCCTTTTTTCAGGGAGAATTTATAAAACCCAAAAAAAAATAAAATAGGCTTTCTATGGCCCACTATTTGTGAGAGAGATGGCACACTCAGGATTGGCACACAAGCCCAAAGGCCAATATTAATCTCCCACTGTATTTTTATCAGGGAGAATTTATACACCCCACAAAAAAAAATACAGAAAAATGAAAAGGCTTTCTATGGCCCACTATGTGAGAGAGATGGCACACACAGGGATGGCACTCTAGCAGAAATGCCAAATTGCCAATCTTAATCTCCCACCAAAAAAAAAAAAAAAAAAAAAACAGGGAATGTCCTACAATTACTATCTCCCTGCCTGCAGTAATCTCAGCCAGGTATGGCAGGCAGCTACTATCTCCCTGCCTGCAGTAATCTCAGCCAGGTATGGCAGGCAGCAATAAGGAGTGGACTGATGCACAAATGAAATAAAAAGTGTGGACAAACAAAAAAGATAGCTGTGCAGAAAGGAAGGAACAAGAGGATTTGTGCTTTGAAAAAAGCAGTTGGTTTGCACAGCGGCGTACACACAGCAATGCAGCTATCAGGGAGCCTTCTAGGGCAGCCCAATGAGCTACAGCGCTGAGGGGAAAAAAAAAAAAAAAAACTTCCACTGTCCCTGCACACCGAGGGTGGTGTTGGACAGTGCAAATCGCTGCAGCACAAGCGGTTTTGTGGTTAATGGACCCTGCCTAACGCTATCCCTGCTTCTGACAAAGCGGCAGCAACCTCTCCCTAAGCTCAGATCAGCAGCAGTAAGATGGCGGTCGGCGGGAACGCCTCTTTATAGCCCCTGTGACGTCGCAGACAGCAAGCCAATCACTGCAATGCCCTTCTCTAAGATGGTGGGGACCAGGACCTATGTCATCACGCTGCCCACACTCTGCGTTTACCTTCATTGGCTGAGAAATGGTGCTTTTCGCGTCATTGAAACGCGACTTTGGCGCGAAAGTCGCGTACCGCATGGCCGACCCCGCACAGGGGTCGGATCGGGTTTCATGAAACCCCGACTTAGCCAAAAGTCGGCGACTTTTGAAAATGTTCGACCCGTTTCGCTCAACCCTAATTATTAGTTCTCTTTTATCTGCCCTGTATTATCCGAAAGATCTCTACGAGCCGTGTCACGCTGGGTTAGTCTAGTAGTGAATAGATACCTATAAAACTCGGGTTACCATATTGTATAGATTTATGAGTCCTGTCCCTGGCAGTGTGTGAACAGTGTGAAGGTTGTGGCATGTTATGAAAGAAGGATAAAAGTACGTAAAACAATAAGCCGAAATTGTTAGGACAAGTCTTATTAGTGAAGTCAGCCTAACTGGGTCATGTGGTTGCGTCCTTTCGGGGAGACCTCCGCCCATGCTTGACTCTCTTTAAGAACTTGTTTCTTCATTTCTGGATAAGAGTTTGATAGAATGAGCCCAGGACACGGGTCCATGAGCCTGGGACAAGTATGATAACAGAGACGGAAAGTTTGGTGATCTGTTTGGTGTTGCTGATCCTGTTTGCGTGCATTGTAGGAATCAAGTTTATTCTGCACATTAGAAAGAACGGAGCAGATCAGCCCTTCAATATTTTAGCTCCCTAGGAAGAAGGCAACGAGACATCACTCCAGAGAGGTGGTTGTCCAAACGTCACCTAGGATAAGTGTAGCTATTATTGAAAAGAAAAATGGGAAATAAACAGACAAAAACCGTCTTAGGACAAGTAGAAGCAAAAGATATCATACAGGAAAGATGTGGAAGGACAGTCAGAAGGCAGATCAGAAGGGTAAGAAAAAATTGGGAATTTCAGAAGCACTTATGTTTAGCACTGAATGGGAAAGACTGAGTAAAGAACGAGGTGGAATTATCAGGGATAATGGGTGGGAAGAAATCATACACTGTATGATAAAGGTCTCAAAAACAGCTAAAGAGGAGAATTGGAAGTATGATCCAGACACTTCCAAATGGAGTATGGGTACGAGAAAATGTTGTGCTACGACTCATTCAGTTCCTCCTCCTTATCTAGATCCGAATGTTCAACCATTTGTACCTTCAGGAGGTACAGAGGAAGGGAAACCCATACCAAATTTATATCCTGGGTTAAGCGGGGTGGAAGGATGGGTATGCCAAAATTGTGGCCAGCAGAATCCGGATTGGAGAACTGAGTGTTCCGCCTGTGGGGCCCCTAAAGGCCATCAGTTATTAGCACCTGTTAGGATAATAACAAAGGGAGTGAGAGAAGCTGATCCCGAGAATCCTAATCAAAGAATTACTAGGCAAATTGAAACACAGCAGTATTTTCCATGGACACCAGCTGAGGGTATGTCTCTTCTTATGAATGCACCAGATCCAACTCGATACCCAAATAGATTTGCTAGTTATATAGAGCAAATAATTCGCACACATAATGGTTCATGGATGGATGGAATGGAATTATGTAGGCTAAAAATGCCATCGGGAATGTTTCAGGAGCTGATTGTAGCAACACAGGCTCAAAGACCAGCAGGAGAAAATGTAAGAGCACCTTTTGTGATAGAGTCAGGAAACCGGTTTGTAGAGGCTCTAAATCAGTTCATGCAAGGAAAACAGAGGGAGAGAGGATCCACAGGCATAGTTATGCAGAAAGCAGGTCAATCCATAGATGAGTATTCCCGGGAGCTGGAAGATAGCTTTAGGGATGAGGGATTAAATATTGCTGATCCAGGAGTCCTCCGGCTCTATACTAAACAATTGATTGAGGGACTTGAACCAGGCATTAAGGAAAGATTCAAGTCAGCTACGCCAGATTGGAGAACTCTAGAACAACCACAGATAGTGAAACAAAGATGTATGGGCATTGCTATGGATTTAAGAGAAAAGAAAAAACCTGTCAGAATAGCGCAAGCAAACACAACAGGTGGAAGGGCAAGACATAATTTTCCCTGTCATTACTGCAAGAAACCAGGACATTTCCAGAGAGAATGTAGAAAGAAGCAGGCAGACATAAAATCAGGAAAATTTGTACCAAAGAATAAGCCCTCAGACACCCAACAGACATCCATAGTGGATGGTCCCATACCAGACTCAGATTGACTCAATGTGTTTCAAACTTCCCTACCAGCTAGAAGACCTATAATACAGGTGAATGTGGGGGGAAGAGAGATTCCATTTTTGATAGATACAGGTGCAACTTCCTCAATTTTGAATCAAGATTTTCTTCCGAACCCAGAAGATGTTTCACAGCAAACAACTTTGGCTGAGGGTTATGATGGGGTAATTCGAACACTGCAATATACTGTGCCCCTAGAGGTCTCATTAGGACCTAAATGTTTTGCATCCAGATTTTTGTATGCCAGAGGTGCCCCAACATGTTTGTTGGGAACTGATGTTCTAAAGAAATTAGAAGCTAACATCAATTTTAGGGAAGATGGCACAGTTATGCTGACTATCCCTGATGATGCAGAAATATTAGAACAATATGTCAGAATTCAGGCTTTTGAGGATTATACTGAAGAAAAAGAGTACACCACAGATCTAGACCTCTCAACGGTCCCAGAAACACTGTGGGCACAGGGTGACACTGATGTGGGATTATTGCATATCTCTCCTGTAAAACTATCTGTGCAACCAGGAACTGTTCTCCTACAGCTCAGACAATACCCTGTGAGTGCCCAGCAGGAACTAGCGATTACAAAACAGATAGAGGGATATAGAGAGAAAGGAGTTTTGGTAGAGGTACAATCACCTGCTAACACTCCTCTGTATCCAGTCAAGAAGAGAACTCTTGATAAGGGTTCTATGCCCAAATATCGTATGGTACATGATCTAAGAGAAATAAACAAAGTTCTAGATCCAATCACCCCAGTTGTACCCAATCCTCATACGTTACTATCACAGATACCAGCCAGTTCTCAAGTGTTTACTGTAATAGATCTTTCAAATGCATTTTTCTCGGTTCCTTTACACCAAGACAGTTGGCATTTGTTTGCATTTACATTTAAGGGCAAACAGTTGGCGTGGACACGCCTTCCACAGGGAATGATACACTCCCCTATTCTTTATTCAAATGCCCTACAAACAGTCCTCCAGAGGTTTGAACCCGAACCACAGGTAGTAATTTTGCAGTATGTGGATGACCTACTACTTTGCTGCCCAGATCTAGAAACTGCAGAAAGGTCCACTGTGAGTTTACTATGTTTTCTAGAAAAAGAAGGGTGTAAAGTGAATAGACAAAAGCTACAAGTTTGTCAGACCAAAGTGGTCTTTCTAGGTCATTGCATTTCTCAAGGTAAAAAGCATCTTACACCTCAAAGAACTGAAGCAATAAGACAGATGAATGAGCCTAGAAATCATAAACAGCTACGAGCATTTTTAGGAATAGTGTCTCATTGTAGACAATGGATTATACATGCCAGTCAACTAATGCAACCACTGTATGACTGTGTAAAAAGTGAACCTTATTTGTTGACAAAAGAAGGTCAGATTTCGTTCCAACAATTAAAAGATGCCCTTGTTTCAGCTCCAGCATTAGGGCTACCAGACTACACCAAACCATTTCAGCTTATGGCTGCAGAAGTTGATTCCCATGCTACAGGAGTTCTTACCCAGAAGCATGCAGGGAAACAAAGACCAATTGCATATCTTTCAGCAAGGTTAGATCCCGTAGCTAGAGCAGCGCCAACCTGTGTACGTGTAGTTGTTGCTGTCTCACTATTGTTGGACAAAGCATCAGAAATTGTCCTAGAGCATCCACTCACAGTTCAAACTACACATGATGTTTATGGGATATTAAACCAGGTCCAACCAAAACACATTTCCATGGCCAGACATTTGCGGCTGCAGTGTTCTTTGCTGCTCCCCTCTACTATCACATTTGCAAGGCTTCAGACTCTCAATTTAGCTACACTGCTACCTCTCGAGTCTGAAGGGGGGAATAAGGACACTGATCCATACGCAAATTTTTTCCCTACAGACACACATGATTGTACAGAGCTCATTTTACAAGAAACGGTAGGCTTACCCAATGTATCCGAAACACCACTTCAAAATCCAGATTTAGAGCTGTTTATAGATGGTAGTAGGTTTGCAGATGACACAGGTAACTTCCATACAGGGTATGCAGTTGTGTCAGGATCTGAAACTCTCAAAGCAGAACCGCTTCCACCGAAACAATCTGCACAAGAAGCAGAACTAACAGCATTGATTGAAGCTCTAAAAATAGCTGAGAATCAGACAGCTAATATATACACTGATTCTAGGTATGCACATGGTATTGTGTTTGATTTTGGAGTAATCTGGAGAGCTAGAGGTTACATGACAGCGTCAGGACAACCTGTAAAACATGCTTCTCTGATCAAACAGATCTTAGAGGCTGCACAAGAAACAAAAGAAGTAGCAGTAATCAAGGTAGCTGCACATGTGAGACTCGACACTAGGGAATCTAGGGGAAATGATAGGGCTGATAAAGCAGCCAAAGCAGCAGCAGTCAAACCCTTACAACAGGTCCATACTGTAAATCCCACGGAAAATACTGAAGATAGACTGAGACAAGCACAGGAAGATGCAGGAGAAGAGGAGAGGGACAGGTGGAAAAAGGAAGGGGCAGAAGAACAAGCGGGAATTTGGAAGAAAGATGGACTAATATGTCTACCTAGAGCCTGGTACCCGATTGTAGTTGGTGGATTGCACCACCCTACGCATGTGTCTGCAAATGCAATGACACTACTGGCAAAGCAAGTCTGGTTGGCTCCAGGTTTTGGCAACTACGCAAGAGACTATTGTGCTACATGCGCTATATGCCTGGCACATAATCCCGGACAGACAGCAAAGACCCCTATGAAGCACCACGTCCGACCTCTCTACCCGTTTCAACGGTTACAGATAGACTTTATCCAGCTGCCAAAGAGTAATGGGTATGAGTATGTGTTGGTGTGTGTGGACATGTTCTCGGGGTGGCCAGAGGCCTATCCAGTTCGGAAGGCTTCAGCTAAAAACACTGCTGTAAAGCTAGTTGCCGAACTGGTGCCCCGTTATGGTCTCCCTGAAGTGATCGAGTCAGATAGGGGTACTCATTTCACTGGAGAAATATTTCAAAATGTACTGAAAATGTTGGGTGTTGAAAGTCAGTTACACACTCCGTATCATCCTCAAAGTTCTGGTAAGGTGGAACGCATGAATGGAACTTTAAAATTAAAAATACAGAAAGCCATGGCTGAAACAGGAAAGCCTTGGACAGAATGCCTTTCACTGGCCCTTTACTCAATACGCAATACCCCAAGGGGTAAGACTAAACTGTCTCCATATGAAATTTTGTTTGGCAGGACTGCCAATTTAGGATGTTATTTTCCACAGCAACTTGTGTTAAATATTGAGTCATTGACTTCTTATGTGCAAAATCTTCAGAAACAATTAACTAAGGTGCATGCACAAGTTTTTGCTTCCCTTCCAGATCCTGACAACACTGAAGGAAGTCACAAGTTGGAACCAGGTGATCAAGTCTATGTAAAAAGACACACCAGAAAGGCTCTTGAACCAAGATTTGACGGACCCTTCCAAGTCCTATTGACAACACCTACATCAGTCAAGCTTGAAGGAAAGGCATCATGGATACATGCAAGTCATTGCAAAAAGGCAGTATAAGACTCATGATATTGATGTTAATAATGTTAACCTCAACGGAGGCATGGGAAAGACTGAATTCTCTAGCCCCTTTTAACAATAGATTCGTGCAACATCATAGAAAATTAGTGCATGACTTGTTAAATAATACGCAACCCCTGGCAGATTGTTGGATCTGTACCCATTCACCAGTATCAGCCACAAGTATACCTGTTCTAGCAGTTCCCGTGTCAGCTGAAGAGATATTCAGCTTTGTGGGATCTGCCTGAGGGTACATTTTGGATATGCGGAGAAGGAGCATATAAATGGCTTCCCGTAGGTATAAAGGGTACTTGTACATTAGGACGCCTAACCCGGCTACTTTCATAATTTCAAATAAACAAGTGAATATGCAAGCCGTGCCCAAGCACACACTGTATAAAAGAGCTGCAGATAACTCACCACGTCCCTCGGGGAGGCCGCATATAGTACAAATGGGAATTCCCAACAAAATTGCTAGTACCATTTTTATTTATCCTATGTTAACACAAATGTGGGATAAATTAGTTAGAGCCACGGATTAGATTTGGGACATATTGGACATATTAAATACCAGTATAGCTGTACAGAATCAGCTTATAATAGTCACTAACCAACATACCCTGGTATTGGATTACCTAACTGCCTCACAAGGGGGTATGTGTCAAATCATCGGACCCACCTGCTGTCATTATATAGACCCTAATAGTACTATGAGTATGAGATTTAAATTAAAAGACGTACAACGACTCAGGGATCAGTATGACAAAGACAATGACCAAAATAAGGATAGCTGGTGGTCAGATACCTTTTCTTTTCTTAACCCGGCCAATTGGTTCAGAGGGATCGGTGGGTGGGTTACCGGAATTATGCAAAGCCTAATACATATAGTTATTGTTATTGTAATTATATATGTATTGTTCAAGGTTGTACTCAAGGGTATCTCGGTATGCACAAATAAATTTTGTGTAATTGATACGAGAATATAAAGTTTTTATATGTTATCCAATCGTCATATTAATCCTTGTCATTTTTTTTTATGCTTGAATTTGTAATGTTTTAGTATACTGCCGTATAAAGAAGAGAATGCACAGACTTCATGCAAGAATTTATGATAGATTATAAAAGAATATGTCAAAGGGGGGAATTGTGGAGACCAGACTGAACCAAAGAATCCATCTTGTCTTCCTCCTGAGAAATCTGCTTCTAAACAGCAAACTTGACATTTCCTTTTATGGAAGTAATCACGCGCGCATTCCTTCTTGTTATCATAGTCCTTCTCCCACATACCAGATATTGTAACATTTCACTAGAATAGACTTGTTTTGTAAGAGATTGTGAAATATGTGCGCATGTCTGTAAATGCCTAACTTTTTACTATATAAAGAAGGGACAGCACCCAGTGAGGCAGGCGTGCTCCGGGGCTACCCCTGTTTATGACCACACAACCTTTGTGCTGCGTGTCATTTACTTGGATCCCTACATCCAGGAAGCCAGGGACGGAAAAGGACTCAACACATGTAAACAATGTCCCTGCTGTAGCATACCTTTTGCTTCACCCTCTGCAGCATCTGGGTCCCACCGGGCTGGCTGAAGTTCCGCTGCTTCCATTGAACAATAAGAGACGGTACTTTTCCAACTTAAAACGAAGAACTTTACTTTTAGATTGTCTCAGCACATTCTAGTCAGTTACAACATTAGTATCAGGTTCCACGCAGTTCATGTTCTCCGCTTTTCCTACGCTTTCTCCTACATCCTGCAGTACATTACAGGGACATACTGCCTCTTGCGATAATGCAGCATCCTCCCTGTGCGAACTCAATACACCTGCGTGTTTCTCCATCCGTTTTGCACTGGTATGAAAAGCGTCAGCCCAACTATGATCTGCTACATGGTGAGCGACCTGTGTCCCTGTACTGGTTAAGGAACATTTCTTGACTCCTGTTCTGAACTGTAGAAAGCGCTGCTGCCTCAGCAGTATCCTCTGTCCATCCGGACTCTGAATGGCTGGGTATATGGCTTAAGCCCCTTTCACACTTCCGTTTTTTATCTCCCGTCATAATCCGTCGATTTTTGAAAAACAGGATCCTGCAAATTTTTCTGCAGGATCCTTTTTTTCCCATAGACTTGCATTAGCGACGGATTGTGACAGATGGCCATCCATGTCATCCGTCGTGCACTGGATCCGTCGGAAAATAACTGTCCGTCGGGCGGAGAAAACGTTCAGCTGACAGTCAAAAATAGGAATCCAGTGACGTATCCCGTTTTTCTCTTCTGAACATGCCTGAAAGGATTTTCTAGTCAGGGGGACTCTCTCTGTTTCGAATTTTATGCATTAAAATTCAGGTACTGCCAAATTTGTCGGATCCGTCACTTTACTAGATGCGCTACATCCGTTTTACATTCTTTTTACAAAATCTGTCGATACGTCGCACCGACGCATTATGACGGCCGTCTCAAGACAGAAGCGTGAAAGAAGCCTTAAGGTACCGTCACATTTTTTTTTTTTTATCAGATAGATTTTTATTATCCGCAAAGAATAAACAATAAGAATATTTCTCATGGCAATGTTTCATTAAACATTTACAGATAACTTTTTCCCCCCCGACCCAGAGCCCCCCCACCCTGCCCAACCCGAGACCTCAGCCAGAGCCACCCCACTTCCCATCATCATACAACCATTTGAATAAACATCCGTTATATTTCCATTGAATACTAGGTTCCCTATATTCTCATTTATCATCCTAATTCAAGTCCATCCACGGTTGCCACAGCTTGTGGAAGATGTCCAGCTTATTCCTTTTGGTGTAGATACTTTTCTCCAAAGTAAGTATATGCTCCGCTTGCTTAAGAAAGTCTCTTCTTGTTGGAGGTTCCTCTCTAATCCAAAATTTGGCGATCAATTTCCTAGCAATGAATAACAATCGTGCAATAGCTATTTTAAACATGTTGTCCGTAACAATTTCCTCCACATATCCCAATATGCAAGTCAGTGGAACCCTAGGGACAGAACATCCATACACCAGTTCAATACGATTTAAAAGAACTATCCAGAAGGAGGACAGTCTAGGGCACTGCCACATCATATGCAATATCCCCGCCTGGGATTGTGAGCACCGAGGGCAGTCCGAGTTCTGCCTAAGCCCAGCCTTGAACAACCTGTCAGGGGTTCTATAGGCCCTATGGATTACGAATAACTGTGATAGCCTGCCTGGTTCACTCATTGATATCTTGGGCACATATTCTAGGACCGACTCCCATCTATCATTGTCAATTATTCCCAATTCAGCTTCCCATTTCCCTTTGGCTCGGATGGGATATTTTTCCAGGAAAGAAAAAAGTAGAAACCCATATATTTCTGAAATCGCCCCCTTCGTGCAGCTATTCTTAAGGATATAGTCGATCATGAGATCAATCTGTACCACTATGGCTCCCCTTTTATTCTGTGCCTGATAAGCATGAGAGATACGATTATACTGGAACAATTCAGACCGTGGCAACTGAAATTCTTCCTGCAACTCCTCAAATGTTTTAAGTCTGCCCTGACTTATCAGCTGCCCCAGCCATTTAATACCTGCTGCAGACCAAAAGTGAAAACCCTCCCTCTGCCTAAATTCCGGTAGATAAATGTTGTCCCAAATAGGCGAGAATCTGGTGAACCCACTCACTTCCCTAATGAGTTTGACTTTTTCCCATACTCTGTGAATTAATTTGATAGTGCACCCATGTGAACCCATTTTTTTGAATTGTCCTCCCTCCAAACTGTCACTCAAAACGTCTGCCTGTAGTAAGAACCTCAAGCTATTAGGTATTTGCACACTCCCTGCCTCCTCCCCCCATCCTTTGAGATGTTGACACTGTGCTGCTAAGAAGTATAGCCATGGATTAGGAAGTGCAAGACCCCCCTCTGTTTTGGCCCTCTGAAGTATCTCCTGTTTAAACCTAGGACTCTTTCCTCCCCATATTAATTCCCCAAACAAAGACCTAATCTTACGGAATCTGCATTGTGTAATCCAAATGGGAGAGTTATGTAGCACGTACAACAACTGTGGCATTACAATCATCTTTAAGAGGTTCACCCTACCAACCACCGATAAATGTAATTTGTTCCATGCCGCAATCTTGGTACGAATTTTATGCATTAATGGACTTAAATTCAGTTCCTCAAAGGTAGTTAGAGGAAGAGCAATCTGAATACCCAAATATTTGAATTTTTGAACAATCTTTAATTTTGTGGTTATCGCCCTCTCTCCACTGCCCATACTGTCCTCCTCAATCAACAACATACAAGACTTATCCCAGTTTATTGTGAGACCCGAAAACCGACCAAACTCCTCAATCAAAGCAACCGCATTGCACAGGGACCTTTCAGAATCCTCCAGGAACAACAAAATATCGTCAGCATATAATGCAATTTTGTCTTCCCTCCTACCATAGATGTAACCTCTAACCTCCTGAGCACCTCTTATTTTAGCCGCTAACGGCTCCACGGCCAGAGCGAAGAGCAACGGGGACAGCGGACACCCCTGTCTGGTACCCCTAAACAGCGGGAAACTCTCTGACAAATTATTATTAACTCTAATTTTTGCCATTGGGAACGAGTACAACAACTTAACCCAGGAGATGAATTTTGGACCAAACCCCAGGCGATCCAGTACCGACCACAAGTAACTCCACTCCACACAATCAAAGGCCTTGTGGGCATCTAAAGACACCACAACTCTTTTTCCGGCATTGTCTGCAGGAATTTGCATATTTAAAAATAGCCTTCTCAAGTTAATTGCCGTGGATTTATTGGGCATAAAGCCAGACTGGTCTGGGTGAATCAATTTATCGATCACTTGGGTCAGCCTGTTCGCCAGGGCCTTCGCCAAAATCTTTATGTCAGCCGTTAGAAGTGAAATTGGTCTATACGACTCCGGCTGTTGAGGATCTTTATCAGCTTTAGGAATAACCACCACGATGGCCTCTCTCATTGATGGGGGCAGCACTCCCCTCTCCAACGACTCAGAGAACACTCGCTCCAATTTGGGCATTAACTCTGCATTAAGAATTTTATAAACCTCTACTGGGATACCGTCCGTCCCCGGAGCCTTGCCCCCCGCCATATTCGCCAAAGCCGCCTTCAATTCTTCCTCCCCAAGCGGTCTATCCATCCACTCCCTTTCCTCTCTACCTAGTCTGGGTAAGTCAACCTCTTTCAGATATCTATTCATTTCCTCAGGACTTTTATCCACCCTAGAGGAATATAATTTACTATAAAATCTCCGAAAAACGTCTAAAATTTCCCCCCCCTGAGTAACCGTTTTACCTTCCTCTGTTCTTATGGAGTATACATGTGAAGAATCCCGCTGCGCAGAAACCACCACCGAGAGCAAATGTCCTACCTTCTCTCCCTCAGAATAAAATGTTTCCTTTTGAAAGGCTCTCAACCTATCTGCCCTACGCATATGGAGTTCATCGACCGCTACCTGAGCCGCCCTCATACGAAGTTGTGCTTCTCTTGAATTCTGAGAGGCCAGTGTCTCTTCCGCCACCCTCA
This sequence comes from Ranitomeya imitator, assembly GCF_032444005.1. Taxonomy (NCBI): domain Eukaryota; kingdom Metazoa; phylum Chordata; class Amphibia; order Anura; family Dendrobatidae; genus Ranitomeya; species Ranitomeya imitator. Next base: position 817,290,935 of record NC_091282.1, on the reverse strand, counting down.
GTTCCTCCATCACTGCATTGTCTTGAATTTTAGACTTAGTTTTATGTCTCGAGATGTCCCGGAATAAAATTCCTCTCAGGTATGCCTTCATGGTGTCCCACACTACAAGATTCCCCGCACTCCCTTCATTTATCCTGAAAAACTCCCCGAGTTCAGTTCCCACCTGTTCCATATCCAAATACTGTAGCCAGGAGGGGTGAAATTTCCATCCCAACCCCGTCAGACCACTCTTCCCAGTCATTTGTACAGAGACCAGTACTGGGCTATGGTCCGATATTACTCTAGGCCTATACTCCACCTCATGTATTAGATTATTCACCCCCCCATTTCCCAAAGCCACATCAATGCGAGATAAAGATCCGTATGTTGCTGAATAACATGAGTAGGCATATGTCCTAGGATTACGCACCCGCCACAAATCTATCCATCCTATTTCTCTTAGATAATTTCCAAAAGGAGTAGAGTTCCCTTCACTTCTCAACTCTGCATGTCTACCCTTGTCCCAGTGATCATTAGATATATTGTTCACATCCCCCACTATAAGGAGGGGCACCCCATCCCACCTACCCGTAATTTCCAGAATCTCCTGTATCTTTTTCTTGGAATATGGTGGTGGAATATAAATTGACACAATACAAATTAACCTGTTAAATATCTTGCATACTAAAAACACAAATTGGCCGTCTTTATCGGTGGTTACCTCAATCTCTTCAAACGGAACACTAACGTGTATCAAAATTGACACACCTCTGGCATAATTTGAGAACGTTGAGTGATACGCCTTTCTCACCCATCTCTTCTGTAGAATAGCAACCTTTTCCTTCACTAGGTGAGTTTCCTGCAGACATATCACTGAAGGCCTCTGTTTCAGTACATATTGGAAAATAGCTGTTCTTTTAGTAGCATTTGCAAGGCCCCTAACATTCCAACTTAGGATTTTAACCTCTCCACCCATTATAGCTTATAGAAACAATGAATGAGTTCAAGCTCCCTAAGGTCTCAACCCCAACTCCCACCCCCTCCCTCCTCCCCCCCCCCATCCCCAATTCCCAACTGAAATAACTCTCTATCTCTCCCCTCTCTTTAAGCCCACCCAACTCCTCTCTACTCTTAGAATATCAAAATAAACTCTCCCTCTCAATTTGAGATCTGGGAACGCTGTTTCACAGCCTAACGATAAAAACTCTGCGTTCCTTCAGCTCCCCCGCCCACCATAGCCAAAATGCAAATTTCGTTGCGCCGCCGAACACAACCTGATGATATCAATATACCATAAAGTCACAGTATAAGTACCAGTTAACTATCAAACCAAACATAACAGTGAAGGGTTAACAATTGCCTCAGTAGCACTTAAATCAGTTTCAGCGGGTCTGCCCCGTTTTGACATGCTTAGTATTGAGATCCAGCCATTGTGACGCCTCCTCTGGATTTTGGAAAAAATGCACCCGATCCAGAGCCACCACCCTTAATTTTGCTGGGTAAATCATTGAATAACGGACATCTAAGTCTCGCAACCTCCTCTTGACCTCTCCAAACTTCATCCGAAGCTTTTGGACCGCCGCAGAGTAATCCGGATAAAGGGAGACCCGATTACCATCAATGGTCAGCTCATCACAATTCCTGGCTTTCCTCAACAAAATGTCTCGGTCCTGATAGTTCAGAATTTTAGCCAAGATAACTCTTGGGGCCGAGCCGGGGGGGAGGGGTCTGGTGGGCACACGGTGCGCTCTTTCAACGGCAAACATCTTAGTAAGGCCATCTCCACCCACAGCGTTTTTTAGCCATGCCTCAATATAAGCCGTGGGGTTGCTCCCTTCCGCCTTTTCTGGGACCCCCACAATCCTTAGGTTGTTCCTGCGGGATCGGTTTTCAAGGTCATCAGTCTTAAACTCCAGATCAGCAATACGTTGAATATACTTTTTTTCCCTGTTTAACAATTCACCAATCCGATCTTCTGCACTCCCAACCCTTTCTTCCACCTCTTCCACTCTCTTTTCAACTTTACGCATAGCAGAGTTTAAAGCGACCATCTCTCCCTTTAATTCATCCGCTCGTAGGTTTAGAGCCCCCAGGGCAGACTTACAGTACATCACCACTGAAAATATGTCCTTCAGAGTCGGCTCCTCCATTTCTGGCATGTCAGACTGTGCAGGCAGAACAGCTCCTGCGGCCCTTGTAGGAGATCCCTGGTCTGACCCACTGCACTGTAGCTGAGCCCCTCCTTCCTGCTGATCTCCGGGGGCACCAGCTGCTCCAGACTCCACACTTCCAGCCTCTGACTGTAGATTTACAGCCTCCTCTGACCTGGCAAATCGCTCCAACTTAGCAATCACATCCATCTTCCTCTGATAAGCAGCGCTTGCCCTCGCCGCCTCCTCTGCAGTCTCAGCGCCATCTTGGGCCTGTGAGCTTCCCGCAGCTGTCAGCTCCTTCTGTCTCCTGCGTGTCATCCTCAGATAAGATTCCGTTCCTTCGGGTCACACCTCGCTCCCCGAGACTATGTGCACTCCTGAGAGTATGATTTGCGCTCGGCGGCGCCTCTAAGGGGTTAATACAGAGATAATGAAGCGGGAGAGCTCTGTTGCACGTCTGTTCACATCGCCTGCTAGGCCACGCCCCCCAAGGTACCGTCACATTTAGCGACGCTGCAGCGATCTAGACAACGATCCCGATCGCTGCAGTGTCGCTGTGTGGTCGCTGGAGAGCTGTCACACAGACAGCTCTCCAGCGACCAACTATGCGAAGTCCCCTGGTAACCAGGGTAAACATCGGGTTACTAAGCGCAGGGCCGCGCTTAGTAACCCGATGTTTACCCTGGTTACCAGCGTAAACGTAAAAAAAACAAACACTACATACTTACATTCCGGTGTCTGTCCCCCAGCGCTGTGCTCTGCTTTCCGGCCGGGGCTTACACAGTGCAGAGAAGCACAGTGCCAGGGGACAGACACCGGAATGTAAGTATGTAGTGTTTTTTTTTTTTTATGTTTACGTTGGTAACCAGGGTAAACATCGGGTTACTAAGCGCGGCCCTGCGCTTAGTAACCCGATGTTTACCCTGGTTACCAGTGAAGACATCGCTGAATCGGCGTCACACACGCCGATTCAGCGATGTCTGTGGGAGTCCAGCAACGAAATAAAGTTCTGGACATTCTGCTCCGACCAACGATGGCACAGCAGGATCCTGATCACTGCTGCCTGTCAAACTCAAAGATATTGCTAGTCAGGACGCTGCAACGTCACGGATCGCTAGCGATATCGTTCAGTGTGAAGATACCTTTAGATGTTGCAGAGCTGTCTGCCCAGCACGGGCACTAGGCCCCTTCTGACTATAAAACAGGAAGACACTTCACTTAACACAGACAGCCTCTCCTACATGACTATGTACAATATAGCTGTGCCTACTGCAAAGGATTCTGGGTAAACCTGCTATTCTTTGTATTATGCTGCTTGCAAGTACTTTCCGTTTCAGGAAAGCATCCACTATGTATTTCCTTTAAGTAGAGGGCTTTTCGGTCTCTTTCGTCCCGCTACATTTAGCCCAACTTGGGTCTCTCCCTAAGGTGGCTAGCATATATGTATATGTACAATATAGTGCTCCATCTAGTGTCTAAAAACGGGTCCTACACTTGCCCTACACTATGATACACAATATAATAAACTAGATGTTGGCCCGATTCTAACGCATCGGGTATTCTAGAATATGTATGTATATAGCAGCCACATAGTATATAGCACAGGCCACGGCATATTCTTGAATACCCGTTGTGTTAATACAGGCCACGCAATATATAACAGTGTCCACACAGTATATAACAAAGCCCAAACAGTATATAACACAGCCCACGCAGTATATAACATTGCCCACATAGTATATAACACTGGCCACGTAGTATATAGCAGTCATGCAGTATATAACGCAGCCCACACAGTATATAACACTGCCCACATAGTATATAACACTGACCTCATAGTATATAGCAGCCATGTAGTATATAACGCAGCCCACACAGTATATAACACTGCCCACTGTTGTGAATTCCGCTCTTGGGCTCCCTCCGGTGGTTTTAAGTGGAATGGCTGCTCCTTGGATTTAGCAGTTAGCAGCTGTTTCCACTGATTGTCTTTTCTGCTCGGCTATTTAGCCTGGCTCTTTCCTTCAGCTTGTGCCACTTGTCAATGGTTCCTGGTTGGATTCACATCTCTTTTGGATTTCCCTGTTATCCTGACCAGTTCAGCAAAGTTAAGTCCTTGCTTGCTCTTTTCTGTCCACAGGTTGTGGACTTGTCCGTTCTGTGCTTTCTATGTTTTGTCCAGCTTGTCAGTATGAATTAATTCAGTGTAGCTGGAAGCTCTGGGAAGCAGATTTACCCTCCACACCTTTAGTCAGGTGTGGAGATTTTTGTAAACTCTGTGTGGATTTTTTGTAGTGTTTTATACTGACCGCACAGTATTCCATCCTGTCCTATCTATCTAGCTAGACTGGCCTCCTGTGCTCATCCTGGTTTCATTCTGTGTATGTCTTTTCCCTCTCCACTCACAATCATTACTTGTGGGGGGCTATCTATCCTTTGGGGATTTTCTCTGAGGCAAGATAGTTTTCCTGTTTCTATCTTTAGGGGTAGTTAGTTCTCCGGCTGTGACGAGGTGCCTAGGGAGTGTCAGGAGCATCCCACGGCTACTGCTAGTGTTGTGTTGAGCTTAGGGACTGCGGTCAGTACAGGTACCACTTCCTTCAGAGCTCGTCCCATGTTGCTCCTAAACCACCAGATCATAACAGTACAAGTGGCCAAAAATGAATTAAATGCATCTCAAAAGAAGGAAAAAAAATTCTGAGCCATTTTTTTTTCTGTGCTCTGTTTTGTCTTTTTTTTCCTCTTGATCTCTGGGTGGTTCAGGATTTATGCTCTGGCATGGATGTTCAGGGTTTGTTTTCTTGTGTGGATCAACTTGCTGCAAGAGTACAGAGTATCCAAGATTATGTTGTCCAGACTCCGGCTTTGGAGCCTAGAATTCCTACTCCTGATTTGTTTTTTGGGGACAGATCCAAGTTTTTGAACTTTAAAAATAACTGCAAATTGTTTTTTGCTTTGAAACCCCATTCTTCTGGTGATCCTATTCAGCAAGTTAAAATCATCATATCCTTGCTGTGTGGTGACCCTCAGGACTGGGCATTCTCCCTTGAATCAGGGGATCCGGCATTGCTGAATGTAGACGCATTTTTTCAAGCGCTCGGATTATTGTATGACGAACCTAATTCTGTGGATCATGCAGAAAAAACCCTGTTGGCCCTGTGTCAAGGTCAGGAAGCGGCAGAATTATACTGCCAGAAATTTAGGAAATGGTCTGTGCTCACTAAATGGAATGAGGATGCTCTGGCTGCTATTTTCAGAAAAGGTCTTTCTGAAGCCCTTAAAGATGTTATGGTGGGCTTCCCTACGCCTACTGGTTTGAGCGAATCTATGTCTCTAGCCATTCAGATTGATCGGCGTCTGCGCGAGCGCAAAGCTGTGCACCATATGGCAGTATCCTCTGAGCAAAGTCCTGAACCTATGCAATGTGATAGGATTTTGACTAGAACAGAACGGCAGGAATTCAGACGTCAGAATAGGCTGTGTTTTTACTGTGGTGATTCTGCTCATGTTATTTCTGATTGCCCTAAACGTACTAGGAGGGTCGCTAGGTCTGTTACTATCAGTAATGTACAGCCTAAATTTCTTTTATCTGTGACCCTGATTTGCTCATTGTCGTCCTTTTCTGTCATGGCATTTGTAGATTCAGGCGCTGCCCTTAACTTAATGGACTTAGAATTCGCCAGGCGCTGTGGTTTTTCCTTGCAGCCTTTGCAGAGCCCTATTCCTTTGAGGGGCATTGATGCTACACCATTGGCCAAGGATAAACCTCAGTACTGGACGCAGATGACCATGTACATGGCTCCAGCACATCAGGAAAATTGCCGTTTTCTGGTGTTGCATAACCTGCATGATGTTGTTGTACTGGGTTTTCCATGGTTACAGGAACATAATCCGGTGCTGGATTGGAAAACTATGTCTGTGACTAGTTGGGGTTGTCAAGGGGTACATAGTGACGTTCCTTTGATGTCAATTTCCTCTTCCCCTTCTTCTGAGGTCCCTGAGTTTTTGTCGGATTTTCAGGATGTATTTGATGAGCCCAAGTCCAGTTCCCTTCCTCCTCATAGGGACTGTGATTGTGCTATTAACTTGATTCCAGGTTGTAAGTTCCCTAAAGGCCGACTTTTCAATCTGTCTGTGCCAGAGCATGCCGCCATGCGGAGCTATGTTAAGGAGTCTTTGGAGAAGGGGCATATTCGGCCGTCTTCATCACCATCGGGAGCGGGTTTCTTTTTTGTTGCTAAGAAGGATGGCTCCTTGAGACCCTGTATAGATTATCGTCTTCTTAATAAGATCACGGTCAAATTCCAATACCCCTTGCCTTTGCTTTCTGATTTGTTTGCTCAGATTAAGGGGGCTAGTTGGTTTACTAAGATTGACCTTCGAGGGGCATATAATCTTATTCGTATTAAACGTAGGAACATCCCACGGCTACTGCTAGTTGTGTGTTAGACGCAGACGCCGATCAATCTGTATGGCTAGAGACATAGATTCACTCAAACCAGCAGGCGTAGGGAACCCCACCATAACATCTTTAACAGATTCAGACAGACCCTTTCTGAAAATTGCCGCCAAAGCATCCTCATTCCACTTAGTCAGCACAGACCATTTTCTAAATTTCTGGCAATAAGATTCTGCCGCTTCATGACCCTGGCACAGGGCCAACAAGGTTTTCTCAGCATGCTCCACCGAATTAGGTTCATCGTACAGTAACCCCAATGCCTGAAAAAACGTATCAACATTAAGCAAGGCTGGATCCCCAGATTCTAGGGAAAATGCCCAATCCTGAGGGTCACCACGCAGCAGAGATATGACAATCTTAACCTGTTGGGTGGGATCACCAGAGGAACGGGGTTTCAAAGCAAAAAACAGTTTGCAGTTATTTTTAAAGTTCAAAAACTTGGATCTGTCCCCAAAAAACAAATCAGGAGTAGGAATTTTAGGCTCTAAAGCCGGAGTCTGGACAACATAATCTTGGATACTCTGTACTCTTGCAGCAAGTTGATCCACACGGGAAAATAAACCCTGCACATCCATGCCAGTGTCAAAATCCAGAACCACCCAGAGGTCAAGAGGAAAAAAAAGGCAAAACAGAGTGCAGAAAAAAAATGGCTCAGAACTTCTTTTCCTTCTTTTGAGATGCATTCATTTTTGGCCTCTTGTACTGTTATGATCTGTGTAATGATCTGGTGGTTTAAGAGCAACATGGGACAAGCTCAGAGGGAGGTGGTAACTATACTGACTGCAGTTCCTAAGTCTAACACACAACTAGCAGTAGCCGTGGGATGTTCCTAACGCTCCCTAGACACCTCGTCACAGCTGAAGATCTAACTACCCCTAAAGACAGAAGCAGAAAAGCTATCTTGCCTCAGAGAAAATCCCCAAAGGACAGACAGCCCCCCACAAATAATGGCTGTGAGTGGAGAGGGAAACGACATATATAGAATGAAAAACCAGATTGTAGCAAAGGAGGCCAGTCTAGCTAGACAGAAAGAATAGAACAGAGTGCTGTGCGGTCAGTAAAAAAATAACTAGAAAAATCCACACAGAGTTTACAAAATCTCCACACCTGACTAAAGGTGTGGAGGGCAAATCTGCTTCCCAGAGCTTCCAGCTTAACTGAAAAGATCCATACTGACAAGCTGGACAAAAACATAGAAAGTGCTGAACATTGAAGTCCACCACAAGTGGACAGAAAGAGCAAGGCCAAAACTTATCTTTGCTGAGCTGATCAGGATAACAGGGAAATCCAAAAAGAGATGTGAATCCAACCAGGAATATTGACAAGAGGCACTGGCTAAAGGAAAAGCCAGGCATAAATAGTAGAGCAGAAAAGTAATCAGTGAAATCAGCTGCAGACTACTAAATCCAAGGAGCAGCCATACCACTTAAAACCACAGGAGGGAGCCCAAGAGCAGAACTCACAAAAGTGCCATTTCCAACCACCGGAGGGAGCCCGAGAACGGATTGTCACAACACCGCCGTCGGTGTGTTGGTCCTCGGCTTCGTGTGGGGGATTTAGTTTGGTTGTCTTCTCGTCATGTTCCTATGAAGGTTTCTTCCCCTAAGTTTAAGCCTCGGTTTATTGGTCCTTATAAGATTTCTGAGATTATCAATCCTGTGTCTTTTTGTTTGGCCCTTCCAGCCTCTTTTGCCATTCATAATGTTTTCCATAGATCTTTGTTACGGAGATATGTGGTGCCCGTTGTTCCCTCAGTTGATCTTCCTGCCCCGGTGTTGGTTGAGGGAGAGTTGGAATATGAGGTTGAGAAAATTTTGGATTCTCGTTTTTCGAGGCAGAGGCTTCAGTATCTTGTCAAGTGGAAGGGTTATGGCCAGGAGGATAATTCTTGGGTTGTTGCCTCCGATGTCCATGCCGCCGATTTGGTTCGTGCTTTTCACTTGGCTCGTCCTGATCGGCCTGGGGGCTCTGGTGAGGGTTCGGTGACCCCTCCTCAAGGGGGTGTACTGTTGTGAATTCCGCTCTTGGGCTCCCTCTGGTGGTTTCAAGTGGAATGGCTGCTCCTTGGATTTAGCAGTTAGCAGCTGTTTCCACTGATTGTCTTTTCTGCTCGGCTATTTAGCCTGGCTCTTTCCTTCAGCTTGTGCCACTTGTCAATGGTTCCTGGTTGGATTCACATCTCTTTTGGATTTCCCTGTTATCCTGACCAGTTCAGCAAAGTTAAGTCCTTGCTTGCTCTTTTCTGTCCACAGGTTGTGGACTTGTCCGTTCTGTGCTTTCTATGTTTTGTCCAGCTTGTCAGTATGAATTAATTCAGTGTAGCTGGAAGCTCTGGGAAGCAGATTTACCCTCCACACCTTTAGTCAGGTGTGGAGATTTTTGTAAACTCTGTGTGGATTTTTTGTAGTGTTTTATACTGACCGCACAGTATTCCATCCTGTCCTATCTATCTATCTAGCTAGACTGGCCTCCTGTGCTCATCCTGGTTTCATTCTGTGTATGTCTTTTCCCTCTCCACTCACAGTCATTACTTGTGGGGGGCTATCTATCCTTTGGGGATTTTCTCTGAGGCAAGATAGTTTTCCTGTTTCTATCTTTAGGGGTAGTTAGTTCTCCGGCTGTGACGAGGTGCCTAGGGAGTGTCAGGAGCATCCCACGGCTACCTCTAGTGTTGTGTTGAGCTTAGGGACTGCGGTCAGTACAGGTACCACTTCCTTCAGAGCTCGTCCCATGTTGCTCCTAAACCACCAGATCATAACAGCCCACATAGTCTATAGCAGCCATGTAGTATATAACGCAGCCCATGCAGTATATAACATTGCCCACATAGTATATAACACTGCCCACGTAGTACATAGCAGCCATGTAGTATATAACGCAGCCCACGCAGTATGTAACACAGCCCACGTAGTATATAGCAATATGGGCACTATATGCATGGCTAAAAAAGACTTAAAATAAAAAATAAACATATACTCACCCTCCGAAGGCCTCTTGAAGTCCTCGCGCCTGTGTGCGGTGCACGCGGCAGCTTCCGGTCCCAGGGTTGGTATGAGCGCAGGACCTGTGATGATGTCTCGCTCACATGACCGTGACGTCATGGAAGGTCCTTCTCGTATAGCATCCTTGGCAACAGAACCTGCCGCTTGCACTGCCGAGGACAGCGGTACGTCGGGGGGTGAGAATAACCTTTTTTTTTAATTATTATTAATTGTAAGATTAGATTTTTTTACTATTGATGCTGCATGCGCAGCATCAATAGTAAAAAGTTGGTCACACAGGGTAAATAGCTGCGTTAATGGAGTGCATTACACCGCAGCATAACGCGGTCCATTAACGCTGCCATTAACCCTGTGTGAGGGCTGACTGGAGGGGAGTATGGAGCGGGCACTGACTGTGGGGAGGAAGGAGCGGCCATTTTGCCGCCAGACTGTGCCCGTCGCTGATTGGTCGTGGCAATGGTCGTGGGCGTTTTGCCACGACCAATCAGCGACTTGGATTTCCATGACAGACAGAGGCCGTGACCAATAAATATCCGTGACAGACAGACAGACGGAAGTGACCCTTAGACAATTATATAGTAGATATGTACATGGCAGATGACAACTTTACCCTTTTAAAGGGTTAGCACATTTAAAGGGGTGGGAAAACACCCCCTTACACTGCAGAAAATAAAACGCTCCAAACACGGACTGAAATTTTATGGATCATGTGCACAACATTTCAGGATTGTCATTGCATTACCATGCTTTAGTATTCCATTGTTTTTTTGGAGTATTTCCGTGCATACGAAAACGCATAAAAAATGTAAGTCTACAAATTTTTTTTTAAAGCTTTTGTTCATTTTTATAGATCACAGAAATGTACTCCACACTATGAAATAGTGCATGGCTGAGAAATGTAGCCCATGAAAATGTTTCAACAATTTTTGGGTGTGTTATTTAACACAAAAAAATGACCTCAAAGCACATAATACTTGATGGATCAAAATGTATTCAATTTTTCCAACACCAACAAAAAACTGCAGTTATATACACTACCATTCAAAAGTTTAGGGTCACCAAGACAATTTTGTGTTTTCCATGAAAACTCATACTTTTATTAATCAAATGAGTTGCCAAATGAATTGAAAATCTAGTCCAGATATTGACAAGGTTCGAAAAAAAGATTTTTATTTGAAATAATAATTTTCTCCTTCAAACTGTGCTTTCGTCAAAGAATGCTCCCTTTGCAGCAATTACAGCATTGCAGACCTTTGGCATTCTAGCAGTTAATTTGCTGAGGTAATATGGATAAATTTCACCCCATGCTTCCAGAAGTCCCTCCCGCAAGTTGGTTTAGCTTGATGGGCAGTGCACTTTTTGCACCATACAGTCAAGCTGCTCCCACAACAGCTCAATGGGGTTGAGATCTGGTGACTGCGCTGGCCACTCCATTACAGAGAGAATACCAGCTGCCTGCTTCTTCCCTAAATAGTTCTTGCATAATTTGGAGGTGTGCTTTGGGTTATTGTCCTGTTGTAGGATGAAATTGGCTCCAATCAAGCGCTGTCCACAGGGTATGGCATGGCGTTGCAAAATGGAGTGATAGCCTTCTTTATTCAAAATCCATTTTACTTTGTACAAATTTCCCACTTTACCAGCACCAAAGCAACCCCAGACCGTCACATTACCTCCACCATGCTTGACAGATGGCGTCAGGCACTCTTCCAGCATCTTTTCAGTTCTGTGTCTCACAAATGTTCTTCTGTGAGATCCAAACACCTCAAACTTGGATTCGTCTGTCCATAATACTTTTTTCCAATCTTCCTCTGTCCAATGTCTGTGTTCTTTTGCCCATATTAATCTTTTCATTTGCTAGTCTCAGATATGGCTTTTTCTTTGCCACTCTGCCCTGAAGGTCAGCATCCCGGAGTCGCCTCTTCACTGTAGACGTTGACACTGGCGTTTTGCGTATACTATTTAATGAAGCTGCCAGATGAGGACGTATGAGCTGTCGATTTCTCAAACTACAGACTCTAATGTACTTGTCTTGTTGCTCAGTTGTGCAGCGAGGCCTCCTACTTCTCTTTCGACTCTGGTTAGAGCCTGTTTGTGCTCTCCTCTGAAGGGAGTAGTACACACCGTTGTAGAAAATCTTCAGTTTCTTGGCAATTTCTTGCATGGAATAGCCTTAATTTCTAAGAAAAAGAATAGACTGTCGAGTTTTACATGAAAGTTATTTTTTTCTGGCCATTTTGAGAGTTTAATGGAAACAGCAAATGCAATGCTCCAGGTTCTCAACTGGCTCAAATGGAGGTCAGGTTTATAGGTGCTCTAATCAGCCAAACTGTTTTCAGCTGTGCTAACATAATTGCACAGGGGTTTTCAAAGGTATTCTAACCATCCATTAGCCTTCTTGCACAGTTAGCAAACACAAAGTACCATAAGAACACTGGAGTGATGGTTGTTGGAAATGGGCCTCTATACACCTATGAAGATATTGCAATATAAACCAGACATTTGCAGCTAGAATAGTCATTTACCACATTTACAATGTATAGGGTGTATTTCTGAATCATTTAATGTTAGTTTAATTGGAAAAAACTGTGCTTAGCTTTCAAAAATAAGGAAATTTCTAAGGGACCCTAAACTTTTGAACGGTAGTGTATTTGCCAATGGACTGCACAGGCCTAATCACTGTCTACAGACTGGATTCTGTCAATCTTCCTGCTCCTGCAACTCTCCCTCCCTCAGCTAAATGCAGATGCTATGTGCTGCAAATGATTAGCCCTTAGAAGGCCTGCTTAGTATGATGGCTCAGCTTCAGCACCAGTATTAAGACTACATTCGTTATATTGTGCACACAGGCCTAGACAAGCCCTCTCTCCCTCCAACACGAAGTGTTACAGAGCTGTGCAATGGCTTGAGTGTGCCGAGCCATGCGGCGCCTGTCCTTTTATAACCTCTGCTCATGTCACAAGGCCAGCCAATCATAGTAATGCCACAACAAAGATGGATGCGGCATTACAATGACTCACAGGCAATCTCTGTATGCTTATTGGCTGTGTAACAGGCTCCAAAGATGCATGGCGGGGATTTGAGTTTTCCATTGAGCACCGTCCATTACTTGCTGCGTAAGGAGTACATCCAAGCACCGTGATACTCGAGTGGTAACCAAGTGTCACTGAGCACGTTCACTCATTCCTAGTGCATACACATCCACACAGAGAAATAGTTGTAAAAAACTAAGTGAAACCAGCAACATGTAAAACCTCAGTTCTTGTTTCAGATTTGACAGATATGTGATGCATGGGGCAGATCCATTATGGCCCTTATTGTGACATGTCCTACAAGATTCTCACAGATCCAAACAGATTGTATCAGGGCCTCAACAGAATAAACTTGAAAAGCAGACTATCAAAAAATAAATGACATGTAAATAGAACTCAACAAAACGATTATAGAAGGTGTTGTATTACACTTCCAACCTGTATTTGTTCTGTTTGAGTTGCTTGGTGCCTGATCAGAAGCATGAGAGAAACACGCAGACAGCCGAGAGAGGCACCTGCTGGAACCGAGACTCCGAAATATGGTAAGTAAAGGGAGGGCGGAAATACACTGAAAAGCCTTTATGGAACCTTTTTATTGCAGTTTCAGAATTTAATGGCAACATTTACACATTGATTTCAGAACATTGAAGCTTAATCTCGCAGAATATAAGCAATGACCCGCATACACAGAACTATTGGTAATTAACCTGGATTCCAATTGATGAATTTCACCATAATAGACCTAACAGCTGCCTAGAATTCAGTTCAGCCCAGGGTTCCTTGCGCTCAACGGAATAACTTTATTAATACGTCCAGTTATGTGAAGAGGAAATTAGAACTTTTTTAAAGGGAGGCCATAATTTTGGAATAGAGGGATGCAGAAAGAAAACCTGTTTCAGGATCAGCGGAACAGCATTAATTGGAGAAGACACTCAGTTTAAATTAAATAATCCAGAGAAAGGTCCGCTTTATAGATATGGAGTGCAGAAGTCAGCAGCTTTACCCAATCCCAAGTGATGAAAGTACCAAAAATGTAGGAGAAATGCTACAAAATCAACTCTAATGGGCCCGGGTAGAGGCCCACTCCAATTCCGGAGGGAATTATATAATTTTAATTGATATTACAACCAAAAAAATCTTGTATCGGCTGTTGATAAATGTTAGAATAGTAGGCAGGGTTCCTGGACTGTCCATAAAAATAGGGCCCTTATTTGCCCTGTCAATAAAAATAAAAATTGAAGGTGTCTGATTTTTTTTGAAGCTGAAGAAACTTACACAGATTATTTTGATTATACTTATCATTTTACAGATTACAGTGAATGCAGCTGATGACTTCATGTCAGAATTCTCGGCGGTAGACAAATATCGCTTATAATCAGAATAATTTACCATGGTTTTCCAATGCCTTCGTAAAAAATATTGTCTCTGCGTTTTTTTAATAAGCTGTCCAGAAAAAGTAAAAAAAGTTGGCAACCCTGACGCTAGGGATCAAACCATTGGCATCCCACTAATGTATTGGATGTGGATCCCAAATGCCCCTCCCCCCACACACAACCTCAGAAAGGAGGGGTCTGAGGGAAGTGCTGGTCTATTTGTACCCTGTAATATAAGTGTCAAACATGGTCTATTTGTACCCTGTAATATAAGTGTCAAACATGGTCTATTTGTACCCTGTAATATAAGTGTCAAACATGGTCTATTTGTACCCTGTAATATAAGTGTCAAACATGGTCTATTTGTACCCTGTAATATAAGTGTCAAATGTGCACTTTGCTGTGAATATACAGTAGCTTTAACTTGTTTGGAAACTTTAGCTGTTGGTGTTTAGGTTTAACCCCTTAGTGACAGAGCCAATTTGGTACTTAATGACCGAGCCAATTTTTACAATTCTGACCACTGTCACTTTATGAGGTTATAACTATGGAACGCTTTAACGGATCCCAGTGATTCAGAGAATGTTTTTTCGGGACATATTGTACTTCATGTTAGTGGTAATATTTCTTCGATATTACTTGCGATTATTTATTAAAAAAAATGGAAATATGGCGAAAACTTTTAAAATGTTGCAATTTTCAAACTTTGTATTTTTATGCCCTTGAATCAGAGAGAAATGTCACACAAAATAGTTAATAAATAACATTTCCCACATGTCTACTCTACATCAGCACAATTTTGGAAACAAATTTTTTTTCGTTAGGGAGTTAAAAGGGTTAAAAGTTGACCAGCAATTTCTCATTTTTACAACACCATTTTTTTTTTTACGGACCACATCACATTTGAAGTCATTTTGAGGGGTCTATATGATAGAAAATAACCAAGTGTGACATCATTCTAAAAACTGCACCCCTGAAGGTGCTCAAAACCACATTCAAGAAGTTTATTAACCTTTTATGTGCTTCACAGGAACTGAAACAATGTGGAAAGAAAAAATGAATATTTAACTTTTTTTGCAAACATTTTACTTCAGAACCATTTATTTTTATTTTCTCAAGTGTAAAAACAGAAATTTAACCATAAATTTTGTTGTGCAATTTCTCCTGAATACGCCGATACCACATATGTGGGGGTAAACCACTGTTTGGGCGCACCGCAGAGCTTGGAAGTGAAGGAGTGCCCTAATCCAAACCCTAACCCTAATCCCAACTCTAACCCCAACCCTAGCCCTAACTTTAGCCCCAACCCTAACCCTAGCCCTAACTTTAGCCCCAACCCTAACCCTAACTTTAGTCCCAACCCTAACCTTAAGGCTACTTTCACACTTGCGTCTTGTGGCATCCGTCGTAATCCGTCGTTTTGGACAAAAAACGGATCCTGCAAATGTGCCCGCAGGATGCGTTTTTAGCCCATAGACTTGTATTGCCGACGGATTGCGACGGATGGTCACACATCGCGTCCGTCGTGCACTGGATCCGTTGTGTTTTGGCGGACCGTCGTCACAAGAAAGTGTTCAATGTAACGTTTTTTTGTACGTCGCATCCGCCATTTCCGACCGAGCAAGCGTGGCCGTAACTCCACCCCCTCCTCCCCAGGACATAGACTGGGCAGCGGATGCGTTGAAAAACTGCATCCGCTGCCCACATTGTGCACAATTTTCACAACGTGCGTCGGTACGTTGGGCCGACGCTATGCAACGGCCCCGTACCGACGCAAGTGTGAAAGAAGCCTAACCCTAGCCCTAAATTTAGCCGTAACCCTGAATTTAGCCCCAACCCTAACCCTAAATTTAGCCCCAACCCTAACCCTAAATTTAGCCCCAACCCTAACCCTAAATTTAGCCCCAATTCCTCTAGCTGCCGGCCGGCAGATCATGGCGGGCGCACTGCGCATGCGCCCGCCATTTTCTTACCGGATGAAGAAGCCGGCGGGCAGGAGGGGACGCAGGAGGACCCAGGGACACTGGTAAGTATAACAGGGTCCCCGAATCCCCCTATTTCTCTGTCCTCTGATGTGCGATCACATCAGAGGACAGAGAATAACACATCGCTTTTTTTTTTTTTGCGGCCGCCGGTAAACAGTTAATTACCGGCAATCGCCGGTTGGTAAAGGGGTTGGTAAAAACCGACCCCAAAGATCCTCCGGGTGTCGGCTGGCGGGCACACTGCGCATGCGCCTGCCATTTTTTGGCCGCAACAAGATTGCGGTGCACATCGGGAGCCACGAAGAGCACCGGGGGGCTATCGGGACCCCATTTCTCTGTCCTCTGATGTGCGATCACATCGGAGGACAGAGAAATTAAATGGGAAATCGCTTTTTTGGAGGGTTTTTTCAACTGCCGGTAAACGGCTAATTACCGGCGATCGCAACTCGGGGGTCGGTAAAAAAAAACCCAATCGTGTTCTCTGGGGTCTCGGCTACCCCGGCAACCGAGACCCCAGATAAAATCCGACTCTGGGGGGCACTATTCACTTTTTCCACAGTGCCGTTAGTTAACAACGCTGTGGTTTAAGTACCCTTAACTGCCGCCGTTAAAAGACGTATTGGCGGTCGTTAAGGGGTTAAAGGGAACCTATGACATTAAACATACAGTGCGATATGTGGACAGCACAGTATCGAGAGCGAAAAGCTATGAAAAATTATATAGAGGATTGTTGTAAAAGATTCAGCAGAACTTGTATTTATTCATTGCATTTGTTGGTGTTTGTATGAATGAGTCCAGTGGGCGGACCTACTCAGTGATTGACAGTTAGATCTGCATGCATAGATATATAGGGAAGACAATCACTTTAGTAGGATCGCCCACTGGACACAGATACATACAAACACCGGTGATTTCAAAAATAAAATTTTCCAAAAGATATCTGTATCAATCTGATCATCTCCTGCTCCATAACATCCTGCCTGCAGATATGAAAAGTATCAATTGACAAGTTCCTTTTAAGGATACTAAGGTTATTCATTGTATTGGAACTTTCCAAAGACCATGAATTTTATAAACCATGAATTCTCCTATTTAGTAACTGCAAGCCATGA
The DNA here is from genome assembly GCF_032444005.1 of Ranitomeya imitator. Lineage (NCBI taxonomy): Eukaryota > Metazoa > Chordata > Amphibia > Anura > Dendrobatidae > Ranitomeya > Ranitomeya imitator. The sequence continues at coordinate 817,273,843 of NC_091282.1, read as the reverse complement.
GGAAGACTAAGGGTATGTGCACACGTTGCAGATTTGTCTGCGGATTTTTCTGCACCAAATCCGCATGTCTTGGCAGAAAACGCAGGTGCATTTTTGATGCGTTTTTTTGCGCGGTTTGGACGCATTTTTGTATGCGTTTTTGAAAGCTAAATAAAGATGTATTATTAAACAAAAAAAAAGATTTGTCATGTCTTGTCCAACCTCCTCTTTTATATTTGTCCAACCCACACTCCATTACACACATAGATAGACAGATAGATACATAGATAGGTACATAGATAGATACATAGATACATAGATAGACAGAAGGAATGAGATAGATGTAGATAGATATATGGATAGTTAGGCTACTTTCGCACATCAGGTTTTTGTCGTCAGGCACAATCCGGCGAGTTTTGAAAAAACGGATCCGCTTTTTTTCTTCGCCGGATCCTTTTTTTTTTTACTCAGAGTTGTATTAGGCTTCTTTCACACTTGCGTCATGTGACGTCTGTCGCAATGCGTCGTTTTGGGGAAAAAAACAGATCCTGCAAATGTGCCCCCAGGATGCGTTTTTTTGCCCATAGACTTTTATTAGCAACGCATTGCAACGGATTGCCACACGTCGCATCCGTCGTGCGACGGATGCATCGTGTTTTTGCAGTGCGTCATGTTTTTGCAGTCCATCGGGACAAAAAAAATTGCATGCAACGTTTTTTTGTCCGTCGTATGGCCATACGTCACGTCCGTCGTGCACTGGATGTGTCGTCTTTTGGCGGACCGTCGGCACAAAAAACGTTCAAGGGAACGTTTTTTCGTACGTCGTGTCCGCCATTTCCTACCGCGCATGCGCGGCCGGAACTCCGCCCCCTCCTCCCCGGACTTCAGAATGGGCAGCGGATGCGTTGAAAAACTGCATCCGCTGCCCACGTCGTGCCAAATTTTCACAACGTGCGTCGGTACGTCGTGCCGACGCTTAGCGACGGACCCGTACCGACGCAAGTGTGAAAGAAGCCTTAGCGACCGGATTGCGCCAGATGGCCACATGTTTCATCCGTTTTTTGTCGTAAAAAAAAACTGTTTCCGCCGGACGGAGATAACAACAACATACAGAGGAAAGTTTTTTTTTCTGTCCGGTGAAAAAACGCACAGCGACGGATCCGGCAAAAAAATGTATGAAATGAATATGAAACAGATGTGAAATGATGAATCCGGCCTCCGAATCCGGTTTTTCATGAATTTTTTCCATTGAAATCATGCACATTTTCCATTCTCTCTCTAAAACGGATCCGTTGTATCAGTTTTCACTATTTGCAACGGATCCGTTTTTCCACAAATTCACCGGATCCTGCCTGACGGAAACAAACTGATGTGTGAAAGTAGCCTAACTATCCATATATCTATCTACATCTATCCATCAGGCAGGATCCGTCGAATTTTTGAAAAAACTGATTTGTTGCAAATAGCGAAAAACTGATGCAACTGATCTGGGTTTGTTTTGGTTTTTTTAGAGAGAGAGAATGAAAGATGTGCATGATTACAATGGAAAAAATGCATGAAAAAACGGATTCGGAGGCCGGATTCTTCATTTCACATGTCAGTTTCATACATTTTTCACCAGATCCATCGCTGCGCATTTTTTCGCCGGACAGAAAAACCGTTCTTCTGTACGTTTTCTCCATCCACCGGAAACAGCTTTTCTGACGGATCCGGCAAAAAACGGATGAAACGTGTGGCTATCAGGCGCAATCCGGCGCTAATACAACTCTGAGAAAAAAAGGATTCGGCGGAAAAAAACGGATCCGTTTTTTTCAAAACTCGCCGGATTGTGCCTGACGGCCAAAACCTGATGTGTGAAAGCAGCCAGATATATGGATAGATACATCTATGTATCTACAGATATTTATCGATCTATAAATATATCTATAGATCGATATATCCATAGATATATAGTAGAAAGGCCGATGTTTCTTAATAAGCGTTTAATTAAAAAAAAAAGGAAAAAAATAGCGTGGGCTCCCGCATAATTTTCTGCACCAGAGGGGGAAAGCCGACGGCCGGGGGCCAATATTTGTAGCCTGGGAAGGGGTTAATACCCATGGCCCCTCCCAGGCTATGAATATCAGCCCGCAGCTGTCTGCGTAGCCTTTACTGGCTATTAAAATAGGGAGACCCCCCCAAAAATGACGTGGGGTCCCCCTATATTTTATAGCCAGAAGGGCTATGCAGACAGCTGCGGGCTGATATTCATAGCCTAGAGAGGGGCCATGGATATTGGCCCCCCTTGGCTACAAATATCAGCCTGCAGCCGCCCCAGAAATGGCGCATCTGTGAGATGCGCCAATTCCGGCACTTAGCCCCTTTCTTCCCACTCCCAAGTAGTGTGTGCCTACCAATTTTTACGCACCAGTCTGCTAGAAAACCTGACATCTCATCAGCCTATTACAGTAAATTCCCAGCGTGAACCATCAGAATAGAAAAGATAGAATAGATTTATATCCATATAATAGATAGAAAGATGTCAGTCACATTTATAATTAGTGCAATGTGTGTGTAGATTATTGTACGTGTCATCGGGTTACCACGACAGCGTGGAGCCACAAAACCGCAGCGTCTGATTGCTCCTATTTCGGTGCTGAGAATAAACACTTCTCATTCAAGTTAAATGTTTATTTCTTCTGGCAGAACAGGGGTTAATCAGCCATGTTGGAAATCCCTGTGTTCACAGCTGAGCTCAGTTAGCCACTCCTTTCCTCTTTATAATCTGGGCTCTGTTACAAATCCTTGTCAGAGCTAGCATTTGCTGCATGGCTAACAGAGGTGATTCGAGTTCATTTGAGAAGAAGAGTTGGAGGAGTTAATAGTGACTGTTGCTTGGTTTGTATGTGGAGTAGTTCCCTATCCTTCTCTATTTTGGTTTATTCTACCTTCACACTCTGGTGCATTCCTCTGTTACATGTGAGTGAATATTTTGCATGCCTGGAGTTTTCTGTTAACCCTTGTCCATGTTGCCTTGTTTGCCAGGTTGGTGTACTACGGTGCACACTAGCACCCCCTAGGGTGGGGGAAGAGAGCAGATAGAGGGCTAATTCAGGAGATAAAGCAAGGGTGGAGGCCCCGCCATCTTCGTCATCTGAATTATCCCAGGGAGCAGGGCAAGTTAGGGCATCTTCTAATGTTAGGGACAGGAAAGGAGCCCCTGGTCCCGGGTCACCCAACAGCTGTGCTGTGACTGTACATGTATTTAATTAATAAATCAATAATTACAGAAAAAAATGGTGTTGGATCCCCGAAATTTTAATAACCAGCAGAGAGAGAGCGAACAGCTGTTTATAGCCTGGGAAGGGTGTAGCAAACATAGAGCTTCCCAGGCTATTAATATATGCTCACAGCTGTAAACTTAGCCTTTACTGGTTATTAAAATGGGGGACCCTCCCCCAAAAAATGACATAGGGTCCCAATATAATTGATAACCGTCAAAGGCTAGGCAGTTAGGTTCAGGCTGAAATTAATGGGCTAGGAAGGTGCCATGGATATTGATCCCTTCCCAGACTAAAAACATCAGCTACCCCAGAATTGGCACATCCATAAGATGCGCCAGTTGTGGCACTTAGCCTCGCTGTTTCCAATTGCCCTGGTGCCTTGATAAGCGGGGTAATTGTATTGGGGTTTTTGTCAGCTTTGTATTGGCAGCTGACATCAAGTCCAAAGGTTAGTAATGGAGAGTCGTCTATGAGACATCCTCATAACTAACTAAATAGTCATATTGTAAATAAAAAACACCCTGAATAAAGTCCAACATTGAAATAAAGACACTGACACCTTTATTTTTATTAAAATTAAATAACATTTTATTAAAATAAAAATCACAGTTATACTCGCCTTTACGGCTATTCCATTGGAGTCCATGTCCCCTGTAAAGGGAAAAAAACAACTATATTCAACACCTCTCCGCCAAGAAGATAATCCATTTGTCCCTTGACGAGTCTAGCTCTGCTACATGTAGATGGCATGATTCAGTCTGCCATTGGTTCACCGAGAAAGCTCCATAATATTCACAAAACATAAAAATCTAACTTTTATTTATCAATCTAAAGCAACAAAAAAGTGCAAATGAACAAAAACACCACCATAAGATAATAAAATATATATATATATATAATAAATATAAATATAAAATATACAGTTAGGGCCAGAAATATTTGGACAGTGACACAAGTTTTGTTATTTTAGCTGTTTACAAAAACATGTTCAGAAATACAATAATATATATAATATGGGCTGAAAGTGCACACTCCCAGCTGCAATATGATAGTTTCCACATCCAAATCGGAGAAAGGGTTTAGGAATCATAGCTCTGTAATGCATAGCGTCCTCTTTTTCAAGGGACCAAAAGTAATTGGACAATGGACTCTAAGGGCTGCAATTAACTCTGAAGGCGTCTCCCTCATTAACCTGTAATCAATGAAGTAGTTAAAAGGTCAGGGGTGGATTCCAGGTGTGTGGTTTTGCATTTGGAAGCTGTTGCTGTGAGCAGACAACATGCGGTCAAAGGAACTCTCAATTGAGGTGAAGCAGAACATCCTGAGGCTGAAAAAAAAGAAAAAATCCATCAGAGAGATAGTAGACATGCTTGGAGTAGCAAAATCAACAGTTGGGTACATTCTGAGAAAATAGGAATTGACTGGTGAGCTTGGGAACTCAAAAAGGCCTGGGCGTCCACGGATGACAACAGTGGTGGATGATAGCCGCATACTTAATTTGGTGAAGAAGAACCCGTTCACAACATCAACTGAAGTCCAGAACACTCTCAGTGAAGTAGGTGTATCTGTTTCTAAGTCAACAGTAAAGAGAAAACTCCATGACAGGAAATACAAAGGGTTCACATCTAGATGCAAACCATTCATCAATAACAAAAATAGACAGGCCAGAGTTAAATTTGCAGAAAAACACCTCAAGAAGCCAGCTGAGTTCTGGAAAAGTATTCTATGGACAGATGAGACAAAGATCAACCTGTACCAGAATGATGGGAAGAAAAAAGTTTGGAGAAGAAAGGGAACGGCACATGATCCAAGGCACACCACATCCTCTGTAAAACATGGTGGAGGCAACGTGATGGCATGGGCATGCATGGCTTTCAATGGCACTGGGTCACTTGTGTTTATTGATGACATAAGAGCAGACAAGAGTAGCCGGATGAATTCTGAAGTGTACCAGGATATACTTTCAGCCCAGATTCAGCCAAATGCTGCAAAGTTGATTGGACGGCGCTTCATAGTACAGATGGACAATGACCCCAAGCATACAGCCACAGCTACCCAGGAGTTCATGAGTGCCAAAAAGTGGAACATTCTGCAATGGCCAAGTCAATCTCCAGATCTAAACCCAATTGAGCATGCATTTCACTTGCTCAAATCCAGACTTAAGACGGAAAGACCCACAAACAAGCAAGACCTGAAGGCTGCGGCTGTAAAGGCCTGGCAAAGCATTAGGAAGGATGAAACCCAGCGTTTGGTGATGTCCATGGGTTCCAGACTTAAGGCAGTGATTGCCTCCAAAGGATTTGCAACAAAATATTGAAAATAAAAATATTTTGTTTGGGTTATGTTTATTTGTCCAATTACTTTTGACCTCCTAAAATGTGGAGTGTTTGTAAAGAAATGTGTACAATTCCTACATTTTCTATCAGATATTTTTGTTCAACCCTTCAAATTAAACGTTACAATCTGCACTTGAATTCTGTTGTAGAGGTTTGATTTCAAATCCAATGTGGTGGCATGCAGAGCCCAACTCGCGAAAATTGTGTCACTGTCCAAATATTTCTGGCCCTAACTGTAGATAAACATTAAGACAGGACAGCCTGGAAGAGGTGCCTAGCCCTGCTCTACTACTGAATAACCCTACCTGTCAGTGGAGGTTGGCACCCTATTGCTAGGCAGTTGGCTGCCCCACTACACAACGGCTCTCCCTTCTAGCCCTAATAGGCCCTGTGTAGGATAGGGGAACAGAGACCTATTAATGTAGATAAGTGATGTAGCGAAGGGTAGCTGGGAAAAAATACCAATATGAATCTAGCCCATGAAGACATAGATCTACTGATACCACACCATTAGGGGAGTAAAAATAGACTACATGCAAAAAAAAAAGTACCTAAAGTTGGGCTTTGCATAAGAGAAAAGGAAGAGGATTGGATTTGATCTGCCGCTATAGTTCCCCTGCCTCGCTGTAGAGGTTGGCACTCTACACAAATTAATTTGGCGCTTCCACTAATCGGTGGCTGTCACTCTTTTTGAAGCAAATCCTTAGAAAACATTAGGGAAATATGTCCAATGTAACATGCATGAATGCAAAAAAAGTGAAGATATGGGTGAAGCGTACCTTATATGTTGGACCAGTAGTTGAGTAGTAAATTGCAAAAACACAGCATTTGTAGTAAAGGGTAGATAAGGACAATATCCCTTAGGGCTCACAGATAGAACATTTGTGTGGCTCATTGGTCAAATAACCATGGAGAAGACAACAATGAACCTCTCTATAAACATACAGTACAATATCATTTATAGAAAAAGATAATCCAAAGCTCTGGTTATTAATCTATGTATAAACATTTATATATGTGACTTTATTTGTATTAATGTTTATACTTTTAGAGCAAACAAACCTGTGCAATAAATTTTTAGCCCCAATAGTGTGATGCTGTTCAGGAGCTCATAATATTATTCATTTACAATTATTTATGGAGATGCTAACAAAGCAAATGTTTTAAGGAAAATAATGTATAATGTGCATATGTTTAATAGGCCTCACTATTCCATCGCATAAAGCTGTTCAGAGGTTACAGTTCTCAGTTGAGAGACCATAACATGGACCATAACACTCACTTTTTAGAAGCCACTACAAAAAAATTGAGCAGGGAAAATATATACTGTATACACCATAAGGCCGGAGTCACACTAGAGAGGAATACGGACGAGTGCTATGCGAGAAAAAAATTGCATAGCACTCAGACATCTGTTAATCTATGGTGCAGCTCCCATCACCGAATTTTTTTTATCGGCCGTATTATACGTGCATGCTGCGATTTGCATCGTATATCGGCCGAGACTCGCCAATGCAAGTCTAGGGGTGCGAGAAAAACTCGCACACCACACGGACCATCAGGCTACAATAGAAAAGATAGAATAGAAGTATATATATATTATACTGTGTGTGCATGTATATATATATATATATATATATATATATATAATATACTGTGTATATACTGTGTATGTATGTATGTATGTATGTATATATATCTACTATATAAAGCTGAATGTGTGTATGTGTGGTTGTATGTGTGTATGTATGTCCGGGATTGGCATCTGCACCGTCGCAGCTACAGCCACAAAATTTTGCACAGTCACATGTCTGGACCCCGAGAGCGTCATAGTCTATATTGTGAGGCGAAATTTTAACCCCGCGCGTTCCAATTCACCAAACAATTTTGCCCCTATCTACATAATGGGGAAAAAAGTGAAAGGAAAAGTGTTGGAAGCGTCGCAGCTACAGCAACAAAATTTTGCACAGTCACACGTCTGGACCCTGAGAGCGTCATAGGCTACGTTGTGAGGTGAAATTTTAACCCCGCGCTTTCCAATTCACCAAACAATTTTGCCCCTATCTACATAATGGGGAAAAAGTGAAATGAAAAGTGTTGGAGGCGTCGCAGCTACAGCCACAAAATTTTGCACAGTCACACATCTGGACCCTGAGAGCGTCATAGGCTATGTTGTGAGGTGAAATTTTAACTCCGCGCTTTCCAATTCACCAAACTATTTTTCCCCTATCTACATAAAGGGGAAAAGTGAAAGGAACAGTGTTGGAGGCAAATTGACAGCTGCCAGATGTGAACAAGGGGGACTTAAAGAGTGAGAGCGATGGCGCCAAAGAGTATATACACCGTACAGTTGCTAAGGTGGGGCCCCGACATGGGATACTCACCACACACGGGGATATGAACACACACACAAAATGCGCCACACACTACCACGTGCATGAACACATATACCACCCTCAGCACACATTTCACCACACATACACGAATCTCGCCACATAAAAGTCGAAACACAAAAGTCGCCGCTCAAAACTCACCATGCGCAAAACTCGCCACATGCAAAAAATAGGCTCACGCAAAACTCGCCACAACTGCAAAACTCACCTCATGGAAAACTCGCCACACGCAAAACTTGCACGTGCGGAAAAATTGCCACATGCACAAAATTTGCAACACATGCAAAAGTTGCCTCACACAAAACTTGCATATACTCAAAAGGCACCAGACATAAAACTCACCACGCGCAAAACTCGCCATGCGCAAAACTTGCTGCACACAACTTGCTACACTAACCTGTCACATGCAACTCGACACACAAAAAGTTGCTACACGCATGTTGCCACACAAAACTCATCTCACAAAAGTCGGTACATGCATGTCGCCACATACAACTCAACACACACAACTTGACAAACGAAACACGCCCTAAAACACACACAAGTCTGGTATTAGCCTTCAAAAATAAAATTCTGATTAATAAGCAGACAAACTACAAGAGCAACAAATGTACCATATAGGAAATACGGCAGCTGTCAGTCACATAACCTGTCTATTATGTGTATGTGTGAGCTAATATATACTGCCAGGGGGAGGGCTTCCTGTTGGCTGGAGATTTATCAGGCTGCCAATTTATCTTACAAATACTGAGGTAAAAATACTGAGCAAATAACGTGTTAACGAGGTCTAATACAGGAGATCACACAGGTATATACTATATACAGGGGAGATGACACACAGATATATACTATATACAGGAGAGATGACACACAGGTATATATTATATAAAGGAGGAGATGACATACATGTACATACTATATACAGGAGGAGATGACATACAGGTATATACTATATACAGGAGGAGATGACACACAGGTATATACTATATACAGGAGCAGATTACCTACAGGTATATACTATATACAGGAGGAGATGACATACAGGTATATACTATATACAGGAGGAGATGACACACAGATATATACTATATACAGTGGAGATGACACACAGGTATATACTATATACAGGAGGAGATGACATACAGGTATATAGTATATACAGGAGGAGATGACACACAGATATATACTATATACAGGAGAGATGACACACAGGTATATACTATATACAGGAGGAGATGACATACAGGTATATACTATATATAGAAGGAGATGACATACAGGTATATACTATATATAGGAGGAGATGACATACAGGTATATACTATATATAGGAGGAGATGACATACAGGTATATACTATATATAGGAGGAGATGACATACAGGTATATACTATATACAGGGGAGATGACACACAGCAGGTATATACTATATATAGTGGAGATGACATACAGGTATATACTATATACAGGAGATGACATACAGGTGTATACTATATATAAGAGAGATGACAAACATGTATATACTGAGGTGAAAATGAGAGGTGTGAGGTGAATATGAAAAGGTGTGAGTGCAAAATGAGAGGAGTGAGGGAAAATAGTGTAGTCATCGGAAAATGACAGATGTGAGGTCGAAATGACAAGTGTTAGGCGGGAATGAGAGGAGTGAGGGAGAAAATGAGAGGTGTGAGGGAGAAAATGAGAGATGTGAGGGGGAAAATTAAAGATGAGAGGCATGATGGGAAAATAAGAGAAGTGACGTGCTATAACTAACCACAGATATTTACTATGCCCAGGCAACGCCGGGCTCTTCAGCTAGTCTACTATATAAAGCTGAATGTGTGTGTGTATGTGTGTGTGTGTGTGTGTGTATGTATGTATGTCCGGGATTGGCATCTGCACCGTCGCAGCTACAGCCACAAAATTGCACAGTCACATGTCTGGACCCCAAGAGCGTCATAGGCTATATTGTGAGGCGAAATTTTAACCCCGCGCGTTCCAATTCACCAAACAATTTTGCCCCTATCTACATAATGGGGAAAAAGTGAAATGAAAAGTGTTGGAGGCGTCGCAGCTACAGCCACAAAATTTTGCACAGTCACACGTTTGGACCCTGAGAGAGTCATAGGCTTTGTTTTGAGGTGAAATTTTAACTCCGCGCTTTACAATTCACCAAACTATTTTTCCCCTATCTACATAATGGGGAAAAGTGAAAGGAAAAGTGTTGGAGGCAAATTATCAGCTGCCAGATGTGAACAAGGGGGACTTAAAGAATGAGAGCGATGGCGCAAAAGAGCATATACCGTACAGTTGCTAAGGTGGGGCCCCGACATGAGATACTCACCACACACGGGGATATGAACACACACACAAAATGCGTCACACACTACCACGTGCTTGAACACATATACCACCCTCAGCACACATTTCACCACACATACACCAACCTCGCCACATAAAAGTCGAAACACAAAAGTCGCCGCTCAAAACTCGCCACGCGCAAAACTCGCCACATGCAAAAACTAGGCTCACGCAAAACTCGCCACAAGTGCAAAACTCACCTCATGGAAAACTCGCCACACGTAAAACTTGCACACGTGGAAAAATTGCCACATGCACAAAATTTGCAACACATGCAAAAGTTGCCTCACACAAAACTTGCACATACTCAAAAGGCACCACACATAAAACTCGCCACGCGCAAAACTCGCCATGCGCAAAACTTGCTGCACACAACTTGCTACACTAACCTGTCACATGCAACTTGACACACAAAAAGTTGCTACACGCATGTTGCCACACAAAACTCATCTAACAAAAGTCGCTACATGCATGTCGCCACACACAACTCAACACACACAACTTGACAAACGAAACTCGCCCTAAAACACACACAAGTCTGGAATTATCCTTCAAAAATAAAAATCTGATTAATAAGCAGACAAACTACAAGAGCAACAAATGTACCATATAGGAAATACGGCACCTTCACAGTCACATGACCTGTCTATTATGTGTATGTGTGAGCTAATATATACTGCCAGGGGGAGGGCTTCCTGTTGGCTGGGGATTTATCAGGCTGCCAATTTATCTTACAAATACTGAGGTAAAAATACTGAGCAAATAACGTGTGAACGAGGTCTAATACAGGAGATCACACAGGTATATACTATATACAGGGGAGATGACACACAGATATATACTATATACAGGAGAGATGACACACAGGTATATACTATATAGAGGAGGAGATGACATACAGGTACATACTATATACAGGAGGAGATGACATACAGGTATATACTATATACAGAAGGAGATGACACACAGGTATATACTATATACAGGAGCAGATTACCTACAGGTATATACTATATACAGGAGGAGATGACATACAGGTATATGCTATATATAGAAGATGACATACAGGTATATACTATATACAGGAGGAGGTGACACACAGATATATACTATATACAGGGGAGATGACACACAGGTATATACTATATACAGGAGGAGATGACATACAGGTATATACTATATATAGGAGGAGATGACATACAGGTATATACTATATACAGGGGAGATGACACACAGCAGGTATATACTATATACAGGGGAGATGACGTACAGGTATATACTATATACAGGGGAGATGACACACAGCAGGTATATACTATATACAGGGGAGATGACGTACAGGTATATACTATATACAGGAGATGACATACAGGTGTATACTATATATAAGGGAGATGACAAACATGTATATACTGAGGTGAAAATGAGAGGTGTGAGGTGAAAATGAAAAGGTGTGAGTGCAAAATGAGAGGAGTGAGGGAAAATAGTGGAGTGATCTTAAAATGACAGATGTGAGGTCGAAATGACAAGTGTTAGGGGGGAATGAGAGGAGTGAGGGAGAAAATGAGAGATGTGAGGGGGAAAATTAAAGATGTGATTGGGAAAATGAGAGGCGTGATGGGAAAATAAGAGAAGTGACGTGCTATAACTAACCACAGATATTTACTATGCCCAGGCAACGCTGGGCTCTTCAGCTAGTGTATATATATATATATATATATTGCTGAATGTGTGTATGTGTGTATGTCCGGGATTGGCATCTGCACCATCGCAGCTACAGCCACAAAATTTTGCACAGTCACACGTCTGGACCCCAAGAGCGTCATAGGCTATGTTGTGAGGCGAAATTTTAACCCCGCGCGTTCCGATTCACCAAACAATTTTGCCCATATCTACATAATGGGGAAAAAGTGAAAGGAAAAGTGTTGGAGGCAAATTGACATCTGCCAGATGTGAACAAGGGGGACTTAAAGAGTGAGAGCGATGGCGCCAAAGAGTATATACCGTACAGTTGCTAAGGTGGGGCCCCGACATGGGATACTCACCACACACGGGGATATGAACACACACAAAATGCGCCACACACTACCATGTGCTTGAACACATATACCACCCTCAGCACACATTTCACCACACATACACCAACCTCGCCACATAAAAGTCGAAACACAAAAGTCGACGCTGAAAACTTGCCACGCGCAAACCTCGCCACATGCATAACTAGGCTCACGCAAAACTCGCCACACGTGCAAAACTCACCTCATGGAAAACTTGCCACACGCAAAACTTGCACATACTCAAAACGCACCACACATAAAAGTCGCCACGCGCAAAACTCACCATGTGCAAAACTTGCTGCACACAACTTGCTACACTAACCTGTCACATGCAACTCGACACACAAAAAGTTGCTACACGCATTTCGCCACACAAAACTCATCTCACAAAAGTCGCTACATGCATGTAGCCACATGCAACTCAACACACACAACTTGACACATGAAACTCGCCCTAAAACACACACAAGCCTGGTATTATCCTTCAAAAATAAAATCTGATTAATAAGCAGACAAACCACAAGAGCAACAACTGTACCATATAGGAAATACGGCAGCTGTCAGTCACATGACCTGTCTATTATGTGTATGTGTGAGCTAATACAGTCATGGCCAAAAGTATTAACACCCCTGCAATTCTGTCAGATAATACTCGGTTTCTTCCTGAAAATGATTGCAATCACAAATTCTTTGGTATTATTATCTTCATTTAATTTGTCTTAAATGAAAAAAACACAAAAAGAATGGTCCTAAAGCCAAATTGGATATAATTCCGCACCAAACATAAAAAAGGGGGTGGACAAAAGTATTGGCACTGTTCGAAAAATCATGTGATGCTTCCCTAATTTGTGTAATTAACAGCACCTGTAACTTACCTGTGGCACCTAACAGGTGTTGGCAATAACTAAATCACACTTGCAGCCAGTTGACATGGATTAAAGTTGACTCAACCTCTGTCCTGTGTCCTTGTGTGTACCACATTGAGCATGGAGAAAAGAAAGACCAAAGAACAGTCTGAGGACTTGAGAAACCAAATTGTGAGGAAGCATGAGCAATCTCAAGGCTACAAGTCCATCTCCAAAGACCTGAATGTTCCTGTGTCTACCGTGTGCAGTGTCATCAAGAAGTTTAAAGCCCATGGCACTGAGGCTAACCTCCCTAGATGTGGATGGAAAAGAAAAATTGACAAGAGATTTCAACGCAAGATTGTGCGGATGTTGGATAAAGAGCCTAGACTAACATCCAAACAAGTTCAAGCTGCCCTGCAGTCCGAGGGTACAACAGTGTCAACCCGTACTATACGTTGGCGTCTGAATGAAAAGGGACAGTATGGTAGGAGACCCAGGAAGACCCCACTTCTTACCCCGAGACATAAAAAAGCCTGGCTGGAGTTTGCCAAAACTAACCTGAAAAAGCCAAAAACGTTTTGGAAGAATGTTCTCTGGTCAGATGAGACAAAAGTAGAGCTTTTGGGGCAAAGGCATCAAAATAGAGTTTACAGGACAAAAAAAGAGGCATTCAAAGAAAAGAACACGGTCCCTACAGTCACACATGGCGGAGGTTCCCTGATGTTTTGGGGTTGCTTTGCTGCCTCTGGCACTGGACTGCTTGACCGTGTGCATGGCATAATGAAGTCTGAAGACTACCAACAAATTTTGCAGCATAATGTAGGGCCCAGTGTGAGAAAGCTGGGTCTCCCTCAAAGGTCATGGGTCTTCCAGCAGGACAATGACCCAAAACACACTTCAAAAAGCACTAGAAAATGGTTTGAGAGAAAGCATTGGAGACTTCTGAGGTGGCCAGCAATGAGTTCAGACCTGAATCCCATAAAACACATGTGGATAGATCTAAAAATGGCAGTTTGGAGAAGGCACCCTTCAAATATCAGAGACCTGGAGCAGTTTGCCAAAGAAGAATGGTCTAAAATTCCAACAGAGCATTGTAAGAAACTCATTGATGGTTACCGGAAGCAGTTGGTCGCAGTTATTTTGGCTAAAGGTTGTGCAACCAAGTATTAGGCTGAGGGTGCCAATACTTTTGTCTGGCCCATTTTTGGAGTTTTGTGTGAAATGATCAATGTTTTGCTTTTTGCTTCATTCTCTTTTGTGTTTTTTCATTTAAGACAAATTAAATGAAGATAATAATACCAAAGAATTTGTGATTGCAATCATTTTCAGGAAGAAACTGAGTATTATCTGACAGAATTGCAGGGGTGTTAATACTTTTGGCCATGACTGTATATACTACAGGTACATACTATATACAGGGGAGATGACACACATGTATATACTATATACAGGAGGAGATGACACACAGGTATATACTATATACAGGGGAGATGACACACACATATATACTATATACAGGGGAGATGACACACAGGTATATACTATATACAGGAGGAGATGACATACAGGTATATACTATATAAAAGAGGAGATGACACATAGGTATATAAAGGAGGAGATGACATACAGCAGGCTATACTATATATAGTATATATACTATATACTATATACAGGGGAGATGACATACAGGTATATACTATATACAGGAGGAGATGACATACAGCAGGTATATACTATGTACAGGAGGTGATGACATACAGCAGGCATATTCTATATACAGGGGAGATTACATACAGGTATATACTATAATAATAATAATAATCTTTATATAGCGCTAACATATTCCGCAGCGCTTTACAGTTTGCATACATTATCATCGCTGTCCCCGATTGGGCTCACAATCTAGAATTCCTATCAGTATGTCTTTGGAATGTGGGAGGAAACCGGAGTGCCCGGAGGAAACCCACGCAAACACGGAGAGAACATACAAACTCTTTGCAGATGTTGTCCTGGGTGGGATTAGAACCCAGGACCTCAGCGCTGCAAGGCTGTAGTGCTAACCACTGCGCCACCGTGCTGCCCACGGAGATGACCTACAGGTGTATACTATATATAAGGGAGATGACAAACATGTATATACTGAGGGGAAAATGAGGTGTGAGGTGAAAATGAAAAGGTGTGAGTGCAAAATGAGAGGAGTGAGGGAAAATAGTGGAGTGATCGGAAATTGACAGATGTGAGGTCGAAATGGCAAGTGTTAGGGGGAATGAGAGGAGTGAGGGGGAAAATGAGAGGAGTGGGGGGAAATGAGAGGTGTAAGGGAGAAAATGAGAGATTTGAGGGGGAAAATGAGAGGCAACACCGGGCTCTTCAGCTAGTATATGTATATATATATATATATATATATATACATATATATATATATATATATATATATATATATATTATGCCTTGCGAAAGTATTAGGCCCCCTGGAACTTTTCAACCTTTTCTCACATATCATTCTTCAAACATAAGGATACCAAATGCAAATTTTTGGTGAAGAATCAACAAGTGGAACACAATTGTGAAGTTGAACGAAATTTATTGGTTATTTAAAATTTTTGTGGAAAATCAAAAACTGAAAAGTGGGGCGTCCAATATTATTCGGCCCCTTCAACTTAATACTTTGTTGCGCCACCTTTTGCTGCGATTACAGCTGCAAGTCGCTTGGGGTATGTCTCTATCAGTTTTGTACATCGAGAGACTAAAATTCTTGCCCATTCTTCCTTGGCAAACCACTCGAGCTCAGTGAGGTTTGATGGAGATCGTTTGTGGAAAGAACTGAAAAACTGCTGTTCACAGATTCTTGATTGCATTGAGGTCTTTACTTTGACTTGGCCATTCTAACACCTGGATATGTTTATTTGTGAACCATTCCATTGTAGATTTTTCTTTATGTTTGGGATCATTGTCTTGTTGGAAGACAAATCTCCGTCCCAGTCTCAGGTCTTTTGCAGACTCCAACAGGTTTTCTTCAAGAATGGTCCTGTATTTGGATCCATCCATCTTTCCATCAATTTTAACCATCTTCCCTGTCCCTGCTGAAGAAAAGCAGGCCCAAACCATGATGCTGCCACCACCATGTTTGACAGTAGGGATGGTGTGTTCAGGGTGATGAGCTGTGTTTCCTTTACGCCAAACTGTTGTGAATTCTGTTGTCGAGCTCCCTCCTGTGGTCATGAATGGTACTTCGGTGAGTTCAGTCCGTGGGCTCCCTCTGGTGGCTGTGAGTGGAGCTGCTGCTTCTGAAGTTCCTTACACAGGTGACGTGGTTTATCCTTTGGTTGGCTTCTCTATTTAACTCCACTCAGATCGTTTCTCCATGCCAGCTGTCAATGTTTTAGCATTGGTTCAGTTCGCTCCTGGATCTGTCTGGTGTCCTGTCTTCTCCTGCAGAAGCTAAGTTCCTGATTGTTATTATTGTTCTTGTTTCTTTGTCCAGCTGGTTATCTTGATTTTGTCTTGCTAGCTGGAAGCTCTGGGATGCAGGGTGGCACCCCCGCACCGTGAGTCGGTGCGGATGACCCTTTTGCACACTCTGTGTGGTCTTTTGTAGGTTTTTGTGCTGACCGCAAAGATTCCTTTCCTATCCTCTGTCTATTTAGTTAGTCGTGCCTCCCTTTGCTGAAACCTCTCTCATTTCTGCGTTTGTGACTTTCATCTTTACTCACAGTCATTACATGTGGGGGGCTGCCTATTCCTTTGGGGAATTTCTCTGAGGCAAGGTAGGCTTTATTTTCTTCTCTAGGGCTAGCTAGCGCTTAGGCTGTGACGAGGCGCCTAGGGAGCGTCAGGAGCGCTCCACGGCTATTTCTAGTGTGTGCGATAGGATTAGGGCTTGCGGTCAGCAGAGCTCCCACATCCCAGAGCTCGTCCTGTATGAGTTTAACTATCAGGTCGGGTGCTCCTAACCACCAGGTCATAACAGTACAGCTGGCCCAAAGTATTAATGCATCTCAATAGAGGGATAAGAGAAGTTCTGAGACCATTTTTTTTTCTTTGCACTGTGTTTTGTCTTTCTTTTCCCTTAGACCTTTGGGTGGTTCAGGACACAGGTGTAGAGATGGAAATTCAAGGTCTGTCCTCTTGTGTGGATCATCTCACTGCAAGGGTACAAAACATTCAAGATTTTGTGGTTCAGAATCCGATGTTAGAGCCTAGAAATCCTACTCCTGATTTATTTTCTGGAAATAGATCTAAGTTTCTGAATTTCAAAAATAATTGTAAACTGTTTCTAGCTTTGAAACCACGCTCCTCTGGTGACCCCGCTCAACAAGTAAAAATCATTATTTCTTTATTACGTGGTGACCCTCAAGACTGGGCATTTTCCCTTGCGCCAGGAGATCCTGCATTGCGTGATGTTGATGCGTTTTTTCTGGCGCTAGGATTGCTTTACGATGAACTAAATTCTGTGGTTCAGGCAGAGAAAATCTTGCTGGCTTTGTGTCAGGGTCAGGATGAGGCGGAGGTGTACTGTCAGAAGTTTAGAAAGTGGTCTGTGCTTACTCAGTGGAATGAATGTGCCCTGGCGGCAATTTTCAGAAAGGGTCTTTCTGAAGCCCTTAAGGATGTCATGGTGGGATTTCCTATGCCTGCTGGTCTGAATGAGTCTATGTCTTTGGCTATTCAGATCGGTCGACGCTTGCGTGAGCGTAAATCTGTGCACCATTTGGCGGTATTATCTGAGCATAAACCTGAGCCTATGCAGTGCGATAGGACTTTGACCAGAGTTGAACGGCAAGAACACAGACGTCAGAATGGGCTGTGTTTCTACTGTGGTGATTCCACTCATGCTATCTCTGATTGTCCTAAGCGCACTAGGGGTCAGTATTGGGACCTGTTCTCTTCAACATATTCATTAATGATCTGGTAGAAGGTTTACACAGTAAAATATCGATATTTGCAGATGATACAAAACTATGTAAAGCAGTTAATACAAGAGAAGATAGTATTCTGCTACAGATGGATCTGGATAAGTTGGAAACTTGGGCTGAAAAGTGGCAGATGAGGTTTAACAATGATAAATGTAAGGTTATACACATGGGAAGAAGGAATCAATATCACCATTACACACTGAATGGGAAACCACTGGGTAAATCTGACAGGGAGAAGGACTTGGGGATCCTAGTTAATGATAAACTTACCTGGAGCAGCCAGTGCCAGGCAGCAGCTGCCAAGGCAAACAGGATCATGGGGTGCATTAAAAGAGGTCTGGATACACATGATGAGAGCATTATACTGCCTCTGTACAAATCCCTAGTTAGACCGCACATGGAGTACTGTGTCCAGTTTTGGGCACCGGTGCTCAGGAAGGATATAATGGAACTAGAGAGAGTACAAAGGAGGGCAACAAAATTAATAAAGGGGATGGGAGAACTACAATACCCAGATAGATTAGCGAAATTAGGATTATTTAGTCTAGAAAAAAGACGACTGAGGGGCGATCTAATAACCATGTATAAGTATATAAGGGGACAATACAAATATCTCGCTGAGGATCTGTTTATACAAAGGAAGGTGACGGGCACAAGGGGGCATTCTTTGCGTCTGGAGGAGAGAAGGTTTTTCCACCAACATAGAAGAGGATTCTTTACTGTTAGGGCAGTGAGAATCTGGAATTGCTTGCCTGAGGAGGTGGTGATGGGGAACTCAGTCGAGGGGTTCAAGAGAGGCCTTGATGTCTTCCTGGAGCAGAACAATATTGTATCATACAATTATTAGGTTCTGTAGAAGGACGTAGATCTGGGTATTTATTATGATGAGAATATAGGCTGAACTGGATGGACAAATGTCTTTTTTCGGCCTTACTAACTATGTTACTATGTTACTATGTTACTAAGCGGTTCGCTAGGTCTGCCACCATTGGTACGGTACAGTCAAAATTTCTTTTGTCCATTACCTTGATCTGCTCTTTGTCATCTTATTCTGTCATGGCATTTGTGGATTCAGGCGATGCCCTGAATTTGATGGACTTGGAGTATGCTAGGCGTTGTGGGTTTTTCTTGGAGCCCTTGCAGTGTCCTATTCCATTGAGAGGAATTGATGCTACGCCTTTGGCCAAGAATAAGCCTCAGTACTGGACCCAGCTGACCATGTGCATGGCTCCTGCACATCAGGAGGTTATTCGCTTTCTGGTGTTGCATAATCTGCATGATGTGGTCGTGTTGGGGTTGCCATGGCTACAAGTCCATAATCCAGTATTAGATTGGAAATCCATGTCTGTGTCCAGCTGGGGTTGTCAGGGGGTACATGGCGATGTCCCATTTCTGTCTATTTCGTCATCCACCCCTTCTGAGGTTCCAGAGTTCTTGTCTGATTACCGGGATGTATTTGATGAGCCCAAGTCCGATACCCTACCTCCGCATAGGGATTGTGATTGTGCTATCGATTTGATTCCTGGTAGTAAATTCCCAAAAGGTCGACTGTTTAATATATCTGTGCCTGAGCACGCCGCTCTGTGAAGTTACGTGAAGGAGTCCTTGGAGAAGGGGCATATTCGCCCGTCATCGTCACCATTAGGAACAGGGTTCTTTTTTGTGGCCAAGAAGGATGGTTCGCTGAGACCTTGTATAGATTACCGCCTTCTAAATAAGATCATGGTTAAATTTCAGTACCCCTTGCCGTTGTTATCTGACTTGTTTGCTCGGATTAAGGGGGCTAGTTGGTTCACCAAGATAGATCTTCGAGGGGCGTATAATCTGGTGCGTATTAAGCGAGGCGATGAATGGAAAACTGCATTTAATACGCCCGAGGGCCATTTTGAGTATCTAGTAATGCCATTCGGACTTGCCAATGCTCCATCAGTGTTTCAGTCCTTTATGCATGACATCTTCCGAGAGTACCTGGATAAATTCCTGATTGTGTACTTGGATGACATTTTGATCTTCTCGGATGATTGGGAGTCTCATGTGAAGCAGGTCAGAACAGTGTTTCAGGTCCTGCGTGCTAATTCTTTGTTTGTGAAGGGATCAAAGTGTCTCTTTGGTGTTCAGAAGGTTTCATTTTTGGGGTTCATCTTTTCCCCTTCTACTATCGAGATGGACCCTGTTAAGGTCCAAGCCATCCATGATTGGACTCAGCCGACATCTCTGAAAAGTCTGCAAAAGTCCGTGGGTTTTGCTAATTTTTATCGTCGCTTCATCTGCAATTTTTCTAGTATTGCTAAACCATTGACCGATTTGACCAAGAAGGGTGCTGATGTGGTCAATTGGTCTTCTGCTGCTGTGGAAGCTTTTCAAGAGTTGAAGCGTCGTTTTTCTTCTGCCCCTGTGTTGTGTCAACCAGATGTTTCGCTTCCATTCCAGGTCGAGGTTGATGCTTCTGAGATTGGAGCAGGGGCTGTTTTGTCACAGAGAGGTTCTGGTTGCTCAGTGATGAAACCATGCGCTTTCTTTTCCAGGAAGTTTTCGCCTGCTGAGCGAAATTATGATGTGGGCAACCGAGAGTTGCTGGCCATGAAGTGGCATTCGAGGAGTGGCGTCATTGGCTTGAAGGAGCTAAGCATCGCGTGGTGGTATTGACTGATCATAAGAACTTGACTTATCTCGAGTCTGCCAAGCGGTTGAATCCTAGACAGGCTCGTTGGTCGCTGTTTTTTGCCCATTTTGACTTTGTGATTTCGTACCTTCCGGGCTCTAAAAATGTGAAGGCGGATGCTCTGTCTAGGAGTTTTTTGCCCGACTCTCCGGGTTTATCTGAGCCGGCGGGTATTCTCAAAGAGGGAGTAATTGTGTCTGCCATCTCCCCTGATTTGCGGCGGGTGCTGCAAAAATTTCAGGCAAATAAAACCTGATCGTTGCCCAGCGGAGAAACTGTTTGTCTCTGATAGGTGGACGAATAAAGTTATCTCTGAGGTTCATTGTTCGGTGTTGGCTGGTCATCCTGGAATCTTTGGTACCAGAGAGTTAGTGGCTAGATCCTTTTGGTGGCCATCTCTGTCGCGGGATGTGCGTTCTTTTGTGCAGTCCTGTGGGATTTGTGCTCGGGCTAAGCCCTGCTGTTCTCGTGCCAGTGGGTTGCTTTTGCCCTTGCCGGTCCCGAAGAGGCCTTGGACACATATCTCTATGGATTTTATTTCAGATCTTCCCGTCTCTCAAAAAATGTCAGTCATTTGGGTGGTTTGTGATCGCTTCTCTAAGATGGTCCATTTGGTACCCTTGTCTAAATTACCTTCCTCCTCTGATTTGGTGCCATTGTTCTTCCAGCATGTGGTTCGTTTACATGGCATTCCAGAGAATATCGTTTCTGACAGAGGTTCCCAGTTTGTTTCGAGGTTTTGGCGAGACTTTTGTGCTAGGATGGGCATTGACTTGTCTTTTTCCTCGGCTTTCCATCCTCAGACTAATGGCCAGACCGAACGAACCAATCAGACCTTGGAAACATATCTGAGATGCTTTGTTTCTGCTGATCAGGATGACTGGGTGTCCTTTTTGCCTTTGGCTGAGTTCGCCCTTAATAATCGGGCCAGCTCGGCTACCTTGGTTTCGCCGTTTTTCTGCAACTCTGGGTTCCATCCTCGTATCTCTTCAGGGCAGGTTGAGTCTTCGGACTGTCCTGGTGTGGATACTGTGGTGGACAGGTTGCAGCAGATTTGGACTCATGTAGTGGACAATTTGACCTTGTCCCAGGAGAAGGCTCAACGTTTCGCTAATCGCAGACGCTGTGTGGGTCCCCGACTTCATGTTGGGGATTTGGTTTGGTTATCTTCTCGTCATATTCCTATGAAGGTTTCCTCTCCTAAGTTTAAACCTCGTTTCATTGGTCCGTATAGGATTTCTGAGGTTCTTAGTCCTGTGTCTTTTCGTCTGACCCTTCCAGATTCTTTTTCCATTCACAACGTATTCCATAGGTCATTGTTGCGGAGATACGTGGCACCTATGGTTCCATCTGTTGATCCTCCTGCCCCGGTTTTGGTGGAGGGGGAGTTGGAGTATATTGTGGAGAAGATTTTGGATTCTCGTGTTTCGAGACGGAAACTCCAGTATATGGTTAAGTGGAAGGGTTATGCTCAGGAAGATAATTCCTGGGTCTTTGCCTCTGATGTCCATGCTCCCGATCTTGTTCGTGCCTTTCATATGGCTCATCCTGGTCGTCCTGGGGGCTCTGGTGAGGGTTCGGTGACCCCTCCTCAGGGGGGGGTACTGTTGTGAATTCTGTGGCAGAGCTCCCTCCTGTGGTCACAAGTGGTGCTTCGGCTGATTCTCTCTGTGAGCTTCCGTTGGTGGAGGAGAGTGGTACTGCGGCTTCTGAGTTTCCTTCCTCAGGTGATCTGGTGAAGTCGTTAGGTGCTGCTCTATTTAACTCCACCTAGTGCTTTGATCCTGGCCTCCAGTCAATGTTCTAGTATTGGACCTGTTTCCTCCTGGATCGTTCCTGTGGCCTGCTGCTCTGCATAGCTAAGTTCCGCTTTGTTATTTTGTTTGCTGCTTTTTTCTGTCCAGCTTGCTTATTTGTTTTTTTCTTGCTTGCTGGTAGCTCTGGGATGCAGAGTGTGTACCTCCGTGCCGTTAGTTCGGTACGGAGGGTCTTTTTGCCCCTTTGCGTGGTTGTTTGTAGGGTTTTGTGTTGACCGCAAAGTTACCTTTCCTATCCTCGCTCTGTTTAGTAAGTCGGGCCTCACTTTGCTAAATCTATTTCATCTCTACGTTTGTCTTTTCATCTTAACTCACAGTCATTATATGTGGGGGCTGCCTTTTCCTTTGGGGTATTTCTCTGAGGCAAGGTAGACTTATTTTCTATCTTCAGGCTAGCTAGTTTCTCAGGCTGTGCCGAGTTGCATAGGGAGCGTTAGGCGCAATCCACGGCTGCCTCTAGTGTGGTTGGAGAGGATTAGGGATTGCGGTCAGCAGAGTTCCCACGTCTCAGAGCTCGTTCTATGTTTTTGGGTTATTGTCAGATCACTGTATGTGCTCTGACTTCTATGTCCATTGTGGTGCTGAATTACCTCATCATAACACTGGGGGCTCTGGTGAGGGTTCGGTGACCCCTCCTCAAGGGGGGGGGGTACTGTTGTGAATTCTGTTGTCGAGCTCCCTCCTGTGCTCATGAATGGTACTTCGGTGAGTTCGGTCCGTGGGCTCCCTCTGGTGGCTGTGAGTGGAGCTGCTGCTTCTGAAATTCCTTACACAGGTGACGTGGTTTATCCTTTGGTTGGCTTCTCTATTTAACTCCACTCAGATCGTTTCTCCATGCCAGCTGTCAATGTTTTAGCATTGGTTCAGTTCGCTCCTGGATCTGTCTGGTGTTCTGTCTTCTCCTGCAGAAGCTAAGTTCCTGATTGTTATTATTGTTCTTGTTTCATTGTCCAGCTGGTTATCTTGATTTTGTCTTGCTAGCTGGAAGCTCTGGGATGCAGGGTGGCACCCCCGCACCGTGAGTCGGTGCGGAGGACCCTTTTGCACACTCTGCGTGGTCTTTTGTAGGTTTTTGTGCTGACCGCAAAGATTCCTTTCCTATCCTCTGTCTATTTAGTTAGTCGTGCCTCCCTTTGCTGAAACCTATCTCATTTCTGCGTTTGTGACTTTCATCTTTACTCACAGTCATTACATGTGGGGGGCTGCCTATTCCTTTGGGGAATTTCTCTGAGGCAAGGTAGGCTTTATTTTCTTTATAAAAAATAGAAAAATGTAGGCGCGCACTTACCCTGTTGCGGTGAATATCACTTTATTTGGACATAATAACAAACGAAAAGCAGGGAGGGATGGAGTCAGCTACGGACAACGGCCGTTTCGTGCTCCACGGCACTTCAACGGGTCCTAGCGCTGAGTGGAAAAGGGGAGTGTTTTATAGACCCATCCGAGTCTCAAACTCCTCCCCTGGGACTCAAAACATAAACAATGTTACATTTAAAACAATTTTGCATTAAAAACAACGAAACATTAAAACAGCCCACACCAAGAACTACAAACTAAACCGAATTTGACATTTAGAACTAAATAATGAAACAGTTTACAAGAAGACCGATATGTCGACCATATCATTTAAACCAGACGGTCCTGCTGCGTCTGTGCGCAGGATCCATCTGGCTTCTCTACGTAGTAAGAGGCGGCACAAGTCTCCTCCCCCCTCTGGTAATGAAACTCGTTCCAGACCAGCGAACCTCAACACCTGAGTGTTTCCTGCATGGTGAGTACGGAGGTGATCTATTAACCTCGGAGCTCCCTTCCCTGTGCAAATGGAATAAAAATGCTCCCTGATACGAACGAACAAAGGGCGAATCGTCTTACCGATATAGAAATGTCTACATGGGCAAAACAGAATGTAGACAACGTGGGTAGTCCTGCAGGAAATAAAGTCTCGTACCAGATGTTGTATGTGTCCCACTCTAACACTGTTACCTGTATGATGATACTTACAAAAATTGCAGCCCCCGCACTTAAAGTTACCTTTGGGGATACTGTCCATAAGCCAATTGTTTCTACTGGTCACAAAGCGATTGCGGACTATGCTGTCTCTAATGTTTCTACTCCGACGACTAGCAAAAAGGGGTCCCCTATCTACTATCTCTTTGAGATCATTATCTTGTCGCAGGATCTGGCAATTCCTGCGTATGACTGTTCTGATGTGATTATCCAGCGGGTCATATTTAAAACTAAAAACGAACTTTTTTTCTTCTTGTCTTTTTTTGGGAGAAATGGAGATTTCTGTGGCAACCGCTTTATCATAGGCAGTATTCAAAACGGAAGGGGGGTAACCTCGCTTCTTGAATCTACCGATCAAATCGACTGACTGCTGCACAAACCCCGTAGGATTGCTATTGATTCTTTTTACCCTGAGAAGTTGACTATAAGGCAGGGATTGTTTCATATATGGCGGATGAGCACTATTGTAGTGTAATAAAGAATTGGATGCCGAAGGTTTTCGATACACTTCGGTGGAGATGCCCCTATCATCAATATGTAACTTGACATCCAGAAAAACCAAGCTGGTACCTCCAAATTGCGAGGTAAAACCCATGTTCATGGTGTTGGATGTCCCCAGGTACCTCACAAAATCAGTGAAGGCATCCTGGTGTCCATCCCACACCATGAACATGTCGTCGACATACCTAGCATAAAGCCTGATATGCCGAAGAAACGGGTTTTTATTGGAATAAATATATTCCTCCTCAAACCTCGCAAGAAAGAGGTTGGCCAGGGTACATGCGACGGGGGTACCCAGGCTTTATGCTAGGTATGTCGACGACATGTTCATGGTGTGGGTGGGGCAACTCGGCGGTCATTCCATAGGCACTGGATCATGTGTTGGCTCATGTGTGCCAGGCTGCCCATAGACAACGACAAGCTGTTCTCGTGGGAGGTATATCGTCTGGGTACTCTGTATCCCCTCAGCCATGCTCCAGTGATGCCCGTGAGCTGATCTGAGTGTCACCCTGCTGTGAAAACAGTTGTTCCTCCTCTCACACCTCCCCCTTATCATCATCATCCTCACAAACTGTCCCCTGGCTGTACAGTTGAGTTCCTGCCGATGTTGGGACAGTAACCCACCCTCCAAGCCATGTGTGGACAACAAGCCAGATAATGTTGTGAATTGGTTTTGCTTCTTCTGCATCTCTACCTCCTGTGCCACCACGTCATCCGTGAATTGTTTTTTTCCAGCAGGCATATAAGTGGTATAGTAACGCTGATGATTACATCATCAGCACTGGCCATATTGGTGGAATATTCAAAGCAGTGCAACATAGTAACATCGTTATTAAGGTTGAAGGAAGACTTTAAGTCCATCTACTTAAATCCAAAGCCTAACCTAGCATGCCCTAGCATGTTGATCCAGAGGAACAACATGGCACACACATCCTGCTTGGAGGCCCACTCATTGATGGTGAATAGTGATGAGCGAGTATACTCGTTGCTCGGGTTATCCAGAGCACGCTTGGGTTATCCAGAGCACGCTCGGGTGGTCTCCGAGTATTTGTGACTGCTCGGAGATTTAGTTTTTGTTGATACAGCTGCATGAATTATGGCTGCTAGCCAGCCTGAGTACATGTGGTGGTCGCCTGGTTGCTAGCGGATCCCCACATGTAATCAAGCTATCTAGTAGCCAAAAATCATGCAGCTGCGGCAAGGAAAACTAAATCTCCAAGCAGTTACAAATATTCGAAGACCCCTGGGAAAACCCGACCAACGAGTATACTCACTCATCACTAGTGGTGAAGTGATGTTGTTCTGCAGAATGACTCAGCCGTACGTGCTGCAGCTATTGCCTGCTGTTGTTTGCACAGTTTCTCCAGCATATTCAAGATGGAGTTCCACCTTGTTGGTATGTTGTATATCAGCCGGTGACCGGGAGCAGAAGTGACGCTGCAACGCAGACAGGCGAGCAGCAACAGGATGAGAACGCCGAACATGCGCACAAATTCCTTGCACTTTCAGCAGCAGCTGTTCCATCATGTGTGATTAGTTTTTCAGGAAGCTCTGCAGCACCAAGTATAGTACATGCGCCAGGAAAGAGATGTGCATCAAACTGAGAGCTGCTTTGAGATTTCACCCGTCATTGCACACCACAGGCTGTGCCTGAGGTTCACTGGCACCAACCACTTATCTGTCTGCTGTTTGGTCCCAGCCCACAGCTCCTGTGCATTGTGAGATTTGTCCCTCAAACAGAAAAGCCTGCTGTCATTTCCCCCAGCTGTGTTCAAGTTGGTGGTGTAGTTCTTCCTGTCTACGAATGTGGAGGAAGAAAAGTAGGAGGAGGCAACCTTGACAGATAAACGTCCAACACTACTAGGTGGTGGTAGGACATGAGTTAGAACGCCTGCTGACTCTGCCCCAGCTGCCACTTCATGTACCCCCTGGGCAGAAATGGAACGTCCCTGGCCATACTTACTGGTCCACATATTGGTGGTTATGTGAACCTCGCCACTTATGGCGTTGCACAGTGCACACTTGATTTGGTCCGCAACATGTTTGTGCTGGGCAGGCATAGCCCCAGTGGCGGTTGGGAGCAATGTACTGGGGGACAGTCACTGACATCAGTTTTTTACAACTGAACATCTCGACCAGAAAAAATGGCAGCATTTCAGAGCCTAGTAATTTGGAAATGCGATCATACAGGACAATGGTTCATAGGTGGCTAGTTTGGTATCTCAACTTTCTTTTGAGGATTTGGAGGATGGGAAGCTGAACATTTCCATGGGATGGTGTGGTGATGCTTGGTGACACTGGGTGGTGGTGGTGGTGATGATGCTGTCATATCCTCTCTTTGTGGGAAAGCAGGCCGCCCTGTTGATCGTGAGCAGGAGAAAGAGGTTGAGACCGTAGGAAAAGTGGTAGCAAAAGGAAACCCAGATCTGTCATGCTTTTTAAGGTGTACACTCCACTGCACCTCATGCTTGGAATTCAAATGCCTTGTCATACAGGTCATGCTCAGGTTCAGAACATTTATGCCTCGTTTCAGTGTCAGCTGGCACAGAGTGCAAACCACCTGTCACTTGTTGGCAGCACATTCCCTAAAGAAATGCCACGCCAAAAAGTTCTTTTGTTCTGGCTTTGGTGTGCTTATTTCAGCGGCGCAGTGGAAAGTAGCAGCCAATGTACTGGCAAGGGGCTGCCCACTGTGCCCTTGCGCCCTTGCTCCCTCTTTTGTTATGCTTTGTGGCAGCGTGGCCACCTCCTCTTTCTCTGAACTACGCACATCACTAGGATGGCCTCTGCTCCAAGAGGGGTCTAGAACATCATCATCCCACGCATCATCTTCCACCAACTCCTTAATCCTGCCTTCCTTGTCGTTCTGCACACTGCAGAAAGATGATGAAATTGGCAACCGAGTTTTATCATCATCTGACATGTGCTGCGGTAGTCCACTCACCGTGTGCACTAGCCCTCCCACGTACTCATCATTCAACCTAACAAGTGGTTGGGCATCAGTGCACTCAGTCTCTTCCACTTATGGAGCAGGGGCAGAGGGATGGGCCATAGAACCCCAGCCAGTGGAGTCATCAAAAAGCAGAATAGACTGCTGCATAACTTAGGGCTCAGACTGCTTGGCTGATTTAGAAGGGGATGAATTGGAAGCTGGATGACCATGGTCCTCTGGTGCAAACTGCGTACTTTCTGCAGTGGAGCGGGTGGAAGATAATGTGAAAGAACTGGAGCCACTCTCAGCCATCTAACATCTTTTCAACATATTGTGGCCTCACCATTTGTGCAGTGGTATTCAGGCCTAGAAATGATGAATAACTTCCTGTCATCTGCGTGCACCAGACAAAGGTGTAGTATTTGGGCACATAGCATGTACAGAACAACCACATCCTCTCCCTGCATCAGCTACACCACTGCCACCATCAGCAGCTACACCAGCACCACCACGGCCAAGACCACGTCCCTTATTTGATGCTCTCCTCATTTTTAGAAGTTGATTTTCTAAAGACTACTAGCAGAGACATGGCAGAAGAGTAGATTTATTTATTTGCAATAGTACTAGAAAAAACACAGTGGTCCTGAAAAATTGTTTCTTTGGCCCAGAAATGTCAACTAGGCGACTGGTGTCAATTTTTTATTTCCCAGACTAATGAAAAACACACCAGTCCAGAAAATTCCTTTTGGGGCCTAGAAATGACAACGGGATAGCTGATGGGATATATTGATTTGCAGAACTGCTAGGAAACACACAGCGGTCCTGAAAAATTAATTATTTAGCCCACTAATGGCAATGAGACAACTGATACCAATTATTTATTGCTCAGACTACTAGAAAACACAGAGGATTAAATTAACAGTAATTTCACAGGTGGGGGGTGCAGGGTACACATGGCAGGTTTAAGGACATACCCCCACGGGCAGGGTATGCAGAAAACTAGGCTGCTTAAAGGACAGCATTCCCACAGGCGGGAGGGGGAGGGGGGTGCAGAGTACACACAGCCGTAGTAGCACAGTACTCTCACAGATATGGGTTGCAGAATACACACAGCTGCAGCCTTTCAACAAGCTTTATTAGACTGTCAAACCTGAACAGGAAACCAAAAATAGAGTAAAATATCTCTGTTCGGGTTTGGTTCCGGACACCAGGTGTCCAGCACAAAACCTGAACTTTTAAATTCACGTTCGCCCATCCCTACTCAGCATGTATCAAATGTCAATTCTGACATGCGCTCAGTAAGATCTTGTTACTGTGCAATATTCTTTTTAAAGCGCAGTGCCAGTGACTACAGTCACAGTTTTGGTTCAACCCTTTAGGGTTTCCCCCAGAACAAAGTATATTTTAATCAATAGATCTATTCATAAAAAAAAGTTCTACAATTGGATGTGTAAAAAAATAATGTTCCTGTGCTGAGATAATCTTATAAATGTGCCCCTGCTGTGTACTGTGTAATGGCTGTGTCTGACCGTGCTGGGACATGGTCTGATCATACCACATCTCTTTACCAGGAGAGGATGCAAAATAAGCATACAGACATACAGCAGGGGATCACAGCTGATTCTTTCTGTGAGGCAAAACATTTTATTACCTTTTTATAAGCAATGTTTAAATTCAAAGAAAGAAGCAGCTGTGATCCCCTGGTGTCCTGTCTGCATTCCCTCTTGTGTCCTCCCCTGCCCAGGAGCTGTGGTATGATCAGACCATGTCCCTGAATGGTCAGACACAGCCATTACACAGTACACAGCAGGGGTATATTTCTAAGATTATCTTATTATCTATTATTAACATTAACTTTGTTCACCGAAAAACCCATTTAAGAATACATTTAAATTGTACTAAGCAATAAATTGCAAAATCGCTCATTTTTACAAGTACTATCCAATAATATGCAACTGTGAAGATGGGAATAACATTATCAGATCTTGCATAGTCTCTTTGCTACTGATTTGTCCAAACTTCAAAAGGAAACCTGTCAGCAAGTTTTTAGACCCTAAACTAGCAATCTATGTAAAGCATCTGAAAGGCTGATTATGTCTATACCTTTGTATTATAAGCTCATTTCTATGTTTTTCTAGAAACGCAATGGTGAATGTTTATGCAAATGAACTTGCAAGTGCAGAGGGCTTGGTCTGCACTTACAGCTCTGCAGCCTTTCTCCATACTTGTCCTCCCGCCGCCGCTAGCCAGATAACAGTGATGCGGGTATGCCAAAGAGAACCATATGCCAAAATTTATAAGAGTAGTTCGACAATCCAGGGTGAAGATGGCTCTGATTCATCAAAACCAGTGATTATCCCTCTGGAATTGATGCGGCGGTGTACTGGAGTTAGATGCTCTGACGAGTGGCATGTATCTCTGATATGGGACAAATTTATGACGAGCGGGGGTCACTAACCTCCCGCATCACCCCAGCTCTCCCCACTTTGTTGGAGCTGGGTGACAGTAAAACGAGAATGCCAAAAGTTGCAAAATTTTAGCGCTTTTTATACCAGAATTCTGCCATAAAAGTTTGATGAATCAAGACCAATGCATCAGTGCAGTAAGTAGTGGGCAGTTCAGTAAAGTAGTAGGACGAATCGGAGACCAGTAACGTTAAGGTTGCAGTGCCGACTACACATTACAATGGGGAAGAAGCAGAAAAAAAGTCAAACTTAGTCAATCAGGATTCAAATATAATAACGCAACTCACAGAAACCAATAAACCTTGCTAGGGAATACACCACCATGACAGTCATTCGGGCCTCAGCCTTTAATTCTCATTTAAAAGACTAGTTCAGACCAAGAGGCATAAGCCTGTAATTGGCACTACATTCAGAGAGTGCAGTTGTTTATATATTTTATGCTTCATTGCTGAGAAAACATTGTAGTTAATTAGAATTCCTTCCTCCCCCAATACCTCCTTGGCAGCTCAGTTGGATGAAGTCCACAGAACAGAGGAATCAGCTATTCTTCGAATCAGATCTTACTGAAGAAACATGCCAAGACTCGTGTCTCTTGTTTGTAAACTCTGTCAAACAGTCACAATGAATTCATCCAACATAATAAATCTTAAGTGTTTTGAAGGTAAACAGTTCCACTTAATAGATTGTTATCTCAGAGTGAGCTGATGAAAGACGTCTATAGAAGTTTTCCAACCGAGCTCCTGAGTAATGTGAAAATTGTCAAGTACATCACACCTCTAATATGCAGTCTCAGCATAGACTTGAAGCATGCTCACTTTTCCCTCTCAACTGTAGCTACAGAAAGACAGAAAAGCACTTACTTCACGGGAGGACGAACTATATTTGAAATATATGGAGCCAAGAAAATGGGGAGGGTGGCGGGGCACAGACAGCTCCATAGATGCTTCTATGATCCCATTATATTTTAAAGGGAATCTGTCAACCCTTTGTACGTAAGATACTAAGCTCAAAAGTTTAAAAGGTTTATCCAGGACTAAACAATTTTTTACTATAAGCCAACGAACTAACACTGAGGTAGCTGCTAATTCCTGGCTGTTGTGCCCAGCGCCGATTTCTACCAGCACAGAACAGTCACAGGCCACTGCTGCCAGCAATTCAGCGGCTTCCGCTGACATCATGTCAACAGAGGAGTGGCTTCTCTTCCGCTCTTCACTGTTGACAGGGCGTAACTGCCAACATCATGCTGATTGACAGCTGGCTCATGACTGTCTAATTGTCAGCAGTCACGCCGCATCGATAGAGCAGCACAGAAGAGCTGCTTTGTTGACATGGAGCAGCTGAATCGCCAGCAGGAGCAGTTAGTGACCGCTTTGAACCGGCGTCTGGTAGAATGGTCACACACTTTTTTTGTGCTGAAAACACCCCTCTTGGCTTATACATGATTCATTGCCGGTGGGGTGGGGGGTGTGGGAGCAGAAGACATCATAATCACCCTCCCGGTGTCATCGCTGCATATCAGTCCCTGCATATCCGGTGCCAGCATCTCTCTTCCTGTTTTCCTTCCGTGCTCACATGGTACCGCTCATTAAAGTAATGAACATGTACGCGTCTCCACTCCCATAAGCGTGGAGCGCATATTCATTAATTTAATGAGCGGCACCACTGACCGCTCAGCACAGGAAGGAAGACAGGAAGAGAGATGCCGGTGCCCGAGATGCAGGGACTGATATGCAGCGATGACACCAGAAGGGTGAATAGGACTGGGGGAGGGTGAGCCATTCAATATTCACCTGCCCATGTCTGATTTAAACAGAAATGATCTATTATTTGTCCAAATTGTTTTCCAAGGGCATTTCCCTACAGTCAAAGAACCTAGCCTTCTCTTTAAATTTTTTTATTGTTTGCGCATTGGCGTGTTGGTCTCTTTTGAAAACTTTCTACATGTGGAAAACTACTTAGAACAAGCATGTCAGAGATTTTAATTTGACAGGACTTTCTTAACCCACAAATTCCTGATATCACAGTCCGGGAAGGTCATGAGTACCACCCGCTCTGATCAACGGAGAAGGCCACAGCCTGTTCGCATCACTAGGCCAGTTATCGGAAAACTAACGGTGAGCATATGGTCTATACACCTCCGGATTCCAACACCTGGAATATGTGTATACACCCTGGTACAGTCAGTGCTAACTCCACGATAACCACAGACTACTCGCTGCCACCACCAATACATCATTTGGACACAGTTACGGTAGCTTAGCTTATCACTCTGAGGGCTCCTTCTCACTTGCAAGAAATACAACCGAGTCTCGCAGGTTAAAACCCTGCTCTTTCGCCGGCACACCAGAGCAGAGCGTGTGGCCGCACAGCAATACATGGAGCTGCACTCTCCGCTCTGGAGTGCCGGCGCCAGAGCAGGGAATTAACCTGCGAGACTCGGATGTATTTCTCTCAAGTGAGAAGGAGCCCTTAGGCGTAGTTTACAGAACAGAAGGAACAGAACTATTAAATTTCTATATAATCCAAAGGGAGGTAGTATTTATGAAAAATATACAAAAGATTTCAGGAGAGAAGGACAGAGCTTCGCTTGAAGCCATCAGTAAACGGGGTCCCTACATATACGATATGTACAGTATGTCTCTGCAGATCATAATTGAGCTTGATCTTCTTTCAGACCCTGGGCCAGGTTGTAGGCTGGTCTCAACCCTTCAAGATTGTAGGAAATCACAACTTATGCAATAACTTCTCATAGTGGACCCATTCAATAACGTAGACCCATTCAAATGAATGATTTAAATAAATAATTAAAAAACAGCATGGGGACCCCTCCATTCTTGATAACCAACCTTGCAGAAGCTGAGAGCTGGAGGTTGTAGACGCCAGCTGTGAGTTTTGTCTGGTTGGTTAATAAAATAGGGGGGAACCCATGTCGGGTTTTTCAATCATCTATTTCACAACAATCGCAGCCAGCAGCTGTGGAATACCCCCATACTTCGCACCTGCTGTCACTGTTATTAGCGACAGCAGGTGTCGGATGATGGGGGTAACGGTCCCAAAATTCACCACCTGCTGTCGTTTGGACTTTAATATTACGCTCATCATTCTCCTCTGCTGACGACAGAGCAGAGGAGAATGAAGACAGCCGGCTTCAGCACCAGCCACCGGGGAACAGCGCTTACTGTAGCGTTCCTTCCCTGGCGGCTGTCCGTGTTGTACTGATGCAGCACATGGGTGGCACATGGTTGCCACTCGTAGTAAACACACGGACATGGATGTCTCCGGTACTGTCTTCTCCAGTACTGGAACTATACGGACATGTGAAACTGGCCTTACTATCAGTATTTTATCAGTAATTTTCACATATAGAAAAATAAAGAAAAATTGAAAAGCCTCTCCTATCCATTCCAGTGTTAATCACGGAGAGCTCGCGAATTGTACACTGATGGCATCCGTGCTCCGTCATTGATTTTCACGGACCCAAAGACCTGTTCTTTTGATCAAAAATGGACATTTCTCAGTGACATATGAATAGTCCCACAGATTATAATAAATACAAAAAAACACTGAGCAAGTACATGAAGAACAGACGTCTGAATGAGGCCTTACTATTATGTATCCTTTTGTTTTAACTAAGAATAAGTAAAATTTTACTAAATGAATACTTCAGCTATTTCATTACGTATAACCTGACCTGCATTTCTAATACATGTTTACATTTCTATCGTGTGCTTTATTAACCAGGAAATGAGGAAATACAAAAAAGATGGCAGGAAGCTGAAGACACCGCAGCTTGCACAACCTTTACTCTTGCTGAATAACAGCAGTGTTCTGAAGCCACTTGCAGGTAATCTGCTAGTTGTAAGTGCCTTGAAAAAGTATTCTTACCCTGTTTACTTTTTCACATTTTTTCAGTTTACACCCTCAAACTTTGTATTTTATTGGGATTTGCTGTAGTCTACCAACACAAATTAGCAAGTATTTGTGAAGTGTGAAGGAAATGATACATGGTTTTCTAAATATTTTTAAAATATACATCTTAAAATTGTGATGTGTAATTGTATTCAGTCCCCTTGACATTGATTCGTAGGATCCACTTTCTCTGCAATTACTGCTGCAAGTCTTTTGTTGTATGTCTCTACCAGCTTTGCACATATAAAGTCTCACATTTTTGCCGATTCTTCTTTGCAAACTAGCTCAACTTGTGTGAGATTGGACGGAGGCATATGTGAAGGGACGGCATGTCATCCCAGTGCACCCGGTGCCCTAGATAAACGGGGGCTCACATGCCGTTGGGGACACCAGCACACTATGGGGCCCATGAGTCGTGGGCCCACTCCCTCCGCATCGTTGTTTCAAATACTCATCTCTCCCTATTCCTGGCAGCTCTGCTATCTTTATTATCTTATGACTTGTGACGTTTATACACCCTCTGTGCCGAGCAATGCAGAAGGCCAGAAAATGGTGAGGAAACTGGAGCTGCACGGAACGAAAGAGGTAAGTATTTGATTATTTTTTTTTATGTACGGAGTATTATATGGGGCAAGTTATACTATATGGAGCACTATGTGGGTCAGTATTCTGTATGGAGCAATATATGGGGCCCTTTATTCTGTATGGAGCACTATCTGGGCAATTATTCTGTTTGGAGCATTATTTGGGGCCCATTATTCTTTATGGAGCAAAATTTGGAGCCAATAATGTATGAAGTATGTACTGTATGAAGGACTATGTAGTGCTCATAATATTGTGTGGAGGACTATGTGGTGTCCATAATACTGTATGGAAGACGTAATAGAAAATAAGTACTGGACACAGCAATAGATATATATCCAATTAAATATGCCAGTGTATATACAGCTCTGGCAAAAATTAAGAGACCACTGGAGCCCCCGCCAGGTTCTAGGGGTACTCGGTACCAGGTCCGGTACTTAAGGGAATGTGTCATGGCGGCGGTGACCCTGTCCGTGGCCCTGGGCATCCATTTAAGGGGAAGGTCTTTAAAGGGGTTGTGAAAATAATAAAAGTTTGTGATGCCACCTGTGGTGCTCGGTCAGGAGTACTTAAAGGGGTCCTCTGGGGCGATGGTACTTCAGCAAAGATGGTGACGCTTCCCACAGGTGAAGCTGGGTCCCCAGGGCTCCCGGTGTGTTTGGCTAGGATGGTGTTTTGCCAGAAGAAACAGAGGACATAGGATTACAGTCTCTTTACCTGGTGTACTGGTTGTAGTAAGCCACAGTCCAGGGTACCAGCAACAGGTGGTTGTGTGGTCTGGACAGCCTGGAGGCAGTAATGGATCCCTCTCCCAGGTGAGGTTTGTAAGCCTTCCTGCTCTCGCTCTTATGCGAAATCCTTGCTGCCTGCGCCTCCCTTACAAAGTCCTCTCTCTCCTGCCCTGGGAGAGTAACCTGTATGGTGGGCAGTGTGAGCCTTTTTACAGATTCTTTATCATGACCTGGGCTCTCTGTATACTGCGGCACCTTCAGGTGTGGGTGCGGACAGATGACTTGCAAGCCTCTGTCCTTCTGGTTCTGCTGTGAGACTTGAAGTACGACACAGCCTCGGGCTCCCAGTGCCCGGTTTCTGCGCTTCAGCTCAGAGGGTGCCCGGTCACAGTTCCCCTCCAAGCTCCTTTCTTCTCCTTTGTTTCTCCCCTCAAATGCTCACTATCACTGCAACCCTTCAGGTTCTCTTCCGTCTTGGAGCTGCAGCTTCACACGTGGCTGCACGGCTTTACTCTCTGCTCTCACTCTTCTCTCTTCCAACTCCTCTCCACAACTCACTCGATCAACTGTCTAACTCCTCCTCCAGACCAGAATATATATATATATATATATATATATCTATCTATCTGGGGAAGCTTCCCTGAATCCGGGTTCAGAGCGCCCCCTTCTGGCCTGGATTCAGAATGTGTTGCATGTAGGTGCTTTACCTGGTAAAGGGAATCCTCCTTCCCTCCAAGCATGACATCAATCTCCCCGAAAGGAAGACAACATCACTGTAACAACCGGTTACCTGGGGTGTTACACTACCACATCAAAACCGTGTCATGGGCGGCCCAATCTCCAGACCTGTACCCCATTGAAAACCTCTGGAATGTAAACAAGAGGATGATGGATAGTTACAAGCCATCAAACAAAGAAGAACATGCTTAAATTTTTGCGCCAGAAGCAGTGTGAAAGACTAGTGGAAAGCATGCCAAGACGCATGAAAGCTGTGATTGAAAATCATGGTTATTCCACAAAATATTGATTTCTGAACTCTTCCAGAGTTAAAACATTAGTATTGTTGTTTCTAAATGATTATGAACTTGTTTTCTTTGCATTATTTGATGTCTGAAAGCACTGTGGGTTTTGTTTTTAAATTTTGACCATTTCTCCTTTTCAGAAAAAAAAATACAACATTTATTGCTTGGAAATTTGGAGACATGTTGTCAGAAGTTTGTATAATAAATGAACAATTTACATTTTACTCAAAAAATACCTATAAAGAGAAAAATCGGACACACTGAACATTTTGCAGTGGTCTCTTAATTTTTGCCAGAGCTGTATTTCCTTATAAAATAGGTGACATACATCTGTTGGGTGGATGAATGGTAGACCAGTCGGAAAATTCATGGAAACCAAAAAAAAAGAGAAGCCGAACATGTGATCCAAGATAATACAGGACAAGAAAGTATAAAGATAAAAGAGGTGCCCGCACCTTTGAGATAGGGAGACAATACAGTATAAAATAAAATAAATTTAAAAGGCCACCTCCCAGGTAACAAATATGTACAATATAATCAAATTTTAAATATATATATATCCTATACTACTATGTGCAATAATATGCATAAAACATATATTAAATTGTATATATCATGCAGTACATAGATGTTTATAAATAACTAGATGGTGGCCCAATTCTAACACATCGGGTATTCTAGAATATTCATGTCCACATAGCATATTGGCCAGCCACGTAGTATATTGGCCAGCCACGTAGTATATTGCCCAGCTACGTAGTATATTGCCCAGCCACGTAGTATATTGCCTAGTCATGTAGTATATTGCCCAGTGACATAGTATATTGCCCAGCCACGTAGTATATTGCACAGCGACGTAGTATATGGAGCGCCCCCAGATGCAGGGCCGCGGGTTCCTCGGTACCGGTCCTCTCTGTCTCAGTTCTAGGGTTGTCACGGTGGCTGGACCCGGTCCGTGACCCTGCTAAGGGGAGCCCAATAAAAGAGGTGATGAAGGTCGGCTAAGGTTTCGTGACGCCACCTGTGGTATTCGGTCAGGTCGACCGACGCTGCTTGGGGTCCACTGGGGTGATGTGATGGCAGCTAGATGGTATATCTTCCCACAGGTGACGTATATCCCCAGGGCTTCCCAGTAGTGTAGGTGGCGATGGTGTGAGGTGCAGTCAATAACGAGGACACAGGGTTGCAGTCTCTTTACCTTTTACTGAAGACTTCGGGATCCGCAATCCAGAGCACTGTTAACAGGGCTGTCTGAGACCGGCCGGTCCAAAGGCACATCCAGAGTTCCCTTTGCAGGTGGAAATCAGTGCCTACCACTAGCGCCTGTGTGTTGTAGTTCTTCCCTGCTGAGCATTCGGCATAGTCCTCACAACTCTCGTGTTCGTTCTTTCTCTCTCTCTCTCTGTCCCCCAAGTTTATCTGGATAGGACGCTCCCGTTTGACGGGAAGGCTCGGAGCTATTATTGGACCCTAGAGACGCCCCTCTCCACGCTTGCCCCCTATGTCTGCTTAGGTGATGTATGGTAGACAGCCAACCTATAATTAACTGTCCTGCGGTATTTGAAGTAAGGCATAGAGTCAGTTACTTCCTCAGTGTTCCGGTCACCGGCTACATGACTCAGTAGGAAGTTGCCGTTCTCGGGGCACGACTCCTACTGGATCTCCTTTGTGCCTTGATCTTGTTTCTCACTTTCCACAATATCCTTCTCTTCGTGTCCTTTCTAAGGATACCGCCGCAAGGTTCCATTGCTTTCTATTCTTTCTGCTAGGCCCCCGTCAGGAACCCACCCCTGACAGGTCCTCCCTGGACTCTCCCAGGCTGCGTTCTCCTCTAACTTCCTATCCGACCCCTAGTTTTACCAGTGTGAGGAGTGGCCTAATACATTATGCCTTTTGCTCCCCCTAGTGGCCAGAGTGTGAAGTGTAATGTGTGCTTGTGATACCTGGTCAGGTGAACTCCTTTAGTGCAATCAGACATAACATCACTCTCCTTAGTGGCAGAGCGACATTACTGCAATGACCAGGACTCTGGGGCGCTGCACTTACAGCACAGAGCCACGTAGTATACAGCACAGACACGTAGTATACTGCCCAGTCACGTAGTATATTGGCCAGTCATGTAGTATATTGCCCAGCCACACAGTATATTGCACAGCGACGTAGTATACAGCACAGAGCCATGTAGTATACAGCACAGACACGTAGTATACTGCCCAGTCACGTAGTATATTGGCCAGTCACGTAGTATATTGCCCAGCTACATAGTATATTACCCAGCCACGTATGTAACAGGTTAAGAAATAAAAAGTAAACATATACTCACCTTCCGAGGGTCCCTTGTAGTCCGGTCGCCTGTGTGCGGTGCACCCGGCAGCTTCCGGTCCCAGGGTTGGTATGAGCGTAGGAACTGTGGTGACGTTGCGGTCACATGACCGTGATGTCATGGCAGGTCCTTCTCGCATAGCATCCTTAGCACCGGAACCTGCCGCTTGCACTGCCGAGGACAGGACGCGACGTCGGAGGGTGAGAATAACCTTTCTTTTAATATTATTCTTATTTGTAACATTAGATCTTTTTACTATTGATGCTGCATACGCAGTAACCGTAGTGCATTACACCACGCTCCGGTATCGCTGGCATTAACCCTGTGTGAGGGCTGACTGGATGACTGGAGGGGAGTATGGAGCGGGCACTGACTGTGGGGAGGAAAAGGCGGCCATATTGCCGCCGGACTGTGGCCGTCGCTGATTGGTCGTGGGCGTTTTGCCACGACCAATCAGCGACTTGGATTCCATGACAGACAGAGGCCGCGACCAATGAATATCCGTGACAGACAGAAAGACAGACAGAAGGACAGACAGACAGAAAGACGGAAGTGACCCTTAGACAATTATATAGTAGATAAGTAGTAGATCAATTTTAAAATATATATACAGCACTATGTGCTACAGGGTGTTATGAACTGGTGGTTTAGGAGCAACATGGGACGAGCTCTGAAGGAGGTGGTACCTGTACTGACCGCAGTCCCTAAGCTCAACACAACACTAGAAGTAGCCGTGGGATGCTCCTGTCACTCCCTAGGTACCTCATCACAGCCTGAGAACTAACTACCCCTAAAGATAGAAACAGGAAAACTATCTTGCCTCAGAGAAAATCCCCAAAGGATAGATAGCCCCCCACAAGTAATGACTGTGAGTGGAGAGGGAAAAGACATACGTAGAATGAAACCAGGATGTAGCACAGGAGGCCAGTCTAGCTAGATAGAAAAGACAGGACGGAATACTGTGCGGTCAGTATTAAAAACTACAAAAATCCACACAGAGTTTACAAAAATCTCCACACCTGACTAAAGGTGTGGAGGGTAAATCTGCTTCCCAGAGCTTCCAGCTTAACTGAAGTAATCCATACTGACAAGCTGGACAAAACATAGAATGCACAGAACGAATAAGTCCACAACATGTGGACAGAAAAGAGCAAAGAAAGGACTTATCTTTGCTGAACTGGATATCAGGGAATATCAGGGAAATCCAAGAGAGATGTGAATCCAACCAGGAACCATTGACAAGTGGCACAAGCTGAAGGAAAGAGCCAGGCAAAATAGCCGAGCAGAATAGACAATCAGTGGAAGCAGCTGCTGACTGCTAAATCCAAGGAGCAGCCATTCCACTTAAAACCACCGGAGGGAGCCCAAGAGCAGAACTCACAAAAGTGCCATTTACAACCACCGGAGGGAGCCCAAGAGCGGAATTCATAACAGTACCCCCCCCTTGAGGAGGGGTCACCGAACCCTCACCGGAGCCCCCAGGCCGATCAGGACGAGCCAAGTGAAAAGCACGGACCAAATCGGCGGCATGGACATCGGAGGCAATAACCCAAGAATTATCCTCCTGGCCATAACCCTTCCACTTGACAAGATACTGAAGCCTCCGCCTCGAAAAACGAGAATCCAAAATTTTCTCAACCTCATATTCCAACTCTCCCTCAACCAACACCGGGGCAGGAGGATCAACCGAGGGAACAACGGGCACCACATATCTCTGTAACAAAGATCTATGGAACACATTATGAATGGCAAAAGAGGCTGGAAGGGCCAAACGAAAAGACACAGGATTGATAATCTCAGAAATCTTATAAGGACCAATAAACCGAGGCTTAAACTTAGGGGAAGAAACCTTCATAGGAACATGACGAGAAGACAACCAAACTAAATCCCCCACACGAAGCCGAGGACCAACACACTGACGGCGGTTAGCAAAACGCTGAGCCTTTTCCTGAGACAACGTCAAATTGTCTACCACATGAGTCCAAATCTGCTGCAACCTGTCCACCACAGAATCCACACCAGGACAATCAGAAGGCTCAACCTGCCCCGAAGAAAAACGAGGATGAAAACCAAAATTACAAAAGAAAGGTGAAACCAAAGTAGCCGAACTAGCCCTATTATTAAGGGCAAACTCGGCCAATGGCAAGAAAGCCACCCAATCATCCTGATCAGCAGACACAAAGCATCTCAAATAGGTTTCCAAGGTCTGATTAGTTCGCTCAGTTTGGCCATTTGTCTGAGGATGAAACGCCGAAGAAAAAGACAAATCAATGCCCATCCTAGCACAAAAGGCCTGCCAAAACCTAGAAACAAACTGGGAACCTCTGTCAGACACAATATTCTCCGGAATGCCATGCAAACGAACCACATGCTGCAAAAACAATGGAACCAAATCTGAGGAGGAAGGCAACTTAGGCAAAGGTACCAGATGGACCATCTTAGAGAACCGATCACAAACCACCCAGATAACAGACATCTTCTGGGAAACAGAAAGATCCGAGATAAAATCCATGGAAATATGCGTCCAGGGCCTCTCAGGGACCGGCAAAGGCAAAAGCAACCCACTAGCGCGGGAACAGCAAGGCTTGGCCCGGGCGCAAGTCCCACAGGACTGCACAAAAGCACGCACATCCCGCGACAAGGAAGGCCACCAAAAGGACCTAGCAACCAAATCTCTGGTACCAAAAATCCCAGGATGACCAGCCAACACTGAACAATGAACCTCAGAAATCACCTTACTTGTCCATCTATCAGGAACAAACAGCTTCCCCACTGGACAGCGGTCAGGTTTATCAGCCTGAAATTCCTGAA
Organism: Ranitomeya imitator; assembly: GCF_032444005.1. Classification (NCBI taxonomy): domain Eukaryota; kingdom Metazoa; phylum Chordata; class Amphibia; order Anura; family Dendrobatidae; genus Ranitomeya; species Ranitomeya imitator. The sequence goes on along the minus strand of NC_091282.1, from coordinate 817,231,932 downwards.
GCACCCGCCGTAAATCAGGGGAGATGGCAGAAAAAATCACCCCTTCCTTAAGAATGCCACCCGGCTCAAGGACTCCAGGAGAATCAGGCAAAAAACTCCTAGAGAGGGCATCAGCCTTAACATTCTTAGATCCCGGAAGATACGAGACCACAAAATCAAAACGGGAGAAAAACAGAGACCATCAAGCCTGTCTAGAGTTCAGCCGCTTGGCCAACTCGAGGTAAATCAAATTCTTATGATGAGTCAAGACCACAACACGGTGCTTGGCTCCCTCAAGCCAATGTCGCCACTCCTCAAATGCCCACTTCATAGCCAACAACTCCCGATTGCCGACATCATAATTGTGCTCCGCAGGCGAAAACTTTCTGGAAAAGAAAGCACACGGTTTCATCAAAGAACCATCAGAATTCCTCTGAGACAAAACGGCCCCTGCCCCAATCTCAGAAGCGTCAACCTCAACCTGAAAAGGAAGAGAAACATCCGGCTGACGCAACACAGGGGCAGAAGTAAATCGACGTTTAAGCTCCTGAAAGGCCTCAACAGCCGCAGAGGACCAGTTCGTCACATCAGCGCCTTTCTTCGTCAAATCAGTAAGGGGCTTAACCACACTGGAAAAGTTGGCAATGAAACGGCGATAGAAATTAGCAAAGCCCAAAAATTTCTGAAGGCTCTTCACAGATGTGGGTTGAATCCAGTCTTGAATGGCTTGGACCTTAACAGGATCCATTTCCATAGACGAGGGAGAAAAAATAAAACCCAAAAAAGAGACCTTCTGAACTCCAAATAGGCACTTAGACCCCTTCACAAACAAAGCATTATCACGAAGGATCTGGAATACCATCCTAACCTGCTTCACATGAGACTCCCAATCATCAGAAAAAATCAAAATATCATCCAAATACACAATCATGAATTTATCAAGATAATTGCGGAAAATATCATGCATGAAGGACTGAAATACAGAAGGAGCATTAGAAAGCCCAAAAGGCATCACAAGGTATTTAAAATGGCCTTCAGGCGTATTAAATGCGGTTTTCCATTCGTCACCCTGTTTAATACGAACAAGATTATATGCCCCTTGCAGGTCAATCTTAGTAAAACAACTAGCCCCCTTAATCCGAGCAAACAAATCAGAAAGCAAAGGCAAGGGGTATTGGAATTTGACCGTGATCTTATTAAGAAGACGATAATCTCTACAGGGTCTCAAGGAGCCATCCTTCTTTGCAACAAAAATGAACCCCGCTCCCAATGGTGACGAAGACGGCCGAATATGCCCCTTCTCCAAAGACTCCTTAACATAACTCCGCATGGCGGCATGCTCTGGCACCAACAGATTGAAAAGTCAGCCCTTAGGGAACTTGCAGCCAGGAATTAAGTTAATAGCACAATCACAGTCCCTATGTGGAGGAAGGGAACTGGACTTGGGCTCATCAAATACATCCTGGAAATCCGACAAAAACTCAGGGACTTCAGAAGAGGGGGAAGAGGAAATTGACATCAAAGGAACGTCACTACGTACCCCTTGACAATCCCACTTAGTCACAGACATAGTTTTCCAATCCAGCACCGGATTATGTTCCTGTAACCAAGGAAAACCCAGTACAACAACATCATGCAGGTTATGCAACACCAGAAAACGACAATCTTCCTGATGTGCTGGAGCCATGTACATGGTCAGCTGCGTCCAGTATTGAGGTTTATCCTTGGCCAATGGTGTAGCATCAATGCCCCTCAAAGGAATAGGGCTCTGCAAAGGCTGCAAGGAAAAACCACAGCGCCTGGCGATTTCCAAGTCCATTACGTTCAGGGCAGCGCCTGAATCCACAAATGCCATGACAGAAAAAGACGACAATGAGCAAATCAGGGTCACAGATAAGAGAAATTTAGGCTGTACAGTACTGATGGTAACAGACCTAGCAACCCTTTTAGTACGTTTAGGGCAATCAGAAATAACATGAGCAGAATCACCACAGTAAAAGCACAGCTTATTCTGACGTCTGAATCCCTGCCGTTCTGCTCTAGTCAAAATCCTATCACATTGCATAGGTTCAGTACTCTGCTCAGAAGACACTGCCATATGGTGCACAGCTTTGCGCTCGCGCAGACGCCAATCAATCTGAGTGGCTAGAGACATAGATTCGCTCAAACCAGCAGGCGTGGGGAACCCCACCATAACATCTTTAAGGGCTTCAGAAAGACCTTTTCTGAAAATTGCTGCTAGAGCATCCTCATTCCATTTAGTGAGCACAGACCATTTTCTAAATTTCTGGCAGTATAATTCTGCCGCTTCCTGACCCTGACACAGGGCCAACAGGGTTTTTTCTGCATGATCCACAGAATTAGATTTGTCATACAATAATCCGAGCGCTTGAAAAAATGCGTCTACATTCAGCAATGCCGGATCCCCTGATTCAAGGGATAATGCCCAGTCCTGAGGGTCTCTTGTGATAGGCAATTCAGTATCACAATGGACATTGCGGTCAGAGCACATACAGTGATCTGACAATAACCCAAAATAATAGAACGAGCTCTGAGACGTGGGAACTCTGCAGACCGCAATCCCTAATCCTCTCCAAACAACACTAGAGGCAGCCGTGGATTGCGCCTAACTCTGCCTATGCAACTCGGCACAGCCTGAGAAACTAACTAGCCTGAAGATAGAAAATAAGCCTACCTTGCCTCAGAGAAATACCCCAAAGGAAAAGGCAACCCCCCACATATAATGACTGTGAGTTAAGATGAAAAGACAAACGTAGGGATGAAATAGATTCAGCAAAGTGAAGCCCGACTTTCTTAACAGAGCGAGGATAGGAAAGATAACTTTGCGGTCTACACAAAACCCTAAAGAAAACCACGCAAAGGGGGCAAAAAGACCCTCCGTACCGAACTAACGGCACGGAGGTACACCCTCTGCGTCCCAGAGCTTCCAGCAAAACAATTAGACAAGCTGGACAGAAAAAATAGCAAACAAATAGCAAAGAAGAACTTAGCTATGCAGAGCAGCAGGCCACAGGAATGATCCAGGGAAAAACAAGTCCAACACTGGAACATTGACAGGAAGCATGGATCAAAGCATTAGGTGGAGTTAAGTAGAGAAGCACCTATCGACCTCGCCAGATCACCTGAGGGAGGAAACTCAGAAGCCGCAGTACCACTTTCCTCCACAAACGGAAGCTCCCAGGGAGAATCAGCCGAAGTACCACTTGTGACCACAGGAGGGAGCTCTGCCACAGAATTCACAACAGTACCCCCCCCCTTGAGGAGGGGTCACCGAACCCTCACCAGAGCCCCCAGGCCGACCAGGATGAGCCACATGAAAGGCACAAACAAGATCGGGAGCATGGACATCAGAGGCAAAAACCCAGGAATTATCTTCCTGAGCATAACCCTTCCATTTAACCAGATACTGGAGTTTCCGTCTTGAAACACGAGAATCCAAAATCTTCTCCACAATATACTCCAATTCCCCCTCCACCAAAACCGGGGCAGGAGGGTCAACAGATGGAACCATAGGTGCCACGTATCTCCGCAACAATGACCTATGGAATACGTTATGTATGGAAAAAGAATCTGGGAGGGTCAGACGAAAAGACACAGGATTAAGAACCTCAGAAATCCTATACGGACCAATGAAACGAGGTTTAAACTTAGGAGAGGAAACCTTCATAGGAATATGACGAGAAGATAACCAAACCAGATCCCCAACACGAAGTCGGGGTCCCACACGGCGTCTGCGATTAGCGAAACGTTGAGCCTTCTCCTGGGACAAGGTCAAATTGTCCACTACATGAGTCCAAATCTGCTGCAACCTGTCCACCACAGTATCCACACCAGGACAGTCCGAAGACTCAACCTGTCCTGAAGAGAAACGAGGATGGAACCCAGAATTGCATAAAAATGGCGAAACCAAGGTAGCCGAGCTGGCCCGATTATTAAGGGCGAACTCAGCCAAAGGCAAAAAGGACACCCAGTCATCCTGATCGGCAGAAACAAAGCATCTCAGATAGGTTTCCAAGGTCTGATTGGTTCGTTCGGTCTGGCCATTAGTCTGAGGATGGAAAGCCGAGGAAAAAGACAAGTCAATGCCCATCCTACCACAAAAGGCTCGCCAAAACCTCAAAACAAACTGGGAACCTCTGTCAGAAACGATATTCTCTGGAATGCCATGCAAACGAACCACATGCTGGAAGAACAATGGCACCAAATCAGAGGAGGAAGGCAATTTAGACAAGGGTACCAGATGGACCATCTTAGAAAAGCGATCACAGACCACCCAAATGACTGACATCTTTTGAGAAACGGGAAGATCTGAAATAAAATCCATAGAGATATGTGTCCAAGGCCACTTCGGGACCGGCAAGGGCAAAAGCAACCCACTGGCACGAGAACAGCAGGGCTTAGCCCGAGCACAAATCCCACAGGACTGCACAAAAGTACGCACATCCCGCGACAGAGATGGCCACCAAAAGGATCTAGCCACTAACTCTCTGGTACCAAAGATTCCAGGATGACCAGCCAACACCGAACAATGAACCTCAGAGATAACTTTATTCGTCCACCTATCAGGGACAAACAGTTTCTCCGCTGGACAACGATCAGGTTTATTAGCCTGAAATTTTTGCAGCACCCGCCGCAAATCAGGAGATGGCAGACACAATTACTCCTTCCTTGAGGATACCCGCCGGCTCAGATAAACCCGGAGAGTCGGGCACAAAACTCCTAGACAGAGCATCTGCCTTCACATTTTTAGAGCCCGGAAGGTACGAAATCACAAAGTCAAAACGGGCAAAAAACAGCGACCAACGAGCCTGTCTAGGATTCAAACGCTTAGCAGACTCGAGATAAGTCAAGTTCTTATGATCAGTCAATACCACCATGCGATGCTTAGCTCCTTCAAGCCAATGACGCCACTCCTCGAATGCCCACTTCATGGCCAGCAACTCTCGGTTGCCCACATCATAATTTCGCTCAGCAGGCGAAAACTTCCTGGAAAAAAAAGCGCATGGTTTCATCACTGAGCAATCAGAACCTCTCTGCGACAAAACAGCCCCTGCTCCAATCTCAGAAGCATCAACCTCGACCTGGAACGGAAGAGAAACATCTGGTTGACACAACACAGGGGCAGAAGAAAAACGACGCTTCAACTCTTGAAAAGCTTCCACAGCAGCAGAAGACCAATTGACCAAATCAGCACCCTTCTTGGTCAAATCGGTCAATGGTTTGGCAATACTAGAAAAATTGCAGATGAAGCGACGATAAAAATTAGCAAAGCCCAGGAACTTTTGCAGACTTTTCAGAGATGTCGGCTGAGTCCAATCATGGATGGCTTGGACCTTAACAGGATCCATCTCGATAGTAGAAGGGGAAAAGATGAACCCCAAAAATGAAACCTTCTGCACACCAAAGAGACACTTTGATCCCTTCACAAACAAAGAATTAGCACGCAGGACCTGAAAAACCGTTCTGACCTGCTTCACATGAGACTCCCAATCATCCGAGAAGATCAAATTGTCATCCAAGTACACAATCAGGAATTTATCCAGGTACTCTCATAAGATGTCATGCATAAAGGACTGAAACACTGATGGAGCATTGGCAAGTCCGAATGGCATCACTAGATACTCAAAATGACCCTCGGGCGTATTAAATGCAGTTTTCCATTCAGCGCCTCGCCTGATTCGCACCAGATTATACGCACCACGAAGATCTATCTTGGTGAACCAACTAGCCCCCTTAATCCGAGCAAACAAATCAGATAACAATGGCAAGGGGTACTGAAATTTAACAGTGATCTTATTAAGAAGGCGGTAATCTATACAAGGTCTCAGCGAACCATCCTTCTTGGCTACAAAAAAGAACCCTGCTCCTAATGGCGACGATGACGGGCGAATATGCCCCATCTCCAGGGATTCCTTCACATAACTGCGCATAGCGGTGTGCTCAGGCACGGATAAATTAAACAGTCGACCTTTTGGGAATTTACTACCAGGAATCAAATTGATAGCACAATCACAATCCCTATGCGGAGGTAGGGCATCGGACTTGGGCTCATCAAATACATCCCGGTAATCAGACAAGAACTCTGGAACCTCAGAAGGGGTGGATGACGAAATTGACAGAAATGGAACATCACCATGTACCCCCTGACAACCCCAGCTGGACACCGACATGGATTTCCAATCCAATACTGGATTATGGGCTTGTAGCCATGGCAACCCCAACACGACCACATCATGCAGATTATGCAACACCAGAAAGCGAATAACCTCCTGATGTGCAGGAGCCATGCTCATGGTCAACTGGGTCCAGTATTGAGGCTTATTCTTGGCCAAAGGCGTAGCATCAATTCCTCTCAATGGAATAGGACACTGCAAGGGCTCCAAGAAAAACCCACAACGCTTAGCATACTCCAAGTCCATCAAATTCAGGGCAGCGCCTGAATCCACAAACGCCATGACAGAATACGATGACAAAGAGCAGATCAAGGTAACGGACAGAAGAAATTTTGACTGTACTGTACCAATGGTGGCAGACCTAGCGAACCGCTTAGTGCGCTTAGGACAATCAGAGATACCATGAGTGGAATCACCACAGTAGAAACACAGCCCATTCAGACGTCTGTGTTCTTGCCGTTCAACTCTGGTCATAGTCCTATCGCACTGCATAGGCTCAGGTTTAATCTCAGGTAATACCGCCAAATGGTGCAAGCGTCGACCGATCTGAACGGCCAAAGACATAGACTCATTCAAACCAGCAGGCATAGGAAATCCCACCATGACATCCTTAAGGGCTTCAGAGAGACCCTTTCTGAATATAGCTGCCAGCGCAGATTCATTCCATTGAGTGAGCACGGACCACTTTCTAAATTTCTGGCAATATACCTCTATTTCATCCTGAGCCTGACAAAGAGCCAGCAAATTTTTTTCTGCCTGATCCACTGAATTAGGCTCATCGTACAGCAATCCAAGCGCCAGGAAAAACGCATCGATATTACTTAATGCAGGATCTCCTGACGCAAGAGAAAATGCCCAGTCCTGAGGGTCGCCACGCAAAAAAGAAATGACGATCCTAACCTGTTGAACTGGGTCACCAGAGGAGCGAGGTTTCAAAGCCAGAAATAGTTTACAATTATTTTTGAAACTCAGAAATTTAGTTCTATCTCCAAAAAACAAATCTGGAATAGGAATTCTCGGTTCTAACAAAGAATTCTGAACCACAAAATCTTGAATATTTTAACTCTTGCCGTGAGCTGATCCACACATGAAGACAGACCTTTAATGTCCATTGCTACACCTGTGTCCTGAACCACCCAAATGTCTAGGGGAAAAAAAAGGCAAAACACAGTGCAAAGAAAAAAAAATGGTCTCAGAACTTCTTTTTTCCCTCTATTGAGAATCATTAGCACTTTTGGCTTCCTGTACTGTTGTGATAGGCAATTCAGTATCACAATGGACATTGCGGTCAGAGCACATACAGTGATCTGACAATAACCCAAAATAATAGAACGAGCTCTGAGACGTGGGAACTCTGCAGACCGCAATCCCTAATCCTCTCCAAACAACACTAGAGGCAGCCGTGGATTGCGCCTAACTCTGCCTATGCAACTCGGCACAGCCTGAGAAACTAACTAGCCTGAAGATAGAAAATAAGCCTACCTTGCCTCAGAGAAATACCCCAAAGGAAAAGGCAGCCCCCCACATATAATGACTGTGAGTTAAGATGAAAAGACAAACGTAGGGATGAAATAGATTCAGCAAAGTGAAGCCCGACTTTCTTAACAGAGCGAGGATAGGAAAGATAACTTTGCGGTCTACACAAAACCCTAAAGAAAACCACGCAAAGGGGGCAAAAAGACCCTCCATACCGAACTAACGGCACGGAGGTACACCCTCTGCGTCCCAGAGCTTCCAGCAAAACAATTAGACAAGCTGGACAGAAAAAATAGCAAACAAATAGCAAAGAAGAACTTAGCTATGCAGAGCAGCAGGCCACAGGAATGATCCAGGGAAAAACAAGTCCAACACTGGAACATTGACAGGAAGCATGGATCAAAGCATTAGGTGGAGTTAAGTAGAGAAGCACCTAACGACCTCACCAGATCACCTGAGGGAGGAAACTCAGAAGCCGCAGTACCACTTTCCTCCACAAACGGAAGCTCCCAGAGAGAATCAGCCGAAGTACCACTTGTGACCACAGGAGGGAGCTCTGCCACAGAATTCACAACAGTACCCCCCCCTTGAGGAGGGGTCACCGAACCCTCACCAGAGCCCCCAGGCCGACCAGGATGAGCCACATGAAAGGCACGAACAAGATCGGGAGCATGGACATCAGAGGCAAAAACCCAGGAATTATCTTCCTGAGCATAACCCTTCCATTTAACCAGATACTGGAGTTTCCGTCTTGAAACACGAGAATCCAAAATCTTCTCCACAATATACTCCAATTCCCCCTCCACCAAAACCGGGGCAGGAGGGTCAACAGATGGAACCATAGGTGCCACGTATCTCCGCAACAATGACCTATGGAATACGTTATGTATGGAAAAAGAATCTGGGAGGGTCAGACGAAAAGACACAGGATTAAGAACCTCAGAAATCCTATACGGACCAATGAAACGAGGTTTAAACTTAGGAGAGGAAACCTTCATAGGAATATGACGAGAAGATAACCAAACCAGATCCCCAACACGAAGTCGGGGACCCACACGGCGTCTGCGATTAGCGAAACGTTGAGCCTTCTCCTGGGACAAGGTCAAATTGTCCACTACATGAGTCCAAATCTGCTGCAACCTGTCCACCACAGTATCCACACCAGGACAGTCCGAAGACTCAACCTGTCCTGAAGAGAAACGAGGATGGAACCCAGAATTGCAGAAAAATGGCGAAACCAAGGTAGCCGAGCTGGCTTGATTATTAAGGGCGAACTCAACCAAAGGCAAAAAGGACACCCAGTCATCCTGATCGGCAGAAACAAAGCATCTCAGATAGGTTTCCAAGGTCTGATTGGTTCGTTCGGTCTGGCCATTAGTCTGAGGATGGAAAGCCGAGGAAAAAGACAAGTCAATGCCCATCCTACCACAAAAGGCTCGCCAAAACCTCGAAACAAACTGGGAACCTCTGTCAGAAACAATATTCTCTGGAATGCCATGCAAACGAACCACATGCTGGAAGAACAATGGCACCAAATCAGAGGAGGAAGGCAATTTAGACAAGGGTACCAGATGGACCATCTTAGAAAAGCGATCACAGACCACCCAAATGACTGACATCTTTTGAGAAACGGGAAGATCAGAAATAAAATCCATAGAGATATGTGTCCAAGGCCTCTTCGGGACCGGCAAGGGCAAAAGCAACCCACTGGCACGAGAACAGCAGGGATTAGCCCGAGCACAAATCCTACAGGACTGCACAAAAGTACGCACATCCCGCAACAGAGATGGCCACCAAAAGGATCTAGCCACTAACTCTCTGGTACCAAAGATTCCAGGATGACCAGCCAACACCGAACAATGAACCTCAGAGATAACTTTATTCGTCCACCTATCAGGGACAAACAGTTTCTCCGCTGGACAACGATCAGGTTTATTAGCCTGAAATTTTTGCAGCACCCGCCGCAAATCAGGGGAGATGGCAGACACAATCACTCCTTCCTTGAGGATACCCGCCGGCTCAGATAAACCCAGAGAGTCGGGCACAAAACTCCTAGACAGAGCATCCGCCTTCACATTTTTAGAGCCCGGAAGGTACGAAATCACAAAGTCAAAACGGGCAAAAAACAGCGACCAACGAGCCTGTCTAGGATTCAAACGCTTAGCAGACTCGAGATAAGTCAAGTTCTTATGATCAGTCAATACCACCACGCGATGCTTAGCTCCTTCAAGCCAATGACGCCACTCCTCGAATGCCCACTTCATGGCCAGCAACTCTCGGTTGCCCACATCATTATTTCGCTCAGCAGGCGAAAACTTCCTGGAAAAAAAAGCGCATGGTTTCATCACTGAGCAATCAGAACCTCTCTGCGACAAAACAGCCCCTGCTCCAATCTCAGAAGCATCAACCTCGACCTGGAACGGAAGAGAAACATCTGGTTGACACAACACAGGGGCAGAAGAAAAACGACGCTTCAACTCTTGAAAAGCTTCCACAGCAGCAGAAGACCAATTGACCAAATCAGCACCCTTCTTGGTCAAATCGGTCAATGGTTTGGCAATACTAGAAAAATTGCAGATGAAGCGACGATAAAAATTAGCAAAGCCCAGGAACTTTTGCAGACTTTTCAGAGATGTCGGCTGAGTCCAATCATGGATGGCTTGGACCTTAACAGGATCCATCTCGATAGTAGAAGGGGAAAAGATGAACCCCAAAAATGAAACCTTCTGCACACCAAAGAGACACTTTGATCCCTTCACAAACAAAGAATTAGCACGCAGGACCTGAAAAATCGTTCTGACCTGCTTCACATGAGACTCCCAATCATCCGAGAAGATCAAAATGTCATCCAAGTACACAATCAGGAATTTATCCAGGTACTCTCGGAAGATGTCATGCATAAAGGACTGAAACACTGATGGAGCATTGGCAAGTCCGAATGGCATCACTAGATACTCAAAATGACCCTCGGGCGTATTAAATGCAGTTTTCCATTCATCGCCTCGCCTGATTCGCACCAGATTATACGCACCACGAAGATCTATCTTGGTGAACCAACTAGCCCCCTTAATCCGAGCAAACAAATCAGATAACAATGGCAAGGGGTACTGAAATTTAACAGTGATCTTATTAAGAAGGCGGTAATCTATACAAGGTCTCAGCGAACCATCCTTCTTGGCTACAAAAAAGAACCCTGCTCCTAATGGCGACGATGACGGGCGAATATGCCCCATCTCCAGGGATTCCTTCACATAACTGCGCATAGCGGAGTGCTCAGGCACGGATAAATTAAACAGTCGACCTTTTGGGAATTTACTACCAGGAATCAAATTTATAGCACAATCACAATCCCTATGCGGAGGTAGGGCATAGGACTTGGGCTCATCAAATACATCCCGGTAATCAGACAAGAACTCTGGAACCTCAGAAGGGGTGGATGACGAAATTGACAGAAATGGAACATCACCATGTACCCCCTGACAACCCCAGCTGGACACCGACATGGATTTCCAATCCAATACTGGATTATGGGCTTGTAGCCATGGCAACCCCAACACGACCACATCATGCAGATTATGCAACACCAGAAGGCGAATAACCTCCTGATGTGCAGGAGTCATGCACATGGTCAGCTGGGTCCAGTATTGAGGCTTATTCTTGGCCAAAGGCGTAGCATCAATTCCTCTCAATGGAATAGGACACTGCAAGGGCTCCAAGAAAAACCCACAACGCTTAGCATATTCCAAGTCCATCAAATTCAGGGCAGCGCCTGAATCCACAAACGCCATGACAGAATACGATGACAAAGAGCAGATCAAGGTAACGGACAGAAGAAATTTTGACTGTACTGTACCAATGGTGGCAGACCTAGCGAACCGCTTAGTGCGCTTAGGACAATCAGAGATAGCATGAGTGGAATCACCACAGTAGAAACACAGCCCATTCAGACGTCTGTGTTCTTGCCGTTCAACTCTGGTCATAGTCCTATCGCACTGCATAGACTTAGGTTTAATCTCAGGTAATACCGCCAAATGGTGCACAGATTTACGCTCACGCAAGTGTCGACCGATCTGAATGGCCAAAGACATAGACTCATTCAAACCAGCAGGCATAGGAAATCCCACCATGACATCCTTAAGGGCTTCAGAGAGACCCTTTCTGAATATAGCTGCCAGCGCAGATTCATTCCATTGAGTGAGAACGGACCACTTTCTAAATTTCTGACAATATACCTCTATCTCATCCTGAGCCTGACAAAGAGCCAGCAAATTTTTTTCTGCCTGATCCACTGAATTAGGCTCATCGTACAGCAATCCAAGCGCCAGGAAAAACGCATCGATATTACTTAATGCAGGATCTCCTGACGCAAGAGAAAATGCCCAGTCCTGAGGGTCGCCACGCAAAAAAGAAATGACGATCCTAACCTGTTGAACTGGGTCACCAGAGGAGCGAGGTTTCAAAGCCAGAAATAATTTACAATTATTTTTGAAACTCAGAAATTTAGTTCTATCTCCAAAAAACAAATCTGGAATAGGAATTCTCAGTTCTAACAAAGAATTCTGAACCACAAAATCTTGAATATTTTGAACTCTTGCCGTGAGCTGATCCACACATGAAGACAGACCTTTAATGTCCATTGCTACACCTGTGTCCTGAACCACCCAAATGTCTAGGGGAAAAAAAAGGCAAAACACAGTACAAACAAAAAAAAATGGTCTCAGAACTTCTTTTTTCCCTCTATTGAGAATCATTAGCACTTTAGGCTTCCTGTACTGTTGTGATAGGCAATTCAGTATCACAATGGACATAGCGGTCAGAGCACATACAGTGATCTGACAATAACCCAAAATAATAGAACGAGCTCTGAGACGTGGGATCTCTGCAGATCGCAATCCCTAATCCTCTCCAAACAACACTAGAGGCAGCCGTGGATTGCGCCTAACTCTGCCTATGCAACTCGGCACAGCCTGAGAAACTAACTAGCCTGAAGATAGAAAATAAGCCTACCTTGCCTCAGAGAAATACCCCAAAGGAAAAGGCAGCCCCCCACATATAATGACTGTGAGTTAAGATGAAAAGACAAACGTAGGGATGAAATAGATTCAGCAAAGTGAGGCCCGACTTTCTTTACAGAGCGAGGATAGGAAAGATAACTTTGCGGTCTACACAAAACCCTAAAGAAAACCACGCAAAGGGGGCAAAAAGACCCTCCGTACCGAACTAACGGCACGGAGGTACACCCTTTGCGTCCCAGAGCTTCCAGCAAAACAAATAGACAAGCTGGACAGAAAAAATAGCAAACAAATAGCAAAGAAGAACTTAGCTATGCAGAGCAGCAGGCCACAGGAATGATCCAGGGAAAAACAAGTCCAACACTGGAACATTGACAGGAAGCATGGATCAAAGCATTAGGTGGAGTTAAGTAGAGAAGCACCTAACGACCTCATCAGATCACCTGAGGGAGGAAACTCAGAAGCCGCAGTACCACTTTCCTCCACAAACGGAAGCTCCCAGAGAGAATCAGCCGAAGTACCACTTGTGACCACAGGAGGGAGCTCTGCCACAGAATTCACAACATACTACGTCTCTGTGCTATATACTACGTCTCTGTGCTATATACTACGTCTCTGTGCTATATACTATGTGGCTGTGCAATATACTACGTGGCTGTGCAATATATTACGTGGCTGTGCAATATATTACGTGGCTATGCAATATACTACGTGTCTGTGCTATTTACTACGTGGGCTGTGTTATATACTACGTGGGCTGTGTTATATACTACGTGGGCTGTTATATACTACGTGGGCTGTGTTATATACTACGTTGGTTGTGTTATATACTACGTGGGCTGTGTTATACGCTACTTGGCTGTGCTATATTTCTCTGCTGTATCTGTGCATCATAAATCGTGGTATGTCTTAAAGAGGGGGCCCACTGAGACTCTTTCGCCCGGGGCCCTCAAAAACCTGGAGCTTGCCCTGGCTTCACTGATTGGTCATGCATTCAGAGACAGTCGCAGTCCACCCGCGAATTGGCGTGGAATTTGAACCACGCTTTGCTAATTGGTCGCGTCCGGCCGAATCCTTTGTATAAATTGCATTATTCTGAAAACTTTATAAGTAAACTACATACATATTGTAGAATACCCAATGCGTTAGAATTGGGCCACCATCTAGTCTATATATATAATTGTCTAAGGGTCTGTTTGTCTGTAACCGAAATCCCGCATCGCTGATTGGTCGCGCCCGGCCTGCCTCGACCAATCAGTGTTCATAAATAAACTACATACATATACTAGAACGAGAATGACATGAAGAACAGTCTGTGAGGGAGAGAATAACATGGAGGACAGTCTGTGAGGGATAGAATAACATGGATGACAGTCTGTGAAGGAGAGAATAACATGGAGGACAGTCTGTGAGGGAGAGAATAACATGGAGGACACTCTGTGACGGAGAGATTAACATGGATGACAGTCTATGAAGGAGAGAATAACATGGATGACAGTCTGTGAGGGAGAGAATAACATGGAGGACAGTGTGTGAGGGAGAGAATAACATGGAGGACAGTGTTTGATAACATGGAGGACAGTGTGTGAGGGAAAGAATAACATGGAGGACAGTCTGTGAGGGAGAGAATAACATGGAGAACAGTCTGTGAAGGAGAGAATAACATGGAGGACAGTCTGTGAGGTAGAGAATAACATGGGGGACAGTCTGTGAGGGAGAGAATAACATGGAGGACAGTCTGTGAGGGAGAAAATAACATGGAGGACAGTGTGTGAGGGAGAGAACAACATGGAGGACAGTGTGTATGGGAGAGAATAAAAATTGTCCCCATTTTTAAGTTTATCATATGGTAAAATAAATGGTGTCTTTGAAAACTATAAGTCATCCTGTAGAAAACAAGCTGTCATATAGCGATAGTTGACAAATAAAGTTTTGACTCTTAAAATAAAGACAGGAGAAAAACAATGGCAGTGATTCCAATGGGTTAAAACATAAATGTAAGCACCAATGTTTATATGAATACTAGATGGCGGCCTGATTCTAATGCATCGGGTATCTGCTATATATTCGTCTAATTCTGTCTGTTTGTCTGTAACGGAAATCCCGTGTCGCTGGTTGGTCTCGCCTGTTGCCCGCGACCAATCAGCGACAGGCGCAGTCCTGCTGCGAATTGGCGCGGGATTTGAACCACGCTTCGCTGATTGGTCACGGCCGGGCGTGACCAATCAGCGATATTGGCGCAGTCCAGCCACGAATTAGCACGGGATTTGAACCATGCTTCGCTGATTTGTCACACCCGGTCAGACGCGACCAATCAGTGATATTGGCGCGGGATTTAAACACCGCTTCACTGATAATGTATATATTTTACCCAGAAAATTGTTGTGAATTCTGTTGTCAAGCTCCCTCCTGTGGTCATGAATGGTACTTCGGCTGGTTCTGTCCATGGGCTTCCTCTGGTGGTGGTGAGTGGGGCTGCGGCTTCTGAGGTTCCTTCCACAGGTGACGAGGTTAATTCGTTAGCTGGCTGCTCTATTTAACTCCACCTAGATCATTGCTCCATGCCACCTGTCAATGTTCCAGTATTGGTCTAGTTCACTCCTGGATCGTTCTTGTGACCTGTCTTCCCAGCAGAAGCTAAGTTCCTGCTTGTTTTTCTCTGGTTGGCTATTTTTCTGTCCAGCTTGCTATTTTGATTGTTGTCTTGCTTGCTGGAAGCTCTGGGACGCAGAGGGAGCGCCTCCGCACCGTGAGTCGGTGCGGAGGGTCTTTTTGCGCCCTCTGCGTGGTCTTTTTGTAGTTTTTTGTGCTGACCGCATAGCTACCTTTCCTATCCTCTGTCTGTTCAGTAAGTTGGGCCTCACTTTGCTAAATCTATTTAATCTCTGTGTTTGTAATTTTCATCTTTACTCACAGTCATTATATGTGGGGGGCTGCCTTTTCCTTTGGGGAATTTCTCTGAGGCAAGGTAGGCTTTATTTTTCTATCTGTAGGGCTAGCTAGTTCCTTAGGCTGTGTCGAGTTGCATAGGGAGCGTTAGGAGCAATCCACGGCTATTTCTAGTGTGTGTGATAGGATTAGGGATTGCGGTCAGCAGAGTTCCCACGTCTCAGAGCTCGTCCTATATTATCAGTAACTATCAGGTCATTCCGTGTGCTCTTAACCACCAGGTCCATTATTGTCCTGACCACCAGGTCATAACAGAAAATTACCGCTGCCATTAACCCTGTGTGAGCGGTGAGTGGAGGGGATTATGGAGCGGGCGCCGGGCAGTGAGTGCAGGGGAGTAGGGGAGGGACTAATCGGACTGTGGCTGTCGCTGATTGGTCGCGGCAGCCATGACAGCCAGCTGCCGAGACCAATCAGCGAACGAATAACCGTGACAGAAGGACAGACAGACAGACGGAAGTGACCCTTAGACAATTATGTATATAGATTTGTGCTGCTATGTATAGTGTATAGGGTAAGTGCAGTTATTGGACTGGCCACTAGATGGGGGCATTATAGTGCACAGAGCTTTCATCTAGTGTGTAGCGTAGGAAATGGTTAACAATAGGAGAGGCTGCTGTGTGGTAAGTTAGGAACGCTTCCTTGAGGAGGCAGACAGGACCGGGCCCATGAATACCTGAATAGTCCACATGGTTTCTAGGCCCAGGACACCACAACAGCCACGCAACATATAAGGAGTGAAGCTTAGCCATTCGGAGTCTATAGGACAGAAATATGGTATCAAGCAGCAGGATTGCAGCAGTTCATAGCTGGAGAAAGGAAGCATTCTGGAATAGTACAGGGCGCAGATTGTTCAACATGTTGCAGAATATTGCATGGGCCGATGCTCTCAGGACTGGCGCGAAACGGAACAGAGAATCCCCAGACACAGTGAGTCTAAACAGGGAGAATGCTGTGATACCTCCTAAGGTGCTATTATCCTGTAATGTACTGGAGGACATGGAACTGAGTGCAGGGAAAGAACAGAATTAGAACTGCCAAGTTATTCAAGTAAAGTTTCACATGTTGCATTTGAACCGGACTGGGTCTCAATTCTTGTGAAGCCAATTGCAGAAAAGCATCAGCACCACAGTGGTATCCCTGATGGCGCAGTGGGAGAAGACACAAGTACGCTGGTTAATGAATGCTGTTTTCATGTGAGAGGAGGCCAGGACTCAGAAACACCGGAGTGCTCGGCCATGACTACGGCCCTGGCAGCCTCTTACACCTGGATGGAGGAAGGCTCCGGTGCGGCGCACACTCCCTGACGAAGGACACAGTCCAAAACGAGGGTATGCTATTTGCGGTTATACCATTTACCACTTTTGTCAGTAAAGGTATTTTATCTTTATACTTTTGTGTCCCGTATTATCTTGGATCACATGTTTGGCTTCTCTTTTTTTTTGGTTTGTATGGAAGACTGTAGATCCCATAATACTGCATGGAAGATTGTGTGGTTTCCATAATACTGTATGAAGGACTATGCGATGCTCATAATACTGTATGAAGCACTATACTGTACAGTGTAAAATAAATGATAATTCTGCAGTCACTCTGTGTAACAGCAGACTTTTGAATCCCCCCAGCACAATGCACTGCAAGGATTTGCCGGTTTCTGAGCTACGGTAGAAATCTTTGGCATTGTACAATACCTATAATTCTCTGCTACATCTGTGCATCATGAATTATGGCATCTGTTAAAGTGGCCCACTTAGAATTTTTTGTCTGGTGCCCAGGAAAACCTGAAGCCACCCCTGCATTTGTGAGCAGCAATTTTTAAGTCATTGATTTTCAATTGGATTTAGGTCTGAATTGTCACTGGGCCATTCAGACACATGAATATGATTTGATCTAAATCATTCTATTATAGTTCTGGCATTATGTATAGGATCTTTGTCCTGCTGGAAGGTGAACCTACCCCCAGTCTCAGTTTGCAGTCTCTAAGAGGTTTTGCTTGGGGATTGCCCTGTATTTAGCTCCATCCCTCTTCTCAGCAACTCTGACCAGCTTTCCTGTCCCTGCTGAAGAAAAGCATTACCACAGTATGATGGTTGCAGCACCATGTTTGACGGTGGGGGCAATAATTTCAGAGTAATGTGCAGTGTTAGTTTTCCGCCCACTCATGTGCTAGCTATGTCCCCTACATACAGTACAGACCAAAAGTTTGGACACACCTTCTCATTTAAAGATTTTTCTGTATTTTCATGACTATGAAAATTGTAAATTCACACTGAAGGCATCAAAATATGAATTAACACATGTGGAAGTATATACTTAGCAAAAAAGTGTGAAACAACTGAAAATATGTCTTATATTCTAGGTTCTTCAAAGTATCACCTTTTGCTTTGATGACTGCTTTGTACACTCTTGGCATTCTCTTGATGAACTTCAAGAGAAATGGTCTTCCAAAAATCTTGAGGGAGTTCCCAGAGATGCTTAGCACTTGATGGCCCTTTAGCCTTCACTCTGCGGTCCAGCTCACCCCAAACCATCTCGATTGGGTTCAGGTCTGGTGAATGTGGAGGCCATGTCATCTGGCGTAGTACCCCATCACTCTCCTTCTTGGTCCAATAGCCCTTAAACAACCTGGAGGTGTGTTTTGGGTCATTCTCCTGTTGAAAAATAAATGATGGTCCAACTAAACGCAAACCGGATGGAATAGCATGCCGCTGCAAGATGATGTGGTAGCCATACTGGTTCAGTATGCCTTCCATTTTAAATAAATCCTCAACAGTGTCACCAGCAAAGCACCTCCACACCATCACACCTCCTCTGTTGTGAATTCTGTGGTCGAGCTCCCTCCTGTGGTCATGAGTGGTACTTCGGCTGGTTCTGTCTATGAGCTTCCTCTGGTGGATATGAGTGGGGCTGCGGCTTCTGAGTTTCCTTCCTCAGGTGACGAGGTGAAGTCGTTAGGTGCTGCTCTATTTAACTCCACCTAGTTCTTTGTTCCTTGCCTCCAGTCAATGTTCCAGTATTGGTCTTGCTCTCTGCTGGATCGTTCTTGTGACCTGTCTTCTCTGCATAAGCTAAGTTCTGCTTGTGTTACTTTTGTTTGCTATTTTTTCTGTCCAGCTTGCTATATTGGTTTGTCTTGCTTGCTGGAAGCTCTGGGACGCAGAGGGAGCACCTCCGTGCCGTTAGTCGGTACGGAGGGTCTTTTTGCGCCCTCTGCGTGGTTGTTTGTAGGTTTTTGTGCTGACCGCAAAGCTATCTTTCCTATCCTCGGTCTATTCAGTAAGTCGGGCCTCACTTTGCTAAAACCTATTTCATCTCTGTGTTTGTATTTTCATCTTTACTCACAGTCATTATATGTGGGGGGCTGCCTTTTCCTTTGGGGAATTTCTCTGAGGCAAGGTAGGCTTATTTTTCTATCTTCAGGGCTAGCTAGTTTCTCAAGCTGTGCCCGAGGCGCCTAGGTCTGGTCAGGAGCGCTCCACGGCTACTTCTAGTGTGGTGTGATAGGATTAGGGATTGCGGTCAGCAGAGTTCCCACGTCCCAGAGCTCGTCCTATGTTATTATTAACTATCAGGTCACTTTGTGTGCTCTTAACCACCAGGTCTATTGTGTTTCTGAATCACCAGTTCATAACAGTACTGGAGGCCCAAAGTACTAATGCTTCTCAATAGAGGGAAAAGAGAAGTTCTGAGATAATTTTTTTTTCTCTGCACTGTGTTTTGCCTTTCTTTTCCCCTAGACATTTGGGTGGTTCAGAACACAGGTGTAGTGATGGACATTAAAGGTCTGTTTTCTTGTGTGGATCATCTCGCTGCAAGAGTACAAAATATTTAAGACATTGTGGTTCAGAAATCTATGTTAGAACCTAGAATTCCTATTCCTGACTTATTTTCTGGAGATAGAGCTAAGTTTCTGAATTTCAAAAATAATTGTAAACTGTTTCTGGCTTTGAAACCCCACTCCTCTGGTGACCCAGTTCAACAAGTTAGGATTATTATTTCTATTTTACGTGGCGACCCTCAAGACTGGGCATTTTCCCTTGCGCCAGGAGATCCTGCATTATGCGATATTGATGCGTTTTTTCTGGCGCTCGGATTGCTGTATGATGAACCTAATTCAGTGGATCAGGCAGAAAAAAATTTGCTGGCTCTGTGTCAGGGTCAGGATGAGGTAGAGATATATTGTCAGAAGTTTAGGAAGTGGTCTGTGCTCACTCAATGGAATGAATGTGCGCTGGCAGCAATTTTCAGAAAGGGTCTCTCTGAAGCCCTTAAGGATGTCATGGTGGGATTTCCTATGCCTGCTGGTCTGAATGAGTCTATGTCTTTGGCCATTCAGATCGATCGACGCTTACGTGAGCGTAAAAATGTGCACCATTTGGCGGTATTATCTGAGCATAAACCTGAGCCTATGCAATGTGATAGGACTTTGACCAGAGCTGAACGGCAAGAACACAGACGTCGGAATGGGCTGTGTTTTTATTGTGGTGATTCCACTATCTCCGATTGTCCTAAGCGCACTAAGTGGTTCGCTAGGTCTGCCACCATTGGTACGGTACAGTCGAAATTTCTTTTGTCCGTTACTTTGATCTGCTCTTTGTCATCCTATTCTGTCATGGCATTTGTGGATTCAGGCGCTGCCCTGAATTTGATGGACTGGACTTTGCTAGGCGCTGTGGGTTTTTCTTGGAGCCCTTGCATTATCCTATTCCATTGAGAGGAATTGATGCTACGCCTTTGGCCAAGAATAAGCCTCAGTACTGGACCCAACTGACCATGTGCATGGCTCCTGCGCATCAGGAGGATATTCGCTTTTTGGTGTTGCATAGTCTGCATGATGTGGTCGTGTTGGGGTTGCCATGGCTGCAAGTCCATAACCCAGTATTGGATTGGAAATCTATGTCTGTGTCCAGCTGGGGTTGTCAGGGGGTACATGGTGATGTTCCAGTTTTGTCTATTTCATCATCCACCCCTTCTGAGGTCCCAGAGTTCTTGTCGGATTACCGGGATGTATTTGATGAGCCCAAGTCCAGTGCCCTACCTCCGCATAGGGATTGCGATTGTGCTATCGATTTGATTCCTGGTAGTAAGTTTCCTAAGGGTCGACTGTTTAATTTGTCTGTGCCTGAGCACGCCGCTATGCGGAGTTACGTAAAGGAATCCTTGGAGAAGGGTCATATTCGCCCGTCGTCGTCGCCATTGGGAGCAGGGTTCTTTTTTGTGGCCAAGAAGGATGGTTCGTTGAGACCTTGTATTGATTACCGCCTTCTAAATAAAATCACAGTCAAATTTCAGTACCCCTTGCCGCTGCTGTCTGATTTGTTTGCTCGGATTAAGGGGGCTAGTTGGTTCACCAAGATAGATCTTCGTGGTGCGTATAATCTTGTGCGTATTAAACAGGGCGATGAATGGAAAACAGCATTTAATACGCCCGAGGGCCATTTTGAGTACCTGGTTATGCCATTCGGGCTTTCCAATGCTCCATCAGTATTTCAGTCCTTTATGCATGACATCTTCCGAGAGTACCTGGATAAATTCCTGATTGTACACTTGGATGAAGCAGGTTAGAATGGTGTTCCAGATCCTGCGTGCTAATTCTTTGTTTGTGAAGGGGTCAAAGTGTCTCTTTGGTGTTCAGAAGGTTTCATTTTTGGGTTTCATTTTTTCCCCTTCTACTATCGAGATGGACCCTGTTAAAGTTCAGGCCATTTATGGTTGGACTCAGTCGACATCTCTGAAGAGTCTGCAAAAGTTCCTGGGCTTTGCTAATTTTTATCGTCGCTTCATCAATAATTTTTCTAGTATTGCTAAACCGTTGACTGATTTAACCAAGAAGGGTGCTGATGTGGTCAATTGGTCTTCTGCTGCTGTAGAAGCTTTTCAGGAGTTGAAGCGTCGTTTTTCTTCTGCCCCTGTGTTGTGCCAGCCAGATGTTTCGCTCCCGTTCCGGGTCGAGGTTGATGCTTCTGAGATTGGAGCAGGGGCTGTTTTGTCGCAAAGAAGTTCTGATGGCTCGGTGATGAAACCATGTGCCTTCTTTTCCAGGAAGTTTTCGCCTGCTGAGCGTAATTATGATGTTGGCAATCAAGAGTTGTTGGCCATGAAGTGGGCATTCGAGGAGTGGCGTCATTGGCTTGAGGGAGCTAAGCATCGCGTGGTGGTCTTGACTGATCACAAGAACTTGACTTATCTCGAGTCGGCCAAACGGTTGAATCCTAGACAGGCTCGTTGGTCGCTGTTTTTCTCCTGTTTTGACTTTGTGGTTTCGTAACTTCCGGGCTCTAAGAATGTGAAGGCGGATGCACTGTCTAGGAGTTCTGTGCCCGACTCTCCGGGTTTGCCTGAGCTGGCGGGTATTCTCAAAGAGGGGGTAATTTTGTCTGCCATCTCCCCTGATTTGCGGCGGGTGCTGCAGAAATTTCAGGCTAATAGACCTGACCGTTGCCCAGCGGAGAAACTGTTTGTCCCTGATAAATGGACGAGTAGAGTTAACTCTGAGGTTCATTGTTCGGTGTTGGCTGGTCATCCTGGAATTTTTGGTACCAGAGATTTGGTGGCTAGATCCTTTTGGTGGCCGTCTCTGTCGCGGGATGTGCGTTCGTTTGTGCAGTCCTGTGGGATTTGTGCTCGGGCTAAACCCTGCTGTTCTCGTGCCAGTGGGTTGCTTTTGCCCTTGCCAGTCCCGAAGAGGCCCTGGACAAATATCTCTATGGATTTTATTTTGGATCTCCCCGTCTCTCAAAAGATGTCGGTCATTTGGGTGGTTTGTGATCGCTTCTCTAAGATGGTCCATTTGGTACCCTTGTCTAAATTGCCTTCCTCCTCTGATTTGGTGCCATTGTTTTTCCAGCATGTGGTTCGTTTACATGGCATTCCGGAGAACATCGTTTCTGACAGAGGTTCCCAGTTTGTTTCGAGGTTTTGGCGAGCCTTTTGTGGTAGGATGGGCATTGATTTGTCTTTTTCCTCGGCTTTCCATCCTCAGACAAATGGCCAAACTGAACGAACCAATCAGACCTTGGAAACATATCTGAGATGTTTTGATTCTGCTGATCAGGATGATTGGGTGTCCTTTTTGCCTTTGGCTGAGTTCGCCCTTAATAATCGGGCCAGCTCGGCTACTTTGGTTTCGCCGTTTTTCTGCAATTCTGGTTTACATCCTCGTTTCTCTTCAGGGCAGGTTGAGTCTTCGGACTGTCCTGGTGTGGATACTGTGGTGGATAGGTTGCAGCAGATTTGGACTCATGTGGTGGACAATTTGACATTGTCCCAGGAGAAGGCTTAACGTTTCGCTAACCGCAGGCGCTGTGTGGGTCCCCGACTTCGTGTTGGGGATTTGGTTTGGTTGTCGTCTCGTTATATTCCTATGAAAGTTTCCTCTCCTAAGTTTAAGCCTCGTTTCATTGGTCCGTATAGGATTTCTGAGGTTCTTAATCCTGTGTCTTTTCGTTTGACCCTTCCAGCTTCTTTTTCCATCCATAATGTATTCCATAGGTCACTGTTGCGGAGATACGTGGCACCTGTGGTTCCATCTGTTGATCCTCCTGCCCCGGTTTTGGTTGAGGGGGAGTTGGAGTATATAGTGGAGAAGATTTTGGATTCTCGTATTTCGAGACGGAAACTCCAGTACCTGGTTAAGTGGAAGGGTTATGGTCAGGAAGATAATTCCTGGGTCTTTGCCTCTGATGTTCATGCTGCCGATCTGGTTCGTGCCTTTCATTTGGCTCATCCTGGTCGGCCTGGGGGCTCTGGTGAGGGTTCGGTGACCCCTCCTCAAGGGGGGGGTACTGTTGTGAATTCTGTGGTCGAGCTCCCTCCTGTGGTCATGAGTGGTACTTCGGCTGGTTCTGTCTATGAGCTTCCTCTGGTGGATATGAGTGGGGCTGCGGCTTCTGAGTTTCCTTCCTCAGGTGACGAGGTGAAGTCGTTAGGTGCTGCTCTATTTAACTCCACCTAGTTCTTTGTTCCTTGCCTCCAGTCAATGTTCCAGTATTGGTCTTGCTCTCTCCTGGATCGTTCTTGTGACCTGTCTTCTCTGCATAAGCTATGTTCTGCTTGTGTTACTTTTGTTTGCTATTTTTTCTGTCCAGCTTGCTATATTGGTTTGTCTTGCTTGCTGGAAGCTCTGGGACGCAGAGGGAGCACCTCCGTGCCGTTAGTCGGTACGGAGGGTCTTTTTGCGCCCTCTGCGTGGTTGTTTGTAGGTTTTTGTGCTGACCACAAAGCTATCTTTCCTATCCTCGGTCTATTCAGTAAGTCGGGCCTCACTTTGCTAAAACCTATTTCATCTCTGTGTTTGTATTTTCATCTTTACTCACAGTCATTATATGTGGGGGGGCTGCCTTTTCCTTTGGGGAATTTCTCTGAGGCAAGGTAGGCTTATTTTTCTATCTTCAGGGCTAGCTAGTTTCTCAGGCTGTGCCCGAGGCGCCTAGGTCTGGTCAGGAGCGCTCCACGGCTACTTCTAGTGTGGTGTGATAGGATTAGGGATTGCGGTCAGCAGAGTTCCCACGTCCCAGAGCTCGTCCTATGTTATTATTAACTATCAGATCACTTTGTGTGCTCTTAACCACCAGGTCTATTGTGTTTCTGAAGCACCAGTTCATAACACTCCTCCTCCATGATTCACGGTGGGAACCATGTAGTAGAGAAAAGGTAAGGCTGACAGCACTCGCTCAGAAGGGCGCTCGTTCCTATTCCAGGGAACCAACCTGGATAATCAGAATAGTCCAAAAGAAGATGAACAGCGCTCCAACCGGGTGTCATAGTATCAAATAAATCTTTATTAATCCATGGGAACCAGGCATGTAGAGTCCATCCATTCACCTTTTCTGCGTCGCACAAAGACACGGTGGTTGGAACCAAAGATCTCAAATTTGGACTCATCAGACCAAAGCACAGATTTCCACTGGTCTAATGTCCATTCCTTGTGTTCTTGAGCCCAAACAAGTCTCTTCTGCTGGTTGCCTGTCCTTAGCAATGGTTTCCTAGCAGCTATTTTACCATGAAGGCCTGCTGCACAAAGTCTCCTCTTAACAGTTGTTGTAGAGATGTGTCTGCTGCTAGAACTCTGTGTGGCATTGACCTGGTCTCTAATCTGAGCTGTTGTTAACCTGCGATTTCTGAGGTTGCTGACTCGTATAAACTTATCCTCAGAAGCAGAGGTGACTCTTGGTCTTCCTTTCTTGGGGCGGTCCTCATGTGAGCCAGATTCATTGTAGCACCTGATGGTTTTTGCAACTGCACTTGGGGACACTTTCAAAGTTTTCCCAATTTTATGGACTGACTGACCTTCATTTCTTAAAGTAATGATTGTTACTCGTTTTTCTTTACTTAGCTGCTTTTTTCTTTCCATAACACAAATTCTAATAGTCTATTCAGTAGGACTATCAGCTGTGTATCCACCAGACTTCTGCACAAGACAACTGATGGTCCCAACACCATTTATAAGGCAAGAAATTCCACTTATTAAACCTGACAGGGCACACCTGTGAAGTGAAAACCATTTCCAGTGACTACCTCTTGAAGCTCATGATGAGAATGCCAGAAGTGTGCAAAGCAGTCATCAAAGCAAAACATGGCTACTTTGAAGAACCTAGAATATAAGACATATTTTCAGTTGTTTCACACTTTTTTATTAAGTATATAATTCCACATGTGTTAATTCATAGTTTTGATACCTTCAGCGTGAATTTACAACTTTCATAGTCATGAAAATACAGAAAAATCTTTAAATGAGAAGGTGTGTCCAAACTTTTGGTCTGTACTGTATGTCTCTTTCTTTTCTTCCTCGATCTCTAACTCTCTATCTCTCTCACCCTGGAACTTCGAACACTACAACGGACTTCCATGGAAAGTTCAGCCCCGTATAGTGACTGTTCAGTATGAATGCCGAACATTCCTTTTCGGGTTAGCTCATCTCTGGGTGGTGGATGATGCTAAATACAGGGCAGTCCTGAAGGAAATCCTGCTAGGGTACATGCCCACGGCCAGGAAGAGCAGCGTTTTGGATGCAGCTCACCGGCGCTGTGTCCAAAATGCAAGAACAGTTGATGGGATTTAGAGAAATCCCATAAATTATTGACTCAGGGGGACTGAATACAAACGCACGTCACAATTTTCAGATTTATAATTTTTAAATATTTAGAAAACCCTGTATCATTTCCTTTACACTTCCCAAATACTTGCTACTTTGTGCATGACGGTCTTCAGTAAGGAATGGGGGCCTCAAACTATCCCTGGAACTGGGACTCTAACTATCCCTGCCCCGGAGATACTCTTGATGGTAGAGAGGCCTAAAGGTACCGTCACACTGAACGATATCGTTAACGATATCGTTGCTTTTTGTGACGTAGCAACGATATCGTTAACAAAATCGTTATGTGTGACAGCGACCAACGATCAGGCCCCTGCTGGGAGATCGTTGGTCGCTGGGGAAAGTCCAGCACTTTATTTTGTCGCTGGATCACCCGCTGACATCGCTGAATCGGCGTGTGTGACGCCGATCCAGCAATGTCTTCACTGGTAACCAGGGTAAATATCGGGTTACTAAGCGCAGGGCCGCGCTTAGTAACCCGATGTTTACCCTGGTTACCGTTGTAAATGTAAAAAAACAAACACTACATACTTACATTCCCGGTGTCTGGTCATGTCCCCCGCCTTCACCTTCCCGCACTGACTGGTGAGCGCCGGCCGTAAAGCACGCTGTGCAGCGGTGACGTCACCGCTGTACTTTACGGTCGGCGCTCAGTCAGTGCGGGAAGCTGAAGGCGAGGGACATGACCAGACGCCGGGAATGTAAGTATGTAGTGGTTTTTTTTTACATTTACAACGGTAACCAGGGTAAACATCGGGTTACTAAGCGCGGCCCTGCGCTTAGTAACCCAATGTTTACCCTGGTTACCCGGGGACTTCGGCATCGTTGGTTGCTGGAGAGCCGTCTGTGTGACAGCTCTCCAGCGACCAAAAAGCGACGCTGCAGCGATCAACATCGTTGTTGGTATCGCTGCAGCGTCGTTTAGTGTGACGGTACCTTTAGTCTCTGACTTTACTATGCTCCTGATAAACCCTGATCTGTTCCCTCCACCCCCCCATGAGACATGGGACAGAAATGTAATGTAAACAAGACACAAAGACAAAACAGGGATAACAGAAAACCTATATTATACTAACCAACAATAGGGAGGAGGATAGGGACAGGGAGGAATAAAATGCATGCATACTACATGAAACTAAAGATCACTACTACAACAACTTTACTCCAAACACTTAGCTTCAGCACACAGCACAGAAAGACGAATTTCCAGTAGCAACAGCGAACTCCTATTCAGCACAGCGTCTCCAAGGAGCAAGGAAGCAGAGCTTTCACAGGCAAGGTAGGGAGGATCTGGACACGTTTTTATGGCGAGCTAGTGACCAGATCAGAAGTAGCTGTAAATGGAACTGCAAGTTTCTGACCAACAAAGAAAGGGACGTTAACCTCTTCAGCACGAAAGGAAACCAAATCCATTTAATATGTGACGCAAACATACAGGCTAAGGCCGGGGTCAGACTAGCGTATGGCATCCCATGTGAGAGCATCAGATGCGATATGCTAATGACCCTCAGCTCCTGCTCTGCTGCGAGCGCATGGAGAGGATCGGAGCAGAGCTGCGGAGGAAGCGGAGAAATTAATTTCTCCATCTCCTCCATTGCTGGGGTCAGCGGTATATCGCACATCACTTGGATGATATTCGAGTGATGTGCGTTGTCTCACTCGCACCCATGGGTGCAAGTGAGCAGAGACTCGGCCGAGTGTCGGTGACAATCGCAGCATGCTGCGATTTCACTCGCACTTTGAAAACGGCCGAGAAAAAAACGGTGATGTGAGCTGCCCCATAGAGGAATACTGGTCCGAGTGCTACGCTTTGTTTTATCGCATAGCACTCGTCTGTATTCATCGCTAGTGTGACCTCCGCCTAAATGGAAGATCTGCGATTCACAATACCTAGTGATCTTCTACCCCAGATCTCCCAGGAGGACGTGACACACTCGTGACATTGTGTTGGTATATCACATAAAATCCCAATAAAATACATTTAAGTTTGGGGGTGTAACGTGAAACAAATGTGGAAAAGTTCACTGGGTATGCATAATAATAATTATTTTACTTACATAGTGCCAATATATTCTTCAGCACTTTACAATTAAACGGGAACATGTACAGACAATGAATAATATAAATATATATATATCTACTTTTTCAAGGTACTATAAATACAAGCTTGTAGTAGAATGTTTTATGAGTATACTTTTTTTTACAATCATTGCTATTAAAGTTTTTGCTATGTGCTGCTTTTTTAAAGATTTTTTTGACAATTGGAAGGAAAATCTACAAATATAACCATTTACAGATTTGCCCATTTTGCGCCTTTAGGACACAGCAATTTATTTATTTATTTATTATATTTTTTTTATTATTTTTTTTTACTGTCATATTCCAGGGGCCATTGCATTTTTGTTTTTTTGGTCAATGTAGTTGCATGAGCGCTTGTTTTTCTTCAACATGAGCTGTATTTGACAGTGGCAGGATACTTATAACTTATTATAACTATTATTATTATCCCCTTAACCCCCGCAGATTTTTTCGGTTTTGCGTTTTCAATATGGCCATGAGGGCTTGTTGTTTGTGGGACGAGTTGTACTTTTGAATGGCACCATTGGTTTTACCATGTCGTGTACTAGAAAACGGGAAAAAAGTGATCCAAGTCCAAAAGAAAATCCAAGAGCAGAGAAATTGCAAAAAAATTGTAATCCCTCACTGGTTTTTTGCTTCGCTTTTTACTAGGTTCACTAAATGCTAAAACTGACCTGCCATTATGATTCTCCAGGTCATTACAAAATAATAGACACCAAACATGTCTAGGTTTTTTATTATCTAAATGGTGAAAAAAAAAATCCAAACTTTGCTATAAAAAAAAAAAATTGTGCCATTTTCCAATACCCATAGCTTCTCCATTTTTGTGATCTGGGGTTGGGTGAGGGCTAATTTTTTGTGTGCCGAGCTGACATTTTTAATTATACCATTTTGGTGCAGATACAATCTTTTGATTGACCACTATTGCATTTTAATGCAATGTCGCGGTAATCAAAAAAAGTAATTCTTGCGTTTTTACTTTTTTCTCGCTATGCCGTGTAGCGATCAGGTTAATCCCTTTTTTATTGATAGATCGGGCAATTCTGAAAGCGGCGATACCAAATATGTGTATGTTTGACTTTTTTTTTATTGTTTTATTTTGAATGGGGTGAAAGGGGGGTGATTTGAACTTTTATATTTTTTTATATATTTTTAAAAACATTTTATTTTACTTTTGGTATATATATATATATATATATGTGTATATGTATATATATATATATATATATATATATATACATATATATATATAAAATCGTCTAAGGTCCACTTCCGTCTGTTTTTCTGTCACGGAAATCCCGAGTCGCTGATTGGTCGTGGCCGGCTGGGCGCGGCCAATCAGCGACAGGCACAGTCCGGCCATGAATTGGCCCTTCCCTACTCCCCTCCAGTCAGTGCCCCTCCATACTCCCCTCCAGTCAGCTCCCACATAGCATTTTAGCAGTCCCTTAAACGGACTGCGTTACACCGCGGCATAATGCGGTGTAATGCAGTCCGATAATGCTGCCATTAACCCTATAAGTGTGACCAACTTTTTATTATTGATGCTGCCTATGCAGCATCAATAGTAAAAACATATAATGTTAAAAATAATAATAAAATAAAATCATTATATTCTCACCTTCCAGCATCCATGGCAGCCTTTTCCGCTCCTTGCGACACTCCGCTCCCAAGAATGCATTGCGGCAATGACCCCAGATGACGTAGCGGAATCGCGAGACCGGTACATCATCACGGGCTATTGCCGCAAGGCATTACTGGGAATGGAGCGTCACGAGGAGCATTGCTAAACACCTGGGCTGGATCCGGGGGCCGCAGGAAGGTGAGTATATAACTATTTTTTATTTTCATTCTTTTTTTAACAGGGATATGGTGCCCACATTGCTATATACTACGTGGGCTGTGTTATATACTGCATAGGCTGTGTAATATACTGCGTGGGCTGTGTTATATACTACATCGCTGTGCTATATACTACGTTGGTTGTGCTTTATGCTACATTGCTGTGCAATATACTACATGGGCTGTACTATATACTACGTGGGCTGTGCTATATACTACGTGGGCTGTGCTATATACTACCTGGCTGTGCAATATACTATGTGGCTGTGCAATATACTACGTGGCTGTGTTATATACTGCGTGGGCTGTGTTATATACTGCGTGGGCAGTGTTATATACTACGTCGCTGTACTATATACTGCGTGGGCTGTGCTATATACTGCATGGGCTGTGCTATATACTATGTGGCTGTGCAATATACTACGTGGGCTGTGCTATATACTACTTGGCTGTGCAATATGCTACGTGGCTGTGCAATATACTACGTGGCTGTGTTATATACTGAGTGGGCTGTGTTATATATTGCATGGGCGGTGTTATATACTACATCGCTGTGCTATATACTACGTGGGCTGTGTTACATACTGCGTGGGCTGTGCTATATACTACGTGGCTGTGCAATATACTACGTGGCTGTACAATATACTACATGACTGTGCTATATACTATTTGGCTGTGTTATATACTACGTAGCTGTCATATATACTACGTGGCTGTGCTATATACTATGTGGGCTGTGTTATATGCTACATTGGTTGTGAGACTCTTTCGCCCGGGACCCTCAAAAACCTGGAGCTCACCCTGGCTTCACTGATTGGTCGCGCCCGGCTGGCGGCGAACAATCAGCGATAGACACAGTCCGGTCACGAATTGGCGCGGGATTTGAACCACGCTTCGCTAATTGGTCACGCCCGGCCGGCCGAATCCTATGTATTCATTGCATTATTCGGATATCTTCATAAATAAACTACATACATATTCTAGAATACCCGATACGTTAGAATCGGGCCACCATCTAGTGCTTCAATAGTCTCTATAGGAGACTAGAAACTGCGACAACCCGATCGGCTCTGCTACATAGAGGCAATGTTCAGATCACAGGGTGGTGTTCACAGCAAGCCAGCACTGACAACCATAGAGGTCTCCAGGAGACCTCAGTTTGTCATGCCAGCACACCGGTGACCCGTGATCATGTGACGGGGGGGGGGGGGGGTCACCGGTGTGCATACATCCAGCGCGAATGCCAGAAGCGCGATTTAAATGCCGCTGTCAGAGTTTGACAACAGCATTTAACTGGTTAATAGCTGCTGGTGGATCGCGATTCCACCTGCGGCTATTGAGGGCACATGTCAGCTGTTCATGTCCCTGGAAAGATGTGGGCTCCAGCGCTGAGCGAAAGAGAGGGAATCCGACATCGGCGTACTATTACACCCATGTCTGAAAGGGGTTAAACTTTTATTAACTATTTATAGGGAGAAATGTAAGAAAAATAAAAGCAGTTTGGTTGTTTTTAATTTTTTGCTGTTCGCAAGCTGCACAAATAAGTTCTTAATTTTATTCTGTTTGTCAGCATAACTATGGTGATACCAAATTTATACAGCTTTGTTTATCTTTTAGCAATTCTGCACAATTAATATAATTAATACAAGTTTTACAAGTTTTACCACTTCCTATCAATGGAGCTAAATGAGGGCTTTTTTTTGCATGAGAAGATATACACTGCTCAAAGTATAAAGGGAACACTTAAACAACAGAATATAACTCCAAGTAAATCAAACTTCTATGAAATCAAACTGTCCACTTAGGAGGCAACACTGTTTGACAATCAGTTTCACATGCTGTTGTGCAAATGAAATAGACAACAGATGGAAATTATTGGCAATTATCAAGTCACACTCAATAAAGGAGTGGTTCTGCAGGTGGGGACCACAGACCACATCTCAGTACCAATGCTTTCTGGCTGATGTTTTGGTCACTTTAGAATGTTGGTTGTGCTTTCACACTCATGGTAGCATGAGATGGACTCTACAACCCACACAAGTGGCTCAGATAGTGTAGCTTATCCAGGATGGCACATCAATGTGAAATGTGGCAAGGTTTGCTGTGTATGTCAGCGTAGTGTCCAGAGGCTGGAGGCACTACCAGGAGACAGGCCAGTACACCAGGAGATGTGGAGGGGACCGTAGGAGGGTAGCAACCCAGCAGCAGGACCGCTACCTCAGCCTTTGTGCAAGGAGGAACAGGATGAGCACTGCCAGAGCCCTGCAAAATGACCTCCAGCAGGCCACAAATGTGCATGTGTCTGCACAATCGGTTAGAAACTGACTTGTCTGAGTGCCCGACGTCCACAGATGGGGGTTGTGCTCATAGCCCAACACTGTGCAGGACGCTTGGCATCTGCCACAGGACACCAGGATTGGCTAATTCGATATGGCACCCTGTGCTATTCACAGATGAAAGTAGGTTCACACTCTGTGACAGAGTCTGGAGACGCCGTGGAGAGCGATCTGCTGTCTGCAACATCCTTCAGCATGACCGGTTTGGCAGTGGGTCAGAAATGGTGTGAGGTGGCATTTCTTTGGAGGGCCACACAGCCCTCCATGTGCTCGCCAGAGGTAGCCTGACTACCATTAAGTACCGAGATGAGATCCTCTGACCCCTTGCGAGACCATATGCCGGTGTGGTTGGCCCTGGGTTCCTCCTAATGCAGGACAATGCCAGACCTCATGTGGCTGGAGTGTGTCAGCAGTTCCTGCAAGAAGAAGGCATTGAAGCTATGGACTGGCCCGCCAATTCCCCAGACCTGAATCCAATTGAACACATCTGGGACATCATTTCTTGCACCATCCACCAACGTTATGTTGCACCACAGACTGTCCAGGAGTTGGCGGATGCTTTAGTCCAGGTCTGGAAGGAGATCCCTCAGGAGACCATCCGCCGCCTCATCAGGAGCATGCCCAGGCATTGTAGGGAGGTCATACAGGCACTTGGTGGCCACACACACTACTGAGCATCATTTCCTTGTCTTGAGGCATTTCCACTGAAGTTGGATCAGTTTGTCATTTGATTTTCCACTTTGATTTTGAGTATCATTCCAAATTCAGACCTCCAGTGGATATTCATTTTGATTTACATTGATCATTTTTATGTTTTATTCTTCTCAACGCATTCCACTATGTAATGAATAAAGATTTGCAACTGGAATATTTAATTCAGTGATATCTAGGATGTGGTATTTTAGTGTTCCCTTTTTTTTTTGAGCAGTGTAGTTCCAGTTTGGGGTACAAGCAACGTTTTGGTCACTTTTTCTTTTATTTGTTTGAGAAGCTAGATGAGCAAAATGCAGCAATTCTGTTATTGTTTGTTTGTACTTTTTTCTTACAGAGTGCACTGTACAGTGATAAATAATGGTATAGTTTTATAGTATGAGTCATTATGATTGCATTGATATCTAATTTATATTTTTTTTATTTTACTAACTTTCTTCATGAAAATCTAATTTTAATTAAAGTATGATGAATATATTTTATTCATCATGTTCTGTTTCATGTTTAATATTTTTGCTTTGTTGCAAGGAGCGATGAACAAAAACAGCAACTCTTGCCATCTGAGAGCAGTATAATGTAAGAAAAGACTCCCTGATTCCAATGATGTATCACTTAGTTTACTGGGTGCAGCAGTTGTGACACAATCAGAGTTCTTAGAGAATTCTCTCTCAGCCCTTAGCACCCCCCCTCCCCCTACACACACACACACACACACACACACACACACCAGGCTCTTTATGTACATTGTCTGTTGACATTGAGCTGCTTATCACAGGAGCAGCTGGTTAGACAAGTGCCCAGGAGCGAGCTAGTCACAGCAATGATAATGTCCTATTGATGAAACCTTCACTGTAAGTAAACAACAGCACACAGCCAGATAAGTGACACTTCAATGAATTGAGTGTTTTAACCCCTACCTCATGCTATCCTCAGATTACAGGAGATGTTTAACTATAGTGTATGACAGACCTGGGGGTCTTTCTCAGGTCTCCTGTTGCCATAACAACCCATGGGCTTGACACAGTGCTGACAATCTCTAGCTAAAGAGCATAAAGGGAATTGTAAAGGGAATCTGCCAGCATGGTCGTCCCCCACAAGCTGTTTATATGGTCATGTTGCTGTCTGAAAAACAATGGCATCCACTCTTTTAAGCTATGTTCACACAACCATATTTTCAGAGTGTCAAGCGTGACAGCAGTCCAACCAATGTTATCCAGTCTGGTTGCTCATATGACCGTTTTTCAAACTGACTGCTTGAAAAAAGATTGCAGCATTCACTAGTCTTTTCCATATTTTGGGTGAGACTCGCCATTTTTAGGATGAGTCTCGGGTGTTACAAAATATTGGCCTCCATATGGATCAAAGGTACGTCAATTTTGAAGGATATATTGTAATTCTTTAACCCCTTCCCGACCTTTGACGCCACGTAGGCGTCATGAAAGTCGGTGCCATTCCGACCCATGACGCCTATGCGGCGTTATGGAAAGATCGCGTCCCTGCAGATCGGGTGAAAGGGTTAACTCCCATTTCACCCGATCTGCAGGGACAGGGGGAGTGGTAGTTTAGCCCAGGGGGGGTGGCTTCACCCCCTCGTGGCTACGATCGCTCTGATTGGCTGTTGAAAGTGAAACTGCCAATCAGAGCGATTTGTAATATTTCACCTATTATAACGGGTGAAATATTACAATCCAGCCATGGCCGATGCTGAAATATCATCGGCCATGGCTGGAAATACTAGTGTGCCCCCACCCCACCCCTCCGATCGCCCCCCAGCCCTCCGATCTGGCCGGTACACTGCTCCGGCTCCCCTCCGTCCAGTGCTCCGCTCCCCCCCGTGCTCTTGTCCGCTCCCCCCGTGCTCCAATCACCCCCCCGTGCTCCAATCACCCCCCCTGCACTCCGATCCACCCCCCCCCCCCCCGGTGCTCCGTTCCACCCCCCCGTGCTCCATTCCAGCCCCCCCGTGCTCCGTTCCACGCCCCCCGTGCTCCGTTCCACCCCTCCCGCACTCCGATTCCCCCCCCCGTGCTCCGATCCCCCCCCCCGTGGTCCCCCCCCCACCCCATCATACTTACCGATCCAGCCGGGGTCCCGTCCGTCTTCTCCCTGGGCGCCGCCATCTTCCAAAATGGCGGGCGCATGCGCAGTGCGCCCGCCGAATCTGCCGGCCGGCAGATTCGTTCCAAAGTGCATTTTGATCACTGAGATATAATCTATCTCAGTGATCAAAATAAAAAAAATAATAAATGACCCCCCCCTTTGTCACCCCCATAGGTAGGGACAATAAAAAAATAAAGAAATTTTTTTTTTCCACTAATGTTAGAATAGGGTTAGGGTTAGAGTTAGGGCTAGGGTTAGGGCTAGGGTTAGGGGTAGGGCTAGGGGTAGGGTTAGGGTTAGGGCTAGGGGTAGGGGTAGGTGTAGGGTTAGGGTTAGGGTTAGGGCTAGGGGTAGGGTTAGGGTTAGGGGTAGGGGTAGGGTTAGGGCTAGGGTTAGGGTTTCGGTATGTGCACACGTATTCTGGTCCTCTGCGGATTTTTCCGCTGCGGATTTGATAAATCCGCAGTGCTAAACCGCTGCGGATTTATGGCGGATTTACCGCGGTTTTTCTGCGCATTTCACTGCGGTTTTACAACTGCGATTTTCTATTTGAGCAGTTGTAAAACCGCTGCGGAATCCACACAAAGAAGTGACATGCTGCGGAATGTAAACCGCTGCGTTTCCGTGCAGTTTTTCCGCAGCATGGGCACAGCGATTTTTGTTTCCCGTAGGTTTACATTGAACTGTAAACTCATGGGAAACTGCTGCGGATCCGCAGCGTTTTCCGCAGCGTGTGCACATACCTTTAGAATTAGGCTATGTGCACACGGTGCGGATTTGGCTGCGGATTCGCAGCAGTGTTCCATCAGGTTTACAGTACCATGTAAACATATGGAAACCAAATCCGCTGTGCCCATGGTGCAGAAAATACCACGCGGAAACGCTGCGTTGTATTTTCCGCAGCATGTCAATTCTTTGTGCGGATTCCGCAGCGTTTTACACCTGTTCCTCAATAGGAATCCGCAGGTGAAATCCGCACAAAAAACACTGGAAATCCGCGGAAAATCCGCAGGTAAAACGCAGTGCCTTTTACCCGCGGATTTTTCAAAAATGGTGCGAAAATATCTCACACGAATCCGCAACGTGGGCACATAGCCTTAGGGTTAGGGTTGGAATTAGGGTTGTGGTTATGGTTAGGGGTGTGTTGGGGTTAGGGTTGTGGTTAGGGGTGTGTTGCGGTTAGGGTTGTGTTTAGGGTTATGGCTACAGTTGGGATTAGGGTTAGGGGTGTGTTGGGGTTAGTGTTGGAGGTAGAATTGAGGGGTTACCACTGTTTAGGCACATCAGGGGTCTCCAAACGCAACATGGCGCCACCATTGATTCCAGCCAATCTCGTATTCAAAAAGTCAAATGGTGCTCCCTCACTTCCGAGCCCTGACGTGTGCCCAAACAGTGGTTTACCCCCACATATGGGGTACCAGCATACTCAGGACAAACTGCGCAACAATTACTGGGGTCCAATTTCTCCTGTTACCCTTGTGAATCAAAAAAAATGCTTGCTAAAACATAATTTTTGAGGAAAGAAAAATGATTTTTTATTTTCACGGCTCTGCGTTGTAAACGTCTGTGAAGCACTTGGGGGTTCAAAGTGCTCACCACGTATCTAGATAAGTTCCTTGGGGGTCTAATTTCTAAAATGGGGTCACTTGTGGGGGTTTCTACTGTTTAGGCACACCAGGGGCTCTGCAAACGCAACGTGACACCCGCAGACCATTCCATCAAAGTCTGCATTTCAAAAGTCACTACTTCCCTTCTGAGCCCCGACGTGTGCCCAAACAGTGGTTTACCCCCACTCATGGGGTATCAGCGTACTCAGGAGAAACTGGACAACAACTTTTGGGGTCCAATTTCTCCTGTAACCCTTGGGAAAATAAAAAATTCTGGGCTAAATAATTATTTTTGAGGAAAGAAAACGTATTTATTATTTTCACGGCTCTGCATTATAAACTTCTATGAAGCACTTGGGGGTTCAAAGTGCTCACCACACATCTAGATAAGTTCCTTTCGGGGTCTAGTTTCCAAAATGGGGTCACTTGTGGGGGGTTTCTACTGTTTAGGCACATCAGGGGCTCTGCAAACGCAACGTGACGCCCGCAGAGCATTCCATCAAAGTCTGCATTTCAAAACGTCACTACTTCAATTCCAAGCCCCGGCATGTGCCCAAACAGTAGTTTACCCCCACATATGGGGTATCACCATACTCAGGAGAAACTGGACAACAAATATTGGGGTCAAATTTCTCCTGTTACCCTTGGGAAAATTAAAAAATTCTGGGCTAAATAATTATTTTTGAGGAAAGAAAACGTATTTATTATTTTCACGGCTCTGCATTATAAACTTGTATGAAGCACTTGGGGGTTCAAAGTGCTCACCACACATCTAGATAAGTTCCTTTGGGGGTCTAGTTTCCAAAATGGGGTCACTTGTGGGGGGTTTCTACTGTTAAGCCACATCAGGGGCTCTGCAAACGCAACGTGACGCCCACAGAGCATTCCATCAAAGTCTGCATTTCAAAACGTCACTACTTCACTTCCAAGCCCCGGCATGTGCCCAAACAGTGATTTACCCCCACATATGGGGTATCAGCGTACTCAGGAGAAACTGGACAACAACTTTTGGGGTCAAATTTCTCTTGTTACCCTTGGGAAAATAAAAAATTGCAGGCTAAAAGATCATTTTTGAGAAAATAATTTTTTTTTCTTTTTTTCATGGCTCTGCGTTATAAACTTCTGTGAAGCACTTGGGGGTTCAAAGTCCTCACCACACATCTAGATTAGTTCCTTTGGGGGTCTAGTTTCCAAAATGGTGTCATTTCTGGGGGATCTCCAATGTTTAGGCACACAGGGGCTCTCCAAACGTGACATGGTGTCCGCTAATGATTGGAGCTAATTTTCCATTTAAAAAGCCAAATGGCGTGCCATCCCTTCCGAGCCCTGCCGTGCGCCCAAACAGTGGTTTACCCCCACATATTGGGTATCTGCGTACTCAGGACAAACAGGACAACAATATTTGGGGTCCAATTTCTCCTATTATCCTTGGCAAAATAGGAAATTCCAGGCTAAAAAATCATTTTTGAGGAAAGAAAAATTATTTTTTATTTTCATGGCTCTGCGTTATAAACTTCTGTGAAGCACCTGGGGGTTTAAAGTGCTCAATATGCATCTAGATAAGTTCCTTGGGGGGTCTAGTTTCCAAAATGGGGTCACTTGTGGGGGAGCTCCAATGTTTAGGCACACAGGGGCTCTCCAAACGCGACATGGTGTCCGCTAACAATTGGAGCTAATTTTCCATTCAAAAAGTCAAATGGCGCGCCTTCCCTTCCGAGCCCTGCCGAGTGCCCAAACAGTGGTTTACCCCCACATATGAGGTATCGACGTACTCGGGAGAAATTGCCCAACAAATTTTATGATCCATTTTACCCTACTGCCCATGTGAAAATGAAAAAATTGAGGCGAAAAGAATTTTTTTGTGAAAAAAAAGTACTTTTTCATTTTTACAGATCAATTTGTGAAGCACCTGAGGGTTTAAAGTGCTCACTAGGCATCTAAATAAGTTCCTTGGGGGGTCTAGTTTCCAAAATGGGGTCACGTGTGGGGGAGCGCCAATGTTTAGGCACACAGGAGCTCTCCAAACGCGACATGGTGTCCGCTAACGATGGAAATAATTTTTCATTCAAAAAGTCAAATGGCGCTCCTTCCCTTCCGAGCCTTACCATGTGCCCAAACAGTGGTTTACCCCCACATGTGAGGTATTGGTGTACTCAGGAGAAATTGCCCAACACATTTTAGGATCCATTTTATCCTGTTGCCCATGTGAAAATGAAAAAATTGAGGCTAAAAGAATTTTTTTGTGAAAAAAAAGTACTTTTTCATTTTTACGGATTAATTTGTGAAGCACCTGGGGGTTCAAAGTGCTCACTATGCATCTAGATAAGTTCCTTGGGGCGTCTAGTTTCCAAAATGGGGTCACTTGTGGGGGAGCTCCAATTTTTAGGCACACGGGGGCTTTCCAAACGTGACATGGTGTCCGCTAAAGAGTGGAGCCAATTTTTGATTCAAAAAGTCAAATGGCGCTCCTTCCCTTCCAAGCCCTGCCGTGCGCCCAAACAGTGGTTTACCCCCACATATGAGGTATCAGCGTACTCAGGACAAATTGGACAACAACTTTCGTGGTTCAGTTTCTCCTTTTACCATTGGGAAAATAAAAAAATTGTTGCTAAAAGATAATTTTTGTGACTAAAAAGTTAAATGTTCATTTTTTCCTTCCATGTTGCTTCTGCTGCTGTGAAGCACCTGAAGGGTTAATAAACTTCTTGAATGTGGTTTTGAGTACCTTGAGGGGTGCAGTTTTTAGAATGGTGTCACTTTTGGGTATTTTCAGCCATATAGACCCCTCAAACTGACTTCAAATGTGAGGTGGTCCCTAAAAAAAATGGTTTTGTAAATTTCGTTGTAAAAATGACAAATCGCTGGTCAAATTTTAACCCTTATAACTTCCTAACAAAAAAAAATTTTGTTTCCAAAATTGTGCTGATGTAAAGTAAACATGTGGGAAATGTTATTTATTAACTATTTTGTGTCACATATCTCTCTGGTTTAACAGAATAAAAATTCAAAATGTGAAAATTGCGAAATTTTCAAAATTTTCGCCAAATTTCCGTTTTTATCACAAATAAACGCAGAATTTATTGACCTAAATTTACCACTAACATGAAGCCCAATATGTCACGAAAAAACAATCTCAGAACCGCTAGGATCCGTTGAAGCGTTCCTGAGTTATTACCTCATAAAGGGACACTGGTCAGAATTGCAAAAAACGGCAAGGTCTTTAAGCTCAAAATAGGCTGGGTCATGAAGGGGTTAACATAGGGAACCGTATTTGTTCTTGTTAATTTCAATAACTGCTGGTGAAAATGGATGCCATATGGATGACAATATTGATGAAAAATCACCAATTTTTTTGAGTGAAAATTTGACAATTTTTTCATATGCTCATGTGAACTCAGCCTTACTGATGCATTCTGTTACCCCATTACTGAAACATTGCTGTTTTAATTAATAAGCAAATGAGGCTCACAGTGTAACCATTGTTTTAATTTTTATTTCATAAATCAATAGTACATATGAAAATAAGGAACTTTGTAATTTATCTGGTCAGAAAAATCTGCAACTTTCTCTGCTAGAATTGATCAGTCTTTATCAAAATTCTCAACTCTGAGGTAAAATCTGTGCTTTGTAAAGACAGTCTGTCCCATTACTGAGATAGGAAATGGCAGTTGGTGCTGATGAGATTCTATGTAGACAGGAGGGGGAGGGAAAAAGGGAAATGGGAAAGTGTCATTTCGGACGCTATTCACATTAGGGCGTCCGACAGACAGCGGTAATTCTGCATTTGTCCACTATGTGCTCAGTGGCGCCGGCTAGATTTTATCTAGGTTGTCCGGGGTTAATCAAGCTGGTACTCGGATTGGAGGCTGGGTCACGCCCTCTGCCTTGAAATAGTTCTGCTGAACTTTGGGCGTCACCGATTATAGCTTGTGTCTTGTGCCTGGTGATCTCGGTCTGGAGTGGTGGTCTAGGAGAAGGAATATCGTATCTGGTGGTGTATTATCCTTTGTCATATTTCTCCTTCCTATATTTGTATTTGTTTTGCCCTGTGCACATTTTCGTGTATTCCTGTGTGACTGCGGCGTGGTGCGTTTTTCAGTTTTCCCTGTCTGTGCTTTCTGTGGGGATTTGTGTGTGGTCTCTTCACTGGGTGGCGGGAGGTGGTTTCAGCTTAGGGCTGAAACAGGAGACAGGGTCAGGCCTGGCGGCCCAGACATGCGCACCTTTAGGGCTTGTTTCCACTTGCAAGAAACACGTCCGTGTCTCGCATGTGAAAACCAAGCTCTGGCGCCGACACTTGGGAGTGGAGTGTGCGGCTCCATGTGTTGCTGTGCGGCCGCACGCTCTGCTTTGGAGTGCCGGCGCCAGAGCTTGGTTTTCACATGCGAGACACGGACGTGTTTCTCGCAAGTGGAAACAAGCCCTTAGTGTAACTTCTGGGAGAGGGTCAGACAGGGTTTTCCTAGCCTGAGGGATATCACAGGGGCCCGGGTAACCAGCCTTAGTCTACCCAGTACTCCCGTGACATTATAATCGGCCCAAAAAGATAAAAAAAAAGTGGTTTTTTTTGTCATGGATCCCATGACTTCCATAACCCGCCAGTTGAAGGTGCTGTTCTTACAGGTCTCTGAATTGAAGGGGGCAGTTCAGTAACAGGGTCTTGTGGTATCAAATGCGCAAGTGGAAACTGCAGGGAGAGTTGCAGAGCCAAAAATCCCTTTACCTGAGAGGTTTGCAGGAGAACGCAGTAAATTTGTTGTTTTCTGTGAAGCTTGCAAATTGTATTTTCGTATGCGCCCGCTTTCCTCAGGTAATGAGGCTCAGCGTGTGGGCTTGGTTTTGTCATTACTGAACGGAGACCCCCAAGCATGGGCGTTTTCATTACCTTCTGATTCAGCTGCATTTAACTCAGTAGAGAGTTTTTTTCTGCTCTTGGACTCATTAATGATGATCCTGACAGATTGGCTCTAGCAGAATCTAAGATACGCGCTCTCCACGAGGGCAAGCGAATGGCGGAGGATTACTGTTCTGAATTTCGTCACTGGGCGGTGGACACACAATGGAATGACCTGGCGCTGCGGAGTCAGTTTGTATGTGGGGTTTCGAGAAGGGTTAAACAAGCCCTTCTGATGTATGAGACTCATGCTTCTCTAGAGTCTGCCATGAGTCTTGCTGTTCGCATTGATCGCCGTTTGCGTCAGGGGGTGCTAGAGACGCCGCCCTTGGGGGAGGTCGTAGGTGCACGTGAGGTTGCTGCAGGTGAGCCCATGGAGCCTATGCAAATCGCAGGGGTGTCGCATCATCAAGCCCCCTCGCTCAGGAAGCAGGGACTCTGTTTTTGCTGTGGTAAAAAGGGGCATTATGTAAATGCTTGTCCTCTGTTTTCAAAGAAAAAGCGCAACGGCGGAAAACTACTAAGCTCAGAGGGTGTGGAGGAGGCCAATCTGAGCTTAAGCAAGTGCAGCGCCCCAGAGTCTGGTCGTTGCAGTAATGTCGCTCTGCCACTAAGGGGAGTGATGTTATGTCTGATTGCACTAAAGGAGTTCACCTGACCAGGTATCACAGTCACACATTACACTTCACACTCCGACCATTAGGGGGAGCAAAAGGCTCTATGTATTAGGCCACTCCTCACACTCTGGTAAAACTGGGGGTTGGATAGGAAGTTAGACAGAAAGTAGCCTGGGAGAGCACCAGGGAGGACCTGTCAGAAGTGGGTTCCTGACAGGGGCCTAGCAGAAAGGACAGATTGTTGCGGAGCCACGCCTGCACTACCTTGCGGCGGTATCCAAAGAAAGGACACGAAGCAAAGTATATTGTGGAGGAGTGAGAAACGGGATCAGAGTACGAAGGAGATAGGGGCACAACTTCTTCTGGTTCTAAGACCGCGGCAACATCCTTCTGAGGCGCGTAGCCGGTGGCCG
This sequence comes from Ranitomeya imitator, assembly GCF_032444005.1. Classification (NCBI taxonomy): domain Eukaryota; kingdom Metazoa; phylum Chordata; class Amphibia; order Anura; family Dendrobatidae; genus Ranitomeya; species Ranitomeya imitator. Next base: position 817,189,630 of record NC_091282.1, on the reverse strand, counting down.
GAGCACCGAGGAAGTAACAGACTCTACGCATTACTTCAAACAGCGGCAGGACAGTCGATTACAGGTTGGCGGTCTCCCTAAAATCACCTAAGCAGACATCAGAGGCAATCGTGGGAGAGGGGCGACACTAGGGTCCCAGAATAACTCCAGGCCTACCTGTCATACGGGTGCGTCCTAGCCAGATAAACTGGGGGACGGAGAGAGAAAGAACAGATACGACAGTTGTGAGGACTATCCCGTGGTGCTCAGCAGGGAAGGACTACAACACACAGGCGCTAGAAGGTAGACACTGATTTCCACCTGCAAAGGGAACTCTGGATGTGCCTTCGGACCGGCCGGTCTCAGCCAGCCCTGTTAGCAGTGCTCTAGATTGTGGATCCTGAAGCCTTCAGTAATAGGTAAAGAGACTGCAACCCTGTGTCCACGTTATTCCTTGCGTTCTGCACCACGCACTATCACCCTTTTATTGGACTCCCCTTAGCAGGGTCACGGACCGGGTCTAGCCACCGTGACCACCCAGGACGAGTACCCCGCGGCCCTGCATCTGGGGGCGCTCCAACTATCCTCCATGGTGGTCTCTCAATGTATGCTTCCTGCCAGAGTTATTGTCGCTGGCAGAGAGCTGCCAATCACTGTTTTTGTGGATAGTGGTTCGGCCACTAATCTCATTGATGAGTTTGTGTGCACGGCCAGGTTCACGGTCGAAAAATTGCCTCATCCTATCCGGGTGGTCACCATCAATGCCACCCCTCTCCCACAGGGGGAGATTACTGAGTTTGTGGCTGAGGTTAAACTCCACATTGGGGTCCTACATTCTGAGCAGATTACATGTAGGGTGCTCAGTAATCTTCCTGCACAAATGGTTCTGGGTTTTCCATGGTTATCTGTGCACAACCCGGAAATTGACTGGAAAACTCAGGACATAATCCAGTGGAGCGAATTCTGCCAGGAGAATTGCCTGGCCACATGTGTGTCCGCTGTGACTCCTAGCATTCCTGAGTCACTGCTGGATTTCGCGGATGTGTTTTCTAAGAAGGGTTGCTCAGAATTGCCACCACATCGCCCCTATGACTGTACTATCAGGTTTAAACCAGGGGCCAAATTGCCGAAAGCTAGGATGTTTAACATCTCTAGTCCTGAGAGGCAAGCGTTAAAGGACTACATTGCTGAAAGTTTGAGCAAAGGGCACATCAGGCCTTCATCCTCACCGGTGGCAGCGGGATTCTTCTTCGTTAAGAAGAAAGATGGCGGTCTACGCCCGTGTCTGGATTTCAAGGAGTTAAACCAGATTAAGGTTCATGATCCATACCCTGTGCCATTGATGCCTGATTTGTTCAACCAGGTGAAAGATGCTAAGTGGTTTTCCAAGCTTGACCTCAGGGGGGCGTACAACTTCATAATAGTCCGTCAAGGTGATGAGTGGAAGACAGCTTTTAATACTCCTGAGGGTCATTTTGAAAATTTGGTGATGCCATTTGGGTTGACAAACGTGCCTGCAGTATTTCAACATTTCATTAATGATGTGTTCTCGCATGTTTTGGGGAAGTTCGTTATTGTGTACCTAGATGACATTCTCATTTATTCATGTGACCGTGATACTCATTTAGAGCATGTCAGGCAGGTGTTACAGCTTCTCAGAGAATAAGCTCTATGCAAAACTTGAGAAATGTGTATTTTCGGTTCAGGAGTTGCCTTTCTTGGGTTATATTGTGTCCGCTTCAGGGTTTAAAATGGACGCCGCTAAGGTGCAAGCGGTGCTGCATTGGGAACGGCCTGATAACCTAAATGCTCTTCAGCGGTTCCTTGAGTTTTCTAACTACTATAGGAAGTTTATCAAAGATTTTTCTACCATTGCTAAACCACTTACTGACATGACGAAAAAGGGTACCAATTTCTCCGCCTAGCCTGAGGCTGCTGCGCACGCATTCGAATTTCTGAAGAACAGTTCTGCTTCGGCCCTCATTCTGGTGCAGCCGGACGTATCAAAACCATTTACCGTGGAAGTCGATGCGTCTGAGGTTGGAGTGGGGGCGGTGCTGTCACAAGGCTCATCCTTGAGCGAGTTGCGTCCATGCGCCTATTTCTCCAAGAAACTGTCGCCCGCCGAACGTAACTACGATATTGGCAACAGGGAGTTGTTGGCTATCAAGTTGGCTTTTGAGGAATGGCGACACTTTTTGGAGGGGTCGGTTCACCAGGTTACTGTTATTACCGACCATAAGAATTTGCTTTATTTGGAGTCAGCCAAGCTTCTGTCCCCCAGGCAGGCTCGCTGGGCGTTGTTTTTCACGCTGTTCAACTTTTTTGTTACTTACCGACCTGGGTCTTAGAACACTAAGGCAGATGCTTTGTCCAGGTGTTTGCCAGGGGGAGAACCTCGGGAAGAACCCGTACCCATCCTCCAAAAGGGTGTAGTGGTCTCGGCTCTCACAACTGAGGTTGAGGCTGAGATTGCCGAGGCTCAGGAGGAGGTATCACCTGAGCTTCCCATTAACAAATCGTTTGTACCGCTCCATCTTCGCCTAAAGGTATTGGTGGAGCATCATGATGCTGTCCTGGCTGGCCACCCAGGGGTTAGGGGTACTTTGAAGTTGGTGTCGCGTCGGTTTTGGTGGCCCAAAATCCGACAGGACGTGGTCTCGTACGTGTCAGCATGCACCACATGCGCTAGGGCTAAGACGCCCCGCTCCCGTCCGGCTGGCACACTACTTCCTCTCGAGGTACCCAGTAGGCCATGGACAGAGATCTCCATGGATTTTATCACAGACTTGCCCTCCTCAGCTGGGAACACTGTCATCTTGGTGATTGTTGATCGGTTCTCAAAGATGTCGCACTTTGTGTCTTTGCCTTCGTTGCCTAACGCAAAGACTCTGGCTCAGGTATTTGTGCAGGAGGTGGTCAGACTTCATGGGGTCCCATCTGACATCGTGTCTGATAGGGGTTCTCAGTTTGTGGCAAAATTTTGGAAAGCATTCTGCTCACGACTGGGGATCATGTTGTCGCATTCTTCGGCGTTTCATCCTCAGTCAAATGGTCAAACCGAGCGCATGAACCAAAATTTGGAGCAGTACTTACGCTGTTTTGTTTCTGACAACCAGGAGGAGTGGTCGACGTTCCTTCCTTTGGCTGAGTTTGCCATAAATAATCACCACCAGGAATCTTCTGGGGAGTCTCCGTTTTTTTGTGTTTACAGGCACCATCCTCAATTTTGTACTTTGAGTCAGGGGGGCTCTTCCGGCGTCCCGGAGGAGAGCCACTTAGGAGCACAACTGTCATCAGTCTGGAGGAGAGTGAAACAGCGCCTGTTGAGCGTGGGGGCAAGGTACAAACGTGTGGCTGACAGTAGATGTGTGCCAGGTCCGGACCTGAGTGTGGGTGACTGGGTGTGGTTGTCCACAAAAAACATAAGACTCAAAATACCATCCCTTAAATTGGGTCCAAGGTTTATTGGTCCGTTTAGGGTCGCTGCCATCATTAACCCGGTAGCCTACCGATTGGAGCTCCCTACGGTATATAAGATTCACAACGTATTCCACGGGTCTTTATTAAAAAAGGTGATGGGTTCCGTGGACGCGGCGCCGATGCCACCTCCTGTCTTGGTGGATGGCAATTTAGAGTTTGAAGTCTCCAAGGTGGTTGACTCTCGAGTAGTGCGCCGCACTTTACAGTACCTAGTACACTGGTGTGGTTATGGGCCTGAGGAGAGATCTTGGGTACCAGCCTTGGACATTCATGCGGACCGGCTGGTCAGTATGTTTCACCGCTGCCATCCGGACAAGCCGGGTCCTATAAGTCGTGAGGGCCCTGGGGTCCCTTGCAGAAGGTGCGGTACTGTCATGTCGGACGCTATTCACACTAGGGCGTCCGACAGACAGCGGTAATTCCGCATTTGTCCACTATGTGCTCAGTGGCGCTGGCTAGATTTTATCTAGGTTGTCCGGGGTTAATCTAGCTGGCACTCGGATTGGAGGCTGGGTCAAGCCCTCTGCCTTTAAATAGTTCTGCTGAACTTTCGGCGTCGCCGATTATAGCTTGTGTCTTGTGCCTGGTGATCTCGGTCTGGAGTGGTGGTCTAGGAGAAGGAATATCGTATCTGGTGGTGTATTATCCTTTGTCATATTTCTCCTTCCTATATTTGTATTTGTTTTGCCCTGTGCACATTTTCATGTATTCCTGTGTGACTGCGGCGTGGTGCGTTTTTCAGTATTCCCTGTCTGTGCTTTCTGTGGGGATTGGTGTGTGTGGTCTCTTCACTGGGTAGCGGGAGGTGGTTTCAGCTTAGGGCTGAAACAGGAGACAGGGTCAGGCCTGGCGGCCCAGACATGCACACCTTTAGTGTAACTTCTGGGAGAGGGTCAGACAGGGTTTTCCTAGCCTGAGGCATATCACAGGGGCCCGGGTAACCAGCCTTAGTCTACCCAGTACTCCCGTGATATAAAGTTTGTCTTCACAAAATACAGATTTTACCTCAGAATTGAGAATTTTGATAATAACTAATCAATTCTGGCAGAGAAAGATGTAGATTTTTCTGACAAGATAAATTACAAAGTTCCTCATTTTTATATGTACTATTGATTTATGAAATAAAAATTAAATCAATGCTTACACTTAAAGTGCTCAAAGTGTCAAAACACTTCCCAAGCTTCTTCTTCCCTGATACTATTCTAGAAAAGAAAAGTGGGGCTGAGTGGGGAAAAGAAGCAGGGAGTGAAATGCTTCGGAAGTGCTTTGACATTCCCAAAACACTTAAGCCTCATTTGCATATGATTTTAACCCCTTTCTACTATTGGACGTACTATTCCGTCCATGTTGGGTGGGCCCTACTTCCCATGGACGGAATAGTACATCCAGCGCGATCAGCCGTGCTCACAGGGGGAGCGCGGCAGATCGCGGCAGGGTGTCAGCTGACTATCGCAGCTGACATCCGGCACTTTGTGCCAGGAGTGGTCACAGACTCCTCGGAGCAACACGCGTTGCTTCGAGGGTCTCCTACCTCTTCCTCTCTGCAGGTCAGGATCCAAAATGGCCGCGAGGGGCCTTCCGGGCTCTGCAGGGAGGTGGCTTTCAAGCGCCTGCTCAAAGCAGGCGCTGGGAAGCCTCCCTGCAGTGCCTGTCAGATCGCTGATCTGACACAGTGCACTGCAAAGTGTCAAATCAGCAATCTCTCACTATAATGTGATGTTCACATGTGTAAAAAAAATAAAAATTAAAAAAAAAAAATTCCTAAATAAAGAAAAAATATATATATTGTTCCAATAAATACATTTCTTTACCTAAATAAAAAAAACAATAAAGGTACACTTATTTAGTATCGTCATGTCCGTAACGACCCGACCTATAAAACTGTCCCACTAGTTAGCCCCTTCAGTGAACACCACAAAAAAACAACACTTTATTATCATACCATTAAATAAAAAGTGGAATAACACGCGATCAAAAAGACGGATATAAATAACCATGGCACCGCTGCAAACGTCATCTTGTCCCGCAAAACACAACCCGCCATACAGCGTCATCAACGAAAAAATAGAAAAGTTATAGTCCTCAGAATAAAGCGATGCAAAAATAATTATTTTTTATATAAAATAGTTTTTATCGTATATAGGCACTAAAACACAAAAAAAATGATATAAATGAGGTATCGCTGTGATCGTACTGACCCGAAGAATAAAACTGCTTTATCAATTTTACCTGACGTGGAACAGTATAAGCGCCCCCCCCCCCAAAAGAAATTCATGAATGGCTGGTTTTTGTTCATTCTACCTCACAAAAATCGGAATAAAAAGTGATCAAAAAATGTCACGTGCCCGACAATGGTACCAATAAAATCATCAACTTGTCCTGCAAAAAACAAGACCTCATATGACTCTGTGGACCAAAATATGGAAAAATTATAGCTCTCAAAATGTGGAGACGCAAAAACTATTTTTTGCAATAAAAAGCGTCTTTTAGTGTGTGATGGCAGCCAGTCATAAAAATCCACTAAAAAAAAACGTTATAAAAGTAAATCAAACCCCCCTGCATCACCCGCTTAGTTAGGGAAAAATAATGAAATAAAAAAAAATGTATTTATTTCCATTTTCCCGTTAAGGTTGGGGCTACAGTTAGGGTTGGGGTTAGGGTTGGGGCTAAAGTTAGGGTTTGGATTACATTTACGGTTGGGATTAGGGTTAGGGGTGTGGTTAGGGTTAGGGTTGGGATTAGGGTTGGGGTGTGTTTGGGTTAGAGTTTCAGTTATAATTGGGGGGTTTCCACTCTTTAGGCACATCAGGGCCTCTCCAAATGCGACATGGCGTTCCATCTCAATTCCAGCCAATTCTGCGTTGAAAAAGTAAAACAGTGTTCATTCCCTTCCGAGCTCTCTCGTGCACCCAAACAGGGGTTTACCGCAACATATAGGATATCAGCGTACTCAGGACAAATTGGACAGCAACCTTTGGGGTCCAATTTCTCCTGTTGCGCTTGGGAAAATACAAAACCGGGGGCTAAAAAATAATTGGTGTGGAAAGAAAAAGATTTTTTATTTTCACGGCTCTTTGTTATAAACTGTAGTGAAACACTTGGGGGTTCAAAGTTCTCACAACACATCTGGATAAGTTCCTTGGGGGGTCTAGTTTCCAGTATGGGGTCACTTGTGGGGGTTTCTACTGTTTAGGTACATCAGGGGCTCTGCGAATGCAACGTGACGCCTGCAGACCAATCCATCTAAGTCTGCATTCCAAACGCCGCTCCTTCCCTTCCAAGCTCTGCCATGCACCCAAACAGTAGTTTTCTCCCACATATGGGGTATCAGCGTACTTAGGACAAATTGGACAACAACTTTTGGGGTCCAATTTCTCCTGTTACAATTTTGTAAAAAAAAAGAAGAATTTTTATTTTCATGGCTCTGTGTTATAAACTGTAGTGAAACACTTGGGGGTTCAAAGTGCTCACTGCACATCTATATAAGTTCCTTAGGGGGTCTACTTTCCAAAATGGTGTCACGTGTGGGGTTTCAACGTTTAGGCACATCAGGGGCTCTCCAAACGCGACATGGCATCCCATCTCAATTCCAGTCAATTTTGCATTGAAAAGTCAAATGGCGCTCCTTCCCTTCCGAGACCTGCCATGCGCCCAAATAGTGGTTTATCCCCGCATATTGGGTATCAGCATACTCAGGACAAATTGCACAACAACTTTTGGGGTCCAATTTCTTCTGTTACCCTTGGTAAAATAAAACAAATTGGAGCTAATATACATTTTTTGTGAAAAAAGTTAAATGTTCATTTTTTTTTTTTTTAAACATTCCAAAAATTCCTGTGAAACACCTGAAGGGTTAATAAACTTCTTGAATGTGGTTTTGAGCACCTTGGGAGTGCAGTTTTTAGAATGTTGTCACACTTGGGTATTTACTATCATATTGACCCCTCAAAGTGACTTCAAATATGATGTGGTCCCTAAAAAAAAATGGTGTTGTAAAAATGAGAAATTGCTGGTCAACTTTTAACCCTTAACTCCCTAACAAAAACAAATTTTGGTTGCAAAATTGTGCTGATGTAAAGTAGACATGTGGGAAATGTTACTTATTAAATATTTTGTGACATAATTCTGTGATTTAAGGGCATAAAAATTCAAAGTTGGAAAATTGCAAAATCTTCAAAATTTTCGCCAAATTTCCGTTTTTTTTCACTAATAAACGCAGGTAAGATCAAAGAAATTTTACCACTAACATGAAGTGCAATATGTCACGAGAAAACAATGTCAAAATCACTGGGATCTGTTGAAGCATTCCAGAGTTATAACCTCATAAAAGGACAATGGTCAAATTGTAAAAATTGGCCCGGTCACTAAAGTGCAAACCACCCTTGGTGGTAAATAGTTATTTTTCAGTAATGGAGTGCATAAGTAACTCAACATTAGTGATGAGCGAATTTGTTCAGAAATCGATCGCCAAACAAATATGGCACATTCAGATTTGTGATCGGAAACACGAGCAAAATTTTATAAAATAAAAAAAAATTGGTAACATTCGGTAAAAGTGCGGGAAAATATCTGCGTTGCCACAAGTATTTTCAGCACTTTAGTAACAATAATGGTGGTGTATCATGAGCGTTTGGCACGTGTTTGATGGGGGAGGGGGTTTGCAAAGCTCAGTTCTTGTGAACAGCTGGGGCAGACATATCATTGGTGCAACCTGTGCAGCCGCACAGGGGCCCAAGGAGTAAGGGGGCCCATTTCAACCTCCAAAGTAGGTGCAATTTTGCACTTTTAGGAGCTCTTGGGCTGCAAAGGGCCTATATATTGTTCTTGCACAGGGGCCCTTTTCTATCTGTGTCCGCCAGTGGTGAACAGTATATGTTTTTTTTCCTAACTTTTTGTGCACATTGCGGCTAGCCAATCAGGGTGCAGGAAGCATCCACAATGTTTTGACACAATGGCTTGTGTCATTGGCAGCTGAAATCACATGTCCCTCTCCATTTAAAGAGTGGACATCTTGATTTAGTGCCATTTTGACACTATAACAGCGCAGAGAGGCTGCTCCTGATGCTGCCACGGTTAGGAGCAAGATTTTAGCTAGTTAGTTAGGCGGTTATATATCAGTCGGATAGTGTAGCATTTTTTTGTCATTACTGAGGTGCACATACAAAGCCAGCAGGGTACATGTCCTACAAGTGTGTTGTGCACTGCTTCTATTGTACTCCATGTATGAGTATAGCATTCTAAATAATATTATTTCAAAAGCTAAATGTGGAAAAGCCTGCTGTATCCCATTTTAGCTAGGTGGTTGTATATCAGTCAGATAGTGTAGCTAGATAGTGTCCAGTGTGGCTGTTAAATTTACCTTCCAGCATTTTTTTTGTCATTACTGAGGACCACATACAAAGCCAGCAGGGCACATGTCCTATAAGTGTGTTGTACACTGCTTCTATTTTGCTCCATGCACAAGTATAGCATTCTAAATAATATTTTTTTGCTAGCTAAATGTGAAGCAGCCTGCTTTATCCCACTTTATCATCTAGTGCTGTGGTGACATTGTTCTGTGATTTGAGCTGTTGTGCATGAAGAATAATTATGGGGGGCTAGCGATTCACAATGGCATATCTCACCTTGCTATTTACTGGCGGTGAAATTCAATAGTATGCACAGCTCATGCACATTTAACAAATATATAATTTTTTTTCTATTGCTAAATGTCATACAGCCTGCCGTATTCCATGTTGTCATTTTGTGGCGGTGATATGAAGCTGTCTGCAGACCTAACACACATTAAAAAACAAAAATTATAATTTTTTTTCTGTTGCTGAATGTGATACAGCCCGCCATGTCCCACATTGTAATTTTATGGCGGTGATATGAAGCTGTCTGCAGATTAAACTTACCTTTAAAAAACAAAATTATAATTATTTCTGTTACAAAACCAGATACAGCCCACCATATCCGACATTGTCTTTTTGTGGCGGTGATATGAAACTGTCTGCAGACCTAACGCGCCTTAAAAAAAACAAATACTTTTTTTTTCTGTTGCAAAATGGCATACAGCCCACCATATCGCACGTTGTCATTTTGAGGCGGGGATATGAAGCTGTCTGAAGAACTAATGCACCTTAAAAAAAACAAAATTATAATTGTTTTCTGTTGTAAAACGGGATACAGCCTGCAGTATCTCACATTGTCATTTTGTGGCGGTGATATGAAGCTGTCTGCAGACCTCAAGCACATTAATATATTAATTTTTTTTCTCATGCTAAATGTGATACAGCCCGCTATATCCAACCTTTTCATTTAGGGGCGCTGAAATTGTTCTGTGTGCAGAGCTGTTGCACATTAAAATTTATTTTATATTTTTACAAACGTGATACAGCAGCCAAGATCTAAGTTTCAAATTGTTTTGAGCATATCTTCTATATTATGTGCATCTTTGGCATCCAATTTCTCAAGGGCATCTTTTATGCCTAGCTTGAGACGGACATCTGTTACACCTATCTTCTCATGAGCTTCAATCGCTCTCTGGTAATTAGTGTTGGGTAAACGAGTAAATGTTGTAGGCTGGATCCGGGATCTCGTACCTCCCATAGCTGCCCTGTTATTGATCCTGTTCTACGATCCCATTTTCACCATCATCATGCCGCTTTTCCTGATCAGTTCATGTAATGACACGTCGGCCATATTTCTCCAGCAAACCTGCACCTTATCAGCTGCAACTGTAGGAAAGAGGGTGCTCCAATGCCTTGGACAATCTTCTAGATTATACTGGCCTCATTCACACAAAAAGTAATTTTTTTATGTTACTAACGTGATACAGAAGAGGAGATTTCAGTTTGAAATTGTTTTGAGCATCTAGTCTGTTATACAGAACTCATAAACAGGCCCCCAAAAATTCTTCTGTTACTAATGTAATACAGCTGGGTTATACAGGCCTAATCCACCAAAAAAAAACAAAAAAAATCTGTTAATAATGTCATACAGTAGAGGATATCTTACTTTGAAATTTTTTGAGCAGATCTTCTTTGTCATACAGGCCTCATCCACACTGAAACAATTCTTTTTTCTATGATTAACGTGATTAATCACACCATATTTCACCTTCTTGTTTTGTACCACTGAAATTCAGCTGTCTGTAGAGGTTTAGAGTAAAATTCAAGTTTTTAGTTGCTAATAGTGTGCTCCTAGTACACTATCTGAGCAACATGACTGTGAAAAAGCGAGATCGTGGTGGAAGGTGGATTAGCCCTGGTGTTCGAGGTGTATGTGGGGTAGGTTTTAATGTTTCTGAAAGCACTAGTGAACCAACAATGTGACGTCCTATCCAAAGACAACTGACAACTTCTGCTACTGGATGTTGTAGTTTTTAGTGTACTGCATTGTTCTCGCATAATTGGAGTCTCTGATATCTTTAGTGAGGCTTATGTGCCTGCTGCTGGATATGTTAACACTAATTTGGGGAAATATGAACAGTACTGCTTGGGTGTCCATCTGATGGGATGGTGTAGTGGAAGACCTGTCGGTCCCTATTAGACTATTTCTACTGTGGTGAAATTGATGTCACTATGTTGGTGTCTGCATATAAATATTTGTAAATGTGAAGATTCCTGGTTGCGTCTCCTTCATGTGTGTTGCCTGTAGCAATAGGCCTCCGATACTGGCAGTCCTCCACCCACTTTGAGTCAACTACCCGTGTTACTATGGTTACATTTTTCTGACAATAGTAACCTACAAAACTGATATGTGTGCCAATGGAGTGTGGATGAGCATCAATTTCATTCTTGTTTTTGTGTTGTATCACTTATATAGAGCAAATAATTCAACATTGGCTTTACAGATATTTACAGACATTACTGGCACTGTCACCATTTGGATTCACACTCTAAAGTTACTATCTGTATGTCTTTGTAGTGGGGGTAGAAAAATTATTACTGGGAGTATACCCTCGCAAACACTGGTAAAACATGCAAACTATTTGCAGATGCTGTCCTTGATGGGGTTGGAACACAGGACCACAGCGCTGCAAGGCTGCTAATGTTTTTGCGTTGACAACTGAATGTTTCTGTAGTTGGAAGGCTATCACTGCGATGCAAAATGTGTGCCTCACTTCTGTGTTGGGGAAAACCACTGTCAAGATTGTCTTCATACATGTTTTATTACTGCAGCATGAGCACGTCCCTCTCCTGGGTGAGAAGCAACAGGCAAAATTTACTTTATTATTGTGGATAGAACACACTGGCAACCCAGTAGTCAGCACTATTTGGAATCATAACTATACTGGTAACAATAACAATCATGTTGCAAAAAGTGCTGCAAGAAGGCGCTCACGGGTCGGTCTCTTTCATGAGGTCCAGCTCCACAGTGTGTTGGTGGTGGGATAACAGTCAAGCTTTGTTCCTCCATCTCCTCCTGACCACCATGGACAACATAGAGGGAATAATTATTGTCTTCATCTCCTAACTGTTGCGCATCCATCACCTCTTCCATCTCATCCTTTTCATGGTCCGTCTCCATTTGTTCCTCACATGACAACTGCATGTGAGACAACAGACCTGAATTTATAGATATTGTTAACCCTAAAGGAACCCTCCTCTGCTTCCTCCTCCTCCCCCGGGACCACAACTACCACCACCATTTCCTCACCTAGACTATTAAGGCCATGTTCCCACATTGCGGTTTTTACCACGGAACCGCAGCGATTTTGATGCTGCGGGTCCGCTGCAGTTTCTATTGCGTTTACAGTAACATGTAAACCCTATGGATACCGCAAACCGCTGTGCACATGCTGCGGGAAAAACCGCGCAGGAACGCAGCGGTTTACAACCAGCAGCATGTCACTTCTTTGTGCAGAATTGCGGCGGTTCTGCACCCATAGGAATGCATTGATCCGTTTACTTCCCGCATGGGACTGTGCCCACCATGCGGGAAGTAAGCGGATAATGTGTGGGTGGTACCCAGGGTGGAGGAGAGGAGACTCTCCTCCAGGCCCCGGGAACCATATTTGTGTAAAAAAAATAAAAAAAAAGAATTAAAATAATGATATACTCACCTCTCAGCGCTGCATGCGGCCGTCCGGTCACATGACCGTGACGTCACGAAGGTCCTTCTCGCACAGCATCTTTGGAACCGGACTGCCGCCTGCAGCACCGAGGAGATCGGGACGTCAGAGGGTGAGTATATCATTATTTTTATTATTTTTAATATTACTATTGATGCTGCATAAGCAGCATCAATAGTAAAACAAGTGCAGGATTAAACCCACAGCAGAACCCACAACACATACCGCGATAAATGTGCAGGGATAACCGCAGCGGGTTTGCCCTGCAGATTTATCAAATCCGCCGCGGGAAAACCCGCAGCCCCCTTCCTACATGTGCACATAGCCTTAAAGTGTGCTCCACTATGTAGTTGACGGTAATAGTGATACTGATGATGGCATCATACCCACTAACTATCATAGTAGCCATTAGGAAAATGTGCAGAAGGGTGCAGAGGTTCTTCATCTGTGTCCACTACGCAAGTGTAAATTGCACCACGTCTGTACTGCATTGTGCCAGGCTACCAAAAATGTCATACTGCATCAGGTCTCATCGCTGCTGCCAGAGTCGCTGCAACATATGCAGAGTTTAATTCCATGGTGTGATCATATCGCATATCAGACAGTTAATCGGTAGTCTGAAAGATCTCTATACCAAATGAAGTGGAATGGTGGAAGTCAGCACATAACGACAGTGGTTCCCTGCCTCTAGGTTGAGTGTAGTAGACAGCCATTGCTCAAACTCAGCATGGGTAATTTTCCACAACTGTTGATCTGTATGACTGCAATCTCCAAGGCATATTAATTTGAACACTGCTTGATTATGGTGAGCCCTGGCTTCACAGTGTGGAGGTGGCGGGATCCTTTCTGCAGTGCTGAAACGTGTGTTTAGTTAAGGGCACAGGTGGAGGCCATATAGGAGGTGGATGAGGCGGAAGCACTGGAGAAACTGTTAGGCTGTGTGCCCACATTGCATTTTTTATGTGTTTCTGCTGCGTTTATTGCCACAGCGGATATGCAAAAAAAATGCTTAAAGGCATTCCCATGCAATCCTATGGGATTGCACAGTTGCTGTGCCCATGCTGTGGATTTTCTCGGTGCGGATTCTCATAGTGGTAAAATCCACAGCATGTTCATTATTTCTGCGGAATCACAGCGATTCTGCAGCCATAGGATTGCATTGAAACACTCAGTTTATGCATGTGGCTATGCCCACCATGCGTAAAGTGAGCGCTTCATGTGCGGATGGTACTCGGGTCTGGAGTAGAGGAGACTCTTCTCCAGGCCTTAGGTACAATATCCCTGTAAAAAGAAGAATTAAAATAAAAATTAGGGATATACAGGTCCTTCTCAAAAAATTAGCATATAGTGTTAAATTTCATTATTTACTATAATGTAATGATTACAATTAAACTTTCATATATTATAGATTCATTATCCACCAACTGAAATTTGTCAGGTCTTTTATTGTTTTAATACTGATGATTTTGGCATACAACTCCTGATAACCCAAAAAACCTGTCTCAATAAATTAGCATATCAAGAAAAGGTTCTCTAAACGACCTATTACCCTAATCTTCTGAATCAACTAATTAACTCTAAACACATGCAAAAGATACCTGAGGCTTTTATAAACTCCCTGCCTGGTTCATTACTCAAAACCCCCATCATGGGTAAGACTAGCGACCTGACAGATGTCAAGAAGGCCATCATTGACACCCTCTTGCTTGAGGGTGTCAAAGACCCAGAAAGAAATTTCTCAACAAATAGGCTGTTCCCAGAGTGCTGTATCAAGGCACCTCAATGGTAAGTCTGTTGGAAGGAAACAATGTGGCAGAAAACGCTGTACAATGAGAAGAGGAGACCGGACCCTGAGGAAGATTGTGGAGAAGGACCGATTCCAGACCTTGGGGAACCTGAGGAAGCAGTGGACTGAGTCTGGTGTGGAAACATCCAGAGCCACCGTGCACAGGCGTGTGCAGGAAATGGGCTACAGGTGCCGCATTCCCCAGGTAAAGCCACTTTTGAACCATAAACAGTGGCAGAGGCGCCTGACCTGGGCTACAGAGAAGCAGCACTGGACTGTTGCTAAGTGGTCCCAAGTACTTTTTTCTGATGAAAGCAAATTTTGCATGTCATTCGGAAATCAAGGTGCCAGAGTCTGGAGGAAGACTGGGGAGAAGGAAATGCCAAAATGCCTGAAGGCCAGTGTCAAGTACCCACAGTCAGTGATGGTGTGGGGTGCCATGTCAGCTGCTGGTGTTGGTCCACTGTGTTTCATCAAGGGCAGGGTCAATGCAGCTAGCTATCAGGAGATTTTGGAGCACTTCATGCTTCCATCGGCTGAAATGCTTTATGGAGATGAAGATTTCATTTTTCAGCACGACCTGGCACCTGCTCACAGTGCCAAAACCACTGGTAAATGGTTTACTGACCATGGTATTACTGTGCTCAATTGGCCTGCCAACTCTCCTGACCTGAACCCCATAGAGAATCTGTGGGATATTTTGAAGAGAAAGTTGAGAGACGCAAGACCCAACACTCTGGATGAGCTTAAGGCCGCTATTGAAGCATCCTGGGCCTCCATAACATCTCAGCAGTGTCACAGGCTGATTGCCTCCATGCCACGCCGCATTGAAGCAGTCATTTCTGCCAAAGGATTCCCGACCAAGTATTGAGTGCATAACTGAACATTATTATTTGTTGGTTTTTTTGTTTGTTATTAAAAAACACTTTTATTTGATTGGATGGGTGAAATATGCTAATTTATTGAGACAGGTTTTTTGGGTTATCAGGAGTTGTATGCCAAAATCATCAGTATTAAAACAATAAAAGACCTGACAAATTTCAGTTGGTGGATAATGAATCTATAATATATGAAAGTTTAATTGTAATCATTACATTATGGTAAATAATGAAATTTAACACTATATGCTAATTTTTTGAGAAGGACCTGTACTTACCTTCTGATGGCCCCCGGAGTCCTCCTGCTTCTCAGCGGTGCACGCGGCGGCTTCCGTTCCCAGGGATGCATTGCGCGAGTCACCTGGGATGACGTCACTGTTACGCGACCGTGACGTCACAAAGGTCCTTCGCGCAAAGCATGAAGAGATCAGGGGCCGTCGGAAGGTGAGAATAACAATATTTTTTTTTTCTTTAATTATTTTTAACATTCTATCTTTTACTATTGATGCTGCATAGGCATCAGTACCTGTGACCAACATGTGACCAACCTGTCAATCACTTTTCCAAACAATGCTTCAAAT
The DNA here is from genome assembly GCF_032444005.1 of Ranitomeya imitator. Classification (NCBI taxonomy): domain Eukaryota; kingdom Metazoa; phylum Chordata; class Amphibia; order Anura; family Dendrobatidae; genus Ranitomeya; species Ranitomeya imitator. The sequence goes on along the minus strand of NC_091282.1, from coordinate 817,173,865 downwards.
CACTTGGAAAACGCAAGCATTCTGCAAGCTAAAAACGCTTGTGTTTTGCGGGAAAATGCATGCGAATTTCGCATGTGTTTTACCCACGGCAGGGAGTTGCGGAAATGCTGCGGACATTTCCACAACATTTCTGCAACGTGGGCACATAGCCTTACATACAGAGATTTGTTTGGCAATCCCTGGGGATTCCAAGACTTGGTGTATAATGAAACCTTGGTTTCTACTGCTTTAGTTCTAAATCCCCTAGTGTGTACTAGTTTAGTTCTCCAACCCTTGTTGTGTATTAGTTTAGTTCCCTATGTCCGCAGAAAGGAAATGAAGTAGCCAGGTGGTGACTTGGTCAATGAAGGTGGTGGCTGGCCCTGGGGGGTGGTAAATGACAGCTAGTTGGAGGGGGCATAGATGCGCACAGATTGCACCTCAAAGGAAGGGAGGGTAACAGAGGGTGGCAGTGGGATTAGGGTGAAAGAGCAGTTATCTAACAGGAGAAAACCAACTCCTCCACCATGCTTGCTGCTGGGACGGGGTGTGTGAGAAAGGTGGAAGCCACCATACAAAAGTGTAGCAGGAGAGGCTGTGTCAGAAGAAGGGGTGAGCCAGGTTTCGGTGATGGCGAGGAAGGAAAGTTTTGTAGTAACAAAAAGATTGTGGATGTAGGAAAGCTTGTTGCAGACAGAGCGAGCGTTCCACAGAGCTCCTGTTAGTGGGACTGGGTAAGTGGGGGCTAGTTATCCATTGTATGGTGTGTAGTGGTTTAGTTTTACAACACTAGCTGTTTAGTTGTCTAACCCCTGTTGTCTAATAGTTTAGTTATAAATCTTACAGTGTGTAGTGGTTTATTTCTCCATCCCTAAGCGCCCTGCTAACCTTGGGGATTTCAAAACTTGCGGAACAGCCCCTTCCCCGACTGCCCCAACAGCCACCAGGGTCACCCAGTGCCCAGTCATCGAGATGTAACTCTACTGTCCATGCTTGTTTGTCCAGGTGTCATTGTTGAAATGCACCCTGGCAGACATGGAATTTTTCAGGGAACGGGTGATGTTGTCTGCAACTTGGTGCTGTACTGCAGGCACATCTTTCTTAGAGAAGTAATGGTGACTGGGCAACTGGTGCTGGGGGACTGCAACGGCCATCAGCTTTCAGAAACCATCTGTATCCACAAGACGGAAAGGCTGCATTTCCGTGGCCAACAGATTGGAATGGCTATGCAATTATTTACAGAGATCACAGGACAAGCGCTGTGATCTTTGTAGCTCTCAGCTGGCCCCAATTGTCCAGACAAAGACACAATTGGGCGACGAATCATCCAAGGAGGCCACAAGCTGTTAACAATAATTAGTTCTCAGAAAAGTAATAGTGAGCATGCGGCTAATCCACGTCCAGATTTGAATACATGGGATTAGCTGTACGATCACTACTAACTCCATGATAACCCTATACTCCTCGCTGCGAACAACAATCCTGTTTTTAACAAAATAAATACAGGTCGATTGGACATAATTTTTCTTTTGAGGTTCACACGATCAGAGTGTTCCATCCCCTCTCCCTCAGAGTAGCAGTCATATACTGGCCCCCAGGCTCACCCACCCACTTACTTGACCACTTTTATGCGTTGCTGCCACACATCATGTCCTCAGAATTGATAATCCTTATCCTCAGAGACTTCAACAGCCCCACCTCCCCAACTGCATCCCAGCTTCTATCTTTAGTCAATTCTTGTGGTCTCTCACAAATTTCAAACTCTGAGACACACAAAGATGGTAACACCTCTGATCTGGACTTTGTGCAGCTCAGTTCAATCTCCTACCTAGATGACTGACCTCTTACCCTTTGTTCCCCATGACATTAGGAGTATAACCACAACTTAGACATTTTTAGGTGCTCCCTAAAAACTTATCTGTTAAGGCATCCTACAGTATCATGTTCCCTAATCAAAAACTTATATATATACCTTATCTTATAATTCTCTGAACATAATTCGCTTTCAAACTCAACCATACTCAAAAGGCTCATGCAGCCTTTATCTACCCCCCATTTTGTCAAGATGGTTGTGCCATCATTGTAAATAAATACCTGTAATTTGTGTCACCCCCACCTCATTGTAGATTGTACGCTCTGAAGAGCAGGATCGTCATTTTTTTTGCTTTGTTTAATTATCTTAAACTTTGTAACTTTTGACTGTTTTATATGAACTGCTGACTTGTAAAGCTATGCGGAATGTGTTTGCGATATATAAATAAAGGTTATTATTATTAGTAAATTGAAGATGGTGAATTTCAAGCTGTTAACTTTGCAACATGCAGGAGGAAAGAATCTTTTACGTGAGCACAAATGAGGAACAGAAAAAAGTATTTCAGCTCACCAAAAATTCATCCTATTGTGGTCACTCTGGAGTTAATAGAATGCGGTGCACAAACATGGAGATCACTTCGCAAAACTGGACTGGTCTGCTATTTACTCTGCAATGTATGACCTATCCTATTGCCATATCGACCATCTTTGTTGCATATACTTTGTTTATTATTTATTGTTTTTGATTATTTTGTAGTTACTGACGAAGGTCCAACAGTGACCAAAACGTTTTTTGTTTACTACATTGTGGACAACATTAAAATTATTCCTTGATCACATTCAGTTGCGTGCCAACTTTTCTGATACTGTTTTAAAAAAGTTTACAGATATCGTGATTTTTTAGTTTTTTGCCGGTCTGAAAAAAAGACCCCAAATAGGCAGCTGCAGAACCGAGAATGCTGCTGTCCACTGCCAGAGTTAAGGTTCAGGATGCATTGATTGTCGTTGTTGCATAACTCTGCGTCTACATAACCTCCTTATCTTCCACCTCCTCCTCTGCTGAGCTACTCGGTTGCATGCCTCTGGGTTTACACCAAGTGTGATCTACTACCTCATCATCATCCTCTCTGTTCTCCCACTCCTCACCCTGAGAGTCACCATCCTCCTCTTCATGCCTTGACAGCAAAGCACAGTCCGCAGGCGCCTCAAGTAGTAGCTATAAAAATGGCGCGCAATTGCTCACTGCAGCAAAACAAATAAACTTCTCATCCCTCATATCAAACCTGTCTCACAACCCTAAACAACTCTTTAGTACTTTCAATTCTCTTCTGGGTCCACCAGCTCCCCCTCCCTCTCCTCTTTTCTCAGCTGAAGACTTTGCCTCACCACCTGTGAATTTTAAACAATTAGCGTCCCATCTCATTCCAAACTTTACCACAGTCTTCATCTCAAGCCTAACCCACCTCTTTAACCTGTCACTAACAACTGATGACTTTCCTCCTGATTGAAACATACCTCGATCAGACCCATCCTCAAAGAGCCCACCCTTGACCAATACTCTGTGTCCAGCTATCACCCCCTATCATTTCTCCCCTATGCCTCCATACTACTGGAACAACACGTCCATTTGGAACTGTCCTCCCACCTCTCCTCTTGCTCCCTCTTTGACCGCTTACAATCTGGCTTCAGACCGCACCATTCTACTAAAACTGCCCTGACTAAAGTTACCAACGACTTACTAACTGCCAAATGAAATCGATGCAAGTTTATCATCCTCCTTCTCCTGGACCTGGCATCTTCCTTTGACACAGTGGACCATTCCCTCTTACTACAGACTTTCTGATCTATTGACATTACAGACTTAGCCCTTTGTTAAATCTCATACCTAATAGACAGGACATTCAGTGTCTCCCACTCACACACCACCTCCTCATCTCACCCTCTATGTGTCGGTGTCCACCAATGTTCAGTTGTAGGACCAGGCACTATGCTTAGGGCGCGTGTGTGCTCTCTCCCTCTTGAAGAGACTGCTTGCTTTAAACTAAGGTATTCCCAGCCTATATCTGGGTGATATTTTTTATTTAAGGCTTCTCCAATATGGAGGTGCCCGAGCTACGTTGATCGCTTTCCTTGCATGTTTGCTAGTTGTGAGGTTCCCCAGGTCTGCCTGTCTACCCTGTACCCATCTGCTCTTACCTGTAGGTGCCCGTCTACTCATACCTGTCTGTGCTCTTCTATCCATCAGCCGGTACAGAACACACCTGCCAGAGCCCATCTGCCTAACACCAGGTCCAGCCCGCACCTGCCAGTGCTTTTCTGTGCCTCAGCCAGTCCCATCTGCACCTGTGGTTCCAGAGTCCCTACAGTGCCTCACTGCATTCTTCATCCCTACTTCGGGCCGCAGCAGCTTACCCGCTGTAGATGGTCAGCTGGCACCTTCTGTTGGTCACCCATGGAGTAACACCTGGTGCCACCTCCTTGTCCCTCCTTGGGTCTCAGTTTTCACCTGCTGCCACTTATCTGGATTTGGTAGGCCACCTAGATACACCCTTCTAGGCTTTCCGAGGGATAAGGTACAGTGTTTCCACCACCTTGCCCGTTAGTCTCCATCTGTTGGGTTAGCTGTAGTGGAAGAGGTGTTGGTCCCCGCTATATTAGTTCTACTCTATTGCAATTGATGCCACTTTGTTGGTGTCTGCTACTAATTTTTGTAAATGTGTAGACTCCTGGTTGGGTCTCCTTCATGCATGTTGCCTGTAGCAGTAGGTCTTCAAGACCATCAAGCCTCCACTTCCTTGAAGTCAACTACCCGTGTTACTGTCCTTAGATTTTTCTGACAATAGAAGTCTACGAAATGTATATGATATTTGTGCCACCTGAGTGTGCTGAGCATGAAATCAGGTTGAGCAGTTGCATGTGGTAAAAGGGCTCCCAGCACAGGAGGCCTACACCAATCCCTCACCCACCTCGTCTTACTGTGACATTTGTTGTGAATTCCGCTCTTGGGCTCCCTCCGGTGGTTGTAAGTGGCACTTTTGTGAGTTCTGCTCTTGGGCTCCCTCTTGTGGTTTCTAGTGGTATGGCTGCTCCTTGGATTTAGCTGTCTTCAGCTGCTTCCACTCATCGTCTTTTCTGCTCGGCTATTTATGCCTGGCTCTTTCTTCAGCCAGTGCCACTTGTAAATGGTTCCTGGTTGGATTCACATCTCTTTGGATTTCCCTGTTATCCTGACCAGTTCACCAAAGCTAAGTTTTTGCTTGCTCTTTTCTGTCCATAGATTGTGGACTTATCCATTCTGTGCTTTCTATGTTTGTACAGCTTATCAGTCTGAATTAATTCTGTCTTGCTGGAAGCTCTGGGAAGCAGATTTACCCTCCACACCTTTAGTCAGGTGTGGAGATTTTTTGTAAACTCTGCGTGGATTTTTGTAGTGTTTTATACTGACCGCTGTTATGAACTGGTGATTTAGAACCACAATGGACCTGGTGGTTAAGAGCACTGAAAATGACCTGATAGTTACTAATAACATAGGGCAAGCTCTGAGACGTGGGAACTCTGCTGACCGCAATCCCTAATCCTATCACACCACACTAGAGGTAGCCGTGGAGCGCTCCTGACCAGACCTAGGCGCCTCGGGCACAGCCTGAGAAACTAGCTAGCCCTGAAGATAGAAAAATAAGCCTACCTTGCCTCAGAGAAATTCCCCAAAGGAAAAGGCAGCCCCCCACATATAATGACTGTGAGTAAAGATGAAAATACAAACACAGAGATTAAATAGATTTTAGCAAAGTGAGGCCCGACTTACTGAATAGACCGAGGATAGGAAAGATAGCTTTGCGGTCAACACAAAAACCTACAAACAACCACGCAGAGGGCGCAAAAAGACCCTCCGCACCGACTAACGGTATGGAGGTGCTCCCTCTGCGTCCCAGAGCTTCCAGCAAGCAAAACAAACCAATATAGCAAGCTGGACAGAAAAAATAGCAAACAAAAGTGACACAAGCAGAACTTAGCTTATGCAGGGCAGACAGGCCACAAGAACGATCCAGGAGAGAGCAAGACCAATACTGGAACATTGACTGGAGGCCAGGAACAAAGAACTAGGTGGAGTTAAATAGAGCAGCACCTAACGACTTAACCTCGTCACCTGAGGAAGGAAACTCAGAAGCCGCAGCCCCACTCGCATCCACCAAAGGAAGCTCATGGACAGAACTAGCCGAAGTACCACTCATGACCACAGGAGGGAGCCTGACCACAGAATTCGCAACAGTACCCCCCCCTTGAGGAGGGGTCACCGAACCCTCACCAGAGCCCCCAGGCCGACCAGGATGAGCCAAATGAAAGGCACGAACCAGATCGGCAGCATGAACATCAGAGGCAAAGACCCAGGAATTATCTTCCTGAGCATAACCCTTCCACTTAACCAGGTACTGGAGTTTCCGTCTCGAAATACGAGAATCCAAAATCTTCTCCACTATATACTCCAACTCCCCCTCAACCAAAACCGGGGCAGGAGGATCAACGGATGGAACCACAGGTGCCACGTATCTCCGCAACAATGACCTATGGAATACATTATGGATGGAAAAAGAAGCTGGGAGGGTCAAACGAAAAGACACAGGATTAAGAACCTCAGAAATCCTATACGGACCAATGAAACGAGGCTTAAACTTAGGAGAGGAAACTTTCATAGGAATATAACGAGACGACAACCAAACCAAATCCCCAACACGAAGTCGGGGACCCACACAGCGCCTGCGGTTAGCGAAACGTTAAGCCTTCTCCTGGGACAATGTCAAATTGTCCACCACATGAGTCCAAATCTGCTGCAACCTATCCACCACATCATCCACACCAGGACAGTCCGAAGACTCAACCTGCCGTGAAGAGAAACGCGGATGGAAACCAGAATTGCAGAAAAACGGCGAAACCAAAGTAGCCGAGCTGGCCAGATTATTAAGGGCGAACTCAGCCAACGGCAAAAAGGACACCCAATCATCCTGATCAGCAGAATCAAAACATCTCAGATATGTTTCCAAGGTCTGATTGGTTCGTTCAGTTTGGCCATTTGTCTGAGGATGGAAAGCCAAGGAAAAAGACAAATCAATGCCCATCCTAGCACAAAAGGCTCGCCAAAACCTCGAAACAAACTGGGAACCTCTGTCAGAAACGATGTTCTCCGGAATGCCATGTAAACGAACCACATGCTGGAAAAACAATGGCACCAAATCAGAGGAGGAAGGCAATTTAGACAAGGGTACCAAATGGACCATCTTAGAGAAGCGATCACAAACCACCCAGATGACCGACATCTTTTGAGAGACGGGGAGATCCGAAATAAAATCCATAGAGATGTGTCCAGGGCCTCTTCGGGACCGGCAAGGGCAAAAGCAACCCACTGGCACGAGAACAGCAGGGCTTAGCCCGAGCACAAATCCCACAGGACTGCACAAACGAACGCACATCCCGCGACAGACGGCCACCAAAAGGATCTAGCCACCAAATCTCTGGTACCAAAGATTCCAGGATGACCAGCCAACACCGAACAATCAACCTCAGAGATAACTCTACTCATCCATTTATCAGGGACAAACAGTTTCTCCGCTGGGCAACGGTCAGGTCTATCAGCCTGAAACTTTTGCAGCACCCGCCGCAAATCAGGGGAGATGGCAGACAAAATTACCCCCTCTTTGAGAATACCCGCCGGCTCAGGCAAACCCGGAGAGCCGGGCACAAAACTCCTAGACAGGGCATCCGCCTTCACATTCTTAGAGCCCGGAAGTTACGAAACCACAAAGTTAAAACAGGAGAAAAACAGCGACCAACGAGCCTGTCTAGGATTCAACCGTTTGGCAGACTCGAGATAAGTCAAGTTCTTGTGATCAGTCAAGACCACCACGCGATGCTTAGCTCCTTCAAGCCAATGGCGCCACTCCTCGAATGCCCACTTCATGGCCAGCAACTCTCGATTGCCAACATCATAATTACGCTCAGCAGGCGAAAACTTCCTGGAAAAGAAGGCACATGGTTTCATCACCGAGCCATCAGAACTTCTTTGCGACAAAACAGCCCCTGCTCCAATCTCAGAAGCATCAACCTCGACCTGGAACGGGAGCGAAACAACTGGTTGGCACAACACAGGGGCAGAAGAAAAACGACGCTTCAACTCCTGAAAAGCTTCCACAGCAGCAGAAGACCAATTGATCACATCAGCACCCTTCTTGGTTAAATCAGTCAATGGTTTAGCAATACTAGAAAAATTATTGATGAAGCGACGATAAAAATTAGCAAAGCCCAGGAACTTTTGCAGACTCTTCAGAGATGTCGGCTGAGTCCAATCATAAATGGCCTGAACTTTAACAGGGTCCATCTCGATAGTAGAAGGGGAAAAAATGAAACCCAAAAATGAAACCTTCTGAACACCAAAGAGACACTTTGACCCCTTCACAAACAAAGAATTCGCACGCAGGACCTGGAACACCATTCTAACCTGCTTCACATGAGATTCCCAATCATCCGAGAAGACCAAAATATCATCCAAGTATACAATCAGGAATTTATCCAGGTACTCTCGGAAGATGTCATGCATAAAGGACTGAAATACTGATGGAGCATTGGAAAGCCCGAATGGCATAACCAGGTACTCAAAATGGCCCTCGGGCGTATTAAATGCTGTTTTCCATTCATCGCCCTGTTTAATACGCACAAGATTATACGCACCACGAAGATCTATCTTGGTGAACCAACTAGCCCCCTTAATCCGAGCAAACAAATCAGACAGCAGCGGCAAGGGGTACTGAAATTTGACTGTGATTTTATTTAGAAGGCGGTAATCAATACAAGGTCTCAACGAACCATCCTTCTTGGCCACAATAAAGAACCCTGCTCCCAATGGCGACGACGACGGGCGAATATTACCCTTCTCCAAGGATTCCTTTACGTAACTCCGCATAGCGGCGTGCTCAGGAACAGACAAATTAAACAGTCGTCCTTTAGGAAATGTACTACCAGAAATCAAATCGATAGCACAATCGCAATCCCTATGCGGAGGTAGGGCACTGGACTTGGGCTCATCAAATACATCCCGGTAATCTGACAAGAACTCTGGGACCTCAGAAGGGGTGGATGATGAAATAGACAGGAATGGAACATCACCATGTACCCCCTGACAACCCCAGCTGGACACAGACATAGATTTCCAATCCAATACTGGGTTATGGACCTGTAGCCATGGCAACCCCAACACGACCACATCATGCAGATTATGCAACACCAAAAAGCGAATATCCTCCTGATGCGCAGGAGCCATGCACATGGTCAGTTGGGTCCAGTACTGAGGCTTATTCTTGGCCAAAGGCGTAGCATCAATTCCTCTCAATGGAATAGGATACTGCAAAGGCTCCAAGAAAAACCCACAGCGCCTAGCATACTCCAAGTCCATCAAATTCAGGGCAGCGCCTGAATCCACAAATGCCATGACAGAATAGGATGACAAAGAGCAGATCAAAGTAACGGACAAAAGAAATTTCGACTGTACCGTACCAATGGTGGCAGACCTAGCGAACCGCTTAGTGCGCCTAGGACAATCGGAGATAGCATGAGTGGAATCACCACAGTAAAAACATTCCGACGTCTGTGTTCTTGCCGTTCAGCTCTGGTCAAAGTCCTATCACATTGCATAGGCTCAGGTTTATGCTCAGATAATACCGCCAAATGGTGCACAGTTTTACGCTCACGCAAGCGTCGACCGATCTGAATGGCCAAAGACATAGACTCATTCAGACCAGCAGGCATAGGAAATCCCACCATGACATCCTTAAGGGCTTCAGAGAGACCCTTTCTGAAAATTGCTGCCAGCGCACATTCATTCCATTGAGTGAGCACAGACCACTTCCTAAACTTCTGACAATATATCTCTACTAGGGTTGAGCGAAACGGGTCGAAATTGTTCAAAAGTCGCCGACTTTTGGCAAGGTCGGGTTTCATGAAACCCGACCCGACCCCAGTGGGGGGTCGGCCATGAAGTCGGCGATCTTTTGAATCTGGAATCGGAATTCCGATCCCGATTCCCGATATGTTTAAGATATCGGGAATTGGTATCGGAATTCAGATTAAAGTGTAAAATATAGAATTAAAATAAAAAATATTGCAATACTTACCCTCTGACGCGCCCTGGTACTAACCGGCAGCCTTCCTCCTTCGAATCCGCGCTTCTAGGACCTTGCCGTGACGTCGCGGTGACGTCGCGGCTTGTGATTGGCCGCGCGGCTGCCCATGTGACCGCTCGCGCGGCCAATCACAAGCCGCGACGTCACCCGCGACGTCACCGAAGGTCCTGGAAGGCTGATTCTAAGGAAGGAAGGTTCCCGGTTAGTACCAGGGCGCGTCAGAGGGTAAGTATAAGGATATTTTTTATTTTAATTCTATATTTTACACTTAAATATGGATCCCAGGGCCTGAAGGAGTTTCCGCTCCTTCAGACCCTGGGAACCATGGAAACCCAATGCACTGCATTGGGTTTCGAGTTTCGGCCGACCCCGACCTCGACTTTTTTATAGGATCGGCCGATTTCACTCGACCCGACTTTTCCAAAAGTCGGGTTTCGTGAAACCCGACCCGATCCTATAAAAGTGAAGGTCGCTCAACCCTAATCTCTACCTCATCCTGACCCTGACACAGAGCCAGCAAATTTTTCTCTGCCTGATCCACTGAATTAGGTTCATCATACAGCAATCCCAGCGCCAGAAAAAACGCATCAATATCACATAATGCAGGATCTCCTGGCGCAAGGGAAAATGCCCAGTCTTGAGGGTCGCCACGTAATAAAGAAATAATGATCTTAACTTGTTGAACTGGGTCACCAGAGGAGCGGGGTTTCAAAGCCAGAAATAGTTTACAATTATTTTTAAAACTCAGAAACTTAGCTCTATCTCCAGAAAACAAATCAGGAATAGGAATTCCAGGTTCTAACATAGAATTCTGAACCACAAAGTCTTGAATATTTTGTACTCTTGCAGTGAGATGATCCACACAAGAAGACAGGCCTTTAATGTCCATCAGTACACCTGTGTCCTGAACCACCCAAATGTCTAGGGGAAAAGAAAGACAAAACACAGTGCAGAGAAAAAAAAATGGTCTCAGAACTTCTCTTTTCCCTCTATTGAGAAGCATTAGTACTTTGTGCCTCCAGTACTGTTATGAACTGGTGATTTAGAACCACAATGGACCTGGTGGTTAAGAGCACTGAAAATGACCTGATAGTTACTAATAACATAGGACGAGCTCTGAGACGTGGGAACTCTGCTGACCGCAATCCCTAATCCTATCACACCACACTAGAGGTAGCCGTGGAGCGCTCCTGTCCAGACCTAGGCGCCTCGGGCACAGCCTGAGAAACTAGCTAGCCCTGAAGATAGAAAAATAAGCCTACCTTGCCTCAGAGAAATTCCCCAAAGGAAAAGGCAGCCCCCCACATATAATGACTGTGAGTAAAGATGAAAATACAAACACAGAGATGAAATAGATTTTAGCAAAGTGAGGCCCGACTTACTGAATAGACCGAGGATAGGAAAGATAGCTTTGCGGTCAACACAAAAACCTACAAACAACCACGCAGAGGGCGCAAAAAGACCCTCCGCACCGACTTACGGTACGGAGGTGCTCCCTCTGCGTCCCAGAGCTTCCAGCAAGCAAAACAAACCAATATAGCAAGCTGGACAGAAAAAATAGCAAACAAAAGTAACACAAGCAGAACTTAGCTTATGCAGGGCAGACAGGCCACAAGAACGATCCAGGAGATAGCAAGACCAATACTGGAACATTGACTGGAGGCCAGGAACAAAGAACTAGGTGGAGTTAAATAGAGCAGCACCTAACGACTTAACCTCGTCACCTGAGGAAGGAAACTCAGAAGCCGCAGCCCCACTCACATCCACCAAAGGAAGCTCATGGACAGAACCAGCCGAAGTACCACTCATGACCACAGGAGGGAGCCTGACCACAGAATTCACAACAGACCGCACAGTATTCCATCCTGTCCTATCTATTTAGCTAGACTGGCCTCCTGTGCTCATCCTGGTTTCATTCTGTGTATGTCTTTTTCCTCTCCACTCACAGTCATTATTTGTGGGGGGCTAATCTATCCTTTGGGGATTTTCTCTGAGGCAAGATGGCTTTCCTGCTTCTATCTTTAGGGGTAGTTAGCTCTTAGGCTGTGTTCGAGGTGCCTAGGGAGAGTTATGAGCATCCCACGGCTACTTCTAGTGTTGTGTTGAGCTAGTCAGTACAGTTACCACTTCCTTCAGAGCTCGTTCCATGTTGCTCCTAGACCACCGTATCATAACAGACATTCAATTGAAAGCTGTAAGTGCTGGCCCAGACCCCGATACCTCATGCCTGGCTGATTGCTGAAGTGCCATGCTACAATTTATACTGTGGGTAAATTGAGGCCACTTTCCTGGTGTCTGTCCCTCATTTGATGTGTTTTGGCAGATTTTTGTGCTGTTATGAGGTGTTGTGCATGCGTTTGTTTTACGATATGATACACTTTATTGATCCCAGGGGGAAATTACGTTTTTGCCTCCCATTGACTGTAATGGTGTTCGGTTATGTTTGGCGAATATTCATCTAATAAATCGGCGAATATTGCAATTTCGACGATCGCAATCTGAACCAAACATTGAAATATTCGCACATTTTCTACTCAACATGACCATATTAACAGTTTGTCGGGTTGGATCATACTGACATAGACCCTTTAACCCCTTCGCAACCTGCGGCGTACTAGTACGGTGCAGGTTGCTTCTCTCCCTTTGATGTGGGTTCCAGTGGTGAGCCCACATCCTTTCCGGCACATGTCAGCTGTTGAATCGCAGGTGGAATCGTGATGAATTGCCAGCTTTTCTAGTATCTATCTATCTATCTATCTATCTATCTATCTATCTATCTATCTATCTATCTATCCATGCTATATATATATATATATATATATATATATATAATCAGTGTGATATATACAGTACAGACCAAAAGTTTGGCCACACATACTCATGTAAAGATTTTTATGTATTTTCATGACTATGAAAATTGTACATTCACACTGAATGCATCAAAACTATGAATTAACACATGTGGAATTATATACTTAACAAAAAAGTGTGAAACAACTGAAATTATGTCTTATATTCTAGGTTCTTCAAAGTAGCCACCTTTTGCTTTGATGACTGCTTTGCACACTCTTGGCATTCTCTTGATGAGCTTCAAGAGGTAGTCACCGGGAATGGTCTTACAACAATCTTGAAGGAGTTCCCAGAGATGCTTAGTAGGGTTGAGCGAAACGGGTCGTTTATTTTTTCATGAAACCCGATCCGACCCCTGTGCGGGGTCGGCCATGCGGTACGCGACTTTCGCGCCAAAGTCGCGTTTCAATGACGCGAAAAGCGCCATTTCTCAGCCAATGAAGGTAAACGCAGAGTGTGGGCAGCGTGATGACATAGTTCCTGGTCCCCACCATCTTAGAGAAGGGCATTGCAGTGATTGGCTTGCTGTCTGCGGCGTCACAGGGGCTATAAAGGGGCGTTCCCGCCGACCGCCATCTTACTGCTGCTGATCTGAGCTTAGGGAGAGGTTGCTGCCGCTTCGTCAGAAGCAGGGATAGCGTTAGGCAGGGTCCATTAACCACCAAACCGCTTGTGCTGTAGCGATTTGCACTGTCCAACACCACCTTCGGTGTGCAGGGACAGTGGAAGCTACATTTTTTTTTTTCTCAGCGCTGTAGCTCATTGGGCTGCCCTAGAAGGCTCCCTGATAGCTGCATTGCTGTGTGTACGCCGCTGTGCAAACCAACTGCTTTTTTCAAAGCACAAATCCTCTTGTTCCTTCCTTTCTGCACAGCTATCTTGTTTGTTTGTCCACACTTTTTATTTAATTTGTGCATCAGTCCACTCCTTATTGCTGCCTGCCATACCTGGCTGAGATTACTGCAGGGAGATAGTAATTGAAGGACAGTTCCTTTTTTTTTTTTTTTTGTGGGAGATTAAGATTGGCATTTCTGCTAGAGTGCCATCCCTGTCTGTGCCATCTCTCACTCAGTGGGCCATAGAAAGCCTATTTATTTTTTTGCTTGATTTGGGTTCCAAAATCTACCTGAAAAAATCACTACATCAATCAGTGGGAGAAAAATATTGGCCTCTGGGCTTGTGTGCCACTCCTGACTCCTGTGTACGTCATCTCTCACTCAGTGGACCATAGAAAGCCTTTTTTCATTTTTTTTTTTTCTAAAGTCTCCCTGAAAAAAAAAAAAAAAAATCAGTGGGAGATTAATATTGCCCTTTCTGCTTGTGTGCCAGTCTTGACTCCTGGGTGTGCCATCTCTCTCTCTCTCTCCAATTGTGGGCCATAGAAAGCCTATTATTTTTGTAACTTGATTTGGGTTCCAAAATCAACCTGAAAAAATCACTACATCAATCATTGGGAGAAAAATATTGGCCTCTGGGCTTGTGTGCCACTCCTGACTCCTGTGCGCGTCATCTCTCACTCAATAGAAAGCCTATTTTTTGTTTTATTTGGTTTCTAAATTCTCCATGAAGAAATCATTTTATTTTATTTGGTTTCTAAAGTCTCCCTGAAAAAAATTTAAAAAAAAACAGTGGGAGATTAATATTTACATTTGTGCTTCAGTGACAGTCCTGCGTGTGTGGCATCTCTCTCATTTGGTGCCACCAACAACAGAGTGTGTAACATTGTGCCTGATTTTCGTTGTGGTCTCACCCACCTGTAAAGGGGTAGCTAAATCATACTGAAGTTATAGCTCACCGTGTAAGTTGTGTGACAGCAACAAATACCGTTAGTTTGGTTACGTTTTTAAAACAATGAGGAAGTCTGGTGGAAGAGGTCGTGGCCGGGGGCGAGGTAATGAGCCGGTCAGCTGGTAATGAGGGTAGTGGTAGTGGTGGAGCATCAGGTGGTCGTGGGAAAAAAAATATTGCACCTAAGTCTGGAGCTGTGGAGCCAGGTTCGTCGTCTGGCTACACAAGGCCTCGAACGCTCCCTTTTCTGGGAGTAGGAAAACCGCTTTTAAAGCCGGAGCAGCAAGAGCAAGTTTTGGCTTATCTTGCTGACTCAGCCTCTAGCTCTTTTGCCTCCTCTCGTGAAACTGGTAAATGTAAAAGCAGCGCGTCGTTAGTGGATGTTCACGGTCAGGGACAAGTCGCTTCCTTGTCCTCTTCAGCAAAAACAACAACAGAGAAGAATGCAGCAGGCGACACAACGGGTTACTCCATGGAGCTCTTTACACATACCGTCCCTGGCTTAGAAAGTGAAGCAGTTAACAGTCCATGCCCATTACAAGTTGAATCTGACATGGAGTGCACTGATGCACAGCCACAGCCAGACTACTATGCTGGTCCTTTGACTCAGACCACAACATTGCCCTCGCAGGGTAATGATCAAGAATCAGACCCTGATGAGACTATGTTGCCCCATCACGAACGCTATACCACCGACCGACACGGTGCACAGACGAAGTTGCACACGAGCTACAAGAAGAGGTAATAGATGACCCAGTTCTTGACCCCGATTGGCAGCCATTGGGGGAACAGGGTGCAGGCGGCAGCAGTTCTGAAGCGGAGGAGGAGGGGCCGCAGCAGGCATCAACATCGCAACAGGTTCCATCTGCCGGGCCCGTATCTTGCCCAAAACGCGTGGCAAAGCCAAAACCTGTTGGAGGACAGCGTGGCCATCCGGTTAAAGCTCAGTCTGCAATGCCTGAAAAGGTATCCGATGCTAGAAAGAGTGCAGTCTGGCATTTTTTTAAACAACATCCAATTGATCAGCGCAAAGTCATCTGTCAAAAATGTTCAACTACCTTAAGCAGAGGGCAGAATCTGAAAAGTCTCAATACAAGTTGCATGCATAGACATTTAACCACCATGCATTTGCAAGCTTGGACTAACTACCAAACGTCCCTTAAGGTTGTAGCACCCTCGGCCAATGAAGCTAGTCATCAACGCAACATCCCTTCCGGCAGTGTAGGGCCACCATTTTCCGCACCACCTGCAGTATCTGTGCAGGTTTCTTTGCCAGGCCAAAGCAGTCAGGGTCAGGGAATCACCAGTTTCGTAGTAGGAAACACTGCATCTAGGGCACCGGCGGCAACAATCCCATCTCCCACCGTCTCTCAGTCTGCCATGTCCACCGGCACCCCCGCTAGTTCCACGATCTCCAGCTCTCCAGTCCAGCTCACCCTACATGAGACTATGGTTAGAAAAAGGAAGTACTTAGCCTCACATCCGCGTACACAGGGTTTGAACGCCCACATAGCTAGACTAATCTCGTTAGAGATGATGCCCTACCGGTTAGTTGAAA
Organism: Ranitomeya imitator; assembly: GCF_032444005.1. Classification (NCBI taxonomy): domain Eukaryota; kingdom Metazoa; phylum Chordata; class Amphibia; order Anura; family Dendrobatidae; genus Ranitomeya; species Ranitomeya imitator. The sequence continues at coordinate 817,157,710 of NC_091282.1, read as the reverse complement.
GCGAAGCTTTCAAAGCCCTGATGGACTACGCTGTACCACGCTACGAGCTACCCAGTCGACACTTTTTTTCCAGAAAAGCCATCCCAGCCCTCCACCAGCATGTTAAAGAGCGCATCGTCCATGCACTCAGGCAATCTGTGAGCACAAAGGTGCACCTGACAACAGATGCATGGACCAGTAGGCATGGCCAGGGACGTTACGTGTCCATCACGGCACACTGGGTGAATGTTGTGGATGCAGGGTCCACAGGGGACAGCAAGTTTGGGACAGTTCTGCCTAGCCCACGGTCTAGGAAACAGTTGGCTGTAGCCGTTCGCACCCCCTCCTCCTCCTCCTTGTCCTCCTGCAGAAGCGAGAGCTCGTCCACAGACCGCAGTCGCACAACCACTCCATCCGCAGCTGCCACTGTTGCACACCAGGTCTCCCATTATGGGGCAGCTACTGGCAAACGTCAGCAGGCTGTATTGGCTATGAAGTGTTTGGGCGACAACAGACACACCGCGGAAGTTCTGTCCGAGTTCTTGCAGAAAGAACTGCAGTCGTGGCTGGGCACTGTAGATCTTGAGGCAGGCAAGGTAGTGAGTGATAACGGAAGGAATTTCATGGCTGCCATCTCCCTTTCCCAACTGAAACACATTCCTTGCCTGGCTCACACCTTAAACCTGGTGGTGCAGTGCTTCCTGAAAAGTTATCCGGGGTTATCCGACCTGCTCCTCAAAGTGCGTGGACTTTGCTCACATATCCGCCGTTCGCCCGTACACTCCAGTCGTATGCAGACCTATCAGCGTTCTTTGAACCTTCCCCAGCATCGCCTAATCATAGACGTTGCAACAAGGTGGAACTCAACACTGCACATGCTTCAGACTGTGCGAACAGAGGCGGGCTGTTATGTTTTTGTGGGAGGATACACATACACGGGCAGGCAGTAGGATGGCAGACATGGAGTTGTCAGGTGTGCAGTGGTCGAAGATTCAAGACATGTGTCAAGTCCTTCAGTGTTTTGAGGAATGCACACGGCTGGTTAGTGCAGACAACGCCATAATAAGCATGAGCATCCCCCTAATGCGTCTGCTGATGCAAAGTTTGACGCACATAAAGGATCAGGCGTCTGCAGCTGAGGAAGAGGAAAGCCTTGATGACAGTCAGCCATTGTCTGGCCAGGGCAGTGTACAGGACGAGGTAGCGGGCGAAGAGGAGGAGGAGGATGATGGGGATGATTATATTTTTAATGAGGAAGCTTTTCCGGGGCCACTGGAAATTGTTGGCGCGGCAAGGCCGGGTTCTGGTTTTTTGAGGGACACAAGTGACGTGGATTTGCCTGAAACTGCCCCTCAACCAAGCACAACCGCAGATTTGAGAACTGGAACTTTGGCCCACATGGCGGATTATGCCTTACGTATCCTCAAAAGGGACACACGCATTACTAAAATGATGAACGATGACGATTACTGGTTGGCCTGCCTCCTTGATCCTCGCTATAAAGGCAAATTGCAAAATATAATGCCACATGAGAACTTGGAACTAATATTAGCAACCAAACAATCAACTCTTGTTGACCGTTTGCTTCTGGCATTCCCTGCACACAGCGCCCGTGATCGTTCTCACACGAGCTGCAGGGACCAGCAGACCAGAGGTGTTAGAGGGGCAGAAATCAGAATAGGCGTTGGCCAGAGGGGTTTTCTGACCAGGTTGTGGAGTGATTTTGCTATGACCGCAGACAGGACAGGTACTGCAGCATCAATTCAAAGTGACAGGAGACAACATTTGTCCAGTATGGTTAGAAACTATTTTTCATCCCTTATCGACGTTCTCCCTCAACCGTCATTCCCATTTGATTACTGGGCATCCAAATTAGACACCTGGCCAGAATTGGCAGAATATGCATTGCAGGAGCTTGCTTGCCCGGCAGCTAGTGTCCTATCAGAAAGAGTATTCAGTGCTGCAGGTTCAATACTAACAGAAAAAAGGACTCGTCTGGCTACCCAAAATGTAGATGATCTAACCTTCATTAAAATGAACCACAACTGGATTTCAAAATCTTTTGCCCCACCTTGCCCGGCTGACACCTAGCTTTCCTATGAAAAGGTCTTGCCTGTGGACTATTATGAATGACTTTTCCAATATCGTAATTTGCTGCACCTGATTGTCCAGCATACGACATGTTTACACCTCCCTAAATGGCCAAACTCCCCACACGGGGCCGTGGTATCGCCACTTGGCGCCAGCACCCGTGAGAGTGCTGTTTTTTTTCTGAAGAGGTGGGTGTGCCCGCTTTTGGTCGACGGCACTGCCACTGGGTCCCTCATAGTACAATAAAGTGTCTCTGGCGGTGGTGGTGCGCACCCAACGTCAGACACACCGTTGTAATTTGAGGGGCCCTGGGCCTGTACCGCCGGCCACAAGACAGTTCCCCCCCCCCCCAGCTCAAACAGTGCTCTACCACTTGCAAAATTATCTCTCGCAACTCCACCAATGTTTAGTCTATGCGCTGACATCCTTCCAGGCCTGGCACTGACAATACCATTGTATTGACATTTTTGTTATGTTAGGCCTTCGAAGCCTGTCTGCGGTCCCTCCTTCCACTAGGCCTCCACTGACCATTGTACTGCTGCCCGTGTACCCCTGGAACCAATTTTAAATTGCCAACAGCCCAATTTTGTTATGTTAGGCCTTCAAAGCCTGTCTGCAGTCCCTTCTTTCTACTACTACTACACTGACCAGACCACTGCTGCCCGTGTACCCCTGGAACCAATGTTAAATTGCCTGCACCCCTATTTTTGTTATGTTAGGCCTTCGAAGCCTGTCTGCGGTCCCTCCTTCCACTTGGCCTCCACTGACCATTGTACTGCTGCCCGTGTACCCCTGGAACCAATGTAAAAGTGCCTACAGCCTGTCCAATTTGTTATGTTAGGCCTTCGAAGCCTGTCTGCGGTCCCTTCTTTCTACTACAACTACGCTGACCAGACCACTGCCGCCCGTGTACCCCTGTAACCTATTTTAAAGTGCATACAGCCAATTTTTATTCTCTATTTTACAATTATAAAGCCCAGATGGACTACGCTGTACCACGGTAAGAGCTACCCAGTCGTCACTTCTTTTGCGAGAAAAGCCATCCCAGCACTACAGCATCATGTAAAAATCTGCATTGTCCATGCTCTCTGGCTATCTAATAGTAGAAAGGTGCACCTGACAACAGATGCATGGACCAGTAGGCATGTCCACGAAAGGTTAGATGTCCATTACGGCGCACTGGGTTAATGTTGTGGATGCATGGTCCACAGGGGACAGCCTACAAAGTCTGTCTGCAGTCCCAAATATAAATTGTCCTCCGCTTACCACACCAATGCTGCCTGTGTACCCCTGGAACATTTCATAAACTCCATTGACCAAAATTTGGGGTTTACAGCCTACTACCAGTGTCTGCCGCTCCAAGGTGTTCCCCGGGTTGCCTTTTCTGAGCTTTGATCTTCAGGCTCTTCTTAAGTAGTTGTTGAAAACAACACTGCATTCGGCCTACAAGTTGGATCTGGGGTGTAGAGATGGTGTGTTCCACTCCAAGGTGTTCCCCAGGTTTCCTCGCCATTGCTGCGATCTTAATGCTCTCGTTTAGTAGTTGTTGGAAACTACAGTGCATTAGGCCTACAAATTGGGTATGGGGTGTAGAGAGATGGTGTGTTCCACTCCAAGGTGTTCCCCAGGTTTCATCCACATTGCTTCGGTCTTCCGACTCTCGTTTAGTAGTTGTTGGAAACTACACTGCATTAGGCCTACAAATTGGGTATGGGGTGTAGAGAGATGGTGTGTTCCACTCCAAGGTGTTCCCCAGGTTTCATCCACATTGCTTCGGTCTTCCGACTCTCGTTTAGTAGTTGTTGGAAACTACACTGCATTAGGCCTACAAATTGGGTATGGGGTGTAGAGAGATGGTGTGTTACTCTACAAGGTGTTCTCCAGGTTGCCTTTCCTGAGCTTCTATGTTCAGGCTCTCATTTAAATTGTGGTTAAATGGAACAACTGCATTTGGCGTACTAGTTGGGTTGGGGCCTACTATCGGTGTCTGCCACTCCTTGCTGTTCTCCTGGTTTCCTGTCCTGAAATTCCATTTTCAGGCTCTCGTTAAGTAGTTGTTAATGTTAGACTGCATTTGGCCTACTAGTTTGGTTGGGGCCTACTATCGGTGTCTGCCACTCCTTGCTGTTCTCCTCCACTGAACAAAGCTGTGCCGCCTGTTTACTAAGGTTGCCAATTTTGAACTGCATTTCGACTACTCACTGATTTGGGCCTACTCTCTGTGTCAGCCTCTCATTCCAGTTGTCCTCCACTGCAATGCCCCCTGGTTAGTCCTGTGTTACCAATTTTGAACTGCATTTAGCCCACTTTATTCTTTGGGCCTATATCTGTGTTTCCGCCTCATCCTGCCCATTGCCCAGCCAGTGATAGATGAGTCTGCTGGTACATTGACCCATAACGCTAAATTCCCCGTGCACGCTACACAGCAAGATTGTGACCCTGCTGAAAGTCAGATTCCTCTTCCCGCATACCATACCACCTTACACGGGGACAAAGAGGAAGGTGCAGATGAAAGTGCAGGTTCCTTCATCAGGTGGGGGGAGGAATACTAGTTGGCGACGTCACTGGCACAGGGCCTCTCATAGTACGCAAAAGTGTTGCTGCCGGTGGGAGGCGCCTCCACCGTGCAAACACACCGCTGTACTTTGAGGGGCCCTGTGCCAGTGCCAGTGCCAACGAGTGGGCCCCCCCTGCTTGCTCAGGATCACAGCACTTGCAAAGTTGAAATCCTTTCCTCTCCCTGCTCCACTGCCGTGATGCGTTCCAGATTTCCTGGGCCCACTAATTACTTGAACCAGCCCTACCCCCCACAACTTTAGCCAAATGACCCCCAATTTCAAATGCCTTCCAATTATTATAAGCTAAATTACGATTTACAAGCTTCAGTAAAAAGAATGGATGTTTTTGCCATTAAAATGGGCAGTGTAGGTGTTTTCCTGGCCTCCACTCACTGCCGACTATGCTCCCCCATTGACTTGCATTGGGTTTCGTGTTTCGGGCGATACCCGACTTTTTGCGATAATCGGCCGATTCCACTCGACTCGACTTCTAAGATAGTCGGGTTTCGCGAAACACGACTCGACTCTAAAAAGGTCAAGGTCGCTCAACCCTAATGCTTAGCACTTGTTGGCCCTTTTGCCTTCACTCTCACCCCAAACCATCTTGATTGGGTTCAGGTCTGGTGACTGTGGAGACCAGGTCATCGGCGTAGCATCCCATCACTCTCCTTCTTGGTCAAATAGCCCTTACACAGCCTGGAAGTGTGTTTGGGGTCATTGTCCTGTTGAAAAATAAATGATGGTCCAACTAAACGCAAACCGGATGGAATAGCATGCTGCTGCAAGATGCTGTGGTAGCCATGCTGGTTCAGTATGCCTTCAATTTTGAATAAATCCCCAACAGTGTCACCAGCAAAGCACCCCCACACCATCACACCTCCTCCTCCATGCTTCACGGTGGGAACCAGGCATGTAGAGTCCATCCGTTCACCTTTTCTGTGTTGCACAAAGACAAAATAAAGCACAGATTTCCACTGGTCTAATGTCCATTCCTTGTGTTCTTTAGCCCAAACAAGTCTCTTCTGCTTGTTGCCTGTCCTTAGCAGTGGTTTCCTAGCAGCTATTTTACCATGAAGGCCTGCTGCACAAAGTCTCCTCTTAACAGTTGTTGTGGAGATGTGTCTATTGCTAGAACTCTGTGTGGCATTGACCTGGTCTCTAATCTGAGCTGCTGTTAACCTGCGATTTCTGAGGCTGGTGACTCGGATAAACTTATCCTCAGAAGCAGAGGTGACTCTTGGTCTTCCTTTCCTGGGGCAGTCATCATGTGAGCCAGTTTCTTTGTAGCGCTTGATGGTTTTGCCACTGCACTTGGGGACACTTTCAAAGTTTTTCCAATTTTTCAGACTGACCTTCATTTCTTAAAGTAATGATTGTTACTCGTTTTTCTTTACTTAGCTGCTTTTTTCTTGCCATAATACAAATTCTAACAGTCTATTCAGTAGGACTATGAGCTGTTTATCCACCAGACTTCTGCACAACCCACCGATGGTCCCAACACCATTTATAAGGCAAGAAATCCCACTTATTAAATCTGACAGGGCACCCCTGTGAAGTGAAAACCATTCCCAGTGACTACCTCTTGAAGCTCATCAAGAGAATGCCAAGAGTGTGCAAAGCAGTCATAAAAGCAAATTTTGTTTGAATGCAGATTGCACATTTTCTGTTAGTACAATAAACCTCATTTCAAGGCAGAAACATTACTGTGTCCAACAGTTATTAGATATATGAAACTGAAATAGCTGTTGCAAAAAAAACTATTTTTATAAAACATTAAGCTTAAGATTAATAGGGGTGCCCAAACTTTTTCATATGACTGTGTATAAAATATATATATATATATATTCGAATCTACTATATAATTGTCTAAGGGTCACTTCCGTCCGTCTGTCCTTCTGTCTGTCACGGTTATTCATTCGCTGATTGGTCTCGGCAGCTGCCTGTCATGGCTGCCGCAACCAATCAGCGACGGGCACAGTCCGGAAGAAATTGCCCCCCCTTACTCCCCGTAGTCAGTGCCTGTCGCCCGCATACTCCCTTCCGATCACCGCTAACACAGGGTTAATGCCGGCGGTAACGGACCGCGTTATGCGGCGGGTAACGCACTCCGTTACCGCCGCTATTAACCCTGTGTGTCCCCAACTTTTTACTATTGATGCTGCGTATACAGCATCAATAGTAAAACGATCTAATGTTAAAAATAATAATAAAAATAAACCTTATTCTCACCTTCTGCCGTCGCGTCCTCTCCTCGGCACTGCAAGCGGCAGGTTCCGCTTCCAAAGATGCTATGGGAGAAGGACCTTCCATGAAGTCACGGTCATGTGACCGCGATGTCATGGAAGGTCCTGCGCTCATACCAATCCTGGGACCGGACACCGCACACAAGCGCCGGAACTACAACGGGCTCTTCGGATGGTGAGTATGTTTCTTTTTTATTTTTTAACCTGTTACATACGAGACTGGGCAATATACTACCTGGCTGGGCAATATAGTACATGGCTGGGCAATATAGTACGTGGCTGGGCAGTATACTACGTGGCTGGGCAATATACTACGTGACTGGGCAATATAGTACGTGGCTGGGCAATATAGTACGTGGCTGGGCAATATAGTACGTGGCTGGGCAATATAGTACGTGGCTGGGCAATATAGTACGTGGCTGGGCAATATAGTACGTGGCTGGGCAATATAGTACATGGCTGGGCAATATAGTATGTGGTTGGGCAATATACTACGAGGACGGGCAATATACTACGAGGACATGCATATTCTAGAATACCCGATGCGTTAGAATCGGGCCACCATCTAGTATGTATATACGTATACATACTAGATGGTATATCAGTGTGTATATACTTGAGTATAAGCCGAAACCCCTAATTTTGCCACAAAAAAATGGGAAAACTTAATGACTCGAGGATAAGCCTAGAGTGGGAAATGCAGCAGCTACTGGTCCCATATAATCCTGCATAAAGGTTAATAATGGCCCCATAAGATGCTCCATAGACACATTTGCCCAATATAATGCTGCACAAATGTTGATTATGCCCCATAAGATGCTCCATAAAGATATTTGCCCCATATAATGCTCCACAAACGTTAATTATGGCCCCATAAGATGCTCCATACAGATATTTGCCCCATATAGTGCTTCACAAACGTTAATTATGGCCCCATAAGATGCTCCATAGATATTTGCCCCATACAGTGCTGCACAAACGTTGATTATGGCCCCATAAGATGCTCCATAGATATTTGCCCCATACAGTGCTGCACAAACGTTGATTATGGCCCCATAAGATGCTCCATACAGACACTTGCCCCATTTGCTGTGATAAAAAAAAAAAAGATCACATACTCACCTAGGTAGGTGAGTATAATTAGACAGCTGCCGCTCCCCCTCCCCTGCCGACCCCCGGGTATGACTCGAGTATATACGGTATGTTATCTATCTATCTATCTATCTATCTATCTATAATATATATATATTCTAACCTGTCAGTGTAATTTTACTGTGTGCAGCACATGAATTCCCGGCTTTTCAAATGACACCGCATCGTCCGAGTGCTGGGCGATTTGTTTTTTCGCACCCATAGGCTTGCGTTGGCGAGTACCCGCCGAGTCTCGGTGACAATCGCAGCATGCTGCGATTTTTACACGCACGCTGAATACGCCTGAGAAAATAAACTGATGTGAGCTGCCCCATAGATTAACACTGGGCCGAGTGCTATGCGATGCTTTCTCGCATAGCACTCGCCCGTATTCTACGTTAGTCTGATGCCTGCCTAAGTCTGTTTCTGCCTTCTGCAGGCGTACACGCCTGAAAACAGAACACTGCAAGCTCACGATCGCTCTCCTGTCATCATTGCAGTCTATTGGCCCTGCTGACGTATGTGTCTGGATCCGTTTTGGCAGGGGATTTCGGACATATGCCCTCATGGGGAAACATAACGCAATGTGAAAGCACCATTATGCAGGAAAAATGTCTGAATCAACCCTATCTAATGCTAACTTCTATGTGATATTATAATTTAAATAGGTTGTCTCATCATGGCGACTCCATGTACAGTTCTGTCCATACTGACCACTGATTACCGCTCATTTAGTGAACAGCTGATATCGCTTACAGTATTGCTTATAGTATTGCAGTCAAATGAATGAGCAAAATGATAACACATATGAATTGAGCATAGCCTAAAATGTTAGTGCCCCAATGCTCATGCTAATAAAATGGAGTCACATATGGGCATACCTTTAGCTATACGTTTTGTGAAATCAGCAGCAGAAAATCCACACACATGCAAAAATCATATTTAAATCTCCACTTTATATTTTCTCAATAGGTGATGTTCCAATGAAGGATCATAAAAATGTGGAGAGAGGTTTGTTGGTAAGAAAAGATTGCATGTATTAAAGTCAATGATTGTTTACCTATTACTAAATAACTAATTTTAGAAGATTATAAGTAGACATGATCGAACCTTTCAATACTCGGTTCGGTTCGCCGAACATTTAGATGTTCGCCGAACTGTTCAATGAATGTACCCGAAGCCATTAGATTCAATGAGAGGCCAAACCAGATGTATACACAACACCTAAAGGAGTGAGGAAAAGCTTCCCAAACAGCTAAAGTTAGGGGGAGACACCATGAAAATTGGCATCAATTGACCCACAGAAATTTGCACATGCACAGCAGCAGTCAGCCATGGGCCATGCATGAGGTATCAGGCTCTGGTCCAGCATTTACAGCTTGGAATTTAAGTTTTGACCCATTTCTGCAATCGGACAGGATAGTACGTCCGATGGCAGTACCTCCGCTTTGATATGTGCTCCGGCGGTGAGCTCACATCAATCCAGGGACATGTCAGCTGTTTTGAACCCGCGCCTATTAACTTTTTAAATGCCGCTGTCAAACCATGTTATGGAGCTGGACTGAGCAGGCCAGGTGAATGATGAGGACATACCCCATGGCCCCTGCATTAGAGGCGGAGATTACCTTGATGGCCCTAGAAGGAGAGGTGAGGAACTCCATCATGCAACGACCCCCCAGACGTGAGACACCCTTGACAAAGTACTGAAAATACTTGAAGAGATGTATGGTGACCCCACGGACATAGGGGAGTTGCACATGCATCTATTTAGGCGTATTCAAAGAGAGGGGGAGACTGTTATGCAGTATATAAACGTGCAACAGGAAATCCACACTGCCATTACTATGAAAGATGGCACAGGCGTAGGACCCCCTGACTTAGTGCTGTGAGACCAGTTGGTGTCAGGCTTGCGAGACGTGCTGTTAAAGCAGGTTTTGCGGGAGCGCTGGCAGACAAACCCGCGCATGACTTTTACTAAAGTGGGGAGCAAAGCGCACATTCATTAGCAGGAGCAGAAGGTTGCAGCCTTGACAGACATGGTTCGGTGTTGCGGAGTACCCCGAACGAGGAAGAGCCAAAGTGGTCCCACGAACTACGTCAAGGAATACAAAAAATAAGAGAAGAAGTTGAAAGCCTCAGGAAAGCCCTTGCTGCAGTCTTGAAGCCCAGTGTCCTACCCCGAGGTAATTCACGGCAGAGGATGGAAGAAGTTAGAGGAGAGGTGCGGAGAATCAGAGGTATGCCAGCTGTCGCCCCGAAATTTGCTTCCAGGTCGTGGAGGGAAGAGTGCTCGCAGATGGGATACACTTCCCGCAGAGGCCGACAATCCAGAAGGAAATGCCCACTAGACAGGCGAAGAAGCAAGTGCTGGACATGCATAAGAGTGGGACACCTGCCCAGAAATTGCCCTACCAGAGACCGATGACAATGGAGAACTGCTCATCCCTCCGAAGATCCTGCTAATAGGAGAGCGTCGTCCCTGGAGTGAGTGGTACAGCAGGAAGAGAAGAGGCCCATCCAGAGCAAGATGGAACCACGATGTCGGATGCCGAGAAGAGGTGGAGGAGGTGTCGTCTGTCCACAAAGAGATGTCTGCATGGCTCAGACTCGTGGAAGCGAGTCTGGTGACACTCACTCTAAGCTAGATCCGAAGGTTCCGTCCATGAAGACCAATCCGAAAGGGTACAAGTACCAAGAGTTCCCGATGATGAGAAAGAAAAGCCACTTATCTTGTCCTCTGAAGTGGAAAGTTTGCCACCCGCTAGCTCAAGGGACCCTGATCTACTGGAAGAGTTGCAAGAAGCCCCCAAGGTACCCCCGCCAGAAGTAGTAGACTGTGAAGAGGAAGATGGCCCTGAGACATTACGTCCAGCAGCTATGGATGAACTTCCGTTCTCTGCCACTCCACCCGAAGTTTGGAGTACTGGTGGCGAGTCTTATTGGCAGAAGCTGGAGTCTGAGAGGCAGGACTGGTTGCGAAAATTATGGGCAACTGTCGGCCCTCAGACAAGCATAGTGGAGTGCGAAGAGTTCTCGCACGTAGAAAGAGGAGGAATGTAAGGAGGTCGATGAGATCGCGGGTACCTGCATGCCGGGTCCAGAACTAAAAAGGCTGCATCATCTGTTCCCGGGGGAAGCCTGAGTGGTGCGGACTTTCCCCTGCTCACTGGGGGAAGCCTGAGCAAGACGGAGCTTCCTACTGTCCCAGGAGGGCAGGGAGAGCTAAAAAAGCAGGTGCAGCAGAGGAGTAGAAGAGGAGGAAAGCACGTGAAGCACAGCGCAGAGAGCTGCTCTGCTTCTCCCACCTGACAGGACTGACTTGGCGACAGGCCATATAGAAGGAGCCCCCATTGCCTGCAGAGAGAATAGTGCAGAGCAGAGCTGTGCCAGCAGAGCAGAGTTGTGCAAGTAGAGAGGGCCATGCCAGCTGAGCAGGGCCGTGCCAGCAGAGCTGTGCAGAGCAGAACCATGCAGAGCCGTGCACCCTGAGCAGAGCCGAGCCAGGTGTTGCAGCAGTCATAGAGAGGAGTGCTCCGGCTGGGAGTACCAGCGCCAAGCAGGCCAGCGTCGCCCGCCGCCAACAAGGGGGACCAGCAAGAGCGGGATGTGCGGTGTGTGTCCAGTGACAGCCAGAGAGTACCAGGTGCCGTACATGTGACCGTGAGTACCGCACACGCGCTGTGCAAGAGAGACCACATATAGGACTGACACTCGCACCCTTACGTGGACACACAATAGTTGTCCAGACCCTTGTGACCTTACTACATCAGTTAAAACAGTTTAGGAGCCACGTTGGGCTCGCACAGGTCTGTGGCCCGTGCCTTTAATAGCCACATCAGTATATGGACAAGGGGCAGCGCTATTTAGTGCGCAGCAGGATCTGCAGTGTTAGGACTTCCCGATACTCTTGCTACCTAATTGTCGTGATTTGAACCATTGTATTGTACTGTGCATTTAATACTGTTTGACTCTTTACCTCCCTGCGTGGAGTATTTCACCTGTAAATAAACCTGTTAACCCTTGCTCTGCCTACCGTCCGTCACTGCATCCCGCATTACTGCGATTTCTACATTCACATTTCAAAAAATAATTGGCTAGCGCCACTAAAGTGGCATCAATTTCTAAAGAGTAGAAACAATATAATAGGCCTCTGAAGCATCTTCCACTTCAGGCAGCTGAAGACACATTCTGAGAGAAGGCTGGTTGCCGGGCATGACAAACCCTCCAAGGCATGGAAGGCGAGCTCAGACCACGCTTCCATTTTTGAAGGCCAAATGCAAAAGGGTCGAACCTCCCCCTGATGGCCTTGATATTGAGCCCCAGATACTCTTCACCATCCTATCCAGTCGTTCACAACATGTTAGACTTTTAATCTGTTCTGCTGGTGTACAGGCTGGTCTATCTGACTGGCTGAAAACCTATCTAAACAAAAATTAATTGGAGAAAAAAATAAAAAAATAAGACATAAAGAGGAAGAGTGTAAATTAATAGATAGCTGGACAGTTGTAAATCACAAAAAACTGGAGAAACCGCACTGATTATTCAAGCTGAATGGGGTCATGCTTTTCAAAAGGGTAATCCATTTACATTCCTTTTGTGCCAATCTCTTACTAAGGCCGGGATCACACATGCGAGAAACACGTCTGTGTCTCGCATGTGAAATCCAAGCTCTGGCTCCGGCACTCCAGAGCAGAGCGTGCAGCTCCATGTGTTGCTATGCGGCCGCACGTTCCGCTCCGGAGTGCCGGCGCCAGAGCTTGGATTTCACATGCGAGACACGGACGTGTTTCTCGCATGTGTGATCCCGGCCTAAGATTCCCCCTCCTGTTTGCAGTATAAATACAGTCGATTCCCCTCACTCTCAATAGATGGGCATGATTACAATTAAATTTTAATGGGTTTTAATTTGGATATGGACCCACCGTTATCAGTATCAATTTTTTCCATGATTAAGACACTTCATCGAAACGCCTACTGGTTCTTAAATGGAGCTTTTTATATGGCTTAATTAAAAGCTAAGTTTTAAAAAAATTGACACGTTTCCTCACTGAATTCCTCCTTCCTTTTTTATATCATTTTTTTCAGCTGCTTTGATATATTTAATATGTTCAAGAATACGAACGCGCAATTTGCGTGTAGTCAAACCAATATATATTAGATTGCAGGGACAGGTGGCTTGATAAATAACCATGGCTGTACAACAATTGATAAAGTGCAAGATCTTATATTCTCGTTCATGTGCAGAATTGGAACGCCCGCCAGGGCCATGGGGTACTCAGTATCGGGTCCTGTCTCTATTAAAGGGGAGGTCACAACCCAGTCCGTGGGAGCCCAAGTTAAAGGGATGGTCTTTAAAGGGGTTGTAAAAAATAATAAGTTTGTAATGCCACCTGTGGTGCAAGGTCAGAGGTGACCGACGCTGCTTAAAGGGGTCCTCTGAGGGTGATGGTACTGCAGCAAAGATGGTATCGCTTCCCATAGGGGAAGCTGGGTCCCCAGGGCTCCCGGTGTGTTTGGGCAAGGATGGTGTGGTGCCGGAAATAAACGGAGGACACACTGTTTCAGTTGGTTTACTGGTTGTAGTAAGCCACAGTCCAGGGTACCAGCAACAGGTGGTGATATGGTCCAGCCGACCTGGAGGCAATGGTGGATCCCTCTCCCAGGTGAGGTTTGTAAACCTTCCTGCTCACGCTGTTATGCGAGGTCCTTGCTGCCTGTGGCTCCCTTACAAAGTCCTCTCTCTCCTGTCCTGGGACAGTACCCCGTATGATGGGCAATGCGAGCCGTTTTACAGAGTCTCTATCATGACCCGGGCTCTCTGTGTACTGCTATACCTTCGGGTGTGGGTACGGACAGACGACATACAATCTTCTGTCCTTCCGGTTCTGCTGTGAGACTTGAAGTACGACACAGCCTCGGGCCCCAGGTGCCCGGTTTCTGCGCTTTAGCTTAGAGGGTGCCCAGTCACCGTTCCCCTCCAAGCTCCTTTCTTCTCCTTTGCTTCTCCCATCAAGTGCTTACTATGACTGCATCCCTTCTGGTTCTCTTCCGTCCTGGAGCTGCAGCACACACATGGCTGCATGGCCCCACTCTCTGCTCTCACTCCTCTCTCCTCCACTGTCTACTACAAACTCTCTAACTCCTCCTCCTCCTGGCTCCTCCGTCTGCCGGCCTCAGGTCCCTCGGTGCCACATCAGCTGATCGTGGCATCGGGGATCACGTGGGCTGGTGACGGACGGCGCCATGGTAACCTCCAATTGCTGTGCGCGTCGCTCCACACTCACTCCCGCTGACCATTGGCTGCTCTCCCTACAAATACCACCTTTCTTCTGGATGACGCCACCCCCTGACGAAGGCAGACGCCGAAATGCGCGTCGGGGCAGGGCGCATCCAGGAGACGGTCATCATACCACTTTTAGGTAATTATCTTATGGCTTAATATGTGACATATTATCAGTCAGCAGCACACAATTTAGTGTATTTCACTTTTGATTCATTTACTAATCTTGCTGCCTAAAGCCCCTTGTAAGATTGCACTAGCACCTTATTCTATGATTCACTTTATAGATATACTTGTTATACCATTGTTTTTTTTATTTTGGTTTTTACTGTGTTATGTACAGAGTTATTTACACCTTTGATCAATTCACCCTTACGGGTTATCACAGTATATTGTTAACAACAACTCTCTCCTGGCATAGCGCCCTCCGTTTTTTGGTATTGGTTTCTCCTTCTACCTATGTTGTTCTATATCTCCAATAAATATCATCATGTAACATAATTTATGGGCATTTGTTCGGTTCCTTTTGTTCTTGTTTTGTTGCTCCTCCTCGAGACCAGATTATATATATCTGGGGAAGCTCCCCTGAATCCGGGTTCAGAGCTCCCCCTTCTGGCCTGGTTTCAGAATGTGTTGCATGTAGGTGCTTTACCTGGTAAAGGAAATCCTCCTTGCCTCCAGGCATGATATCACCCTCCCCAAAAGGAAGGCAACGTCACTGTAACAACTGGTTACCTGGGTTGTTACAGAATCATAAAAAAACCATTGGTTTTTACCATATATTTGCAAGCCTTACAAGTCCCGCAGCTCAGAGAACTCCAATTGTGATCCTTGGAGCCAAAGATGTACTGAGAGGTAGGAGAAACATAATGACTGTGAACTAATAAATCACGCAGGGTTTTATTGCGTTTAGCAATAATCTGTGCTCGCTCAGGCAATAATATACATAAAGTGGGATCCTGTTGAAGAATCGGCCAAAATTTGGAGATGTTATATATTTTGGCTCCAAGTGTTAGGTCTCGAGTTCCCACTTCTGCACAGGGGGAATCTCGGGCCGTCTCCGCTGCGGTCTCTCATTCCTATCCAGCCGCAGTGGAGTCTGCTCAGCAGGGACGTCGGTCCCAGCATCTTGCTCGGTCTCGCTCTGTACAGAGAGTTACTGCTGCTTCTTCAGCTCCTGCCATTAAAGTCAGTGCTGGTCAGCAGCGAGCGGACTTCTCTGGGACTAAGTCCTTATTTGCGCACACTGAGCATGCCCAGGGCAAGATCTCCCGTTGGAGATCGAGGGTCATGTGCTCAGGATCTGCAGCGCATTCCATTGGTCCTCTTGGCAGGTCTTGGAAGGGCAAAGTTTCTGTGGCCACTTCCTGTCCTGCAACTATATAAACTGCGCATGACCGCACGGCCATGCGCTAGTGTACAATTATTATGTGTGTGTGTAGATGGATGTATGTCGATGGATGAAAGCTCCTAAATATCCCTCCCTAGAGTTGTTGATTGCTCGCGGATGATGGTAGCTCTCTAGCACCCAACTATCCATCTGTATGTTACACACATCACAGCATCCTTTAGCTGTGCCTGCCAGTACGGCGCCGTGCGCTTGCCTTGCGCTTTCCATACCCAAGCCTGGGTGGTTAGTGGCGTCCGTCAGTGCGGCATCGCACGCACTATTGTGCTCTTATATTACTGTTAAGGTTCTTTTCACACCCAGTTGCGGTGTTGTGCCAGCAAGGGTCTAATCGGACTTCAATCCCTTTTGGGGTTAAGTTCGCTGACTACTTGCTCGCGCTTTATGTGCGGTACCGCGGTCCTGTGACTTAACAGGATCGCTTTCTTCACGTTGGGTGAGGTTTAACCCGCGTGTTTATACTTTTAGTACCGCCATATAGTCTGTCATTTACTAGCAGCGGGTTTCGCCTGCACGGTGGACCCCGGACTGCGAACGCATCTATATCATCTTTCTTGGTGCGTTCCGCCAGTCCTAACACCAAGGGTCTCAATTGGAGTTCTCTGAGCTGCGGGATATTTGTTTACAAATATATGGTAAAAACTCAAACTCAATGTGAACAAAACCGAGCTAATTATCTTTCCTCCATCTCGCACACCTTCCTTACCTTATCTATCAGGATAAATGAATTCACACTTTCCCCCGTCCCGGTAATCCGCTGCCTCGGAGTAACCCTGAACTCTGCCCTGTCCTTTAAACCACACATCCAAGCTCTCGCACCTCCTGTCGCCTCCAGCCCAAAAATATTTAGAGAAACTGTCCTTTCCTCAACCCTCACTCTACCAAAATGCTTGTGCATGCCCTAATCATCTCACCTCCACTACTGCAACATCTTCCTTTGTGGCCTTCCTGCTAACACCCTTGCACCTCTCCAGTCCGTCCTTAACTCTGCTGCCTGACTAATTATTCTCCCTCCTCGCTACACTCCTGCTTCCCCTCTTTGCAAATCCCTTCACTGGCTCTCAATTTCCCAGCGTATCCAGTTTAAACTACTAACACTGACCTACAAAGCCATCTATAACCTTTCTCTTCCATTTTGTTTCTGTACTAATCTCTCAATATCTTCCCTCACGTAATCTCCAATCCTCCTAAGACCTCCTTCTTTCCTCCACACTTATTCGCTCCTCACCCAATCGCCTCCAAGACTTCTCCCGAATATCCCCCATCCTCTGGAATTCTGTGCCCCAACACGTCCGGCTATCCACCACATTTGGATCCTTCAAACAGAACCTGAAAACCCATCTCTTCAAAGAAGCTTACAGCCTGTAGTGACCACACGGCCACCTCAACACCATCAGAGCTACTGCAACCCCTGACCCACTGTCTCCTTCCCCCACAATCCTGTAGAATGTAAGCCCGCAAGCCTCTCCCCTCTGTATCAGTCTGTCATTGTTAGTTTGTTTACTGTAAGTGATATTTGTATTTTGATGTAAAGGCCCCGTCACACTTAGCGACGCTAAAGCGATCCGGACAACGATACGACCTGTCAGGGATCGTTGCTGCGTCGCTACGTGGTCGCTGGTGAGATGTCAAACAGTGAGATCTTCCCAATGACGCAGCAGCGATGCGGCGACCTGTAGTGACCTGTACAACGATGTCGTTGGTTGTTGTGACCCTGTCACATGGCAGCTATTATGACGATTCAGACCTCGATGAGGGACGTCCTGTGTGACGTTGTAGTCACACAGGCGTGCATTTGCGTTGCCTTTTCCGTGCCCATTCAGTTCCGATTGGTGGTCGCTACTGCGTTCTGATTGGTGACGGCCTTGCCTTATGTGGCGACACAATAGCCCTTCGGTGTGAATGCATTTGAGACCCCAAACGATACCTACCATGCACAAAAGGTGTCAGAGGAACCGTTGAAGAATAGATAAATCGAAGAGGAGTCGCAGGCCGGAGAACTCTACAACGATCTGCAAACCACCACGCGGTCAGGAACAAAGGATGGAAGCGCTACTATGTCGCCTTCTGTTGAAGGCATGACCGCCAATCAGAACGCAGTAGCAACCACCAATCGGAGCGGAGGGGTGCGGAAAAGGCAACGCAAATGCATGCCTATGTGTCGGTGTCTGAGTCGTCAACGAGGTCATTGGTAAGGTGTCAAACACAGCGATGTGTGCTACCCAGCGGGACCTCAATGATCAAAAAAAGGTCCAGGCCATTCTGACACGACCAGCGATCTCACACCAGGGGCCTGGTCGCTGCTACGTGTCAAACATAGCGAGATCGCTACTGAGGTCGCTGTTGCGTCACAAAACTTGTGACTCAGCAGCGATCTCGCTAGCGACCTCGCTTAGTGTGAAGGTACCTTAACTCCATCTCATGTACAGCACCATGGAATTAATGGTGCTATTTAAATTAATAATAATAATAAAAAACATTTTTTTTATTATGTACATGAACGAGAATATAAGATCTTGCACTTTATCAATTGTAGTACATCCATGGTTATTTATCAAGCCACCTGTCTCTGCAATCTAACATATGGCTGTGGCAAAAATTAAGAAACCACCACATCAAAACCCTGTCATGGGCAGCCCAATCTCCAGACCTGAACCCCATTGAAAACCTCTGGAATGTAATCAAGAGGATGATGGATAGTCACAAGCCATCAAACAAAGAAGAACTGCTTACATTTTTGCGCCAGAAGCAGTGTGAAAGACTGGTGGAAAGCATGCCAAGACGCATGAAAGCTGTGATTAACCCCTGAGCGCCGCAGTGATCGCGTGCGGGTGTCGGCTGTATGTGACAGCTGACACCCCGCCGCAATGCCCACGATCGGTGCTAGCACCGATCACAGGCATTTAACCCCTCTGATGCCGCTGTCAGTACTAACAGCAGCAGAGAGGACAATCGAGCGATGATGGGGGCACCCTGCGCTCTCCCACGGAAACAACGCGATCATCGTCTTGTTCCTGTGGTCTCCATGGAGACCGACAGCTCCAAGATGGCCGCGGGGCTCCTTCCGGGTCCTGGAGTGAGGTGGCTTGCAAGCGCCTGCTAAGAGCAGGCTCCAGCAAGCCTCCTACACTGCCTGTCAGATCGCTGATCTGAGACAGTGCTATGCAAAGTGTCAGATCAGCGATCTGACCTTATATAGTGATGTCCCAACCTGGGACAATATAATAAAGAAAAAAAAAGAGTAAAAATATTTTTTAACAATCCCCAAATAAATAAAATAAATGAATAAATATTTTACCAATAAACCATTTATTTATGTAAATAATAATAAAAAAAACAATAAAAGTACACATATTTGGTATTGCCGCGTCTGTAACGACCCGACCTATAAAACTGTCCCACTAGTTACTCCTTTAGTGAACACCATTAAAAAAAAAAGGCAAAAAACAATGCTTTATCATCATACCGCCGAACAAAAAGTGGAATAACACGTGATCAAAGAGACACAAATAAATAAACATGGTACCGCTGAAAAACATCATCTTATCCCGCAAAAAAAGAGCCATCACACAGCATCAAAAAATAAAAAAGTTATAGCTCTCAGAATAAAGCGATACAAAAATAATTATTTTTTACTATAAAAGTTTTTATTGTATAAAAGCGCCAAAACATAAAAAAATTATATAAATGAGGTATCGCTGTAATCGTACTGACCCGAAGAATAAAACTGCTTTACCAATTTTACCAAACGCGGAACGGTATAAACGCATCCCCAAAAAGAAATTCATGAATTGCTAATTTTGGTCATTCTGTGTTAGGGCTAGCGGAACGCACCAAATAATAAGAAAGATAGAGTAAGGTGCGTTCGCAGCCCGGGGTCCACCGTGCAGAGATGGAACCTGCTGCCAAGTAAAGATGGACTATATGGCGGTACAATGTGGATACACACACAGGTTAACTTCACCCTGTGTGAAGGAAGCGAACCCTGTTGTGTCACAGGGCCGCGGTACCGCACCAAGAGCGCAAGCAAGGAGTCTCAGAACTCAATCCCAAGACACATGATTTGAGTTCATATAGACCTCTTGCGCTCGACACCGCAACTGGGGTGTCAGAGTGACAGAAATAATATTAATAAAAATGCACGAGGGTGCATGCGGTGCCGCACTGGCGGACGCCCCTAACAACCCAGACTTGGGTCAGGAAAGCGCTGTGAAAGCGCCCGGCGCCTGGCGGTCACAGCAATAGACGCTGTTTTGTGTGTTACGTGCTGATGGCTAAGTCGGGCGCTAGATAGCAATCATCCACCTTACGCGAGCAGTCATACACAAGGGAGGGGATCATTAATGAACGACTTTCACACATCAACACACACGTTTACACTAGCGCATGGCTGTGCGGTCATGCGAACCTTTTATAGCTGCAGCATGTACAGGACCTTCCCAGAAGGACCAAGGGAGGCTGTCACAGAAGTTGAGCACCTTCAGGACCTTCCTGGAGGACCAATGGGATCTGCTGCAGTATCTGAGCATGTGACCCTCGATCTCCAACGGGAGATCTTGCCCTGGGCATGCTCAGAAGGGGAAAAGCAGGACTTAGTCCCAAAAGCGTCTGCTCGCCGCTGCCCAGCACTGGCTTCAATGGCAGAAGCTGGAAAAGCAGCAGTAACCCTATGCACAGAGTGAGACTGAGCAAGACGCTGAGCAGACTCCACTGCGGCTGGAGAAGAATGGGAGACTGCAGTGGAGATGGTTTGAGATTCCCCCTGTGCAGAGGCGGGAACTCGACACCTAACATTTTGTCTCACAAAAATCGGAATAAAAAGCGATCAAAATATGTCATGTGCCTGAAAATGATACCAATAAAAACGTCAACTTGTCCCGCAAAAAACAAGACCTTGCATAACTCTGTGGACCAAAATATGGAAAAATTATAGCTCTCAAAATGTGGTGATGCAAAAACTATTTTTTGAAATAAAAAGAGTCTTTTAGTGAGTGACAGCTGCCAAACTTAGAAACCCGCTATAAAAACCCGCTATAAATAGTAAATCAAACCCCCCTTCATGAGCCCCTTAGTTAGGGAAAAATAATAAAATAAAAAAAGTATTTATTTCAATTTTCCCGTTAGGGTTAGGGCTAAAGTTAGGGTTAGGGTTGGGGCTAAAGTTACTGTTAGGGTTGGGGCTAAAGTTACTGTTATGTTGGGGCTAAAGTTAGTGATAGGGTTGGGGCTAAAGATACTGTTAGGGTTGGGGCTAAAGTTAGGGATAGGGTTGGGACTAAAATTAGGATTAGGTTTGGGGCTAAAGTTAGGGTTAGGGTTGGGGCTAGAGTTGGGGTTAGGGTTTGGATTACTTTTATGGTTGGGATTAGAGTTGGGGTTGGGATTAGGTTAGGGGTGTGTTATGGCTAGGGATGTGGTTAGGGTTATGGTTAGGGTTGGGATTAGGGTTAGGGGTGTGTTGGGGTTAGGGGTGTGTTGGGGTTAGGGTTGTGGTTAAGGTTGGGATTAGGGTTAGGGGTGTCTTCGGGTTAGGGGTGCGGTTAGGGATATGGTTAGGGATGGGACTAGGGTTAGGGGTGTGTTGGGGTTAGGGTTAGAGTTAGAATTGGAGGTTTCCACTGTTTAGGCACATGAGGGGGTCTCCAAAGCGACATGGCGTCCAATCTCAATTCCAGCCAATTATGCGTTGAAAAAGTAAAACGGTGTTCCTTCCCTTCCGAGCTCTGCCATGCACCCAAACTGTGGTTCCCCCCCCCCCCACATATGGGGTATCAGCGTACTCAGCACAAATTTTACAACAAAGTTTGTAGTTCAATCTCTCCTGTTACCCTTGGGAAAATAAAAAATTGGGGGCTAAAAAATCATTTTTGTGGGAAAAAAATTATTTTTTATTTTCACGGCTCTATGTTATAAACTTTAGTGAAACACTTGGGGGTTCAAAGTTCTCACAACACATCTAGATAAGTTCCTTTGGGGGTCTAGTTTCCAAAATGGGGTCACTTGTGGGGGGTTTCCACTGTTTATGCACATCAGGGGCTCTCCAAACGCAACATGGGGGCTGATCTCAATTCCAGCCAATTCTGCGTTGAAAAGGTCAAACGGTGCTCCTTCCCTTCCAAGCTCTGCCATGCGCCCAAACAGTGGTTTACCCCCACATGTGAGGTATCAGTGTACTCAGGACAAATTGCACAACAACTTTTGTGGTGCAATTTCTCCTGTTACCCTTGGGAAAATAAAAAATTAGGGGCGAAAAATCATTTTTGTGAAAAAATTGATTTTTTTATTTTATGGCTCTACATTATAAACTTCTGTGAAGCACTTGGGGGTTCAAAGTGCTCACCGCACATCTAGATAAGTTCCTTAGGGGGTCTACTTTCCAAAATGGTGTCACTTTGTTTGGGGCTTCCACTGTTTAGGCACATCAGGGGCTCTCCAAACACGACATGGTGTCCGATCTCAATTCCAGCCAATTTTGCATTGAAAAAGTCAAACGGCGTTCCATCTCTTCCGAGCTCTGCCATGCGCCCAAACAGTGGTTTACCGCCACATAAGGGGTATCAGCGTACTCAGGACAAATTGTACAACAAATTTTGGGGTCCAATTTCTTCTGTTACCCTTGGTAAAGTAAAATAAATTGGATCTGAATTAAAAAAAAATTTGTGAAAAAAAGTTAAATCTTCATATTTTTTTAAAACATTCCAAAAATTCCTGTGAAGCACCTGAAGGGTTAATAAACTTCTTGAATGTGGCTTTGTGCACCTTGAGGGGTGCAGTTCTTAGAATGTTGTCACTCTTTTGTATTTTCTATAATATAGACCCCTCAGAGTGACTTCAAATGTTATGTGGTCCCTAAAAAAATGGTTTTGTAAAATTTGTTGAATAAATTAGAATTCGCTGGTCAACTTTTAACCCTTATAACTTCCAAACAAAAAAAAATGGTTCCAAAATTGTGCTGATGTAAAGTAGACATGTGGGAAATGTTATTTATTAACTATTTTGTGTGATACACCTCTCTTATTTAAGGGCATAAAAATTAAAAGTTGGAAAATTGCGAAATTTTCAAAATTTTCGCCAAATTTCCATTTTTTTCACAAAAAACAGAAGTTATATAGAGGAAATTTTACTGCTATCATAAAGAACAATATGTCACAAGAAAACAGTCTCAGAATCAGTGGCATCCGTTGAAGCGTTTTAGAGTTATTACCTCATAAAGGGACAGTGGTCAGAATTGTAAAAATTGGCATGGTCAGAAAGGCGAAAACAGGCTGGGTCTTGAAGGGATTAAAAATCATGGTTATTCCACAAAATATTGATTTCTGAACTCTTCCTCAGTTAAAACATTAGTATTGTTGTTTCTAAATGATTCTGAACTTGTTTTCTTTGCATTATTTGAGGTCTGAAAGCACTGGGTTGTTTTTTTTTTATTTAACCTTTTCTCCTTTTCAGAAATATTGAGACATGTTGTCAGAAGTTTACAGACTAAAAGAACAATTTACATTTTACTCAAAAATATACCTATAAAGAGAAAAATCAGACTAACTGGCAAAAATTAAGAGACCACTGCAAAATGTTCAGAGCTGTATATTGGTTTGACTACATGGGAATTGTGTGTTCGTACTCTTGAACATATTAAAAATATCAAAGCAGCTGGAAAAAATTGATGCTGATAACAGTGGGAACATATCCAAATTAAAACCCTTGGCTAAACATTTTCGTAATTTTCATCGTAATCAGGCCCATCTATTGAGAGTGAGGGGGATCGACCATATTTATCCTGGCAACAGGAGGGGGTACCTAAGTAAGAGTTTGGCATAAAAGGAATGTAAATGGATTACCTTTTTGAAAAGTATGACCCCATCCGACTTGAATGAACAGTTGGGTCTCTACAGTTTTTTATGATTAACAACTGTCTGGCTATCTATTCACTTACAGTCTTCCTCTTTACGTCTTTTTTTTTTCTTCTCCAATACATGTTTGTTTAGATAGGTCTTCAGGGTGTGTAGTATCTTATTTTTGCAGGTGCCTAATCTGAATACAATATCACCCAATTATCTCTTTTATGGGGGGTATACAGGCTTCCAGTGAGGATATATGTATACACATGGGTGTTCGTTTATAAGTATATGTCTTGGGATTATGTAAGATTATTATTGAGCATGGTTATGTATGTGTTACTCCCCTTTTTTGAATGAGTGGCACAATTTAGTAGATGGATTTATAATAAATAAAACCTTTCATTTGAAACCTCATATTCTCTTATCACTTTTTACACTTTTCTTTTCCTTTACTTTCACATTTATGCACTTTTTTTTGTCACTTAGCACTTTATTTATGTCTTTCATCAATGTCAATTCATATCCTGCTTTTTAGGTGTCCATCACTTTAATATTTGTTTATTTATTTTGTACTAACCTGGCACTTATGATTTATGTACGATCCATTTCTCATACATTACATCAGCACTCATCACTTATTCAATTTCACATATTTTTCATATACCGTATGTTTTCAATTATATGTAAAATTATTTTTAACTTTATCTTCACATCATTATTCATTCACTTGCTCTAATTTGACACTATCATTTATTTATAATGTTCATAAATGCGACTGCGAGGGAGTGGAGGAAGGCATGAGTAAAGTTTTTTTTTTTTAATCTTTTCTGGTGGGGCCATGGATACTAGGACTGGGATAGGGCCAATCATACCAGTAAGGGGATGGGGCCAATCAATCATACTAGGAACTGGATGGGGCCAGTCAATCATACCAGGAACTGGATGGGGCCAATCAATCATACCAGGAACTGGATGGGGCCAGTCAATCATACCAGGAACTGGAAGGGGCTATGTATACCAGGAATGGGATGGGGCCAATCAATCATACCAGGAACTGGTTGGGGCCAGTCAATCATACCAGGAACTGGTGGGGCCAATCAATCATACCAGGAATGGGATGGGGCCAATCAATCATACCAGGAACAGGATGGGTCCAATCAATCATATCAGAATAAGAATGAGACTATGCATACCAGGACTGGGATGATGCCAATCATATCAGAATAAGGATGGGGCCATGCATACCAGAACAAAGTACTGCAGTGCGCAGGCGCTGGAAAGGTCAGAGAGGCCCGGCGCCTGCGCACTGCAGTACTTTGCTCTCAACAGGGCAGACAAAGTACGCCTGCACCGGAGCCGTGGCTGAAGATCAGAAGAGGACGTCTTGGAATGAAGATGGGAGGCGCCGCAGCGGACCAGAGACGCCCATCCGACCGGACCAGCAGCGGGACCGCCCCTGGGTGAGTATAATCTAACGTCTTTTTCTCCTCTTTCAGGTAACATTGGGGGCTTATCTACAGCATTACAGAATGCTGTAGATAAGCCCCTGATGCCGGTGGGCTTACCTCACCCGCGATTTTCGGGGTGACAGGTTCCCTTTAAGTACAGAATTGTCTACATTTTTGGCTTCAGTTTTTTCTTCTCCTGATTTCCTCCTCTAAAACCTAAGTGCGTCTTATGGTCCGGTGCGTCTTATACTCTGAAAAATACGGTAATTGTGCCACAGAAAACTGGGAAAACTTAATAACTCGAGTATATGCCTAGGGTTGGAAATGCAGCAGCTACTGGTAAATTTCTAAAATAAAAAATATATAACAATAAAAGAAAAATTAATTGAGACATCAGTAGGTTAAATGTTTTTGAATATCCATATTGAATCATATTGAGCTCCATACAAAATATGCCCCATATAATGCTCCATAAAGTTCATGATGAGCCCCAAAAGATGCTCCATACAAAAATATGCCCCATATAATGCTGCATAAAGGTTAATGATGGCCCCATAAGATGCTCCATAGGAAAATATGCCCCATATAATGCTCCATAAAGGTTAATGATGGCCCCATAATATGCTCCATATTAAAATATGCCTCATATAATGTTGCACAAAGGATAATGATGACCCCATATGATGCTCCATAGAAAATGTGCCCCATATAATGCTGCATAAAGGTTGATTATGGCCCCATATGATGCTCCATAGAAAAATATGCCCCATATAATGCTGCCCAAAGGATAATGATGGCCCCATAAGATGCTCCATAGAAAATTTGCCCCATATAATGTTGTATATAGGTTGACTATGGCCCCATAAGATGCTCCATAGAAAATTTGCCCCAAATAATGCTGCATATAGGTTTGTTATGGCCCCATAAGATGCTCCATAGAAAATGTGCCCTATATAATGCTCATCGTGTCAGTGCAGTTTTTGCTGATATGATTACTGTATATCTGCTGCTGAGGCTGCAGTAAAAAAAATGATATACTCACCTCTTGTCGCTGCCTGCTGCTCCTCAGCGTCGCCGACTCTCTGCAATTACTGTTCTGGCAGAGGGCGCGCACTAACCATGTCATTGTGCCCTCTGACCTGAACATCACAGCCAGATGACAAGGAAGACACAGCACGGCGGTGGAATGGGGACAGGTGAATATCGCAAGTGCCGGTGTCCTGAACAAGTGGCAGCACAGGCACCTGGCCCTCATAGCGCTCCTATGTCCCCACCTGCTCAGGACACCGGCACTTGTCCCATTGCCAATGCCGACCGCCGGCCCTGTCAGCAGCCACCACCGGAACACTTACCGAGGCTGCAGGGGAGTGCGGACATGTTCCGGAGAAGCCAGGGACCTCAGCACTGGGACCGTGACTAAGCTGAGGGGGGTCTTTTTCAGCCAAAAAAGGGGCTGAAAAACTCGGCTTATGCACGAGTATATACGGTACTGGGAGGAAATCCTCGCAAACACGGGGAGAGCATACAAACGCTTTGCAGATGCTATCCTTGGTGAGGTTACATAGTTACATATAGTTACATAGTTATTAAGGTTGAAGGAAGACTTTAAGTCCATCTAGTTCAACCCATAGCCTAACATAACATGCCCTAACATGTTGATCCAGAGGAAGGCAAAAAAAACCCATGTGGCAAAGAGTAAGCTCCACATTGGGGAAAAAAATTCCTTCCCAATTCCACATACGGCAATCAGACTAGTTCCCTGGATCAACGCCCTATCAAGGAATCTAGTGTATATATCGTGTGACATTATACTTTTCCAGAAAGGTATCTAGTCCCCTCTTAAATTTAAGTAATGAATCACTCATTACAACATCATATGGCAGAGATTTCCATAGTCTCTCTGCTCTTACAGTAAAGAATCCGCGTCTGTTATTATGCTTAAACCTTCTTTCCTCCAGACGTTGAGGATGCCCCCTTGTCCCTGTTTCAGGTCTATGATTAAAAAAGATCATCAGAAAGGTCTTTGTACTGTCCCCTCATATATTTATACATTAAAATAAGATCACCCCTTCGTTTAGTCTTCGTTTTTCCAAACTAAATAGCCCCAAGTGTAATAACCTATCTTGGTATTGCAGACCCCCCAGTCCTCTAATAGCCTTGGTCACTCTTCTCTGCACCCGCTCCAGTTCAGCTATGTCTTTCTTATACACTGGAGACCAGAACTGTGCACAGTATTCTAAGTGTGGTCACACTAGTGACTTGTATAGAGGTAAAATTATGTTCTCCTCATGAGCATCTATGCTTCTTTTAATGCATCCCATTATTTTATTTGCCTTTGTAGCAGCTGCCTGACACTGGCCACTGAATATGAGTTTGTCATCCACCCATACACCCAGGTCTTTTTCATTGACGGTTTTGCCCAGAGTTTTAGAATTAAGCACATAATTATACATCTTATTACTTCTACCGAAGTGCATGACCTTACATTTATCCCAATTAAAGCTCATTTGCCATTTATCAGCCCAAGCTTCTAGGTTACATAAATCATCCTGTAATATAAAATTGTCCTCCCCTGTATTGATTACCCTGCAGAGTTTAGTGTCATCTGCAAATATTGAAATTCTACTCTGAATGCCCCCTACAAGGTCAATAATAAATATGTTAACAAGAAGAGACCCAATACTGACCCCTGTGGTACCCCACTGCTAACCGCGATCCAGTCGGAGTGTGTTCCATTAATAACCACCCTTTGTTTCCTATCCCTGAGCCAGCTCTCAACCCACTTACACATATTTTCCCCTGTCCCCATTATTCTCATTTTATGTATCAACCTTTTGTTTGGCACCGTATCAAAAGCATTTGAAAAGTCCATATATATACTACAGCTACTGGGTTCCCTTGGTCCAGTCCGGAACTTACCTCTTCATAGAAGCTGATCAAATTAGTCTGACATGAACGGTCCCTAGTAAACCCGTACTGATACTGGGTCATGAGGTTATTCCTCTTCAGATACTCCAGTATAGCATGCCTTAGAATGCCCTCCAGGATTTTACCCACAGTAGAGGTTACGCTTACTGGCCTATAATTCAGTTTTTGTCCCCTTTTTGAATATTGGCACCACATTTGCTATACGCCAGTCCTGTGGTACAGACCCTGTTATTATGGACTCTTTAAAGATTAAAAATAATGGTCTATCAATGACTGTACTTAGTTCCTGCAGTACTTGGGGGTGAATCCCATCCGGGCCCAGAGAATTGTTAATTTTAGTGATTTTTAGACGCCGCCGTACTTCCTGCTGGGTTAAGCAGGTGACACATAATGTGGAATTTTTGTTATCACTGATCATATTGTCTGCCATGGGATTTTCTTTTGTAAATACTGATGAAAAAAAGACATTTAGCATATTGGCTTTTTCCTCATCCTCATCCACCATTTCACCCAGACTATTTTTAAGGGGGCCAACACTCTCATTTTTTAGTTTCTTACTATTTATGTAGTTAAAGAATATTTTGGGATTATTTTTACTCTCTCTGGCAATGAGTCTCTCTGTCTCAATCTTTGCTGCCTTGATTTGCTTTTTACAGAATTTATTTAATGCCTCGTCACTACCTACTTCCTTTAATTCTCTAAATGCTTTCTTTTTGTCACTTATTGCGCACCTTACAGCTCTATTTAGCCATATTGGTTTCCTCCTATTTCTAGAATGTTTATTCCCATACGGTATATACTGTGCACAGATCCTATCCAGGATGCTAATAAATGTCTCCCATTTTCTTTGTGTATTTTTGTGTCTCAGGATATCGTCCCAGTTAATTGCACAAAGATCATCTCTCATCTGTTGGAAATTTGCCCTCCTGAAGTTTAGTGTCCTTGTAACCCCTCTACTACACATCTTATTAAAGGATACATGAAAACTTATTATTTTGTGATCACTATTCCCCAAGTGACCCCCAACCCTTATATTTGATATGCGGTCTGGCCTGTTGGTTAATATTAGGTCTAGCAGTGCCTCCCTTCTTGTTGGGTCCTGAACCAGTTGTAAAAGGTAATTGTCTCTCATAGTTGTCAAAAACCGATTACCTTTGCTGGAACTGCAGGCTTCTGTTCCCCAATCTATTTCAGGGTGGTTGAAGTCCCCCATAATAATGACTTCCCCTTGAGTCGCAGCTTCATCTATTTGCTTTACGAGGATATTCTCAATTGCTTCCATTATTTTTGGAGATTTATAACAAACCTCTATCAGTAATTTATTATTTTTCCCCCCTCCCCTTATCTCCACCCACAGTGACTCTACATTTTCATTAAATTCACCTATAACATCACGCCGGATGGGTTTTAAGGACGATTTTACATACAGACACATGGTAATTTCTGAAAAGGCTATAGCAAGTTAACAGCCCAGTCATGGCTCTCATCCAGCCATGTTTCAGATATCCCCACCATGTCATAATTGTGTTCCAACAACATTAATTCTAATTCGTCCATTTTGTTGGCGAGGCTTCTAGCATTGGTATACATGCACTTGATGTTCCTCTCTGTACCTCTGTTCTTTCTTAAATTATTAACTGTTCTAACCCCAACCCCCATGCCACCGCCACCCCCAACTTCCTTATTTGTGCCCAGGTCTCTATCTGCACTATCTTCCCTCCTATAAAATGAATACCCTCCCCCCCATGGGTTGGAACACAGGACTACAGCGCTGGAAGGCTGCTAATGTTTTTGCATTGACGATTCATTGTTCCTGGGGTTGGTAGTATAACATTTTATTTATATAGCGCCAACATATTCTGCAGCGCTTTACAAATTATAAAGGGGATTTGTACAGACAATAGACATTACAGCGTAACAAAAACACAGTTCAAAATATATACCAAGAGGAGTTAGGGCCCTGCTCACAAGCTTATAATCTATAGGAAAAAGGGAGACACGAGAGGTGGATGGTAACAATTGTTTTCGTTGTTCGGACCAGCCATAGTGTAAGGATCGAGTGTTCCTGTAAAGCTGCATGAACCAGTTAACAGCCTATGTATGTAACAGTACAGACACAGAGGGCTATTAACTGCATGAAGTGTATGAGAACATGATGTGAGAACCTGATTATGTTTTTTTTTTTTAATGGGCCACACAGGGATAGTTAGGTTAATGCGTTGAGGCGGTAGGCCAGTCTGAACAAATGCGTTTTTAGGGCATGCTTAAAACTGTGGGGATTGGGGATTAATCGTGTTAACCTGGGTAGTGTATTCCAAAGAATTGGTGAAGCACGTGAAAAGTCTTGGAGACGGGATTGGGAGGTTCTGATTATTGACGATACTAACCTCAGGTCATTAGCAGAACGGAGAGCACGGGTAGGGTGGTAGACTGAGACCAGGGAGGAGATGTAGGGTGGTGCTGAGCCATGGAGTGCTTTGTGGATGAGGGTAATAGTTTTGTACTGGATTCTGGAGTGGATGGGTAACCAGTGTAATGACTGGCACAAGGTAGAGGCATCGGTGTTGTGAATTCTGTGGCGGAGCTCCCTCCTGTGGTCACAAGTGGTACTTCAGCTGATTCTCTCTGGGAGCTTCCGTTTGTGGAGGAAACTGGTACTGCTGCTTCTGAGTTTCCTTCCTCAGGTGATCTGGTGAGGTTGTTAGGTGCTTCTCTACTTAACCCCACCTAATGCTTTGATTCATGCTTCCTGTCAATGTTCCAGTGTTGGACT
The DNA here is from genome assembly GCF_032444005.1 of Ranitomeya imitator. Taxonomy (NCBI): domain Eukaryota; kingdom Metazoa; phylum Chordata; class Amphibia; order Anura; family Dendrobatidae; genus Ranitomeya; species Ranitomeya imitator. The sequence goes on along the minus strand of NC_091282.1, from coordinate 817,127,036 downwards.
TGTGTTTCTCTGGATCATTCCTGTGGCCTGCTGCTCTGCATAGCTAAGTGCTTCTTTGCTATTTGTTGCTATTTTTTCTGTCCAGCTTGTCTATTTGTTTTGCTGGAAGCTCTGGGACGCAAAGGGTGTACCTCCGTGCCGTTAGTTCAGTACGGAGGGTCTTTTTGCCCCTTTGCGTGGTTTTCTTTAGGGTTTTGTGTAGACCGCAAGAGTAATATCAATGCGTTTTTCCTGGCGCTCGGATTGCTGTACGATGAGCCTAATTCAGTGGATCAGGCAGAAAAGAATTTGCTGGCTCATTGTCAGGGTCAGGATGAGATAGAGGTATACTGCCAGAAATTTAGAAAATGGTCAGTGCTCACTCAATGGAATGAATCTGCGCTGGCAGCTATGTTCAGAAAGGGTCTCTCTGAAGCCCTTAAGGATGTCATGGTGGGATTTCCTATGCCTGCTGGTTTGAATGAGTCTATGTCTTTGGCTATTCAGATCGGTCGACGCTTGCATGAGCGTAAATCTGTGCACCATTTGGCGGTATTACCTGAGCTTAAACCTGAGCCTATGCAGTGCGATAGGACTTTGACCAGAGTTGAACGACAAGAACACAGACGTCAGAATGGGCTGTGTTTCTACTGTGGTGATTCCACTCATGCCATCTCTGATTGTCCTAAGCGCACTAAGCGGTTCGCTAGGTCTGCCACCATTGGTACGGTACAGTCAAAATTTCTTCTGTCTGTTACCTTGATCTGCTCTTTGTCATCATATTCTGTCATGGCGTTTGTGGATTCAGGCGCTGCTCTGAATTTGATGGACTTGGAGTATGCTAAGCGTTGTGGGTTTTTCTTGGAGCCCTTGCAGTGTCCTATTCCATTGAGAGGTATTGATGCTACGCCTTTGGCCAAGAATAAGCCTCAATACTGGACCCAGCTGACCATGTGCATGGCTCCTGCACATCAGGAGGATATTCGCTTTCTGGTGTTGCATAATCTGCATGATGTGGTCGTGTTGGGGTTGCCATGGCTACAAGCCCATAATCCAGTATTGGATTGGAAATCCATGTCGGTGTCCAGCTGGGGTTGTCAGGGGGTACATGGTGATGTTCCATTTTTGTCAATTTCGTCATCCACCCCTTCTGAGGTTCCAGAGTTCTTGTCTGATTACCGGGATGTATTTGATGAGCCCAAGTCCGATGCCCTACCTCCGCATAGGGATTGTGATTGTGCTATCAATTTGATTCCTGGTGGTAAATTCCCAAAAGGTCGACTGTTTAATTTATCCGTGCCTGAGCACACCGCTATGCGCAGTTATGTGAAGGAATCCCTGGAGAAGGGGCATATTCGCCCGTCATCGTCGCCATTAGGAGCAGGGTTCTTTTTTGTAGCCAAAAAGGATGGTTCGCTGAGACCTTGTATAGATTATCGCCTTCTTAATAAGATCACTGTTAAATTTCAGTACCCCTTGCCTTTGTTATCTGATTTGTTTGCTCGGATTAAGGGGGCTAGTTGGTTCACCAAGATTGATCTTCGTGGTGCGTATAATCTCGTGCGAATCAGGCGAGGCGATGAATGGAAAACTGCATTTAATACGCCCGAGGGTCATTTTGAGTATCTAGTGATGCCATTCGGACTTGCCAATGCTCCATCAGTGTTTCAGTCCTTTATGCATGACATCTTCCGAGAGTACCTGGATAAATTCCTGATTGTGTACTTGGATGACATTTTGATCTTCTCGGATGATTGGGAGTCTCATGTGAAACAGGTCAGAACGATTTTTCAGGTCCTGCGTGCTAACTCTTTGTTTGTGAAGGGATCAAAGTGTCTCTTTGGTGTGCAGAAGGTTTCATTTTTGGGGTTCATCTTTTCCCCTTCTACTATCGAGATGGATCCTGGTAAGGTCCAAGCCATCCATGATTGGACTCAGCCGACATCTCTGAAAAGTCTGCAAAAGTTCCTGGGCTTTGCTAATTTTTATCGTCGCTTCATCTGCAATTTTTCTAGTATTGCCAAACCATTGACCGATTTGACCAAGAAGGGTGCTGATTTGGTCAATTGGTCTTCTGCTGCTGTGGAAGCTTTTCAAGAGTTGAAGCGTCGTTTTTCTTCTGCCCCTGTGTTGTGTCAACCTGATGTTTCTCTTCCGTTCCAGGTCGAGGTTGATGCTTCTGAGATTGGAGCAGGGGCTGTTTTGTCGCAGAGAGGTTCTGATTGTTCAGTGATGAAACCATGCGCTTTTTTTTCCAGGAAGTTTTCGCCTGCTGAGCGGAATTATGATGTGGGCAACCGAGAGTTGCTGGCCATGAAGTGGGCATTCGAGGAGTGGCGTCATTGGCTTGAAGGAGCTAAGCATCGCGTGATGGTATTGACTGATCATAAGAACCTGACTTATCTCGAGTCTGCTAAGCGTTTGAATCCTAGACAGGCTCGTTGGTCGCTGTTTTTTGCCCGTTTTGACTTTGTGATTTCGTACCTTCCGGGCTCTAAAAATGTGAAGGCGGATGCTCTGTCTAGGAGTTTTGTGCCCGACTCTCCGGGTTTATCTGAGCCGGCGGGTATCCTCAAGGAAGGCGTAATTGTGTCTGCCATCTCCCCTGATTTGCGGCGGGTGCTGCAAAAATTTCAGGCTAATAAACCTGATCGTTGTCCAGCGGAGAAACTGTTTGTCCCGGATAGGTGGACTAATAAAGTGATCTCTGAGGTTCATTGTTCGGTGTTGGCTGGTCATCCTGGAATCTTTGGTACCAGAGAGTTAGTGGCTAGATCCTTTTGGTGGCCGTCTCTGTCGCGGGATGTGCGTTCTTTTGTGCAGTCCTGTGGGATTTGTGCTCGGGCTAAGCCCTGCTGTTCTCGTTCCAGTGGGTTGCTTTTGCCCTTGCCGGTCCCGAAGAGACCTTGGACACATATCTCTATGGATTTTATTTCAGATCTTCCCGTCTCTCAAAAGATGTCAGTCATTTGGGTGGTCTGTGATCGCTTTTCTAAGATGGTCCATCTGGTACCCTTGTCCAAGTTGCCTTCCTCCTCTGATTTGGTGCCATTGTTCTTCCAGCATGTGGTTCGTTTGCATGGCATTCCAGAGAATATCGTTTCTGACAGAGGTTCCCAGTTTGTTTCGAGGTTTTGGCGAGCCTTTTGTGGTAGGATGGGCATTGACTTGTCTTTTTCCTCGGCTTTTCATCCTCAGACTAATGGCCAGACCGAACGAACCAATCAGACCTTGGAAACCTATCTGAGATGCTTTGTTTCTGCCGATCAGGATGATTGGGTGTCCTTTTTGCCGTTGGCTGAGTTCGCCCTTAATAATCGGGCCAGCTCGGCTACTTTGGTTTCGCCGTTTTTCTGCAATTCTGGGTTCCATCCTCGTTTCTCTTCAGGACAGGTTGAGTCTTCGGACTGTCCTGGTGTGGATACTGTGGTGGACAGGTTGCAGCAGATTTGGACTCATGTGGTGGACAATTTGACATTGTCCCAGGAGAAGGCTCAACGTTTCGCTAACCGCCGGCGCTGTGTGGGTCCCCGACTTTGTGTTGGGGATTTGGTTTGGTTGTCGTCTCGTCATATTCCTATGAAGGTTTCCTCTCCTAAGTTTAAGCCTCGTTTCATTGGTCCGTATAAGATTTCTGAGGTTATCAATCCTGTGTCATTTCGTTTGGCCCTTCCTGCTTCTTTTGCCATCCATAATGTGTTCCATAGGTCGTTATTGCAGAGATACGTGGCGCCTGTGGTTCCATCCGTTGATCCTCCTGCCCCGGTGTTGGTTAAGGGGGAGTTGGAGTATGTGGTGGAGAAGATTTTAGATTCTCGTGTTTCGAGACGGAAACTTCAGTACCTGGTCAAGTGGAAGGGTTATGGTCAGGAAGATAATTCCTGGGTTTTTGCCTCTGATGTCCATGCTCCCGATCTTGTTCGTGCCTTTCATGTGGCTCATCCTGGTCGGCCTGGGGGCTCTGGTGAGGGTTCGGTGACCCCTCCTCAAGGGGGGGGTACTGTTGTGAATTCTGTGGCGGAGCTCCCTCCTGTGGTCACAAGTGGTACTTCGGCTGATTCTCTCTGGGAGCTTCCGTTTGTGGAGGAAACTGGTACTGCTGCTTCTCAGTTTCCTTCCTCAGGTGATCTGGTGAGGTCGTTAGGTGCTTCTCTACTTAACCCCACCTAATGCTTTGATTCATGCTTCCTGTCAATGTTCCAGTGTTGGACTTGTGTTTCTCTGGATCATTCCTGTGGCCTGCTGCTCTGCATAGCTAAGTGCTTCTTTGCTATTTGTTGCTATTTTTTCTGTCCAGCTTGTCTATTTGTTTTGCTGGAAGCTCTGGGACGCAAAGGGTGTACCTCCGTGCCGTTAGTTCAGTACGGAGGGTCTTTTTGCCTCTTTGCGTGGTTTTCTTTAGGGTTTTGTGTAGACCGCAAAGTTATCTTTCCTATCCTCGTTCTGTCTAGAATATCGGGCCTCACTTTGCTGAATCTATTTCATCCCTACGTTTGTCTTTTCATCTTACTCACAGTCATTATATGTGGGGGGCTGCCTTTTCCTTTGGGGTATTTCTCTGAGGCAAGGTAGGCTTATTTTTTCTATCTTCAGGCTAGTTAGTTTCTCAGGCTGTGCCGAGTTGCATAGGTAGCATTAGGCGCAATCCACGGCTGCCTCTAGTTGTGTTTGGAGAGGATCAGGGATTGCGGTCTGCAGAGTTCCCACGTCTCAGAGCTCGTTCTATTATTTTGGGTTATTGTCAGATCACTGTATGTGCTCTGACCTCCATGTCCATTGTGATACTGAATTGCCTCGCATAACACATCGGTGTAACGGTTGGTGAGGAATATAATCCTGGCAGCAGCATTCAGGACAGATTGGAGCTGGGAGAGTTTGGTAAGAGGGAGGCCGATTAAGAGAGAGTTACAATAGTCAAGACGAGAATGAATGAGCGAATATTTCAATGTTCGGTTCAGATTGCGATCACCGAATTTGCAATATTCACCGATTTTATTTGTTAAATATTCATCGAACATAGCCATACACCATTCAAGTCAATGGGAGGCAAAAACAAACACATGCACAACACGTTATAACGGACCCAAAAGCTGCCAAAACAAATCAAATGAGGGACAGACACCAGGAAAGTGGCCTCCCTCAATTCACCCACAGTACAAATTGTAGCAAGGCACTGCAGCAATCAGCCAGGCATGAGGTATTGGGGTCTAGGCTAGCATTTACAGCTTTCAATTGAATGTCACAGTAAGACAAGGTAGGTGAGGGATCGGTGTAGGCCTCCTGTGCTGGGAACCCTGATACCACATGCAACTGCACAACCTGATTTCATGCTCAGCCACACTCAGATGGCACAAATATCATATAAATTTCGTAGACTAATATTGTCAGAAAAAACTAAGGATAGTAACACAGGTAGTTGACTCCAAGGAAGTGGAGGCTTGATGGTCTCGGAGGCATACGGCTACAGGCAATACGCATGAAGGACACCCAACCAGGAGTCTACATTTTTACCAAAATTAGTGAAAACACCAACAAAGTGGCATCAATTTCACCACAGTATACAGTAGATAGTATAATATGGACCGACAGATGTTCCACTCCACCCAACCCAGCAGATGGACTCTCAACAAGGAGTGTTCACAGTTCCAAACATTATTGGCAGACACCACCAAAGTGGCATCAATTAAGCCACAGTGGTAATAGTATAATAGGAACTGGCAGGCCTTCCACTACAGCCAATCCAGCAGATGGACACCTAACCAGGAGTGTCCATATTTCCAAAAATTATTGGCAGACACCACCAAAGTAGCATCAATTACACCACAGTAGAAAAATATTTAGATTGAGAGTCCTCAGTGGTTGATACCTTTTAATGGCTAATTGAAAAGATGGTAACAAATTGCAAGCTTTCGAGATTACTCAGGTCTCTTCATCAGGCATAGACTAAAAGAAATTCTGGAAAATCACATATTTATGCACAACACATCACAGGGGGAAAAAAAACATGGATAAGACAAGTGACATGAAGCAGAAGTACCATGAGTGATAAACAGTTATGTCCATAAATATTGGACCAGTTCTTAGATAAGGAATGTTTTATTGTCCTCTGATTGGGGTCTGGTTCTGTTGTGATGACCCCACATGGTCTGAGGGGCAAATTCCTTGGTTCCTTAGTTGATGTAAGCAGTGTTCCTAATCACTATATGGGGATCATGTTGCAGAGAGTGCAGCAAGAAGGCACTCATATGTCGGGCTCTACCTTGAGGTCCAAGCCCATGCTGTGTTGATGGCTGAGTAACACTAATGCTTCCTCCATCCCCTCCCGCCATCCACGAACCACAGAGAGGGGAGGATTATCCTCTTCATCTCCCAACAGTTGCTCACCCATCACCTTTTCCTCCTCCATTTGTTCCTCGGATCTTGCACCTTCGATAATAGTTTGTCTATTATCACCAGCCCCCCTCGATCGCAGTACTCCACCCTCCCTTGGCACCCGCCTGTGTGACGACAGTCTGGAACTTAGAAACAATGTTGTCCCTTCCACATCCTCTTCTGTTTCCTCCTCTTTTTCTGGGACCACCTTCTGCTCCCGCAGGCAATTCAAAGTCTCCTCCAGCATATAGATGACCAGAATAGTGATGCTGTTGAAGGCGTCGTCAGTGCTAACAATTTTTGTAGACATTTTGTAGCTGTGCAGAAGTGTGCAGAGGTCCTTAATCTGTGCCCACTCCGTAAATGTGATATGTGCCACGTCCTGTGTTGGCCCAGGTTATACGACATGACATACTGCATCAAGGCTCATTGCTGCTGCCACAGTCACTGCAACATGTGCAGAGTGCAATTCCACTGTGTCAGCACATCGCACATCAACCTGTTAACTGGCATGGACAAAGATCTCTGTATCGATGCAAATCAATGACCAGAGTGGTGCGAACATCAAAAATGAGCACACAGCTTATGTGCTTTCTGTAGCAGCTCACTCAGACCAGGATGGTGGTGGAGAAAACGCTGTACCACCAGGTTGAGGACGTGAGCCATGCAAGGCACGTGTGTGAGCTTGCCTCGCCGTAGGGCCGCCACCAGGTTTGCACTGTTATTGGACATGACCTTCCCTGGATGCAGGTTCAGCAGAGACTCAGCCTGGAAAGCTGTCCACAACTCTTCAGCTGTATGACTGCAATCTCCAAGACATATCAATTTTAACACTGCCTGATTGCGGTGAGCCTTGGCTGCGCAGTACAGAGGTGGTGGGGATTCGCTCTGCACTGTTGGAATGCGTGTCTCATTAAGCCAGAGGTTGACGGCGCAGGTGGAGGCCCTAGAGGAGATAGAGGAAAAGGCAGAAGCAGTGGAGAAAGTGTTAAATATAGAGGTTTGTCCTGCAAGCTTTAGGGATTCCAAGATTTGCGGAGCAGCGCCTGCCCCTACAGCCACCAGAGTTACCCAGTGCTCAGTCAGCAAGATGTAATGTCATTGGCCACGCTTTCTCTTCCAAGTGTCTGTGGTGAAATGCACCCTGACAGACATAGATTTAGTCAAGGAACAGGTGATTTTGACATGCTGGTGTAGCGCAGGCACAGCTTTCATAGAAAAGTAATAGTGACTGGACAATTGGTACTGAGGGACTGCGACGGCCATCAGCTTTCGGAAATCATCTTTATCAGGCAGAAAGGCAGTATTTCTGTGGCCAATAGATTTAGCTTTGGCATCCATAGGAGGAAACAATCTTTTATGTGCCCACAACTGTGGTACAGTGGACTGGCTGCAGAGCTGAGAGAGGGCTGGACCGTGAGAGAGGTGCAGGCGGAGATATTACCGTGGACTGAGAAAGTTGTGGTGTGCTCATTCTCTGAGATCGGTCAAAAACAGCAGGCATGTCTGCTACCGTTACAGCTGATGCTGATGAGTGCATGGACCCGTAGAAGCGCCGTAGCGCGAAACGGCCGTCGTCCGGTCTCTCCTCACTCCCGCTCCCTCACAGATCACTGCGTATGCCGGTTCATACTATGCATAGTATGTTTTGCTGAATAAAGAGCACACTTGGAAGAAGCGCAAGGGTGAGTGCTGCATCATTTTTCTTCTCATTATATGGTCCGTTACAGCTGATGGCGGGTTCTCAGTCAGCGTGACTAGAGCAGGTAAAGAACCCGAGGTTCTGCGGTCGAAGACATGCGTCTCAATAGTTGGCCTAGCAACAGAGTAGGTGGAAGAAGCAGCAGATGCGACTGATAGGGCAGATGATGGTTGTTGAGGTCCGCTGGTCTGCATTTTAGAGCAGTGGAATTCACACGGTAACGCATCTTGATTGTGCACGTGAAGGTTCATACTTGTAGTAGTCAAACTATTCTACTTTTTACTTCTACCCAGCATTTTTTTGCAAAGTTGTCAGGTTACGTGAGTTGGCTCATCCTTTGCAGTGTCAAAAAGGGCTCAGGCTTGGTAACCCTTTCCGCCCTTGCGAAATGCAGACCCACGGATACTGCTGGTCACAGCCACAGTTGTGGCTGAGGATGCATTGCTCATCGTCATTGCATCACTACGTGCCTGCGATGTACAGCGCAATGTAATCTCATCGTCTTCCTCCTCAGATGACCTACTCAGCTGTGTGCCTCTATGTTCACGCCAACTGGATCTAACACCTCATCATCATCCTCTGTGTTATCACATTCCTCGCTCTTGGTGTCGCCCTCTTCCTCTTCTTGCCCTGACAGCACAGTACAGTCTGCGTGAGCCTCAGATATTGGAGTCTCATCGGGATTACCTCCCCCCCGGGGGTTAACGTCTGATGACGAGAGTCAGGAAGCTGCTTGGACCCTACTTCATCCTGACCCGGATCCAAGCTAAAAAATTTTTTTGCATTGATGCAGATTTCCACCTCTTCACTCTGTGAAGCTTTTGAGTACACTTCTGATGACCATGGCATAGAACGTGTGAACAGCTCTTCAGACTCAACCATCTGTAGTCCCATACAGTCAGTTGTACAGTTGGAAAGTTGGGACACGGGGGGAAGCAAGGTGAGTTTGGGTGCCATCTCTGTGGACTGTACTGGGTGTGATGTTAAGGTGGAGGAAGAGAAGGAGAGGCCACTTGAAGCTGTGCTTGCCATCCACTTGAGCACATGCTCTTTCTGGGCCTCATCAACAAGGCATACCGCTGTGTGGACCTCATATGAACTCTAGCGTGGGAATTTGTCTCAATATTTTCCCTCGCTAGAGTTCATATGAAATTCTGCCAGCAGGGGGCGCAGCACCGCAAGTCTAGGTAGCTACGTTCCCCTGCATTTCATTCATTCCCCAGTTTTTACAGCCAGGGGTAGCTGCATTAGCAGTCTACTGTTTGTAAAATTATTTAACACCTTCAGATGGATTTTCATCGTGGGACATGACTGTACGGTGGACAGGTATGGGATATTGTTTTTTTATTTTTACTTTTTTTCAGAAGACAAGGGTCGTCATTTGGATTGAGCGTATAATAACGCTATTACAACACCATGTGTATTTATTTCATTAAAATATTTTCCTAATGTGTGTGTTTTTTTTAACCCTTTATTAATTTTGGATTAATAATGGATAGGTGTCTTATTGACACCTCTCCATTATTAACCAGGTTTAATGTCACCTTACAATAGCAAGGTGACATTAACCCTTTATTACCGCATAGCCCACGGCTACTCAGGAATGGGAAGAGAGAGTGTTGTGAATTCTGTTGTCGGGCTCCCTCCTGTGGTCGTGAGTGGTACTTCGGCTGGTTCTGTCCATGGACTTCCTCTGGTGGGTGTTTCTGAGTTTCCTTCCTCAGGTGATGAGGTTAATTCGTTAGCTGGCTGCTCTATTTAATTCCACTTAGATCTTTGCTCCATGCCACCTGTCAATGTTCCAGTATTGGTCTAGTTCACTCCTGGATCGTTCTTGTGACCTGTCTTCCTAGCAGAAGCTAAGTTCCAGCTTGTATTTCTTTGGTTTGCTATTTTTCTTGTCCAGCTCGCTATTTTTATTGTTGTCTTGCTTGCTGGAAGCTCTGGGACGCAGAGGGAGCGCCTCCGCACCGTGAGTCGGTGCGGAGGGTCTTTTTTGCGCCCTCTGCGTGGTCTTTTTGTAGGTTTTTGTGCTGACCGCAAAGTAACCTTTCCTATCCTCGGTCTGTTCAGTAAGTCGGGCCTCACTTTGCTAAATCTATTTCATCTCTGTGTTTGTATTTTCATCTTTACTCACAGTCATTATATGTGGGGGCTGCCTTTTCCTTTGGGGAATTTCTCTGAGGCAAGGTAGGCTTTATTTTTCTATCTTCAGGGCTAGCTAGTTCCTTAGGCTGTGCCGAGTTGCATAGGGAGCGTTAGGCGCAATCCACGGCTATTTCTAGTGTGTTTGATAGGATTAGGGATTGCGGTCAGCAGAGTTCCCACGTCCCAGAGCTCGTCCTTTATTATCAGTAGGGTACTTTGCGGTCAGCACAAAAACCTACAAAAAGACCACGCAGAGGGCGCAAAAAGACCCTCCGCACCGACTCACGGTGCGGAGGCGCTCCCTCTGCGTCCCAGAGCTTCCAGCAAGCAAGACAACAATAAAAATAGCAAGCTGGACAGAAAAATAGTAAACCAAAGAAATACAAGCTGAAACTTAGCTTCTGCTGGGAAGACAGGTCACAAGAACGATCCAGGAGTGAACTAGACCAACACTGGAACATTGACAGGTGGCATGGAGCAAAGATCTAAGTGGAGTTAAATAGAGCAACCAGCTAACGAATTAACCTCGTCACCTGTGAAGGAAACTCAGAAACACCCACCAGAGGAAGTCCATGGACAGAACCAGCCGAAGTACCATTCATGACCACAGGAGGGAGCCCGACAACAGAATTCACAACAGAGACCACCCCCCAAAGTGACACTAGTGCCGCTCGGCGAAGAAGACTGCCTAGATGCTACAATTGCGGAGCACCCAGTCAAAATGAAGAGGAGGCGATGTGGATCCGAGATTCCCAGCTGAAGATAAGAAGAATCTGGGAGGAGATCGAGAGTCTGGGGAAAGCCCTTACTGCCGTTTTGGGGACCAGCGGCATACCCCGAGGTAATGTGCGGAAGCCGCCAAAAAGAGAGAGGAGAGGTGCGCAGCATGAAGAAGGTTTCAGTGGTGGCCCCAGAGTGTAACTCCGTATCCTGGGGTGAAGAGCAACCACAGATGAGAGATGTCCCCCGCCGAGCTTGACGATCCAGACTGAAGCGCCCTCCAGACATACGCAGACGTGAGTGCTGGTCATGCAGAAGGGTGGGACACATGTCCAGAAATTGCCCTACCTGAGAAAAGCAGTGGCAGAGATCGGCTCACCCCTCTGAGGGTCCTGCTAACTGGAGGGAACGTCGCCCCTGGAGAGAATGGTACGGCAGGAAGAGAAGAGTTCCACCTAAGGCAAGACAGTACCACAATGTCGGACGCCAAGGAGAGGAGGAGAAGGTGTCAAGCATCACCGGTGGAATGACTGCGCTGTCCCAACGCGTGAAGGCGAGCCTGGTGGAACTCCACCCTGGGTCTGAAGGTTTTGTCTGTGAGACTCAGCCCGGAGGGAAGAAAGGGACATCCACTCAAGAAGACCACCAAAGTGCTTTACTACCTTGCCCAGCACGAGTTCCCAAAGAAGGAGAGAAAGTGCCAAGTGCTCCTGCGACGCTCGTTTTCGAGGTCCTTGTCGATGAGAAGGAGGAACCATTAATATCATCCCCTGAGGTGAAGAGTGTGCTGACGGTCAGCTCACAAGATCCTGATCGGACAGAGGAAATGGAACAGCTGTGTGAGACGGGGCGTGTGGCTGAGAAGCCCTGGGAAGTGATGCCCGCAGAGCCCAGTGCAGATGACGAAGAATCTGGCTTGAATGGTCTTAATCCATCTGATTCTACTTTGGACAAAAATGCTCCTGTCAAAGAGAGGGGGAGCTATAGAAAAGAATTACCTGTACTAAGCCCCCAGACTGAGGAACCCAAGCAAGTAGCCCCTACGCAAACACCTGCTACCGGCAAGGCTAAGAAGAAGAAAAAGAAGAAGAGGACAGCAGTTGTTGACGAAGCAGAGGAAGCATATCTCAACCTGACTGATGAACAGCTCCTAGACCATTTAGTTTGGGAGTATGTGCAAGAAGAAAGGCAGAAGGAGATGTGAGGATTGCAGGCATCTGACTCCCCTCAAAATAACAAAGAGAAGCACGAAGAGTCCTCGCCCGTGGAATGACAAGCTTTAAGAGAGGGGGAATGTAAGGAGGTTGCTTTCCCTGCTCCTTGCCTGGAACCACTTAGTCAGACAGCTGGGTTGTTGGGGGAAGACTTTCTGCCTTGGACAGAGGGGACGAGGTGACTGCTGGGAAGAGAGAGGGGTGTGGTCAGAAAAAGAGTGGGAGAGCAGAGAGAGGGCAGCGCGCCAAAGAGAGGGCAGGCTGCAGCGCTGTGCTCCCCTAAAGGTAGTGCTCCCCGTGAGGGCACTGAGGCTGAGATACCCACCATAGTGAAGGCTGGATATGAGAGTGTGGACTTGGCAGCCTCCGTAATCCGAAAAGACGCATCTCCTGACAGTGACCTGAGCGCGCAGCCCCGGTGACCGCAGTGACAAGCCAGAACCCCTGAGTGTGACAAGTAAACTGCTCAGTGTGTGTGTGTAGCATTGCAACTGCAGAAAGCCTGCCAGCCTGATATACAGAATCCAAGCAGAGTGGCTGAGTTACTTCCTGCTTTCAGCTTCACTGGAAGAAAAGGCTTAACCCTGGAGTCTCCAGTTTCCTAGGAGACAGAGAAGAGACTTCAAGCGCTGCTGGTGACTGTACCCACGTTGGAATAAGGACCCTCAAGTCAGGACCTCCCTGGATTGATCTTACCAGAACATTTGTTAACCATTTGCGATTCCACTTAGCTGTTTACTGTTTGCTTTATCTCTATTAACCCCCTGTTTACTCCCTGCGAGGAGAATCTTACTCCTGTTAATATATTCCCCTCAACAATTGGTCTGTCTGTTCCGTGGTGACATACTCAACCCTGCACTCCATTACAGCTGTCTAACCTTTTCACAACCCCTCCCCTCATCAAACATGTCCTGACAACCCCCCCCCCCCCCCCCCCCCCCCCCCCCGCTCATCATGCAGCACCACTATCCTAGCCAAAGTACTAATAAAAACATTAGTGGAATTTATTTACTGAACTGTGACCGAATTTTGTTGACTTCGAGTTGACTTAGAGTAAAAATGCCCATGAAACCGAACACTAATCGAAATGTGATACATTCGTGCAAAATTTGAAATTGGCGAACATTTTCCAAACAAATTCACTTATCTCTAATTATAAGTCTGGAAAAAGAAAACAAAAAGCAGCACAAAAAGAAGACAGAGGGTGCAAAAAATCCTTCCAGGTATATACCAAACCTCATGCTATTGTCCAATGCAATACTACCTCAATGGTGTGCAAAGCTCTCCCAACCAGCAGTCCAAATAGCCTCCAGTTATAGCATCAGAAAAAGAAAAGCAGCACAAAAAATTATAGAAAAAGTTGGCTTTATTGCCTGAGCGGCGTGGCAACATTTCGGATATGTTTGCATGAAAACAACGCTGTAAGTTTGCTGTAACCATGATTCTGGGTAATGGAGCACCTGGATTTTATAAGTATTAATTGCTCATTGAGCAGAATTTTAAGATTAATCTCACGATAGAAGAGGATTCTTTACTGTTAGGGCAGTGAGAATCTGGAATTGCTTGCCTGAGGAGGTGGTGATGGCGAACTCAGTCGAGGGGTTCAAGAGAGGCCTGGATGTCTTCCTGGAGCAGAACAATATTGTATCATACAATTATTAGGTTCTGTAGAAGGACGTAGATCTGGGTATTTATTATGATGGAATATAGGCTGAACTGGATGGACAAATGTCTTTTTTCGGCCTTACTTACTAACTATGATGTGCAATGTAATGTATTTATGGACAATGAATTTTATAAATGGGATACAAGTCACATTAATACACTATTTTTTGGAATATTGATATTTGCACTTAATCGATATTTATGAAATTGAATATAATGAATGTTTTAATTGGATATGCTTAGTATTTGTATAAAGAGATGTCTCACTCACTTGTTCACTGCTTGAAAAAGGATTCTTATATCCGAAACGTTGCCACGCCGTTCAGGCAATAAAGTCCACTTTTTCTATTATTTTTTGTGCTGCTTTTCTTTTTCTGATGCTAATTATAGCTTTTACGAAATAGTGTTAATCACAAGCTCTAAAAATGTCATGTAAGCATCATTTGGTGCTATTTCAGGCCAATATTTAGCAACAGACCACAGTTGGTAATTGGCAACACCAAATCTTCACACTTGCTGGTGACCTATGTTGTCATTCTCTTTATCGTAGACTAGAATATATCCAACTAGCGCTGATGTAAACAGCTTCTGGTGAAAAAAGATGGTAACCAGTCCCTAGTCATTATGACTCATACTTGATACTCAATATATTGAAATGTTTAGAAAATGTTGTTTCCATATTTTCATTGTTTTCATATCATTAACATATCTATTAATCCTGTGATTTCCATAATTTCATGACTTTTCCTTCTGCGTGTTGTAATTTCAATGTTGAGGTGTGTACACATGGAGCATGAGGTTACATCTGCAAGACACAAACAAGTTTGTAGCTGGAATTGCTAAATACATGGCATTTCACAATCTCCATTTCCTAATAAATTTCCTAATAAATTCATGTGCAGTCATTTCTTGTCTGGCTTAAACCTGTTTATATTTTAGGTTTCTAGTTATGCAGTTGCACAAAAAATCCTTGTTAGATAGATGTACTATAGCAATCATTACTAAGCTATGTGAATTTTACATTCTGTGATCAGTACCCAAACTCATGGTTAGAAAACACAGGATTTGTGAATCTGAGAGCCTATTTCTTGAATGGAAACTAATGCAAAAAAAGTCTCAGTCCAACCAGTTTGATGATGTGCCAGTGAATCACTAAGATATATATGATGACCTCTGCTAAAAATCATGGAGAAACCAAGATGTCTCTCAAGATGTATTTTTATAAATGCATTCAATTCCTGGAAACAGGGTTTGTGCTATGGTAAAATATTACATTTCTGTGCAATGAGATATTGACATCATTGGTGTTATTCGTTTGTAGTCTTAAAATGGCTATGCTAAAGATGTGTAGCGTTCCCCTGATGTGCGGCAGGCTGCGGACTTCCTCCGTGAAGCCCCGCCCTCAGCCGCACCTCCGCTGCTAGCTCCGCCTACATCTGCATGCGTACCTATATTTAACATTAGGTACGCAGGTCATGCGGCTGTATGCAAAAAAAAAGCTACATGGCTGCGTCTCCGCTGGTCACCGCATCGTCAAAACAACGCATGCGGCACCATCCGCATACAGCCGCACGACCTGCGTACCTAATGTTAAATATAGGTACGCAGGCCGCATGTGGGCCGCATGCAGAAGTAGGCGGAGCTAGCAGCGGAGGTGCGGCCGAGGGCGGGGCTTCACAGAGGAAGTCCGCAGCCTGCCGCACATCAGGGGAACGCTAATGTGAAACCGGCCTTAGCGGATCTGTGTTTTTTTCCAAACTAGTACTGCGACTATACTTCAGTTTCCCTTCCAGGAATACTGGCATAGTTGAGAAGGCTAGGGTTACAGTTAAACACGTTCTCCCATTTCATCCTCCCCAGGTCAGGTGTGGAGAATCATTATATTCAGCTGGAGTGAAATATTTCCGACTTATGAGGCTAGATGGTGTCCACTTAGACTATGGCTATTTGCACCCGTTGCGGATTCTGTGCGGATCCGCAAATGATTTACAGTACAATGTAAATCAATGAGAAAAAAAAAAACCTGTGCACACTTTGCGGAAAATCCGCTGCGGAAACGCTGCGGTTTAAAAGAAGTAGCATGTCACTTCTTTTTTGTGAATCTGTTGTGTTTTTGTACCCATTCCATTATAGAAAACCGCAGGGGTAAAAAACGCAGCAAATCCGCAAGAAAACCGCAGCAAAAACGCACAAAACACGCTGCGGAACCGCACAAAAAACGCGACAAATCCGCAGGTGTGTTTTCTGCCAGGAGAGGCAGAATCCGCACCAGAAATTCCTAAGGATAATTCGCAACGTGTGCACATAGCGTAAATACTGTAAGTTTGGGTAGTTCAAGCCCTGTTTTATTGGGTTGGGATCGGAGCTTTGTGAAGCAGTATACAGAAGTTCATCCTCATAAATTGCTGTAATTGCTGCCTGTAATCTGCTGACTGTGCAATGGACGGTACAGTGGGTAATTACATACAGCTATAATAACCTGGATTGATATAAAACAGCAATAAGTGCATATTTGGGAATTTCCTTTAATGCAGTTCTTTTATAGAATAGTTTCAATGGCTAAAACCAAGGAGCTTAACTTTAAGTGCAATAAATATACTAAAGCTATTTCCAAATTCTTTATTTCCACTCTAGAAATGTAATTTCAGATATCCTCACAAGGTGCAACATAATGCAACCACTGAACACATTATTCAAGAACAACCTGTAGTTCGCAGGATAATTGTTGATCTTCGACCAGTTTTAAGGGAGGCTGTAGATCTGTGTGAAGAAGATGTTGCAGCTACAGAGAATGAATCCATTTCTACAGCAGCACATTCAGATCAAGAATTGAATAGAACATCTAATTCACATTCTACATTAGAACGACTTTCAGAACAAGACTTGCAAAGTGAGAACAGCTCAAATTCTACATCAGGACTTTTAGACCGAGGGTTGAATAAAAGACATGAATGTCTGGAAGGAGAATATCCTATTGTGAGGAACCCAGATTCTATGAGCTTTTCTCTCCCATCATTATGGAAATGTGAAAGCTGTGAGGAGAAATTGAAGCCTGCACAATATGATCATCGGCGGTTAAACTTGGTGGAAATAACAAATAGAGGAACACTTACTTTTGATAAAGAACAGCAATTTAGTGTCTCTCCCCCAGTTTCCTTTCCTAAAATCATACTGAAAGAATTACCCTCACAAAAGATGTCTAACGAACAAAGGCCTTCAGCAAAAGTGAGTATGAATTCAGCTTAAAAGCAAATATTAAACACTAGATGGTAGCCCGATTCTAACGCATCGGGTAATCTAGAATATGTATGCGTAGTGTATAGCACAGCCCACGTAGTATATTGCACAGCCCACGCAGTACATTGCGCAGCCCACGTAGTATATTGCGCAGCCCACGTAGTATATTGCGCAGCCCACGTCGTATATTGCGCAGCCCACGTTGTATATTGCGCAGCCCATGTAGTATATTGCCCAACCACGTCGTATATTGCACAGCCCACGTAGTAAATTGCGCAGCCCACGTTGTATATTGCGCAGCCCACATTGTGTATGGAGCAGCCCACGTTGTATATTGCCCAGCCCACATAGTATATTGCGCAGCCCACAATGTATATTGCGCAGCCCACAATGTATATTGCGCAGCCCACGTTGTATATTGCACAGCCCACGCAGTCTATAGCAATGTGGGCACCATATCCCTGTTAAAAAAAATAATTAAAATAAAAAATAGTGATATACTCACCCTCCGTTGGCCATCGGATTGAAGCGGTTACCGACGCTCCTCACACGCTCCAGTCTGAAGAATGCATTGCGGTCTCACGAGATGATGACGTAGCGGTCTCGCGAGACCGCACGTCATCATCTCGCGAGACCACAATGCATGGAGCGGTCACCGGGGAGTCGCGAGGAGCGGGAAAGGCCGGTTCCTGATCCGGGAGCCACCGGAGGGTGAGTATGTAACTATTCTTTATTTTTTTAAATTATTTTTAACATTAGATCTTTTTACTATTCATGCTGCATATGCAGCATGAATAGTAAAAAGTTGGTCACACAGGGTTAATAGCAGCATTGACCGAGTGCGTTACACCGCGGTCAACGCTGCCATTAACCCTGTGTGAGCGCTGACCGGAGGGGAGTATGCTGGCGCCGGGCACTGACTGCGGGAGGAAGGAGCGGCCATTTTCTTCCAGACTGTGCCTGTCGCTGATTGGTCGTGGCTGTTTTGCCGCGACCAATCAGCGACTTGGATTTCCATGACAGACAGAGGCCGCGACCAATGAATATCCGTGACAGACAGACAGAAGGACAGAAAGACAGAAGTGACCCTTAGACAATTATATAGTAGATATATATAATCTATGCCAAACACTTGGACTATTGGTACTAGTAAAAAGCAGAAAGTTTTAACACCTAGTTAACCCCTTCCCGACCTCCGTCGTACTATTACGGTATGTTTCCACGTTCAGGAAACGCTGCGTGTTTGACGCTGCGTCCAAATGTTCCAGCATAGTGGAGGGGATTTTATGAAATCCCATCTCCACTATTCGTGGTAACACGCATCCGGCGGCCCTGCGACTCCGGACATGCGGCGCGTCTCTTAAGATCGCAGCATGTCCGTGTACCTTACGGCGACGCTGCGGTGCAAGGTATGACACAGGGCCCTATGGTGGGGTGCGATGATCCCGGATGTGTGCTATGAACACATCCGGCATCATCGCGTCACAGAAGGGGGCGGAGCTTAGCGCGGAGAGGGTGTGCCGCTCCGACCAAACCGCCGGCCATCCTGAAGGTGGACACGTAACCTTACTGCGGAGGTCGGGTCC
Source organism: Ranitomeya imitator (assembly GCF_032444005.1). Taxonomy (NCBI): domain Eukaryota; kingdom Metazoa; phylum Chordata; class Amphibia; order Anura; family Dendrobatidae; genus Ranitomeya; species Ranitomeya imitator. Next base: position 817,108,413 of record NC_091282.1, on the reverse strand, counting down.
CCTGCTTTGATGTGGGCTCCGGCGCTGAGCGCACCTCAAAGCCGGGACATGTAAGCTGTTTTGAACAGCTGACATGTGCCCGCAATAGCTATTAACCAGTTAAATGCCGCTGTCAAACGCTGACAGCGGCATTTAACCGGTGCATCCGGAAATGATCGCATCGCCGACCCCGTCATATGATCGGGGTCGGCGATGCGTCAGGATGGTAACCATAGAGGTCCTTGAGACCTTGAGATCGGATGATTGCTGCTATGTATATGAGCCGGTCGAGTTGTGCCAGCTTATAGCCTCCCATTTTAAAAAATGTTTTAAAAAATCTGAAAAAAATAAAAAAATATATAAAAGTTTAAATCACCCCCTTCCCCCTTCGCCCCATTCAAAATAAAACAATAAAAAAAAAAAACCTACACATATTTGGTATCGCCAAGTTCAGAATCGCCCAATCTATCAATAAAAAAAAGGATTAACCTGATCGCTAAACGGTGTAGCGAGAAAAAAATTTGAAATGCCAGAATTATGTTTTTTTGGTCGCCGCGACATTTCATTAAAATTTAATAACGGGCGATCAAAAGAATGTATCTGCACAAAAGTGGTATCATTAAAAATTAAAAACGCCAGCTCGGCACGCAAAAAATAAGCCCTCACCTGACCCCAGATCATGAAAAATGGAGACGCTACGGGTAATGGAAAATTGCACAATTTTTATTTTTTAAGCAAAGTTTGGAATTTTTTTTACCACTTAGATAAAACATAACCTAGACATGTTTGGTGTCTATGAACTCGTAATGACCTGGAGAATCATAATGGCAGGTCAGTTTTAGCATTTAGTGAACCTAGCAAAAAAGCAAAACAAAAAACAAGTGTGGGATTGCACTTTTTTTGCAATTTCATCACACTTGGAATTTTTTTCCCGTTTTCTAGTACACGACATGCTAAAACTGATGAGGTCATTGAAAAGTGCAACTTGTCCCGCAAAAAATAAGCCGTCACATTTTCTGTTAGTACAATAAACCTCATTTCAAGGCAGAAACATTACTGCGTCCAACAGTTATTAGATATATGAAACTGAAATAGCTGTTGCAAAAAAAAAATCAATTTTTATAAAACATTAAGCTTAAGATTAATAGGGGTGCCAAAACTTTTTCATATAACTGTATGTAACAGAGCTGTCCATTTCTATCTACTGATGTCCCTGGGACTCTGCCTCCAGAAATTATTTTAAATGAATGGGGGCATTACCAATGTAATGTGTAATGACGGAAAGTCTGTTTTCCTGATCTACGTGTCTCACACTAGTAATGCCATGTGGATTTCTCTGGATCACAGATATCATAGGTGCAATTTTATTCAACTCTCTAGTACCCATATGCCCAGATAAACAGCTTAGGAGTGTTGATCCTACTGATAGATCCCCTTAGGGTATGTGTCCACGGGCAGGAAACGCTGCGTGTCTGACGCTGCATAGAGCCGCAGCGTCAGACAAGCAGCGTCCAGATGTTACAGCATAGTGGAGGGGATTTAATGAAATCCCGTCTCCACTATGCGTGGTAACACGCACGCGGCGGCCCTGCGACTCCGGACATGCTGCGCGTCTTTTCAGATCGCAGCATGTCCGTATATCTTGTGGCGACGCTGCGTCGCCGCAAGATATAGCACAGGGCCCTATGGTGGGGAGCGATGATCCCGGATGTGTGCTGTGAACACATCCGGCATCATCGCGTCCCAGAAAGGGGGCGGGGCTTACCGCAGAGCCGCAAAGCCGCTCCGACGATACCGCCGGCCATCCTGAAAGTGGACACATACCCTTAAAAAGGATAAAGAGTAGTAGGTATCCTCACTGTAACACTGCAGGCATGTCAATATGAAACATTTTGTATACTTTTTTTAATGGGCAAGTAAAGTTGCCCATTAAAAGGTTCAGCAGGATCAGAATAAAACTGTCTGTGCCATGTCTGACTTGCAGTTCACCATATTTACTTTAATGGAGAAGGGCTATAATACCAGACGAAGCAGACAGACAGCTAAACTTCTTCTTTAGCTCCTCTCTAACACCGCTACTAACAAAAAATAGACTACACCTCTAAGCAAGATACACTTGGTGTGTCATGGATATTAAAAGGGTTATCCTTTATATAGAAAAAAATGGAGACATGTATAATCTTAAAATACAAAACTACATACATTCCAGCTACCCCTCGGTTCCAGCACAGGCCATACCATAGGTCTGTGTCAGCTCCGTAAGTAATGCCTACTTTATTTAGGCCGGCTTCACACTTGCGAGTTTTACGGACGTAAGAGCGCAGAAACTACGTCCGTAAAACTCGCAAAACAAACGGCACAATTATTCTCTATGCCCCTGCTCCTATCTGCCGTATTAAACTGATCAGTATTATACGGCTTTCTACGGCCGTAGAAAATCGCAGCATGCTGCGTTTGTCACCGTATTGCGCAAATAAAACGTCAATGAAAGTCTATGGAAGCCCCAAAAATACGGATCACACACGGACCAGCAGTGTGACTTGCGAGAAATACGCAGCGCTGTTAGAGAGAAAAGCCGGTAATTCAGTGCGGTGTACAGTAAAATCACACTGACAGCTTCCAGTAGAATAGGTAGAATAAATGTGTACACATAGAATAGGTATATATATATATATATATATATATATATATATATATATATATGTCAGTGAGACACATATATATATATATTAATATTTCTTCCAGCGCTAGACAGCTTTAAAGCCGGTACTTCAATTACCGGCTTTTGCTTTCTCCTTCCTAAAACCCGACATGATATGAGACGTGGTTTACATACAGTAAACCATCTCATATCACTATTTTTTTTGCATATTCCACACTACTAATGTTAGTAGTGTGTCTATTCAAAATTTGGCCGTTCTAGCTAGTAAATTAAGGGGTTAAATGGCGGAAAAAATTGGCGTGGGCTCCCGCACAATTTTCTCCGCCAGAGTAGTAAAGCCAGTGACTGAGGGCAGATATTAATAGCCTGGAGAGGGTCCATGGTTATTGCCCCCCCCACCCTGGCTAAAGACACCTGCCCCCAGCCACCCCAGAAAAGGCACATCTGGAAGATGCGCCTATTCTGGCACTTGGCCACTCTCTTCCCATTCCCGTGTAGCGGTGGGATATGGGGTAATGAAGGGTTAATGCCACCTTGCTATTGTAAGGTGACATTAAGCCAGATTAATAATGGAGAGGCGTCAATTATGACACCTATCCATTATTAATCCAATACTAGTAAAGGGTTAAAAAAATACACAAACACATTATTAAAAATTATTTTAATGAAATAAAAACAAAGGTTGTTGTAATATTTTATTGAACGCCCAATCCAATAACTGAAGACCTTCGTTCTGTAACAAAAAAAACATAATAAACCAACAATATCCTTACCTTCCGCAGATCTGTAAAGTCCAACGATGTAAATCCATCTGAAGGGGTTAAAATATTTTGCAGACATGAGCTTTGCTAATGCAACGTTGCTCATGTCTGCAAAACCCCGGAGAATGAAGGTAAAGTAGGTCAATGACCTATATTTACCTGCATTTGCGGTGAGGCGCCCTCTGCTGGTTGTTCCTAGATCGTGGGAACTTTCCTAGAAAGCTCCCTGGCTCGAGATCATAAGAGGGCGCCCTCTGCTGGTTGTCCTCATATGAACTCGAGCCTGTACCGACGCTAGTGTGAAAGTAGCCTTAGTCAGATGACCACTGCAGTCAATCATAGGCTGCATCTGACTTCTGAACGGAGCAGTCATTCATGCAAAAGCTGGCAAAGACCTATGATATGGCCTGTGATGAATTTGTGGGGGCTTGGTAAGGTATGCCACCATTTTTTATTTTAAGCACATGCATACATACATACATACAAATATAGCGTTTTTTAAATGTACAGCATGTCAATTCTTTCAGCATTTTTGCGGCATTTTGTCACCTTCAGAAAGCAATGAGAATGCAAAATGTTGCAAAAAAACAGCAATCAGGCTTTGGCTACATTTTTTGCAGGGTTTTTGGCTACGTTATTGATGAATAAGACTAACTTTATTAAACATGTACTATAGGCAAAAAAGCACACTGCGAAAACACAGCAAACTTTGCATTTTTTACTGCGAAGAGAGTAGGTTTTGGCTGCAGAAAAAACACTGCAAAGAAGCTGTGTGTGAACATAGTCTACGGTGGCAAAAAAAAAAACTAAAGAGACCCAATTTTTGTAATTGCATCCCTCAGGGACCACATGTAGGGGTTCAGTGAGACTTTTTAGCCTGCAGGTGTTAGGGTATGTGCACACGTCAGGATTTTTAGCGTTTTTTTTGCGGAATTTCGCCATAAAACCGCTATAAATCTGGTAAAAAAAATGCTAACATTATGCATCCTATCTTTTAGAATGCATTCCGCATTTTTTGCGCAGATGTTAGCGTTTTTTTCCGCAAAAAAAACGCATCCCGCAAAAAATCCGGACATGCTCTATCTTTTTCCGGATTTTTTGCTGATTTCCTATCAAAAAGGACATTCAGGAAAAAAAAAAAAACGCAAAAAATCAGCGCAAAAAACGTGCAAATTCCGCGAGAAATCCGCGAGAAAAAAAACGCGGATTTCTGGCAGAATTCTCAGGATTTTGTCAGGAAAAAATCATGACGTGTGCACATACCCTTACACGGGTTTTTTTTTTTTTTACCATTGAGTTGTAAAAAAATACATTCCAACTGTAATTAACTTAATTTTTTTCATTTCCACAATGGCTGATAAGAAAAAAGGTGCTCGTAATCTATTATGCTATTAATCCGAAATGTAGCAATATTGCATATGATTGTACACTACTGTATGGGCACCCAAGAGGGCTCAGGAGGGAAAGATTCCGTGAGGTGAAACATTTCTTCCTGGAGGTAAAACAGTGATATTAAACCTGTAGTACTTTGCTGTGAGGAAGGGTGCCTGCACGGGAGCACTATTGGGGGACACTGTGTGGATGACGTAAGACGCGCCATTCACATAAAGCAGGGCAGGGGACAGCGATCGCAAGAAGAGAGGAGGCACAGGACCAACACCAGTCATCTGTGAGTATAGTAAAAAGGCTTTTGTGGGATCTGCTGACTGGATTGGGACTTTTTTCTACAGCATTTCAGTATGATGTAAAAAAGGCTCTAATGGTGGTGGCCATACTTTGTGTGGGGAAATGCAATCCTATGGCTGCGGAATCGCCGCGATTCCGCAGAAATAATGAACATGCTGCGGATTTTACCGCTATGCGATTCCCCAGCGGGAAAATCCGCAGCATGGGCACAGCAACTGCGGAATCCCATAGAATTGCATGGGAATGCGCTTTTTACGCATTTTTATGCTTTTCCGCTGCGGCAAACAAATGCTACAGAAACGCATAAAAAATGCAATGTGGGCACAGAAGATTGGCTGGTAGTAATAGTAATAACATTTCTTGGTTACAGAAAACCCTTTAAATAGTTTATAATTATTAGCTTGCTTCCCTCAGGAAAACACATTATGGATGGGTTTAGAAAAACTGCAGCTGCCAATATCAGAACTGGTCACAGTTATGAAAGAGCAGACAAACAGTGGACACCATACTCTCATTGCTAAAGTGCTCTGCTCTCTTCGAGAAAAACAGTAAGTATTCAGATAAATAATACAGTAACTTTCTAAACTTCACAATAGAAGTAGGAATGTACTTCTAGTAATGTAATTTGCTGCATGATAAGGATGCTTTTAGGCTATGTGCCCACTTTCAGGATTTTTCGCGTTTTTGCCAGTTTTCCGCTGCAAAAACGCTTAAAAAATGCTTACATTAAGCATTTCATCATTTTAATGCATTCCGCAACTCTTGTGCCTATGCTGCGTTTTTTCCGCAAAAAAAAGCATTGCGGAAAAAAAGCAGCATGTTCATTAATTTAGTGGAAAATCTGTGGATTTGCCACTATATTATTGTATTGGGAACCTCCGGAAAAAAACACGAAAAATCCGCGAAAAAAACAAGCAAAAAACACAATAAAAACGCAAGCGGATTTCCTGCGAAAGGAATCCGGATTTGCTCAGGAAAATTCTGCATACATTCCTGAATGTGGGCCCATAGCCTTACACTTTGCACTCTCAATATAGATAGGTTATTTAAAGATGATGAAAATAGCCGGCTATCGCTTGGGAATATTTACAACATGTGCTTAATGAAAGTCCAGATTTATTGCTCTAAGAAAGAAAAACAAAATTTATGACACCTTTTAATGGCGAACAAAAATAAAATAAATGTTGTACTAATAAAAGAAATCTTGAAGTGATAGCAACATCTAAAGACTTATGGCCCCCCATACATATTAGATTAAAGTCAGCTGAACCTGCTGAGGTCAACAGTTTCGTCAGGTAGCCTTAAGGTACCGTCACATTAAGCGACGCTGCAGTGATCTAGACAATGATCCCGATCGCTGCAGCGTCACTGTGTGGTCGCTGGAGAGCTGTCACACAGACAGCTCTCCAGCGACCAACTATGCGAAGTCCCCTGGTAACCAGGGTAAACATCGGGTTACTAAGCACAGGGCCGCGCTTAGTAACCCGATGTTTACCCTGGTTACCATCGTAAACGTAAAAAAAAAAAACTACATACTTACATTCCGGCGTCTGTCCTCTCCGGCGCTCTGCTTCTCTGCACTAAGCGCCGGCCGGAAAGCAGAGCACAGCGGTGACGTCACCGCTGTGCTTTCCGCCCGCTGCGCTTAGTAACCTGATGTTTACCCTGGTTACCAGTGAAGACATCGCTGAATCGGCGTCACACACGCCGATTCGGCGTCACACACACCGATTCAGCGATGTCTGCGGGAGGTCCAGCGACGAAATAAAGTTCTGTACTTTCTGCGCCGACCAACGATGGCACAGCAGGATCCTGATCGCTGCTGCCTGTCAAACTGAACGATATCGCTAGCCAGGACGCTGCAACGTCACGGATCGCTAGCGATATCGTTCAGTGTGAAGGTACCTTTATATGTATGGGGACCACCGACAGATGATTGTAAGGGAAGTTGAGGACAACCAAACATTGTGTTCTAGAGATAAGCCACCACCATAGAGAACTCACGAGTGATATCTTTTGGATGCTGGACTATGCGAGAAACTTAATATGCGAATGTTGTCACACGTAGACATGTACCAAGAACTGAGTTTTGATCCTACTAATAAATTCTCTGTTGGGATAAGAAAATTGTTGAAAGAAGAGGTTAAAATGGGAGCTTTGACGGAGGCATTGTTTGAGGATTTGTTAGTTCAGTCTCCAGTACTACCCATATTACATTCTCTCCCAAAGATCCATAAAGCTAAATTCCCTCCACCCATACGCCCCATAGTGGCAGGAATTGGAAATTTGGGTGACAAACTCAGCTCATGGTTGGATTTGTACTTACAACCTTTGGTCAAAAATATTCCTAGCTATTTAAGAGATACAAAACACGTTATATCTTCTTTAGATGGGTCTGTGTAGACAGAACATAGTACATGGCTTTCTTGTGATGTAGTCAGTCGGACTATACCCCAGTATACCGCACAGGCTACCTTTGGAATCATTAAATACCTTTTTGAGGATACATAGTAACTACACCCCAGCGATAAAGGAATTTATTATACAGGCAACAGAATTTTTATTAGTTCACAATTATTTTTAATTTAACGGTCAATTCATCCTACAAAAACAAGGAGCCCCAATGGGTGCAGGCTTCTCACCATCTATAGCAAACATTTATATGGCTATATGGGAAGAACATTATATTTTTTCGGCTGCATCCAAACTCCACTCCCATATCAGGTGGTATGGCCGTTAATTTGACGACCTCCTCCTGGTATGGGATGGGATTGAGGAGGCAGCTGAACAATTTGTTTGCTTTATGAACCAGAATGAGATGAATCTAAAATGTACACATACCCTTCAAAAAAAATAAAATAGATTTTCTGGATGTTTCTCTAGAGTTTTCACCAAAGGGATTGATGAATTCTACACTGCAACATCCTGCCACTCTAAAAAAACGATACAAAATATTCCATTAGGCCAGTCTCGCACGTCCAGATAATTCCGGTACTGGAAAAATCGGTACCGGAATTATCCGTGTGTCCGTGAGCTCACGTAGGCCATCCGTGTGGCACACGTTCGGCACACGTGTGCCGCCCTTGTGCCGACTGGGTACCACACGGAGCGTGCAGGAGACAGTGCTAGAGATAAGTGCTGTCCCCTGCATCTGGTGCTGAAGCCGCCATTCATATCTTCTCTCCAGCAGCATTCGCTGGAGAGAAGATATGAAAAATCCTTTTTTTTTTTCGTGTTTAAAATAAAGATCCCTGTTCCCACCCGCACCGCACCTTCTCCTGTATGAGCGGTCACGAGGTGCCCACCATTACAGTGATGAATATGCGGTGGGAGGTGGAGCCGCATATTCATGACTGTAATCGGCGGCACCACGTGACCGCTCATACAGGAGAAGGTGTGGCGCGGAGAGGACGCTGCGAGGGAGCGGGTGAGTATTTTATTAACAGCGGGCGGGCGCACAGGGGGTGGGAGGGGGGTGGGGACAGGGATCTTTATTTTAAACATGAAAAAACAACAAAAAAAAGGATTTTTCATATCTTCTCTCCAGCGAACGCTGCTGGAGATAAGATATGAATGGCGGCTACAATTCGATCGCTAATAAAAATAGACAGGACATGTTGAAAGAAAAAACAACAGGAAAATCACACCAAGATCAAATTGCGTTTATAACAAAATATAGCCCACAATTTACAGAAATCAAGAACATTATACAAAAACACACTGCTCAAAACAATAAAGGGAACACTAAAATACCACATACTAGATATCACTGAATGAAATATTTTAGTTGCAAATCTTTATTCATTATATAGTGGAATGTGTTAAGAACAATAAAACATAAAAATGATCAATGTAATTCAAAATGAATATCCCATGGAGGTCTGGATTTGGAATGATACTCAAAATCAAAGTGGAAAATAAAATTACAGGCTGATCCAACTTCAGTGGAAATGCCTCAAGACAAGGAAATGATGTTCAGTTCTGTCTGTGTGGCCTCCATGTGCCTGTATGACCTCCCTACAATGCGTGGGAATGCTCCTGATGAGGCGGTGGATGGTCTCCTGAGGGATCTCCTCCCAGACCTGGACTAAAGCATCCGCCAACTCCTGGACAGTCTGTAGTGACGTTGGTGGATGGTGAAAGCCATGTCCCAGATGTGTTCAATCGGATTCAGGTCTGGGGAACGGGAGGGCAGCCCATAGTTTCAATGCCTTCATCTTGCAGGAACTGCTGACACACTCCAGCCACATGAGGTCTGGCATTGTCCTACATTAGGAGGAACCCAGGGTCAACCGCACCAGTATATGGTCTCACAAGGGGTCTGAGGATCTCATCTCGGTACCTAATGGCAGTCAGGCTACCTCTGGCGAGCACATGGAGGGTTGTGCGGCCCTCCATAGAAATGTCACCCCACACCATTACTGACCAACTGCCAAACCGGTCATGTTGAAGGCATGCAGGCAGCAGATCGCTCTCCACGGTGACTCCAGACTGTAACGTCTATGGCCGGCATCACACTACCGTGTTTCACGGACGTAAGAGAGGTGCTGAAAATACAGATTGCATACGGTACAATGCTTCTCTATGCCCCAGCTCCTATCAGCCGTATTTTACTGATCCGTATTATACGGTGTTCTACGGCAGCAGAAAATCGCAGCATGCTGTGTTTGTCACCGTATTGTGCAAAAAATACACCAATGAAAGTCTATGGGGGCTAGAAAAATACGGATTACACACAGACCAGCAGTGTGACTTGCGAGAAATACGCAGCGGTGTTCTAGAGAAAAGCCGGCAATGCAGTGCGGTGTACAGTAATATCACACTGACAGGGTAGAATAGAATAGCTAAAATAAATGTCTACACATAGTATAGGGGTATGTATATATATATATATATATATACAGTGGGGCAAAAAAGTATTTAGTCAGTCAGCAATAGTGCAAGTTCCACCACTTAAAAAGATGAGAGGCGTCTGTAATTTACATCATTGGTAGACCTCAACTATGGGAGACAAACTGAGAAAAAAAAATCCAGAAAATCACATTGTCTGTTTTTTTAACATTTTATTTGCATATTATGGTGGAAAATAAGTATTTGGTCAGAAACAAAATTTCATCTCAATACTTTGTAATATATCCTTTGTTGGCAATGACAGAGGTCAAACGTTTTCTGTAAGTCTTCACAAGGTTGCCACACACTGTTGTTGGTATGTTGGCCCATTCCTCCATGCAGATCTCCTCTAGAGCAGTGATGTTTTTGGCTTTTTGCTTGGCAACATGGACTTTCAACTCCCTCCAAAGGTTTTCTATAGGGTTGAGATCTGGAGACTGGCTAGGCCACTCCAGGACCTTGAAATGCTTCTTACGAAGCCACTCCTTCGTTGCCCTGGCGGTGTGCTTTGAATCATTGTCATGTTGAAAGACCCAGCCACGTTTCATCTTCAATGCCCTTGCTGATGGAAGGAGGTTTGCACTCAAAATCTCATGATACATGGCCCCATTCATTCTTTCATGTACCCGGATCAGTCATCCTGGCCCCTTTGCAGAGAAACAGCCCCAAAGCATGATGTTTCCACCACCATGCTTTACAGTAGGTATGGTGTTTGATGGATGCAACTCAGTATTCTTTTTCCTCCAAACACGACAAGTTGTGTTTCTACCAAACAGTTCCAGTTTGGTTTCATCAGACCATAGGACATTCTCCCAAAACTCCTCTGGATCATCCAAATGCTCTCTAGCAAACTTCAGACGGGCCCGGACATGTACTGGCTTAAGCAGTGGGACACGTCTGGCACTGCAGGATCTGAATCCATGGTGGCGTAGTGTGTTACTTATGGTAGGCCTTGTTACATTGATCCCAGCTCTCTGCAGTTCATTCACTAGGTCCCCCCGCGTGGTTCTGGGATTTTTGCTCACCGTTCTTGTGATCATTCTGACCCCACGGGGTAGGATTTTGCGTGGAGCTCCAGATCGAGGGAGATTATCAGTGGTCTTGTATGTCTTCCATTTTCTAATTATTGCTCCCACTGTTGATTTATTCACTCCAAGCTGGTTGGCTATTGCAGATTCAGTCTTCCCAGCCTGGTGCAGGGCTACAATTTTGTTTCTGGTGTCCTTTGACAGCTCTTTGGTCTTCACCATAGTGGAGTTTGGAGTCAGACTGTTTGAGGGTGTGCACAGGTGTCTTTTTATACTGATAACAAGTTTAAACAGGTGCCATTACTACAGGTAATGAGTGGAGGAAAGAGGAGACTCTTAAAGAAGAAGTTACAGGTCTGTGAGAGCCAGAAATCTTGATTGTTTGTTTCTGACCAAATACTTATTTTCCACCATAATATGCAAAAAAATTGATAGAAAAACAGACAATGTGATTTTCTGGATTTTTTTTTCTCAGTTTGTCTCCCATAGTTGAGGTCTACCTATGATGTAAATTACAGACGCCTCTCATCTTTTTAAGTGGTGGAACTTGCACTATTGCTGACTGACTAAATACTTTTTTGCCCCACTGTATATATATATATATATAATATATATATATGTCATTGAGACACATTAATATATATATATATATATATATATATATATATATTTCATACAGCGCTAGATAGCTTAAAAGCCGGTAATTCAATTGCCGGCTTTTGCTTTCTCCTTCCCAAACCCGACATGATATGAGACATGGTTTACATACAGTAAACCATCTCATATCCCTTTTTTTTTGCATATTCTACACTACTAATGTTAGTAGTGTGTATGTGCAAAATTTGGACGCTGTAGCTATTAATTTAAAGGGTTGAATCGCGGAAAAAATTGGCGTGGGCTCCCGCGCAATTTTCTCCGCCAGAATGGTAAAGCCAGTGACTGAGAACAGATATTAATAGCCTGGAGAGGGTCCATGGTTATTGGTCCCCCACCCCACCCCACCCCCGGCTAAAAACATCTGCCCCCAGCCACCCCAGAAAAGGCACATCTGGAAGATGCGCCTATTCTGCCACTTGGCCACTCTCTTCCCATTCCCGTGTAGCGGTGGGATATGGGGTAATGAAGGGTTAATGTCACCTTGCTATTGTAAGGTGACATTAAGCCAGATTAATTATGGAGAGGCGTCAATTGTGACACCTATCCATTATTAATCCAATTGTCTGTAATAATGTGTGTGTTTTTTAACCATTTCAAAGTCTTTTAATGAAATAAAAACACAGGTTGTTGGAATAGTTTATTAGACTGGTAATCCACCTGAAGACCCTCGCTCTGTAAAAAAGGTAAAATAAAAAAACAACAATATCCCATACCTTCCGATGAGTCTTGTCCCACGCTGTAAATCCATCTTAAGGGGTTAACTAATTTTACAAGCAGGAGCTCTGCTAATATAATTGTCTAAGGCTTTTTCTGTCTGTCTGTCTGTCTGTCCTGGAAATCCCGCGTCTCTGATTGGTCGAGGCCGCATGGCGACGATGATGTCATAAAGGTTGCCTCGACCAATCAGCGACGGGCAGTCTGCTGTGAATTCGCCTCGACCGATCAGCGACGGGCACAGTATCGACGTAGATGTCATAATGGTTGCCATGGCGACGATGATGTCATAAAGGTTGCCTCGACCAATCAGCGACGGGCACAGTCTGCTGCGAATTCTGGAATCATCATTGTTCATATACTACGGGGACATGCATATTCTAGAATACCCGATGCGTTAGAATCGGGCCACAATCTAGTATATATATATATATATATATATATATATGTATGTCTCACTGACATATATACAGTGTGCGTGTGTGTGTGTGTATATATATATATATATATATATATATATATATATATATATATAAAGACAGTATTTATGTTTTTAAGATTTTTTGAGAACATGGATCCATTGTATGTCCGTATGTCGGTTTTGCAAGCCTGCAAGAAAATCTCGCAGTACGGATGCCATATGGATTACATACGGAGGATGCCATGCGCAAAATACGCTGACACACCCTGCCTACGGATGAGATACGGACCACTATTTTGGGGACTTTTCTGTGTATTACGGCTGTAAATTACGGACCGTATTTTTATACGCTGAGTGTGACGCCGGCCTATCACATGTGCTCAGTGTGAACCTGCTTTCATTTGTGAAGAGCACAGGGCGCCAATGCAAATTTGCCAATCCTGGTGTTCTGTGGCAAATGCCAAGCGTCCTGCACGGTGTTGGGCTGTGAGCACAACCCCATCTGTGGACATAGGGCACTCAGACCATCCTAATGGAGTCGGTTTCTAACCGTTTGTGCAGATTTGTGGCCTGCTGGAGGTCATTTTGCAGGGCTCAGGCAGCGCTCCTCCTTGAACAAAGGCTGAGGTAGCGGTCCTGCTGCTGGGTTGCTGCCCTCCTACGGCCCCCTCCACGTCTCCTGGTGTACTCGCCTGTCTCCTGGTAGCGCCTCTGGACACTACGCCGACAGACACAGCAAACCTTCTTGCCATCGCAATGATGTGCCATTCTGGATGAGCTGCACTACCTGAGCCACATATGTGGGTTGTAGAGTCCGTCTCATGCTACCACGAGTGTGAAAGCACAACCAACATTCAAAAGTGACCAAAACATCAGCCAGAAAGCATTGGTACTGAGATGTGGTCTGTGGTCCCCACCTGCAGAACCACTCCTTTATTGAGGGTGTCTTGATAATTGCCAATAATTTCTGTTGTCTATTCCATTTGCACAACAGCATGTGAAATTGATTGTCAAACAGTGTTGCTTTCTAAGTGAACAGTTTAATTTCACAGAAGTTTGATTTGCTTGGAGTTATATTTTGTTTAAGTGTTCCCTTTATTTTTTTGAGCAGTGTATATTCCCATATTACATCAAAATGATATTAAAAAAATATTATTTCAGCCTATAAGATTTTCTGCCAAAAGAGCACCATCTTTAGGAGATATTTTATCCCCAAGTTTATATAAAAACAATAATGTAGGAAATGAGAAAACTTGGCTCCATTCAGTGGGCTTTTATAAATATGGACATCGCTTTTGTATATGTTGCAATCATGTGGCGAATACTAGGAAATTGAACTCCACAATTACCAATAAATCATATAAAGATAAGAAATGTATAAATTGCAACACCACTTATGTAGTATACTGTATCTAGTAACTAGTTTAGTTTGTAAAATCCAATATGTGGGATGTCCCACTCATCAACTGAAAGTCTGGTTTAGACGCCATCTATCGCATGCAGCTAATGTTAAGATGGTAAAATGCTCAGTGGCTTCAGGAAAGAAATATATCTTGGTACCGTGTTAGCCAGTAGATAGAAAAATATTTAGAATTGAGAGTCCTCAGTGGTTGATACCTTTTAATGGCTAACTGTAGTGGCTTCAGGACATTTTTCATTACACCATAATGGGGACACCACTATGTGTAGGGTTATTGGAATAGAAAAGGTTTCTAAACCCTGGAATCATGGTGGATGTATTACTTGCAAACGAGAGCACCTTTAGGGATGAATGTTAAACAGGATTTAACATATTATGTGTAAATTTCAAAATGTATTGCAGCCTTCATTTTTTTTTATTCATATGTCAATTGTGTATATATGTGTTTTATTATATTATTTAGCTGACCGTATTTTTCAGACCATAAGATGCACTTTTTTCCCAAAAATGTTTTGGGGAAAATGGGGGTGCGTCTTATGGTCGGAATATACTTATAAACACTATGGCAGCGATCCCAGTCCGACGCTGCAGCCTTCCTTCCAAGGCTGGTGCGGCGGAAGTGGTGATACTTTGTTCGGCGGCGGAGCTCCGCCGGCACTTCAAAAAAGCCCGGAGGCCCCTGCAGATCCAGTGCTGCGATGCGGTGGCCTCCGGGAAAATGGCCACCGAGGACAGTACATGCTCAGATTCAGATCTCTGAAGACGAGATCTCATTGCCGAGATCTGAATCTGAGCATGGCCGCCCCTGGCAGCCATTTTCTCGGAGGCCACTGCATGCTCAGATTCAGATCTCGGCAACGAGATCTTGTCCCGAGATCTCAGGAGACGAGATCTCAATCTGAGCATGCGCCGCCCCGGCGGCCTTTTTCCCGGAGGCCACCACATCACAGCACTGGATCTGCGGGGGCCTCCAGGCTTTCACGAAATGCCGGCAGAGCCACGCTACCCCACAGAGCACCACCACAGAGCGCCACCACCACCGGCGCCCCACAGAGGAGCACCACAGCCACATCAGCCTGGACCACTGAACAACCCCTGTGACCACTCCTCCACCTGTGCCGATCGCCCCCGGTAAGCTGAATTCGGACTGTAAGACGGACCCCCATTTGACACATTTTTTTCCCCTATTTTCCGTCTGAAAATTTGGCGTGCGCCTTATGGTCCGGTGCATCTTATAGTCTGAAAAATACGGTATATTGTGAGGTAATTAAATGATGGATATTTCTCAACAGGTGAAGAATACTATTAGTGAATATGTGGTAACAATCACGACTGGGATAGAATGTGGTATATAAGGTTGTTCTTTTGTTCAGGATGTTATGCAAGGATTAAGAACCGCTAGGTTCGAAACGCGTCTTCCCATAGAATTCTTCCCACATTGGGGGCTTGTAACTTTTATGCTGAAAGGAAAATTCTTTAAAACAAGTAATCCAAATAAAATTTGAAAGTTTTTAACAGACTGCCTGAGCTGGATTACTTATTGGATTGAATAATATTTACGTGTTTTGGATAAAAACCATGTGATTAAGGGTTTTTCTACCCGAAACACATTATCATTATTGTGTTGTTATTTTTTTTTTTTAAATAGTTGAACACTCCAATTTTTTTCATCCCATATGATGAAATGCGAGGTTTGAACTACTTGGTTTTGGTGCTGCAGTGTAGAACATCACCATTGAGCGCTACTCAATGTGGCTGGGAGTATGCAGATTGCATACTTGTGGTCACATGCCTGCTTGCTCCTGGCACATCCTCACAGCGTGCAGAGCACACGATGTGAGGATCTGCAAGTCTGCAGCCACATATAAAGTGGATAATATCATGCACAGTTGAAAATAAAAATATATACATTTTAAAAATATATTTATTTAGTCACTATAAAACTTCAGAGACAATTTTTTTTATAAACAAACACTTGACCTACACATTTTAAACCCATGCAGGTCCCTTAGACATAGTTAACCCCTTAAATACATCAGTCTCCTAGTCATCTCTGGCATGGCACATGACTATCTGCTCAACCTTAAACCTCATATTGAAAGGCTCGTTAAAGGGTCGACATAGACTTTTAAGTTTGCTACTTCCAATAGGTGGCACTAGAGTTCAAGCCCTCTTCCTCTCTGATTTAATTTCTCAGAGGAGCATGCAAGGTGTTTTAGTCTACTCATATGGGCATGCCAGACCTGGCCTGGATTGTCACTCTCCATAAGGAGAAACCTGCTCCCTTAGATGATTAGCACCATGAAAGCCTCAAGATCCAGCAGTCATACGTCTGGCTGGCAGGAACAGAATGTATACATCTTCTCCTGGCCAGGAGCTGTGGTAAGATCAGACCAAGTCAGTGACAGTCAGACACGGCCATTACACAGTACATACCAAGGGCACAAATATTCTCAGCACAGAAACATTTTTTTTTTTTTTAAACATCCAATTGTGGAACTAATTTTTATTCCAAGATCTATTGATTAAAACATACTTTGTTTGTGGGAAACCCCTTTACGATAAACGTTATTTCACAACATGCTAAGGGTTTTGTTATAAAGGTTAGCTCCTGAATTATTTTCTGGTAATCATAGCAATTGCCTACTTTGTCTTGAACATATTTAATCGAGTCTGGCATGTTCTATTTCTTATATGTGTTAATTCTCCAGAGAGAAAGACACATTACAACATGTCGGAGAACTTAGAAGAATGGATAAGAATTCCTCCCAGAAAATTCCACAAATTCCATGTAGGAGAGGAGAAATCAGACTCACCTGGATTAAGAGAGGCTGAAGAGTTCTCCTACAGCAAGCTGTCGACTATGATGAAATGTATGTAACCTGTTCCTTGCAGGATAGGCTGCTGGAATATACCTGGAGTAACACTTCCTAAAATTCCCCAGAGACTATTTTGAGCACTTCTGAATTTACAAATAATTCTTTTGATTAAATAAAAACAAAGTCTACATGTATATAAAAAGTGAGTTTCTTTTTAAATTTATTAATAGCTGCGGATAGCTAAATGTTGAAAGGTCTGCCATCTATATAAATGGAAGGGACATGCTGCTCGCTGCACTTTATTATACTCACATTGCATTATGCTTTCAAAACACAGCTTTCTAACAAATGTAGCAAAAAACTAATAATAATAATATAATAATAATAATAATTTTATTTATATAGCGCCAACATATTCCGCAGCGCTTTACAAATTATAGAGGGGACTTGTACAGACAATAGACATTACAGCATAACAGAAATACAGTTCAAAACAGATACCATGAGGAATGAGGGCCCTGCTCGCAAGCTTACAAACTATGAGGAAAAGGGGAGACACGAGAGGTGGATGGTAACAATTGCTTTAGTTATTCGGACCAGCTATAGTGTAAGGCTCAGGTGTTCATGTAAAGCTGCATGAACCAGTTACCTGCCTAAGTATGTAGCAGTACAGACACAGAGGGCTAATACTGCATAAAGTGTATGAGAACATGATGCGAGGAACCTTTTTTTTTTTTTTTATTATAAATAGGCCACACAGGGATCGTTAGGTTAATGCATTGAGGCGGTAGGCCAGTCTGAACAAATGAGTTTTTAGGGCACGCTTAAAACTGTGGGGATTGGGGATTAATCGTATTAACCTAGGTAGTGCATTCCAAAGAATCGGCGCAGCACGTGTAAAGTCTACAAATGCATTACAAAGTCTACAAATGCATTACTAGAATAGAGTCTTCCTTTTAGGTCGGGGGTCACACTTGTGAGTGTAATGCGAGTTACTCGTGAGTCTCTCGCATCAATGCCCGTCACTGTCCCTGGCAATCGGGATAGAAATACATGGAGCCGCACAGTCCGATCCCGAGTGCCGGCGGCAGTGCCGGGTATTGATGTGAGAGACTCGCACGAGTTTCTCGCATTGCACTCGCAAGTGTGACCCCGGCCATACACTGCAAAGCACTCCTGTTCTGGACAAGGCATTTGATGAAGAAGCATGTGACCGAACTGTTCTACTGCGAACAGGTTACTAGAACGCAACACGCAGGATGAGATGAGAGAAGTAACCAACTAAGCTATTTTTGTTGCCAACACTGAAACGAAGGTGTTAATTATGCAAAGTCAGTTGTTCGGGTAGAGGGTATCAAGTCATACACTATTAGCAATAATGGTGATAATTCAGTTTCAGTATTATTCTGTTTTATCTAGCGGTCGTTCAGCACGAACGGCGCTATAATGCCTTTCCGCTTTAACTTTCATGGGCAGCACTCACAACGATAGGTCTGTCACTACAATAGCTCTTTAAGCTGTTCCGATTACTATACTGGCACGAACGAGGGTCACCGGTCTTTCCCCCTAGACCACAAGTTTTTAACAGCAACTTAATATTCTATGTGTGCTCCCCACACTCTGTACCGCATGTCTACACTGGAAGCAATGGCCATGTTCACTTGTGTCTCTTGGTCACCATGGCAGATGCCCAGCCCCGTACGATGTTCAAAGTTCGACCTTCAGTGCTCTCCACCGCCTTACACTCCAACTGAGAAAGCAATTTTTACATTGAAAGAAAAGTGTGCTTACATGCTCCTCCATTAGCTACCATTTTGAGAACAAGAGCGCCGTAGCGGCTGTGAGAGACTGCACCATCAAGTGGGCTGTGATTCACAAAAATGAAGAAACTATACTAGCATATTAGCAACTGCCACAAAATTATGTCCCCAACCCATTTGTTAAAGTAAAGATAAATTGGATAAACCTCTTTAAGGCTACGTCCCCACAGTCAGTAATGGGCAGCGCTTTGGACGCAGCACATGTCTGCTCCATCCAAAGCGCTGCCGGCTTTTGAACGCAGGCGATTCCGCATGTGATCACTGAACTGTGCGGAATTACCGCGCCCTATACATTGGATAGATTATATTTATCTTCGGAGTCTGAGCGTTTCCACAAATAAATAGACATTCTGCAGTCTGGAAAGAAGTGCTGCATGTCCGTCTCCACAGGTAAGCAGGAGGCATCCCAGCATGCATAGTGGAGATGGGATTTCTTGAAATCCCTTCCACTGTGCAGTAACATCTGGCCGCAGCGTTAACTGAGTGTGGAAATATACCCATAAGATGTGCCAACCTTTAAAATAAAAAAAAAAAGGTTTAACTGCACGAAAATGTGGTGAAAAAGTATACAGTTGCACTAAATTTCTCATCCAACAAAGGACTGTGATACATTTGGAACATTTTTCTGTCTTTATATTAAACAAGATTAGTAAACATGCCCAACTGTGTGAATGGAAATTCAGGTGATTGACAGCCAATGTTTGGATTCTGCAGAATTCACCGAATAAAAGGGAACTAAAATGCCACATATGTCCAATAGCAAGCGACAGGATGGACAAGCGTTCTAGTAACAGCACAGAGATCAGGGATCATAATAGCAGCAGAAGGTATAATACAAATGTATGATTGATTGCAGCAGTCAGACAACTAGAACAGGTCACCATTCAAACATCCAAAGATGAGCTGGTCTATTCTCCTGACCGCTGCAGTCAATCACATGACTTGTGGTGACAAAGAATAATGGCTTTCAGTCGTCAGGTACAGACCACTAGCGCAACACTGAACATCCAGGGGTGATTCAGTATTTTTACCACACTAATGGGAACAGTCCAGTTTTTCTTTTCAATAACCAGCCATGAAATAAAAATGTGACAGCAGTTGGAATCCATCAGGACACTGCATTTCTAATAGGGTAAGCTTCTATATTGAGTTTAACACCGCAAATTTTCAGTGAGCAGAAATGCAGCGTCTTACAATGCAGCAAAGTGGATATGATTTACAGAAATCTCATGCCCACTTTTTTTTTTTTTTTTTTTTTAAACGGCGTAAAGTGACCTGTGTGCGTTTTGGAAATATACAACATATCAATTTCTCTTGTAAGCCAAAGTTGTGTGGATTTTCCCAATAGAAATGCAGTAAATTAAGTAAATATGCATTTTTTAGGGTGTTTGCGCTGGGAAACACGCTAAGAATACATGTACAGTACTTAACACAACTGTCAATAAAGTTGTCAAAGCCAAATATGAGGATGTATCAAAAACAGATTTATTTAAAACACGGCGCACCAAGAGAGTATCAAAAACAGTAACAAAACGCAATGAAAATAATGTAATTAATGTGCAACATCAAAACTCACTAAATACTGTGTAGAATTCTGATCCAGCATCAGATAATTAGCGTGTTAGGAACTTTACATTTTCATTTCATAAATCAATAGCACACATGAAAATAGGCAATTTTGTAACCTATCAGGAATCTGTCTTTCTCCGCCAGTGAAGAGCAGTCATTTTCAAAATTCTCAATTCCTGGAGAAAATTTATATTCAATGAATAAAGGCTCATTACGGAGGTCTGGGATGAAGATGCGAGGCGCAGGAGCTCTGCCGATAGTGCCCCCTTTTCACTTAGCAGTAACCGCCATCTCCTATCTCAGTAATGTAACAACCTGCCTTCACCAAATAGATTTTAGCTGTAAATGGACAACGAGTGAGCAGTCCAGGATAACAGCATGGAGGATTAGTGGGAGTTATTTTGCGCTGTTGAGGATCAGAGACATCAATTGGCTAGAAATATTAACATGCGGGTTTTACTCGACACGTTTCACAGTATAACACTATCATTCCATGATAAGAAAGCAGCAGAGGTCTCTGATCAGATATATTACAAAGTTACTTATTTCCATGTGTTAGACTTTAGCGCTCCAAGCTTTATTTTTTTATTTTCCAGTCTTCATATCACAATCTTCATGAGAAAGCAAAATAGCCCCGCACCTCTTCAAATCCGCCTACATCTGCGTGCGTCCTGTGTACCTACCTTTAACATTGGCTACGCAAGCTATGCGGATGTATGCGGTTGTGTCCGTATGCATCATTTTGACGCTGCACCGAACGCAACATGTTGCATTTTGTTGCGATCAGCGCGTCAAAACGACACAAGCGGACTCATCCGCATGGCCTGCGTACCCATTGTTAAAGATAGGTACCCGATCTGCGCTAGCGAGGAACGGACCTCTGATGCTGCAAACAGCGTCCTCGGTCCGCCCGAAACCAACGTGACATCGCTAGCGCGTGCCGAAAAGGGCATGCGCTAGAGATCCGTTAGCACATTGCCGTCAATGGGTGCGCTAACAGATCCATTGCATGGCGTTAATTGCGACAATTTCACCATGTAACGGAGTCCGCTAGCGTTAACCCATTAACGCAATGTGAACCTAGCCAAACAGAGGAAGTATGCAGCCCTCCCAACGCAAATGTGAAACCAGCCTAAGGGTACCGTCACACAGTGCAATTTTCATCGCTACGACGGTACGATCCGTGACGCTCCAGCGTCTTAACAATATCGCTCCAGCGTCGTAGACTGCTGTCACACTTTGCAATCTACGACGCTGGAGCGATAATTTCATGACATATGTGCGATGTAGAAGCCGTTGGTTACTATGCGCACATCGTATACGATATATGTTACACCATGCAATCATGCCGCCACAGCGGGACACTAGACGACGAAAGAAAGTTTCAAACGATCTGCTACGACGTACGATTCTCAGTGGGGTCCCTGATCGCAGGAGCGTGTCAGACATTGCGATATCGCTCGAACGTCACAGATATATCGCTCGAACGTCACGAATCGTGCCGTCGTAGCGATCAAAATTTCACTGTGTGACGGTACCCTAAGTTTTCAGCAGGCTAATTGCCAGAGGTGGGATTACAATGACAGGTAACCCTTATACACAGCTGATAACAGGATCCACTAATCAATATGTGACATCACAGCTGACCCTGCTCCCATCCATTCACAATGATCTTTGCATGGTCATTTAGGCAATGTGCACACGTTGCGGATTAGGCTTAGGAATTTCTGGTGCAGATTCTGCCTCTCCTGGCAGAAAAAGCACCTGCGGATTTGTCGCTTTTTTTGTGTGGCTCCGCATCGTTTTTTGTGCGTTTTTCTTGCAGATTTGCTGCGGTTTTCTATAATGGAATGGGTACAAAAACGCTGCAGATTCACAAAAAAGTAGTGAAATGCTACTTCTTTAAACCGCAGCGGATTTTCTGCAAAGTGTGCACAGCATTTTTTTTTCTCATTGATTTACATTGTACTGTAAATCAATTGCGGATCTGCAGCGTTTCTGCACCGCAAAAAACGCTGCGGATCCGCAGAGAATCCGCAACGTGTGCACATACCCTAAAGGTACCGTCACACTCAGCGACGCTGCAGCGACAGACAATGAGCCGATCGCTGCAGCGTCGCTGTAGAGACGTCAAACACAGCAACACCAGAACGATGCAGGAGCGATCCACTGACGTAATGGCGACTCACTTATCGTTCTCGCTGGTGGTTAGCTCCATGTAAAACATTGCTGGCATCGTTGCTTTTGATGTCAAACATGACGATTCACGCCGACCTGATGACCAAATAAAGTTCTGGACTTCTAGTTCCGACCAGCGATGGCACAGCGGGATCCAGATCGCTGCTGCGTGTCAAACACAACGAGATCGCTATCCAGGACGCTGCAACGTCACGGATCGCTGTCGTTCTCGTTGTAAAGTTGCTGAGTGTGAAGGTACCTTAAGAGTCTGCAGTACTAAAGATAAGACTGCCACCCTGCCTATTGCAGCTAATGTAAATGTGCATTTTCTGAAATATGATGTTAGTAGTGATGAGCGAGCACGCTCGGGTGGTCTCTGAGTATTTTGGGCGAGCTCGTATATAATGTTTGTGTCCCCGCAGCTGAAAGATTTGCGGCTGCTAGACAGCCTGATCATGTGGGGATTCCCTAACAAGCAGGCAACCCCTGCATGTGTTCAGGCTGTCTAGCAGTCACAAATCATGCAGCTGCGGCGACAATCTCCGAGCACGTCCAAAATACTCGATCACCTGAGCAAGCTCGGAAATCTTGAGTAACCAGCATACTCGCTCATCACTAGACATTAGTCTAGAAAAGTCAGTATGAAAATTGCAAGATTTCTAATACAAGTTGTGACATGGAAGATGTGTAGAAAGAAGCAGGTGTTGACAAACAGTAACAAATTTATTTTTATTACTGGTATCTATTGGCCTTTGGTGATACTTTCTTCCTCAAGAGCTCATTCAGATATATCTGGTTTTCATATAGAAGTTCAATCAGCCGTTTTCATGGATCACACGTATACCTGTAATCTATCGGGCTTTTCACATGTCTAGTTGTTAGCGAGGATCGAACAAGGGCCATTCTAGTGTTCTCTTGCCTGCTAGAAAGAAGGTAGTTTTTTTTGTCGCTTATGTCAGAAAACCTGATGAAACCAAGACCCTTTTTCTCATACGTGAAAAAAAAAAAAAAAAAAAAAATGGAGGACTGAATGAGCCCCTAAGGTGTGGGGCTAGCTGGTTCAGTATTGTCCGTCTACACCTGGGCCAGGAAAAGGGGGTCAAAGTTATTGCATGGAAGTTGACAGCTAGCCCCATAAAATGTACATTTTTCTAAATAAACTTGATTCCAGTAGCAATGGTGGCAAGAGAGTTTAGTTGCTTTGCTTTCTTTTAAAGTCAGTGGCCAATCCTATCTAGTCTCCAGCAGTGCAACGTGATTACATGGAATCTGTCACCAGGTTTTTGCCATTTAATCTGAGAGAGTAGCATAATATAGGGGAAAAAGACCTTGATTCCAACAAAGTGCCTTACTGGGAGCAGCAGTTGTGACAGAGCTCGCACCAGGCTCTTTAAGTACATTGTATATGGACAGTGAGCTGCTCATCACAGGAGAGGCGTGGTCAGACTAGAAGGCATGCAAGCACCAGCCCTGGGTATAAAACCTTCATTGTAAGTAAACAGCACACAGCCTAGTGACAACATTTAACTCTGTGTTGGGTTCGAGAGTCACATTGTCAGATCGACCAATCAAGAGGTTGGTTACCACAGTTACTTTCTGAGACATTTATTGCATATTTAATAGGTCCTAGTTCCAGTTCTAGGGTCCTCACCCATCAGGAAGGTTAGATGTACCCTTCTCATGGGTGTGTGGTCCAGAGAGGAGAGAACAAGCATTCACTCTCTGCATAGTGTATGTTTTCTCCCATAAGCTACAATGATTACAGCGCCTCTGCATGGCCACTTCACTTCATCTACTTACTCCTTTCAGTGCTACAGGAGCGACGATGCACCCATTCTAGCATAATATGGCAGCCCCAGAAACAAATCCACCATTCAGAATTACATTTTCCTACAGTGTTATGCACCACTGGTCTTCTCCATGACTGGGAATACATATGGGACCAGACACATCTGAGTAGATGGTTGAGGGCTGCACAAAAGGGAGTCGGGGAGGCATTTGAGCCCTCCCCGAGCCAGGTTGTGCACTCCTGCTTTTTATTCTTAAGGACATGAAGCCCTGTATGTATAAATTGAATAAATACAAAACAGAAAAAAAAAGTTGGATACAGATTATCACGAGATTTGAGATCCTTAGTAACAGCAATATAGGCATCAGATATGCAAGCATATTGGTCCAACTATCACATTTTTTTGTTGAAGGAACCTTTAAAGAAGCATCAAAAGAGATTTTATCTATTCCGAACATCTGACAAGGTACCATCTGGCATTATAACAGTTACTAAAATGGAATACAAGTTCTAACACGTCATCACTCCCTTACCTGTATAAAAAGATACCTTTCCCAATTGTAACAATTACAAACCTCAATATTCTAAGGACGTTTAGAAGTGCACATATACTCCATAGAAAAGGCACAAATTTATAAAGTGGCTCTATCCTTTCCTACTAAAACAAAGAGGTATACAAAGTTCTTTGGTCAATGGTTGAATACAAAAAAAAAAATAGCCACCTATGGCAGCTATGGGGGAATAGTTTTTTTGATCCCTTCAGGCACTTTAAATCCTCATTTACAATAAAACAAAATTTAAACAGATACTAAACTAAACATTAGATACATTGAGAAAGTCCTCATATTTGGAGTTTTTGGCCAATGAAAATCCTACAAGCGGTTTGGTCTCAATTGTGGTCGCTTGGGCTGCAGCCCACACACCACTGAGGGAATTACAAGTCTTGTTCTGGATTGTAGTCATACTCATTCGGATCCTCGTCCTCATACGGATTTGGCAGATTTTCAGGATTTCCCCTTGGACAATATTTGGGATCGTAGATCTGACGGCCCAAGCCAAAAATCTGGCCACTTTGGTTGGCCCCCTGGTTAGATCCCATCTGCAGGGACATGGAAGAGTTGTCACACTTTTCAGTGCCGGTCTTTGTATCATAAATGTGTCGTCTTGTTCCGGGAGCGGTCATCCCAACCTAGACAACATGCAATACGTTTTAGTTGATTGTTATGACTACATTTTTATAAAAAGCCAATACTAAAGCACAGTGTACCACAAACAAGGTGTTCTGACCAACGATTGCGGACTTTGAAGTGCAGCCCCTGTAGGCCAAATTTGGCCTTCTGACAGGACAGATACCACCAAATGGCAGAACACTGAGCACTGCTGCACACAGCCAACCCCACCTGGTGTCTAAATTACACCTCCATCTACAGTATGCAGATACCGCTGAATAAAATGGTGGAAAGGAACGTACTCTTCAACCATTGAGGCTGTGTGACCGAGTTTTGGCATGGTACGCGGGAAAACATCATTGGAACGCACCTGCTGTGCAGAGTCTCAGTCCACACACTGCACAGACCAGAGAAGAACATTGGAGGAAACTGGGTTGGAGGAGTATTTTATACGGAAAGGAGCTGTTGATTAAAGTACAAGGGCTGAATAACAGGAGCATTAGGATATTATAAACAGTAGTAAAATTATAGGTGTTGATTAGCTTCTACGGACACATGTAATAGTAAGCCCCATCATAGCATTTATTCGCAGTAGTAGCTAGTCAACCTAAATAATCTGAACTACGTTCAGCCCTCCACAATAGTCCTGATCTTTCATGTGGTTTTTTGGGAAAATTTCCCACCCCAGAATGAGCAGTGGGTTATAGATGTTTAAGGAAAGAATACTTCTTTCAAACTAACACCAGCACTTCCCATAAATCAAAATCATACAAAGGCTGGAAAGTGCACAATCGTCTTTTGTACAAGTAGCTGGGCCGTGAACAGAAAATAGGAATAAGTACCGTAGGTCTATCGCCACTTTGCTTATTAGATGGACATGCACTTGACATTCTTTGTACATGAGAAGACATTAAATTTAAGTCCATGTTCCAAAGTAGCGTAAATGACGTGGTTTTGCTTGTGCAGAAAATCTGATTTAACTGCCCAAGGGGAAAAAAAAAAAATTGTTGTGTCGAAGTACAGAATTATAAGACTTTCTGCACAAGATCAAAAACCTGCAGGATAGATACGAAAAAAATAGTAAAAAAACGCAGCATACGTGTTAACACAGATTAAAGGGTTCTCCTACCAAACAACTAACCACAATACTCCCACCATTCACAAAAAAAATGGGGTTCCCCTGTATGAATTCAGTAGTACATATGTACAAGCACCACTCCATTCACCATTTATGAAAGTTATGGAGATAGTCGAATACAGCACTCTGCTATCATCAGTCTCACAGACCATGAATGGAGTAGGATTCATAAGTGCCCAATGCTGGGTTTTGGGGCCCAGTTATAAGCCCCAGCACTTACAGTGGATAACATGTATTTGATACACTGCCGATTTTGCAAGTTTTCCCACCTACAAAGAATCGAGAGATCTGTAATTTTTATTGTAGGTACACTTCTCTTGTGAGAGAATCTAAAAATAAAATCCAGAAAAATCGTATTGTATGATTTTTTTACATCATTAATTTGCATTTTATTGCATGATCTACGTATTTGATACAATAGAAAACTAGGAATTAGTCCTAACTAATGGTATTTCCAGGAGTCCATGACTGCATCACCAGGTGGTTGTCCTTCATATCCTTGATAGGGACAGGAACACAGAAGAGGTTAAATAGCCCCTCCCCACCACCACCCTTCAGTGATTTTCCCAAAGTACCACACCAGGATGGACGCAACGCAATTTTATTGAACTTCCTCTCTATACATGTTTATATCACACATCAGAAAAGAATACAAGGGAGAGTAAATAATGGGTGCTGTCATGATGGACTCCTGGAAATACTATTACCGGTAGGACTAATTCCTAGTTTCCAGGTCGTCCCTCCTGACAGCACCACCAGGAGAAATACCAAATAACTCCGATTCAGGGTGGGATTACAGCTTGGAAAAGGTATTTGAGTTAGACCAAGTTGCCGCCAGGGCAAATTTGGTCCATGGATGCACCTGCATTCTCTGCCCATGAAGCAGATATTGCTCTTAGTGAATGAGCCTTTAGGTTTTCTGGAGGAGATTCATCGGCTGAAATATAAGCAGCGCAAATGGTAGATTTAATACATCTGGCTAGAGTAGCCTTTGAGGCTTTTTTCCCCCCTCTATTCTTCCCGGACATCTGGATAAAGAGGTTTGAGTCAATTCTCCAGCCATCTGTAAGTTTTAGATACTGCAATACTCTCTTTTAACATCCAGGGAATGGAGAGAACTTTCTTTGTCATTGTTGTAGTTCTGGTAGAACGTAGGCAATATAATTTCCTTTTGTCCGTGAAAGTCTGTCACTACTTTTGGGAGAAACGTAGGATCCAATTTTAGAATAATGCAATCTTCTTGTATTTTTAAGTATGGGTCTGTTATGGACAGGGCTTGGATCTCGCCTATTCGCCTTGCTGATGTTATTGCGACTAGGAAGACAGTTTTGAATGTTACAGACTTTAGGTCTGCTTGATCTAGCGGTTCGCATGGAGCTTTCCGTAATTCGTTCTGTACCAAGCTGAGGTTCCAGGGGGGTACTGAACTACGTATTGTTGGCCTGATACGTTGCGTAGTTTTGATGAACCTCACTACCCAGGGGTGATCAGCTAGTGGATAGTCATAAAAGGCGCTTAGAGCTGAAATTTGTACCTTTAGCGTACTAGGCATCAAATCCATATCGAAGCCTGCTTGAAGAAAATTTAAGATCTGAGGTATATCTGGTTCTTGGAAGACGGATATTGGAGTTTTGCTCTGTGTGCAAAATTTCTTCCAGATTTTTAGGTATATAGTCTAGGTCACTGGCTTCCTGCTTTTTTGCATGGTTGAGATAACCGAATCCGATAGACCTTTTGATGTTAGGATCTCCTTTTCAAGATCCACGCTGAAAGTTGTAGCACGTCTAGATTTTGATGGAACAGCGGTCCTTGCGTCAGAAGGTCCCACCTTAGTGGTAGTAGAACTGGTTCTTCCAACGTCATCCACTTCAGCAGGGGAAACCAGCTCCTCTTGGGCCAATATGGCACTATTAGGATTACTGCTGCCAGACGATCCTGAATCTTCCTCAGAACTCTGGGAATTAAAGCGAGTGGAGGGAATGCATAAGCAAGTTCCATGTCCCAGTGTTGAGCCAAGGAGTCCACGCCAGTTGGATTGTCTCTTGGATTTAAAGAAAAGAGTTCTTTTGTCTTTGTATTTCGCTTTGAGGCGAATAAGTCTATTTGTGGAGTGCCCCATTGCAGAGTTAGCTGAACAAAGACTTTCGTTTAGAGACCACTCCGAGGGTTGCACCTTTTCTCTGCTGAGAAAGTCTGCTATCTGGTTCTCTGAACCTTTTAGATGTACTGGCGTGATGGACTTCACAGTGCATTCCGCCCAAGAGAATATGGATTCTGCTAGTCTCTGGAAGTGACAGTGCCTCGGACATCCCTGATGAAGAAGAAAGGATGCCGTGGTTGAGTTGTCTGAGAAGATTCTGATGTGACGCCCCTGCATCTATTCTTAGCACCTTTTTAGTGCTTCCCAAACCGCTCCGAGTTCGCTGTAATTGGAGGAACTGTTGCATACTGATGTGGGCCATGTTACCTGAAGGTAACATCCTTCTATATGGGCTCCCCAGCCACTTAAGCTTGCATCGGTGGTTATATTTACGCATGGAGACACTCTCCAAGGTCTCCCTTTTTTGGAGGTTTTCTATGTTGACCCACCATGAGAGGGACTGCTTTACCTCCATTCCATACCGAAAGGACTTCTGGAGTGAAACTGGCTCCATTGTACGCTGGGAATACATGACGTCATCAAACCTACAATCCTCATGGCTTTCCTGATTGAAATGTATTTGCGTTTTCTTAATGCTTGAAATTCTTGTTTGATTGTTCATTGTTTTTGGTCTGGTAGAAATGAGTATTTCCGTTCGGAATCTAGTAGTACTCCCAGGAATATTTTCTCTCTTTCTGGTTTGAGACTTGACTTTATTGAATTTATTATCCACCCTAGACTCTTCAGGAGTGATATGGTCATTTTTAAGGATTCTTCCATCTGATGAGACAAATCTGCTATCAACAGATCGTCCAGGTATGGAGCGATGAGTACTTTTTCTCTTAGGTGAGACATGACCACTGTCATGAGTTTTGTGAATATTCTTGGGGCGGAAGCGAGACCGAATGGTAGACACTGGAACTGGAAATGAAGTATTTTCTTGTGGCTCTTTATTGGAAATCTGAGGAATCTTTGGTGTGAGGGATGGATGGGCACATAATAGTACGCGTGTTTGAGATTAAAGGTAATTTATTAAAGGTATGATTAATCAGAGACCCCATCTTGAAGAGTTTGTAAGCCACCTTACAGGACATCTGGTAGCCTTTTTAGTTGTAGCAGACCTTTATGTCCTTGTCCTAAAATGTAAAAGAAGGCCATGTAGCGAATGGATCTAAAATCACGCTAGGTCCTTTCCCCACCACGTTTACTCACATGGTCCGTGGGCAGCTCTAGGGACTGGACGTCTGGACGACTTGCACCCTCCATCTTAGCAAGTCAGGTGTGCTGTCAGCTGTCGTCATTAAATAATCAGTCTTACCTGACTTCAAAACATCTGATTCGTCCTCCTCTGAGCTCAGCTGCTGGTATTCACGGTGATTGCAGGCTGCACTACGCATGCATAATCCAGAACGCACGCTGACCAGCCTGGGATCCCCTGATGTCGGCGCCATCATGACCCGGACTCCTCTCTCTCGCCGGCGTGCCCGACTGATACCGGAAACCGCCGGCGCTGCAAACTCCGGGAATCCGGCCACGCCCCCCGGAAGTAGTCACTGGCAAACACCCCCCCCCTCTCCGACGCGAAGCGCCGGAAGTCCCGGATATGCCACAGGAAGTTCGGGGAGACGCCGCCAGCGCCCCGTGGGGCCAGGAACAGCGCTGAACACCGCTGCAGCAGCCGCTGCCTCAGAGCCCTTTCTGAAGGGATGAGGCAACAGATGGGATCATACAGCTCTACCTGATCACATGGTGGACCTCTATCGGTGTCCTGCGATCTCAGGAGTCCCTTCATGGGGACACCCGCGGTCTAGAGCCCCCTCCAGGAGGAGAAGACAGCCCCGGGGAGCACCAGCTCGACCGGACCTGATCGGCATCAGGTAAATCCATTTCTTCTGGAGAACACTCTCCTGCGTCTGTCCCTGATAGGGACAGGAAAAACACTGAAGGGTGGTGGTGGGGAGGGGCTACTTAACCTCTTCTGTGTTCCTGTCCCTATCAAGGATATGAAGGACAACCTCCTGGTGGTGCTGTCAGGAGGGAAGACCTGGAAAATAGAACTTATATATTTGGTGCAGAAACCTTTGCAGTTACAGAGGTCAGACGTTTCCTGTAGTTCTTGACCAAATTTACACATGCTGCAGCAGGGATTTTGGCCCACTCCTCCATACAGATCTCCTCCAGATCTTCCAGGTTTCAGGGCTGTCGCTGGGCAACTGAGTTTCAGCTCCCTCCAAAGATTTTCTATTGGATTCAGGTGTGAAGACTGGCTAGGCCACTCCAGCACGTTGAAATGCTTCTTAAGGAGCCATTCCTTAGTTGTCACGGCTGTGCGTTTCGGGTCATTGTCATACCGGAAGACCCAACCACAACCAATCTTCAATACTCTTACGACAAAATTTCAAGATACATGACCCCATCCATCCTCCCTTCAATACGGTGAAGTCTTCCTGTCCCCTTTGCAGAACAGGACCCCTAAAACATGACGTTTCTCCCAATTGTGCTTCACGGTTTGGACGGTGTTCTTGGGGTTCTACTCATCCTTCTTCCTCCAGACATGGAGAGTGGAGTAGATACCAAAAAGTTCTATTTTGGTCTCATCTGACCACAGGACTTTCTCCAGATAATCCAGATGGTCATTAGCGAACTTCAAACAGGCCTTGATATGTGCAGGGGAATCTTCCGTGTCCTGCAGGATCTTAATCCATGACAGCGTAATGTGTTGCTAACAGTAATGTTTGAGACTGCGGGCTTGGCTCTCTTCAGGTCATTGACCAGGTCCTACTGTGTAGCTCTGGGCTGATTCCTGACCCCTCAGAATCATCCTTACCCCACGATGCAAGATATTGCATGGAGACCCAGACTCAGGAAGATTGACAGTCATTTTGTATTTCTTAAATTTTCGAATAATTGTGCCAACGGTTGTTGCCTTCTCACAAAGCTGCTTGCCTATTGTCCTGTAGCCCACCTCAGCCTTGTGCAGGACAACAATTTTGTCCCTGGTGTCCATAAGAGAGCTCCTTGGTCTTGGTCATGGTGGAAAGGTTGGAGTGTGACAGTGTATGGACAGATATCTTCTATACAGGTAACGAGTTCAAACAGGTGCAATTAATACAGGTATTGAGTGCAGAGTAGAAAGGCATCTTTAAAAAAAACAAAAAAAAAAACAACAGGTCTTTGAGAGCCAGGATTCTTGCTTATTGGTAGGGAATCAAATACTTATTTCATACAATAAAATGCTATTTAAAAACAAAAAAATCACATTGTATGATTTTGATATATTTTTAGATTCTGTCCCTCACAGGTGAAGTGTACCCATGATAAAAATTGCAGACCTCTACATTCTTTGTAGATGGGAAAACTTGCAAAATTAGCAGTGTATCGAATACTTATTTTCCCTTCTGTATGATTACCACATATATAGAAGTATTTACCAGTAACAATCTAATGAAAACATAAGATTCTGGTGTATGACATTAGAATAGGAGAGCGTATATACAAATGACACTTTGTAAATGGGAACAAGAGGCCAAATTTACCAGGTTCTTCATGTTACACATTTGTTGCAAAGTTCTTACCTGACTAGCTCCTTTGTTGGTGCCCATTTGAAGGCTTATTGTGGAATGGTCCATGGGTGCCAAGATATTATGCTTTGGGTCATAAAGGTGTCTTCTTGTTCCATAAGCAGTCATTCCAGACTGGCTGGCACACTTATTAGTACCCATCTATATGAGAAGGGCAATTATTAGCATAAAAGTGAGAAATTCAGCTGAGCCCGTGATTTCACACTTCATGTGGACCCAGATCCAAATGGTAGAGTTTGTCACCACTTACCTGCAGTCCTATAACACACTGCCCGGCTTTCTTTGTGTTTTCATCAAAGTTTCTCTCCTGCCTCTCTGAGTACTTCACACCAATATCCACATCACTGTGGAGACCTTTGGTCTTTGCCTAAAAAGTAGATCAGATAACCAACAGACCATAGTGACTTCATGATAAAAGTAACCTGGAGACAATTTTTGGCCTAACTCAGAATAATTCTTTTTCAGCTTCATGCAGTCATTTTTCAGTCCTTAAAACGCTGAATATTACGGTGTCTGGTTCCATGTCTGCTGTAAGTTACTCAGTCATACTATACTAATATTAAATCAATCCCAGCCTGAAGAATAGCAAACATGTTGGAGGTGTTGGGAGTCAGAGGCGCCCAATTCA
The DNA here is from genome assembly GCF_032444005.1 of Ranitomeya imitator. Classification (NCBI taxonomy): domain Eukaryota; kingdom Metazoa; phylum Chordata; class Amphibia; order Anura; family Dendrobatidae; genus Ranitomeya; species Ranitomeya imitator. Next base: position 817,075,364 of record NC_091282.1, on the reverse strand, counting down.
TAAGAGGTGAACACCTCTTGGAGGTCTCTGAGAAAATGTTTTTTTTTTAAGCAGTTAGACATTTTTCCAAATGCCTTCATATAGCAAAAAGGTATTTATCTAATGCACTGTCAGGATTCCAAGATGGCAGCCATCATCACTCACAACCCATCCTAGATTTCAGAGAACACGCAGTAAGGGTGGGACAGGCTGTGCGAAGCATCAGTCAAGTCACGTCAGGCATCGTGAACGCACATTCCTCTCTATGGTCAGCCTGACAGGACTCAGAGTGGAGCCAGACTAAAAGGAGACATAAACCCCTTTCTTTAGTTGACTGACAACGAATATCCATCTCAGTGAGCCTGACCATTTTAAAGCATCTGGCATACAGTCCATCATACTGTGTGCCCTGGTATTTGCCATGTTCCACCCCCTGGGCCATTTTCCATTTTTTTGCATTTCCAATTGTTGCTCCCCTTCTTCCCAGAGCCATAACTATTATTTTTATGTCAATATGGCCATGTGAGGGCTTATTTGTTGAGGGACAAATTGTACTTTTAAATGACACCATTGGTTTTAACATATTGTATACTGTAAAATGGGGGGGGAAAAAAAATTCTAAGTGCGGTGAAATTGAAATTTTTTTTTAACCATGTCCACTAAATGCTAAAACTGACCTGCCATTATGAGATCACAGACAAACAAGTCTAGGTTCTTTTTTATGTAAGCGGTGAAAAAATAATGAATTCAAAGCAGCACCATTTTCCAAGACCCGTAGAGTCTCAATTTTCTGTGATCTGGGGCTGGGTGAGGGCTTATTTTTTGTGCAGCGAACTGACGTTTTTATTGATACAATTTTGGTGTAGAAACAATGTTTTGATTGCTCGTTATTGCAATGTAGCGGCGACCCCCCCCCAGTAATTCCAGCATTTTTTCTCATTATGTCACTTAGCGATTGGATTAATTATTTTTATATATTGATAGATTAGGAGATTCTGAACACAGTAATACCAAAATAAATAAAATGTAAAAAAAAATATAATATATTATATACTATATATATATATATATATATATATATATATATATATATATATATATATATATATATATATATATATATATATATATATATATATATATATATATATATATATTTTTTTTTTTTTTTTTTTTTTTTTTTTGAATGGAGTGAAAGGAGGGTGATTTGACTTTTTTTTAATTTACTTACTTTTTGCATGTTTTAATAGTCTCCATGGAAGACTAGAAGCTGCAGTACTTTGATCGCCTCTGCCACATACAGGCGATGATCAGATCGCCTGTGTGTTGCAGAAATGCTCACTTGCTCATAGCAATGACAATAGAGGTCTGCTGCAAACCTCTGGTTTTTATACCAACCCATTGTCGGAAAGGGGGTTAAAATCTTGACAGAGTGCACAAGATAAATCATACCCTTTTGCTAAATAAAAAGGTACCGTATATACTCGAGTATAAGCCGAGATTTTCAGCCCACTTTTTGGGCTGAAAGTCCCCCACTCTGCTTATACTCGAGTCATACCCGGGGGTCGGCAGGGGAGGGGGAGTGGGGGCTGTCTAATTATACTCACCTACTGCTGGCATGGTCCCTGCACGTCCCTGCTTCTTCCAGCGCTGCATCTTCTTCCTGTATTGAGCGGTCACATAGTACCACTCATTACAATCATGAGAGGTGGAGCCGCATATTCATTACTGTAATGAGCGGTAACTGTGACCGCTCAATACAGGAAGAAGATGCAGCGGTGGAAGAAGCAGGGATGCGCAGGGACCGTGCCAGGAGCAGGTAAATATACGGGGAGGGGGAGCGCAGCGCTGCGTGATATTTACCTGCTCCTCGTTCCGATGCGGCTCCGTCTCCAGAGTCCTCTGGCTGTGATGCTCTGGTCAGAGGGCGCGGTGACGTAGTCAGTGCGCGCCCTCTGCTGAGAGTCAGTGCTGTAGACTGAGCCGCACGAGGAGCAGGTAAATATTGAAAGCGCCGGCGTCCTGAGCAAAGAGAGGCGAGTATGTGATTTTTTTATTGCAGAAGCAGCAGTATATATGGCACAGCTTTCTATGGAGCATCTATGGGGCTATAATGAATGGTGCAGAGCATTATATGTGGCACAGCTTTATATGGGGCCATAATGAACGGTGCAGAGCATTATATATGGCACAGCTTTATATGGAGCATCTATGGGGCCATAATGAACGGTGCAGAGCATTATATACGGCACAGCTTTATATGGGGCCATAATGAACGGTGCAGAGCATTATATATGGCACAGCTTTATATGGAGCATCTATGGGGCCATAATCAACGGTATGGAGCATTATATGTGGCACAGCTTTATATGGAGCATCTATGGGGCAATAATGAACGGTATGGAGCATCTATTTTTATTTTTGAAATTCACCGGTAGCTGCTGCATTTCCTACCCTAGGCTTATACTCGAGTCAATAAGTTGTCCCAGTTTTTTGTGGCAAAATTAGGGAAGGGGGGGGGGGCAGCTTATACTCAGGTCGGCTTATACTCGAGTATATACGGTAATTAGAAAAATGTTTAAATATCAAATGTGCATTATTTCTCTTAGTACATTTGAGAACCTATTTAATAAATCAGGAGAATCTGATAAGGGGTGTGTGCCTCACCACAATTCTTACTGTATTCAGGAACTGAAGTAGGATTTATTTTGTAAAGTAAATCCCAGTAGATCATGAATTAGCCATACAAGCTGTTTACATCTGTAAATGTTCTGACCTAGTCTCGCTCCAGGCCCCACCCCCTATTTTTTTTGCAGAACTGGGTGAAATGGTCATTTTTAGCATACTCCCTGAAAGATGCTGACCAATCATAGGCTGGAACACAACAGAAAAAGATCATGCCACACCATACATTAGAGCAGATTTCTGAGTGTGAGATGTAATGACAGACAGTTTTGCTATGGCACAGTACAAACCCTTCTAACATCTCTTCCTCTAATAGCACTGAAAGCTCTGATGTACTGCCCCTCCCCATCTGTCAGTTGTCACTCTTATGTCTGCTGAGCTCACAGCAACTTGTTATCGCTTTGCAGTAAGCAGACACTACTATGTATCACACAGGAGTAGCCCAGAACAGACTTCTCCTGTGTGACATGTAATGACAACCCTGCTCTCACTGCAGTGAGAACAAATTTCCCTGAAAGGTTAGTTATCTGTTTTCTAATCATGCAGGAGCCTAGACCAGGTGATCAAGGCTACCTGTTACCGCATTTAATACACTTTGAAACCTGCTCTAAACCATAGTGGAAGGGACAGGGAGTGTTATTTTTCTGCTATGTGTTGCTGCTTGTGATTGGTCATCAGCTTTAGGAAAAATAAGAACACACTTCCAGTGAAAACCATCTGATAACACGCACTTGGACTTAACTTACTAGGTGCCAAATACTATGATTGTTATATCTGAAATGAAGAGGCACAAAAACACAAAGTGTTTCATTCAGCTCAGCAGCCCTTGTTACATCGTGTATCCAGTTCAATATGAAAAACTGATGAAAGGTCCCCTTTAAAGACTCATGAGAGAATAAACCAACTTACCATCCCAGCCAACGCCAGCAAAGACACTTGGACTTGTGTCATATTGCCATTTTCAAAAAGGTCATTTGCTTCAAATAGATCCACAGATTTTATTCCATATTCAGACATGGCTTTAATGAAGTTGGAAAGGTTTTCAAGCTGCGGAACAGTGGGGAAAAAAGGGAAATAAGTGGAACGTAAATGTAGCATTCCTGGTAATTACTGTATTTTTTTTTTTTTTACTATAAGACACTTTCCCCCCCAGAAAATAGTGAGGAAAATGGGGGGTGCGTCTTAGGCTGCCGTCACACTAGCAGTATTTGGTCAGTATTTTACATCAGTATTTGTAAGCCAAAACCAGGAGTGGGTGATAAATCCAGAAGTGGTGCATATGTTTCTATTATACTTTTTCTCTAATTGTTCCACTCCTGGTTTTGTCTTACAAATACTGATGTAAAATACTGACCAAATACTGCTAGTGTGACGGCAGCCTTATAGTTCGAATGCAGGCTTAACGGTAGTGGTGTGGCGGCGGCAGAGGTGTGGGGATGAGGCACGGTGAGCGTTATGGCGTTAGCAGGATCCCTTCCACAGGTGAGTTGACGCAGCGGCCCGGTATCCAAGACGAGCAGCAGAGCCGGGTGAATCACGGCTTTCTCGGTGGCAGTGGCCATCTTCCTGAGGCCACGCGTGCGCAGATTGAGTGCTCTGCTTCCCGGGACTTCAGGAAAATGGTCGCGGGAAGCCACACATGCGCAGATTGCGATCTCGGCTTCAGGAAAATGTCCGCCGCGATCTCCATCTGCGCACGCGCGGCCTCCCGCAGCCATTTTCCTGAAGCCCCGGGAAGCAGAGCACTCAGTCTGCGCACACGGCCCCAGGAAGATGGCAGTCACCACCGAGAAATCAGTGATTAACCCGGCTCTGCTGCTCACCTTGGACACCGGGTCCTCACCTGAGGAGGTGGCCGCACCTCCACCACAGCACTGCCGCAACCTTTCCCCCATGGACACTAGGCCGTGGCCTCACCCACCTAAGCAGGAAGGGACCCTGCTCAGGTGCCCGCCGTACCGCCCACCAGCATCACCACACCTCTGCTGACACCATGCCTCCTGTGACCCTGCTCTGCCACCACCAGCCCTCAGGTAGGATACCTTAAATTTGGACAATAAGAAGGACTCCCATCTTATAAAAAAAAAATATATTTTTTTTTCTGCAATTTTCACCCCAAATTGGGGGGGGGGGGGGGGGGAATTAGCTCGGAGATTAGTTTTCCTTGACACAGCTGGATGATTTGCAGCTACTAGCCTGCTTGATTACATGTGGGGATTCCCTGGCAAACAGGCAAACCTCACATGTACTCAGGCTGGCTAACAGCCATAAATCATCCAGCTGTGTCAAGGAAAACTAATCTCTGAGCAGTCATAAATACTCGGAGCCCACCCGAGGGTGCTCTGGAAAATCCGAGCAACGAGTATACTCGCTTATCACTAGTCACGAATGGCGCTTATTTCAGGGGCTGGGCTAGTCCCTGTGCAATGTGCTACAATGTCACAGTGCCCTCTGTAGCCGGCTCATATCAGCACTAAAGAGCTGGCAACAGCAGTCACAATACCCATCTTGCAGAGTCAAGTGATGTCACTTGCTGGGGCGGCTCTGGTCTTTGCTTGCCGGGTATTCTTACACCGGTCTATTGCAGGCTAGTTACTGCCAATATGAGCCGACAACAGATTGTACACAATGACCGCGCATTCAACAAGGACTAGTCCAGCCCTTGAAACAAGCTTCACTGATGCTTTGATTCATGGAGGGAGCAGAGGCAGTGACCTTGACCACTGCCTCTGCCCTGTAAGGATGCTTTGTTTCAATATCCCAGCATGCACTGGGACTCTCAAACGAAACATCAGCAAGCAAGTAGGGAAAAAACAGGTCCTGCAGCAGCTGCCCAAACAGTGTAAAGAGCCATGACACTACAGCTCTGTACAGTGTATTGGCCATTCTCAAGTACTTGCAGCTCACCTCCCCCCCCCTGCTGGAAAGGTGATCAATATCTGAGTTCGGCAAAACCCCTTAAAGACATATTAGGAAGGTGCCTTAAATACTCTGATCAGATTATGTAGACCTCAAAAACAATCTCTACAAAAATAATTCCATATTCCCATTGTACAAAAAGAAAAAAAAGTTACCTGATGCCAGTTTTGCTTGGAGACGTTAATTTTTGGGATGGAGCGTGGCCTCAACTTGTTCATTAGTCTATTTAAAAAAAAACAAAAAAACAATTAAATAAATGGAGTCATTTTGTGGTTATGTTTATTCAACACTTACTCGCATAATATAACGCCATCTTTTAAGCCCTTCTGGAAATCTGGCCCAATGGACATTCCAGTGACCTCTTCAATCCATACTTGAAGCTCTGCCTCCTTCTGAGGATCGTATTTCTGTGCCAACTGAAGGGAGGAAATATTCAGAAATGAGCGATCTACATATGAACCCTGGGCAGTGAGGACGAGATTAGGAAATCATATGTATGACCTGACACTGAGAAGTATGTGGCAATCCACCAGCTTGTGGAAGTGCTCTTCTGTAGACTGTAATCCTCCATTGGGATGGGCACCATTAGCGTGCACTTTCCCTGGGGGAGGGTGCGTCACACACAGGGTGTGTAACCTAGCCATCCACCGTCCATTCGCTTATCATAAGACTGTCTTGCTTCAACATCTATGATAATATCAGTCACCTGACTTCACAAGTACAGGCATGCAAGTGCTAGGAAAGGAAGCCATCATACGAGACTATGAAACCCACAAACAAGTGTGCACTGGGCTTTTAGGCTGCTAAAAATGGCTTTAAACATTACATTTCAGAGGCCAACGAATACAAGGATGTTACACGGGCATGTTCACACATCAATTTTTGTTTGCTGAATAAAACTAACTTTATGAAACATACACTGTAGACAAAACATTAAAGTGCTAAAAAAAACCTACGCAAGAAAATGCAGCAAAATCTGCATTTTGAACGCAGTTTTTACTGCCAAGAGAGCAGGTTTTGCAGCAGAGAAAAAAAAAAAAAAAAAAAAGCGATCGCGACATAAGTCAGTATCACACAGCAAAATAAGCCTGAAGAATCTTCTCAAAACCCTGAAGTATGAGAATGATCTAAGGCTAGGGTCTTACGCTAACGCAAGTGCCAGCGCTACATCACGCTAGCGCAGATGGAGCTTCTGCTAGCTCCATCTGCGCTAGCAGTGACGGACCCGGAAACGCTGCAGCCCGCGTCTCGGGTCCGTCACTCAATGACGGCGCATCACTAGCGCACGCCCATTCTGGGCGTGTGCTAGGCGATGCGTCCGGCATTGCATTCAATGGCGGCATTAACGGAGTACGTTACACCGCGTTATGCCACGGTGTAGCGTACTCCATTCAACGTTGCCCCTGAACGCAATGTGAACCAAGCCTTATTCATCCTGGCAATGTGGAAATAAGTTAATCATTTGGATTTACCATGTCCCTTGTCACTGGGACATACCCTTACATACTAATACGTGGTCAGTGTTGGTTTCAGAGGAAGACAAGCCATAATTCTAAAAAATAAAAAAATAATATATATTTTTATGGGAAATCCAAATTATCACTAATGCAGAATCTATGATTCACCATCATGCAATCTATAATTGCAGGAATTTATTCAGCAATTATCACATGCAAGAATGAACAGTTCTTCCTTCCAAGAGTTCACAGAAGGGTACAAGGCGAGCCAAGCCCAGCAGTAGAGGTTAGCATTTGGGAAAATCATTGTAGAATTGCTCAGTATGGGTGCAGTCAGTGATAGAAAACTGCAGAATACCATTATTAATACCCTGTGTAATCCCTTCTGGAGCGTCATGCGATACTTTGTCACATGTCTTCAAGTTACAAGAAAATAAAGAAAGCTCTATGTAGAAAAATAAAAAAAATGACATGCAACCCAAGTGTGATGTTGTGCAACTCTCGGTATGCGTCATTTGAAAACCTATCGTTTCATTCAGACTTTTAGATTAAAGGGAACCTGACAGCGGATACAGAACACATACAGCCCGATCCACGTCAGCATGTATCAGACACTGGCCGTATGATGTTGGACTCTGAAAGGCGGCAGTGCTTTAAAGAAAAAAAAACATACCGGCACTTCAAAACCCACTTGGAACCGAGCAGTATGGAAAATTGGCTTCTTCCGCCCACTTCCCTTGAGTGACAGGTCTCTCCCTGTATGTGCATATAGGGAGAGACCAGTGTCTCACGGGAGAAGCTGCCTTTTCGATTAGTGCAGCTTGATCTCCAGCAGCTGTTAACCCCGTAGTGACCACCAATACGTCTTTTTACTGACCTGCGATATAAGAGACTAGCATCCTCTGACGGGCGACAATAAAGCAGCTGTCGGCTATACACTATAGCTGTCAACATCCTGCATCAGTCACGATCAGTGTTGGCACAGTCTATGGTCGTTTAGCCCCTTAAATGATGCTGCCAATAGTGACTATAGCATGTTGCTGGTTAACAGAGTGTGGGGGCTCCTTCTTTAACCCCATCAGCACCCCGAGATTGATCGTGTGGTCCTGATGTTGGCCATGGCAGTTCACTGCCAAATAACGGACAGTCCTGTTTAACTGGCAAGAGACACAGGCGGAACCTTGAAGGAATACTCCTCAGAACTGGGCTCAGTGGCTGTGCTGATGCAGAAGGGTTGAGAATACTGCCCCCAGTGACTGGCTGCAGTGGTATCGCACACTGTGGTCGTGACATCATCGCTGTTGGCCATAACACAAACACTGCTGGAGCCGTTAAAAATAACTGATTTTTACCACAGTAGAAGCCCGTGTAGGCCAGAAATAATGGAAATCCCCCCCATGTATTGTTGTCACAGATGTGAGCTTCTCAATAGCGTATATGTATATATATATATATATATATATAGTGGCACCCCAGGGGCCACATGTGGCTGTCATTCTGTACAGCCCACCCAACAATGTGGTCTCAGGAATGCTCTTCTGAATGACTATTTGAATGGAAGTTGCATAAAGAAAAGCAGAGTGGCACAGTCATCTGGGTGTCCTCCAGAAGTTTTGGAGAATGAGCTGTCTGTACCCCTCTGTCACTCCATAAAGATACAAGTTACATGTGGCCACCTACACTTGGGGCTCGCTTCACTAATTTATGGCATGTACAATGGGGAGAGCCTTCCCCTCTAAGTGCTCACTGTGGGCAGATGGGACCCCTAATATTCCCATAGGTGCAGGCTCCCCTTTACGGTCTACTATATCACATCATTCTGATATACCGGAAAGGTCTCCGATGGGAATACCCCTGTAGGTTTTATTGCGACCCTTGGGAGAGATATAACATGACAATGTGGCCCTGGGACCGGAAAAGGATGTGTATTCCTGGTTTAAAGTGTACACTGGGAGATTTCCTGGAAAACACGCCAAGAGTAGGGCCTTTAAGGCCATCCTTAGTGGTGGGAAGCGGCATCAGAAGACAACTCAGGCAGACCTAGCCCTGGACTTGGGGTCATACCTGGGCAAGGCTTTGTAGAAACAACCTTGCCATGATGGTGGTCACACTGGCATCATTGCTACATGGAATCAGAGCAAGTGTTGAAACCTCCAGAGCTTAGGGGTCTTTGGTAGATACTCAATGATAGAACTTGTGATGTGGGATTCTCCATGAGGAACCATTTCTGCACCCATGCCATCCTGAGAGGCAGCAGATCTTAGAAGGCAGAGACTTTCCCAGCAGATGTGGCCCACAGGGGCATTCCTGTCCGAATAGAAGAGTTAGCCAGCACTACTGCCACATGGGGCGGTCAGCGAGCTACGGGTGGGTCGCATCGGGGCATAGGTGGCACCAGTGCCCTGACCTCCGGGAAGATGTGCCCAGCCAACCAGGGAGTGAGCAGGTGCCCAGAAAAGTGCAAAATCACGTATGCCCCCTCATTCTGCACTGTATACATGCATGGGAGCGGACAGAGAACAGGGCCCTGCACAAGAACAGTATAAGGGCCCTTAGAATGCAGAATCCCAACGGCTTGGGGGTAGAGGTGGGCCCTCTCACAGTTAGCACCAATACCACGACCACCCCGGATATAACAGTGAAGGGGCCACCCAGAGGACGGCTCGCTAGACACACCTAGAGATGGCAAATGGGGCACACCACCGAATGGTCCCGGAGACCCCGGAGCGGGGCAGAGAGCGACGAGGGCCAATGGCGGCTTCTTACCCGGTTCCGGACCTCCGCAGACAGCCCATAGGAAGGGCCCTTGTTGAACTGGGAGCTCATGGCTGTGTATGCTGGGCGCTCGCTGTCTGCCCGCGCGTCTCACTCCGCTTCCTCTGATTGACTCAGTGTCTGTGAGCAGGCTCCTCCCACTCTGCCCCATTGGCTGACGGTAAAAATCCCCATATATGGGCAAAGAGCTCCGAATTCCATAGGATGGGTATTTCCTGCCGGACCCAAACTATGAGCAAATTCCCTCATAGCATCCGGCGTGGGAGCAGGTACATTGTATAGGGGTCCGCCTGTATATATATATATATATATATATATACTCCGGGTACACCCATGTATGGACGCTGTGTATGCATATACTGGGGGAATCAGGCTATGTGCACACAATTGATAAATCCGCAGTGGAAAACCGCTGCGGATTTATCGCGGTTTCAACTGCGGATTTACAACTGCGGTTTTCCATAAGGGCAGTTGTAAATCCACAGAAAAGTAGTGACATGCTGTGGAATGTAAACCGCTGCGTTTCCGCGCGTTTTTTTCCGCAGCATGTGCACAGCGTTTTTTTCCCATACGTTTACATTGAACTGTAAACGCAGGGAAACTGCTGCGGATAAGCAGCAAAATCCGCATCGTGTGCACATAGCCTAAGTATTTCACACACGGCCGATTTTGCACGTTTTCCCACCTACAAAGAACAGAGAGGTCTGTACTTTTTAATCATAGGTACTCTTCAATTGTGAGAGACAGAACCTAAAATTAAAAAAAAACCAGATCATTGTATGTTATTACATAATTAAATTGTATATTATTGCATAAAATAAGTATTTGATCACCTACCAACCAGAAAGAATTCTGGCTCTCACAGACCTGATAGTTTTTCTTTAAGAAGCCTCCTACTCTGCACTCATTACCTGTATTAATTGTACCGGTTTGAACGCATTACCCGTATAAAAGACACCTGCCCACACACTCAACCACACTCCAACCTCTCCACCATGGCCAAGATCAAAGAGCTGTCTGAGGACACCAGAGACAAAATAGTAGTCCTGCACAAGGCTGAGATGGGCTACAGGACAATAGGCAAGCAGCTTGGTGAGAAGGGCAACAACTGCTGGCACCATTATTAGAAAATGGAAGAAACAAGATGACTGTCAATCTTCCTCGATTTGGGGCTCCATGCAAGAACTCTCCTCTTGGGGTAAGGATGATTCTGAGAAAGATCAGGAATCTGACCTACACGAGTGGACCCGGTCAATGACCTGAAGAGAGCTGGGAACACAGCCTCAAACATTACTGTTTGTAACACACTACGCTGTCTTGGATTAAAATCCTGCAGGGCACATAAGGGCCCCCTGCTCGCATCATCACATGTCCAGGTCCGTTTGAAGTTCGCCAATGACCATCGGGATGATCCGGAGAAAGTCATGTGGTCAGATGAGAACAAAATAGAACTTTTTGGTATCCCCACCACTGGCAGTGTTTTGTAGGAGGAATGATAAGTAGAACCCCAAGAACACTGTGCCAACCGTGAAACATGATGGGATAACATCATACTTTGTGGGTGCTTTTCTGCAAAGAGGACAGGACGAACGCACTGTATTAAAGGGGGGCTAGATGGGGTAATGTATCTTGAGATTTTGGCCAACAACCTCCTTCCCTCAGTAAAAGCATTAAAGATGGGTCGTGGCTGGGTCTTTCAGCATTACAATGACCCAAAACACAAAGCCAGGGCAACTTAGGGTATGTGTCCACGTTCAGGATTGCATCAGGATTTGGTCAGGATTTTATGTCAGTATTTGTAAGCCAAAACCAGGAGTGGGTGATAAATGCAGAAGTGGGGCATATGTTTCTATTATACTTTTCCTCTAATTGTTCCACTCCTGGTTTTGGCTTACAAATACTGACGTAAAATCCTGACCAAATCCTGATGCAATCCTGAACGTGGACACATACCCTAAGGAGTGTCTCCGTAAGAATCATTTCAATGTGCTGGAGTGGGCTAGCCAGGCTCCAGACCTGTACCCAATAGAAAATCTTTGGAGGGAGCTGAAACTCAATGTTGCCCTGAAAGATCTGGAGAAGATCTGTATGGAGAAGTGGGCCAAAATCCCTTCTGCAGTGTGTGTAAACTTGGTCAAGAACTAAAGGAAACGTCTGACCTCTGTTATCGCAAACAAAGGTTTCTATAGCAAATATTAAGCTCTGTTTTCTATTTTATCAAATACTTTGTGGTCTCAGCATCCCAGGACTCTTTCGCCATACCCAGGAGTCCTCAAAAGTAACGGCTATAGAGTAATTCAAATGGGGAGAAGATTGGGGAACTTCCCTAAAGGAGTATAACAGATGGGGAAGCAGACAGCCCCAGTCCCACCCATCCTTCTCCACTGTTTTCCTCAACATAGCCTTCAAGGTTTTGTTAAACCTCTCCACCAGTCTGTCCGGGGATGGTACACCGAGGTTCTGAGTGAAATCTGCAGTGTATTGCACAACTCCCTCATGACCTGTATCTCCTGGCAGACTGTTCAAGAGAAGATGTGGAGCAGCTCCCGAGAGATACACTTTGCTGAGGAGTTTCTTAAAGGGAACCTGTCACCCCGTTTTTTCAGATTGAGATAAAAATACTGTTAAATAGGGCCTGCGCTGTGCGTTACAATAGTGTATGTAGTGTACCCTGATTCCCCACCTATGCTGCGAAATACATTACCAAAGTCGCCGTTTTTGCCTGTCAATCAGGCTGGTCAGGTCAGGTGGGCGTGGTGACATCGCTGTTTCTTCCCCAGCTTTCCGTTGGTGGTGTAGTGGTGTGCGCATGTCCAAGTGCCGAATCCACTGCGTGCAGGTGAAGAAAAAGCGCGCGATCTGCACTATTACCCTTGTCATCGGTGGGGGCGGCCATCTTCCTGAGGCCGCGCGTGCGCAGATGGAGTGCTCTGCTGCACGGGGCTTCAGGAAAATGGCCGCGGGATGCCACGCGTGCGCAGATGGAGATCGCGGCGGCCATTTTCCCAAAGCCGAGTTTGCATCTCGGCTTCAGGAAAATGGCCGCCGCGATCTCCATCTGCACACGCGCGGCATCCCGCGGCCATTTTCCTGAAGCCCCGTGCAGCAGAGCACTCCATCTGCGCACGCGCGGCCTCGGGAAGATGGCCGCCCCCACCGATGACAAGGGTAATAGCGCAGATCGCGCGCTTTTTCTTCACCTGCGCGCAGTGGATTCGGCACTTGGACATGCGCACACTACTACGCCACCAACGGAAAGCTGGGGAAGAAACAGCGATGTCACCACGCCCACCTGACTTGACCAGCCTGATTGACAGGCAAAAACGGCGACTTTGGTAATGTATTTCGCAGCATAGGTGGGGAATCAGGGTACACTACATACACTATTGTAACGCACAGCGCAGGCCCTATTTAACAGTATTTTTATCTCAATCTGAAAAAACGGGGTGACAGGTTCCCTTTAAGGGTACCACCTCTGGGTACCGGGTAGCGTAATCCAGAACCACCAATATATTTTGATGTTCATTGTAATGCTGAAAGATCGGGAATCAGCCTTAAGTTTCTTAAGGGTACCGCCTCTGGGTGCCGGGTAGTATAATCCAGGACCACCAATATATATTGATGTTCTCTTGTGGACTTTACCAGGGACCCCACTAAATCCATTGCTATGCATTCGAATGGCATCCCATTAATGGGCAACGGTCCTAGAGGACTGCGGTAGTTGGCCACTGGGGAGGTCAGCAGGCAGGTGGGACATGGCTTACAACAATTTACGTTTTTTTTTAGACAACCAGGCCAATAGAACCTCTGAAGGATCCGTTCCTGGGTATTTTTCTACCCCCAGATGACCACCTAACACATGTGTATGTGCGATGTCTTAACACCTTGCGTCAGAGGCGTAGCTAGGGTTTCACCTTAGGGGGGGCGAAACACCTGAGTGGGCCCCTAACCAGCTAACCCTGATTACAACTACGGTTGCGCACTCTAATTGTGAATATAGTGGAACCTTGGAATATGACCGCGCTGTTATTGAAAATAAATCTATATACAAAAACAAACATTGATTTTACTGCCATATTGTGACCATATAGTGGTAGATACCAGTTCTGCAGACCATATAAGAGATTGCACTACAGTCATAGATGGAGACTTACAGCTGACATTTTCTCTGATGGAGTCATTCACTTTCCCATCTGGCCCACACTGACATGACAACAACACATCTGACTCCTCACATTTCCTGCACTTTCCCCAATCTGCACAAACTCCTCATCCTGCTGATATCCCAATACTGAGCCGCTGCTGCCATATGTGTCCCTATTACTGCACCTACTGTGTGGTACAATAACAGCTCCTCTTACCGCCCCACATAATAATGCCACCACTGTGTGCCCCTTACACAGTAATAATGACTCCTTTTTGCCCTCTAGAGAGTAAAATTGCCTCCTAGAAAATATTAATGCCCTTTGCTAGTGCCCTCCACATTTTTGACCTAGAAAGTAATAATACCCCATATGCAACTTTGATGGTCACAATACTCTGAGTGCCCCTATAACAATAATGCTTAAGTGCCCACTTAACATTTAATAATGTCCCCTAAGTTCCCTCATGTACTGCTCCATTATACACAGTATGGTGAGCTCAAAGCTTCCCTATACACAGTATAAGGCCCCCACAGCTCCCCTATACAAATTATGATACTACAACTCCCCTATACACCGTATGATGTTCCCACTGCTCCCCTTTACACAGTATGATGTTCCCACTGCTCCCGTATAGAAAGTATAAGCCCAATGCTCCCCTTTACACAGTATAATGCTGACAGAGCTCCACTATTGAAAGTATAATGACCCCCAGAGCCCCACTATATACAGTGTAATAGGCCAACAGCTCCCATATGCACAATTTAATGCCTTCACAGTTCACTATACAAAGTATGGTGGGCCCACAGCTCCCTTATACACAGTATGATGGGCCCGCAGATCCCGTATACACAGTATGATTGGCCCACAGCTCCCTTATATACAGTATGATTGGCCCGCAGCTCCCTTATACACAGTATGATTGGCCCGCAGCTCCCTTATACACAGTATGATTGGCCCGCAGCTCCCTCATACACAGCATAATTGGCCCGCAGCTCCCTTATACACAGTATGATTGGCCCGCAGCTCCCTTATACACAGTATGATTGGCCCGCAGCTCCCTTATACACAGTATGATTGGCCTGCAGCTCCCTTATACACAGTATGATGGGCCCGCAGCTCCCGTATACACAGTATGATTGGCCCACAGCTCCCTTATACAAAGTATAATGGGCCCGCAACTCCCTTATACACAGTATGATTGGCCCACAGCTCCCGTATACACAGTATGATTGGCCAGCAGCTCCCTTATACTCAGTATGATGGGCCCGCAGCTCCTTTATACACAGTATGATGGGCCCGCAGCTCCCGTATACACAGTATGATTGGCCCACAGCTTCCTTATACACAGTATGATGGGCCCACAGCTCCCCAATACACAGTATGATTGGCCCACAGCTCCGTTATACACAGTATGATGGGCCCGCAGCTCCCCAATACACAGTATGATTGGCCCACAGCTCCCTTATACACAGTGTGATGGGCCTGCAGCTCCCGTATACACAGTATGATTGGCCCGCAGCTTCCTTATACACAGTATGATGGGCCCACAGCACCCTTATACACAATATGATGGGGCTACAGCTTCCTTATACACAGTATGATGGGGCCACAACTTCTGTTATGAATAGGTAATTCAGAACCACAATGGACCTTGAAGTTCAGAGCACACAAAGTGACCTGACAATAACCAAAAAACATAGGACGAGCTCTGAGACGTGGGAACTCTGCTGACCGCAATCCCTAAACCTATCACACCACACTAGAGGTAGCCGTGGATTGCGCCTAACGCTCCCTATGCAACTCGGCACAGCCTGAGAAACTAACTAGCCCTGAAGATAGAAAAATAAGCCTACCTTGCCTCAGAGAAATTCCCCAAAGGAAAAGGCAGCCCCCCACATATAATGACTGTGAGTAAGATGAAAATACAAACACAGAGATGAAATAGATTTAGCAAAGTGAGGCCCGACTTACTGAATAGACCGAGGATAGGAAAGATAGCTTTGCGGTCAACACAAAAACCTACAAACAACCACGCAGAGGGGCAAAAAGACCCTCCGCACCGACTAACGGTACGGAGGTACTCCCTCTGCGTCTCAGAGCTTCCAGCAAGCAAGAAAAACCAATATAGCAAGCTGGACAGAAAATATAGCAAACAAAAGTAACACAAGCAGAACTTAGCTTATGCTGAGCAGACAGGCCACAGGAACGATCCAGGAGGAAGCAAGACCAATACTAGAACATTGACTGGAGGCCAGGATCAAAGCACTAGGTGGAGTTAAATAGAGCAGCACCTAACGACTTAACCTCATCACCTGAGGAAGGAAACTCAGAAGCCGCAGTACCACTCACATCCACCAACGGAAGCCCATAGACAGAATCAGCCGAAGTACCACTTGTGACCACAGGAGGGAGCTCGGCCACAGAATTCACAACAGTACCCCCCCCTTGAGGAGGGGTCACCGAACCCTCACCAGAGCCCCCAGGCCGACCAGGATGAGCCATATGAAAGGCACGAACAAGATCGGCAGCATGGACATCAGAGGCAAAGACCCAGGAATTATCTTCCTGACCATAACCCTTCCACTTAACCAGATGCTGGAGTTTCCGTCTCGAAACACGAGAATCCAAAATCTTCTCCACTATATACTCCAACTCCCCCTCCACCAAAACCGGGGCAGGAGGATCAACAGATGGAACCATAGGTGCCACGTATCTCCGCAACAATGACCTATGGAATACGTTATGGATGGAAAAGGAATCTGGAAGGGTCAAACGAAAAGACACAGGATTAAGAACCTCAGAAATCTTATACGGACCAATGAAACGAAGCTTAAACTTAGGAGAGGAAACCTTCATAGGAATATAACGAGACAACAACCAAACCAAATCCCCGACACGAAGTCGGGGACCCACACAGCGTCTGCGATTAGCGAAACGTTGAGCCTTCTCCTGGGACAAGGTCAAATTGTCCACTACATGAGTCCAAATCCGCTGCAACCTGTCCACCACAGTATCCACACCAGGACAGTCCGAAGACTCAACCTGCCCTGAAGAGAAACGAGGATGGAACCCAGAATTGCAGAAAAACGGCGAAACCAAAGTAGCCGAGCTGGCCCGATTATTAAGGGCGAACTCAGCCAACGGCAAAAAGGACACCCAATCATCCTGATCAGCAGAAACAAAACATCTCAGATATGTTTCCAAGGTCTGATTGGTTCGTTCAGTCTGGCCATTTGTCTGAGGATGGAAAGCCGAGGAAAAAGACAAATCAGTGCCCATCCTAGCACAAAAGGCTCGCCAAAACCTCAAAACAAACTGGGAACCTCTGTCAGAAACGATGTTCTCTGGAATGCCATGTAAACGAACCACATGCTGGAAGAACAATGGCACCAAATCAGAGGAGGAAGGCAATTTAGACAAGGGTACCAAATGGATCATCTTAGAGAAGCGATCACAAACTACCCAAATGACCGACATTTTTTGAGAGATGGGGAGATCCGAAATAAAATCCATAGAGATATGTGTCCAAGGCCTCTTCGGGACCGGCAAGGGCAAAAGCAACCCACTGGCACGAGAACAGCAGGGCTTAGCCCGAGCACAAATCCCACAGGACTGCACAAAAGAACGCACATCCCGCGACAGAGACGGCCACCAAAAGGATCTAGCCACTAAATCTCTGGTACCAAAGATTCCAGGATGACCAGCCAAAACCGAACAATGAACCTCAGAGATAACTTTATTCGTCCACCTATCAGGGACAAACAGTTTCTCCGCTGGGCAACGATCAGGTTTATTAGCCTGAAATTTTTGCAGCACCCGCCGCAAATCAGGGGAGATGGCAGACACAATTACTCCCTCTTTGAGAATACCCGCCGGCTCAGGCAAACCCGGAGAGTCGGGCACAAAACTCCTAGACAGGGCATCCGCCTTCACATTTTTAGAGCCCGGAAGGTACGAAACCACAAAGTCAAAACGGGAGAAAAACAGCGACCAACGAGCCTGTCTAGGATTCAACCGTTTGGCAGACTCGAGATAAGTCAAGTTCTTGTGATCAGTCAAGACCACCACGCGATGCTTAGCTCCTTCAAGCCAATGACGCCACTCCTCGAATGCCCACTTCATGGCCAGCAACTCTCGATTGCCAACATCATAATTTCGCTCAGCAGGCGAAAACTTCCTGGAAAAGAAGGCGCATGGCTTCATCACCGAGCAATCAGAACCTCTTTGCGACAAAACAGCCCCCGCTCCAATTTCAGAAGCATCAACCTCGACCTGGAACGGAAGCGAAACATCTGGTTGACACAACACAGGGGCAGAAGAAAAACGACGCTTTAACTCTTGAAAAGCTTCCACAGCAGCAGAAGACCAATTGACCACATCAGCACCCTTCTTGGTCAAATCGGTCAATGGTTTAGCAATACTAGAAAAATTACAAATGAAGCGACGATAAAAATTAGCAAAGCCAAGGAACTTTTGCAGACTCTTCAGAGATGTCGGCTGAGTCCAATCATAAATGGCCTGGACCTTAACAGGGTCCATCTCGATAGTAGAAGGGGAAAAAATGAACCCCAAAAATGAAACCTTCTGAACACCAAAGAGACACTTTGATCCCTTCACAAACAAAGAATTAGCACGCAGGACCTGGAACACCATTCTGACCTGCTTCACATGAGACTCCCAATCATCCGAGAAGACCAAAATATCATCCAAGTATACAATCAGGAATTTATCCAGGTACTCTCGGAAGATGTCATGCATAAAGGACTGAAATACTGATGGAGCATTGGCAAGTCCGAATGGCATAACTAGGTACTCAAAATGGCCCTCGGGCGTATTAAATGCAGTTTTCCATTCATCGCCCCGTTTAATACGCACAAGATTATATGCACCACGAAGATCTATCTTGGTGAACCAACTAGCCCCCTTAATCCGAGCAAACAAATCAGATAGCAGCGGCAAGGGGTACTGAAATTTGACCGTGATTTTATTTAGAAGGCGGTAATCAATACAAGGTTTCAGCGAACCATCCTTCTTGGCCACAAAAAAAAAACCCTGCTCCCAATGGCGATGACGACGGGCGAATATGACCCTTCTCCAAGGATTCTTTTACGTAACTCCGCATAGCGGCGTGCTCAGGTACAGATAAATTAAACAGTCGACCCTTAGGAAACTTACTACCAGGAATCAACTCGATAGCACAATCACAATTCCTATGCGGAGGTAGGGCATTGGACTTGGGCTCATCGAATACATCCCGGTAATCAGACAAGAACTCTGGGACCTCAGAAGGGGTGGATGATGAGATAGACCGAAATGGAACATCACCATGTACCCCCTGACAACCCCAGCTGGACACAGACATTGATTTCCAATCTAATACTGGGTTATGGATTTGTAGCCATGGCAACCCCAACACGACCACATCATGCAGATTTTGCAACACGAGAAAGCGAATATCCTCCTGGTGCGCAGGAGCCATGCACATGGTCAGCTGGGTCCAATACTGAGGCTTATTCTTGGCCAAAGGCGTAGCATCAATTCCTCTCAATGGAATAAGACACTGCAAGGGCTCCAAGACAAACCCACAGCGCCTAGCAAACTCTAAGTCCATCAAATTCAGGGCAGCACCTGAATCCACAAATGCCATGACAGAATAGGAAGACAAAGAGCAGATCAAAGTAACGGACAAAAGAAATTTCGACTGTACCGTACCAATGGTGGCAGACTTAGCGAACCGCTTAGTGCGCTTAGGACAATCGGAGATAGCATGAGTGGAATCACCACAGTAGAAACACAGCCCATTCTGACGTCTGTGTTCTTGCCTTTCAGCTCTGGTCAAAGTCCTATCGCACTGCATAGGCTCAGGTTTATGCTCAGATAATACCGCCAAATGGTGCACAGATTTACGCTCACGCAAGCGTCGACCGATCTGAATGGCCAAAGACATAGACTCATTCAGACCAGCAGGCATAGGAAATCCCACCATGACATCCTTAAGGGCTTCAGAGAGACCCTTTCTGAAAATAGCTGCCAGCGCACATTCATTCCATTGAGTGAGCACGGACCACTTTCTAAACTTCTGACAATAAATCTCTATCTCATCCTGACCCTGACACAGAGCCAGCAATTTTTTCTCTGCCTGATCCACTGAATTAGGTTCATCGTACAGTAATCCGAGCGCCAGAAAAAATGCATCAATATTACATAATGCAGGATCTACTGGCGCAAGGGAAAATGCCCAGTCTTGAGGGTCGCCACGTAATAAAGAAATAATGATCTTAACTTGTTGAACTGGGTCACCAGAGGAGCGAGGTTTCAACGCCAGAAACAGTTTGCAATTATTTTTGAAACTCAGAAATTTAGCTCTATCTCCAGAAAACAAATCAGGAATAGGAATTCTTGATTCTAACAGAGAATTCTGAGCCACAAAGTCTTGAATATTTTGTACTCTTGCAGTGAGATGATCCACACATGAAGACAGACCTTTAATGTCCATCACTACACCTGTGTCCTGAACCACCCAAATGTCTAGGGGGAAAAAAAGGCAAAACACAGTGCAAAGAAAAAAAAATGGTCTCAGAACTTCTTTTTTCCCTCTATTGAGAAGCATTAGTACTTTGGGCCTCCAGTACTGTTATGAATAGGTAATTCAGAACCACAATGGACCTTGAAGTTCAGAGCACATAAAGTGACCTGACAATAACCAAAAAACATAGGACGAGCTCTGAGACGTGGGAACTCTGCTGACCGCAATCCCTAAACCTATCACACCACACTAGAGGTAGCCGTGGATTGCGCCTAACGCTCCCTATGCAACTCGGCACAGCCTGAGAAACTAACTAGCCCTGAAGATAGAAAAATAAGCCTACCTTGCCTCAGAGAAATTCCCCAAAGGAAAAGGCAGCCCCCCACATATAATGACTGTGAGTAAGATGAAAATACAAACACAGAGATGAAATAGATTTAGCAAAGTGAGGCCCGACTTACTGAATAGACCGAGGATAGGAAAGATAGCTTTGCGGTCAACACAAAAACCTACAAACAACCACGCAGAGGGGCAAAAAGACCCTCCGCACCGACTAACGGTACGGAGGTACTCCCTCTGCGTCTCAGAGCTTCCAGCAAGCAAGAAAAACCAATATAGCAAGCTGGACAGAAAATATAGCAAACAAAAGTAACACAAGCAGAACTTAGCTTATGCTGAGCAGACAGGCCACAGGAACGATCCAGGAGGAAGCAAGACCAATACTAGAACATTGACTGGAGGCCAGGATCAAAGCACTAGGTGGAGTTAAATAGAGCAGCACCTAACGACTTAACCTCATCACCTGAGGAAGGAAACTCAGAAGCCGCAGTACCACTCACATCCACCAACGGAAGCCCATAGACAGAATCAGCCGAAGTACCACTTGTGACCACAGGAGGGAGCTCGGCCACAGAATTCACAACAAACTTCCTTATACAAAGTATGATGGGGCCACAGCTCCCTTATACACAGTATGATGGGCCCACAGCTCCCTTATACATAGTATGATGGGTCCGCAGCTCCCCTATACACAGTATGATTGTCCCGCAGCTCCCCTATACACAGTATGAT
Source organism: Ranitomeya imitator (assembly GCF_032444005.1). Taxonomy (NCBI): domain Eukaryota; kingdom Metazoa; phylum Chordata; class Amphibia; order Anura; family Dendrobatidae; genus Ranitomeya; species Ranitomeya imitator. Next base: position 817,053,807 of record NC_091282.1, on the reverse strand, counting down.
GGGCCCGCAGCTTCCTTATACACAGTATGATGGGCCCGCAGCTCCCTTATACACAGTATGATTGGCCCGCAGCTCCCTTACACACAATATGATGGGCCCGCAGCTCCCCTATACACAGTATGATGGGCCCGCAGCTGCCTTATACACAGTATGATTGGCCCGCAGCTCCCTTACACACAGTATGATGGGCCCGCAGCTCCCTTATATACAATATGATGGGCCAGCAGCTCACGATCATGATTTGGCAGTCTGCAGTCATATAAAGTGACTGCAGACATTTATTCCAAGTCTTTATCAACTTTATAGTAAAACATTGCTTATTATTAAATTATTAAAGCACCTCTCTAGCAGGGTTTTTTTTTCTACCGCTGGAATGGTGCTTTAAGCGCACTATTTTGTGGCACTGCTGCAGTGTGGCGGCTCAAACTTGTGAGCGCAGCTTCTGACTGGCCAGAAGTGAGAAGCTATGTCACAAGCGATCAATGTAAGACTATGAGAGCGAGGAACATACCAGAACGAGGCTCCCATAGACTTACATGGTTAGTGACCTCTGCACCGCTCCATGAAACACTGCAGGAGACGGAGCTGAGGTGAAAACCGATGAAAACCCCTGAAGGTGAGTATTAGACAGGGGGCAGGGGACTTGGATTTTCAGCTCCACTCCAGCAGTGAAATTAAAAAAAAATACTGGAGTGGTGCTGTAAATGTGATGCAGCTCTTGGTTACTGTATGGGGCTTCTTATACTAATACACATAGAAGACCCAAGTGGTACGTATCCCCCCCAGGAAGCAAATATTACATGTGGAGTACATATAATAACATAACAAAACATAATATTCAGCCCCCAGTGCCCTGTCCCCCTCCCCCATTTCAACCCCAACAATACCCCCATCATCTCACATCCACCCCCTCAGTGCCCTGTCCACACCTCACCCACAACACCCCCATGGTCTCACATTCACCCTCCAGTGCCCTGTCTCCCCTCCCCCACAATACTCCCGTGGTCTCACATTCACCCCCCAGTGCCCTGTCTCCCCTCCCCCACAATACCCCCATGGTCACATTCACCCCCCTAGTACCCTGTCTCCCCTCCCCCACAATACCCCCATTGCCTCACATTCACCCTCCAGTGCCCTGTCTCCCCTCTCACACAATACCCCCATGGTCACATTCACCCCCCCAGTACTCTGTCTCCCCTCCCCCACAATACCCCCATTGCCTCACATTCACCCCCCAGTGCCCTGTCTTCCCTCTTCCACAATACCTCCATGGTCTCACATTTCCCCTCCCCCCCCCCCCCCCGAACCCTGTCCTCCCTCACCTACTTTCAGCGCCCACAATACCCCCATGGTCTCACATTCACCCCCCAGTACCCTGTCCCCCCCTCACCCTCTTTCAGCCCCCACAATACCCCCATGGTCTCACATTCACCCCCCCAGTATCCTGTCCCCCCCTCACCTACTTTCAGCGCCCACAATACCCCAATGGTCTCGCATTCACCTCACAGTGACATACCTGAATTTAGTAAAGCTAATAAGCTCCATCCCCACTTACTGATGAAGTTTGCAGGGAGGACCAGGAAGTGTCTGTGTCAGTGAAATGACACTAGGACCCAGTGTGCACACTGCACAGAGTCAAGATTCAGAGCTGCAGCCCAGGAAAAGACAGGCAATACCATTCACTGCAGGAGGGAGACTCTGCAGCCGGCCACTGTGCTAGCAGCATGCAGAGTCTCTGTCAGACGGGAGCAGACATACTGCTCTGCTCCTATGCGGTGTTCTGCCTCATCACAGAAGTGGGCTCGCCCTGTCTCCCAGTGGGCCCCTTCATGTGACAGGGACCGGGGCGACGGCCCCCTCTGCCCCCCCAGTAGCTACGCTACTGCCTTGCGTCTCTCACCCTGGCACCAGTAGCTGCTTGATTACTTCCCCTTCCAGCTTGGTGGCCCTGCATATTAACTCACCATTTACGGTAAACGGTGTTACATTTCCAACAAATTAGATTATTGAATGGGGCCTTTGGCAACAACTCAGACGCCTCCTGGGTTCTTGGACATCCCCGAAATGAGGCTCTAGTTCCCCTCTTTTGGGTGTCCAAGGAGGAGGTCGAACATTTGGGTCTGGGGTGGTTTGTCACCGCTATAAGCTCAGTAGTGCACCCGTTGCGCTCTGACAATCAGGTCTTGGCCATGTTTGAATTGCCTCCACTTTACTGATTTGGGGTTTTATATCGCCATGACCCACTACATATCCCAGGTACTTGGCTTCTTTACCCAAGGCACACTTCTTCGGGTTTATTGTAAACCCCGCTTCCCTTAGAGCATCAAACACTGCTTGGACCTTTTCCAGATGACTTTCCCAGTCCGGTCTAAAGATGACAATATCATCCAGGTACACAGCAGCGTATGGCTTATGAGGTGCATGGATTTTATCCATAGCCCTCTGGAAGGTCGCCGGAGCTCCCTGCAGGCCAAACGGCATCCGGACATACTGGAAGCATCCGCCTGGTGTAGAAAATGCAGTCTTCTTGGCTTCCTGTGCCATGGGGATCTGCCAATACCCCTTCATCAAATCAAAGGTGGTTATGTACCTGGCGGGCCCAAGTCTTTCGATAAGCTCATCAACGCATGGCATGGGATATGCGTCGAACTTGGAGACCTCATTCAACTTCCGATAGTCGTTGCAGAACCTCCATTCACCATCAGGTTTTGGGACCAGGACAATTGGGCTCCACCAACCGCTCTTGGATTCCTCAATGACTCCAAACTTCAACATACACTCCACCTCTTTGGAGATGACTTCTCGACGAGCCTCAGGAATTCGATAGGGCTTCACGTTCACCCGCACATGTGTCTCTGTCAGGACCTCGTGCTCTACGACCTTCGTGCACCCTGGAAACTCTGAAAACAGGTCCATGTTCTTCTGGAGTAACTCCCGGCACTGCTGTTTCTGGGCCTTCAATAGCATCTCTGCTATATTAACCCCTCCAACCTCACCTTCTGGGTTGCCCAGCAAACATGGAGTTACCGCCGGCTCTCTATCTTGCCATGGCTTGATGAGGCTGACATGGTAAACTTGGATTGGTTTCCGTCTTCCTGGTTGGTGGATCTTATAGTTTACCTCATCAAGCTTCTCGACCACCTCATATGGCACTTGCCATTTGGCCAAGAACTTGCTCTCCACCGTCGGAACTAGCACAAGAACTCGGTCTGCCGGATTGAACTGCCTAACTCTTGCTGACCGGTTGTAGACTCTGGCCTGAGCTTCTTGTGCCTGGCGGAGGTGTTCTTTTACGATGGACATCACCTTCGAAATTCTTTGCTGCATCAGTGCCACATGCTCAGTGACGCTTCTGTGGGGCGTGACTACGGCTTCCCAGGTTTCCTTGGCTATATCCAGGAAACCTCGCGGATGTCGGCCATACAGAAGCTCGAATGGCGTGAACCCCATGGATGCCTGTGGAACTTCACGAATGTAAAACAGCAGATATGGTAAGAGACAGTCCTAGTCTCTACCATCTTTCTCTATGGCTTTTCTTAGCATGCTCCTCAGTGTCTTGTTAAACCTCTCAACAAGGCCATCTGACTGAGGATGGTACACTGAAGTCCTCAACTGGCAGATTTTCAGGATTTTGCACAACTCCCTCATCACCTTGCTCATAAAAGGTGTTCCCTGGTCTGTCAGGATCTCCTTCGGCAAACCTGTCCAGGAAAACACATGGACCAACTCGTGGGCTATACTCTTCTCAGAAGAATTTCTCAGGGGAATTGCCTCAGGATAGCATGTGGCATAGTTCAGGATGACTAATATATACTGATGGCCCCGGGCTGATTTAACTAGGGGACCGACCAAGTCCATGGCAATTCTCTCGAATGGCATGATGGGCAATGGTACAAGGGGGCTCTGGAATTGAGGAGTGGGGGCAGTTAACTGACATATAGGGCAGGACCTGCAATAGTTCACTATTTCCTGGTGACACCCAGGCCAGTAGAACCTCTGCACAACCCGTTCCTGCATTTTTTCCACCCCTAGCACTAGAATTACCGAAGGGGTCATTTTGACCCTTTTGCTATTTCTTTTTCCTATGATTTCTAAAATTTTAACAAATGAGTTCTGAGTTTTTGTGACTTTTATTTATTCATGCATATTATATTTTAGGACACAGAAATGAATTGAAACTTTTTCAGGGGCCCAGATTTTACAATTCATACCTATAAGTACTGAAGGAGTCAATTTAAGGCTGGTTTCACATTTGTGTTTAAAAACACAGCGTTTTAAACGCAAACGCATGTGGTGAAAAAAACGCATGTAAACGCGTTAAAATGCCACGTTTTTTAGACGCATGCGTTTTTGCATGTTTTAATACAAACGCGGCGTTTTGACGCGTTTACATGCGTTTTTTCCTGCATTTGCGTTTTTAAAACGCATGAAGAGAAGTGTGTGACAGCTGCCAATCATCAAAATCAACAAGAAAACCCACTTTAAACAGAAATAGCTAGGGTTAGGATCCCTAGTAACCCTAGGGATCCTAACCCTAAGGGATATCCTAACCCTATCCCTAACCCTAAGGGATCCTAACCCTAACCCCTTTTGTGTTTTTCTATTAAAACGCATGCAAACGCATGTGCGTTTACATAGACAGCAATAGGTTTTTTTGCCGCAAAAAAACGCCGCTAGAAATTACATGTTGCATTTCTGCAACACAACGCATGCATAGAAAAGACGCATGCGGCGGCAAAACGCATGCAAAAAACGCATGCGTTTTTAATGTTAAGTATAACGCAGCGGCAAAAAACGCAAATGTGAAACCAGCCTGACCCCATACATAAAAGTAGTAGTAGGCAAGTCTCCTAATAACAAATACATATGAGATTACTCTGATGAAGAATGGTGACATCATTCTTACAGTTTACCAAGGTAAGCCAAAGAAGAATGTAATTTTGCTCAGTAGTCTTCACCCAGATGTAGCAGTTGGAAACAACAAGAAAAAAAAACGGAAACGGTACAATTTTACAATAAAACAAAGGTTGGAGTGGACACAGTAGACCAGATGGCTCAAAAGTACACCACAAAATCTGGAAGCCGCCGATGGCCTGTTCAGGTGTTTTGTAATGTACTTGATTTAGCAGCTATAAACGCAACTATACTCTATAAAACAGCAACTGGGAGTAAAATTAGCAGACGGGAGTTCATTCTTCAGCTTCATGCTATGACCATGTAAAAGGAAAATGTGTGCTGTACTTGATCTTAACACTGTTCCTACTAAGTTAAAATAAATGTTCTTTAATTTGTTGGCAACAAAAAAGTTATTTTTACTCCAGAGTCAGTACTTTTGAATCGGGGTCAAAATGATCCCTAATGGTAGTTATAGGTATTATGAAACCTGCAGTAGTTCTAGTGCTAGGTGTCCACCCAAGAAGTGTGAATGGGCCATATCCAACACCTTCCATCTATAGGGACCTGGCACTATCAACTGCTCTACCAACGCCTCCCTTATTTTCGTGACCCGGTACAACAACTCCCCACTGACCATAAAATAGGGAAATCTTGTGTCCGCCCCCGGCTCCTGTGCAACCCCATGAATGACTGTGACATTATTAAAGGCTTCCCTCAGAATTGGGTCCCTATGTTGAACAGTCCCAAAATTCTCACCGGCCATCCCTAACTCCGGAATGTCAGATACGGGGACACTTCCTCCTCATCTCCTACTAGGACACAAAACGGAAACCGGTCTGTCTCTTGGTGTGGCGTTACCTTATTAAAGGAAATCCACTCCCAATCACCAAGTTCAGTGACTCCCATCCCTCCCTGCATTTCCCCTGGCTCACTCTCCACATTCGATCCCATCACAGAAGAAGAAGTCTCCAGGCTCCTCTCCTCTTCTCGTCTGACTACATGCACCACCGACCCCATTCCCTCACACCTCCTCCAGTCTCTCTCTTCACAACTCACCTAACGACAATCTTTAATCTCTCCCTCTCCTCTGGCATTTTGCCCTCCACCTTCAAACACTATCATTACTCCATTACTAAAGAAACCCGCTCTCGACCCATCCTGCCCAAATAACTACAGACCAGTCTCCAATCTCCCCTTCATCTCTAAACTCTTGGAGCGCCTGATATACTCCCGCCTTACCCGTTAGCTCTCCAATCACTCCCTCCTAGACCCTTCACAGTCCGGTTTCCGCCCCCTACATTCGACTGAAACTGCACTCATCAAAGTGACCAATGACCTTCTGACAGCAAAACGTAACGGTGACCACTCTCTGCTCATTCTTCTCGACCTTTCTGCAGCTTTCGACACTGTTGACCACCCTCTCCTACTCTCTAGGCTCCAGTCACTAGGCATTAGGGACACTGCTCTCTCCTGGTTCTCTTCCTACATTTCTGACTGCTCCTTCAGTGTTCTGTTCTCTGGCTCCACTTCCTCTCCTCTTCCACTCACTGTCGGGGTACCTCAGGGCTCAGTCCTTGGCCCCCTTCTCTTCTCCCTCTACACGGCCCCAATTGGACCATCAGCAGATTTGGCTTTCAGTATCCTCTTTATGCTGATGACACACAACTAAACACGTCATCCCCTGACCTTACCCCAGCTGTACTACAGAACGCCACTGACTGTCTGACTGCAGTCTCCAACATCATGTCCGCTCTCTATCTGAAACTCAACCTCTCCAAAACTGAACTTCTTCTGCTCCCGCCATCTATTAACCTCCCTAAATCTGACATTTCCCTCTCCGTGGGTGGCACCATAATAACACCCTGGCAGCAGGCACGCTGTCTGGGTGTTATGTTTGACTCCGATCTCTCCTTCACCTCCCATATACAATCTCTTGCCCGCTCGTGCCGCTTACACCTAAAGAACATCTCTAGAATCCGCCCTTTTCTCACCATGGAAACAACAAAAACCCTCACGGTCGCCCTGATCCACTCCCGTCTGGACTACTGTAATGTTCTATTAATTGGCCTCCCCCTCACACAACTTTCCCCTCTCCAGTCCATCCTTAATGCAGCAGCCAGGGTTGTCCATCTGGCTAATCGTTACTCGGACGCGTCCGCCCTTCGCCAGTCATTACACTGGCTGCCCATTCATTACAGGATACAATTCAAAGTACTTTTTCTCACCCACAAAGCTCTCCACAGTGCGGCACCCCCTTACATCTCCTCCCTCATTTCTGTCTATCAGCCTAACCGACCGCTGCGCTCTGCAAATTACTTTCGACTAACCTCTGCGCTAATCCGTACCTCCCACTCCGAGACTTCTCCTGTGCTGCACCAATCCTCTGGAATGCTCTACCCCAAGATATTAGGACCATCCACAATTTGCATAGTTTTAGGCGCCCGCTCAAAACACATTTGTTCAGAGCGGCCTACCACTGTCACTAATCAAACTCATTTTATGTTTGTGTTTGTGTAGCCCATTCACTATCCCCATCTATCACCCACCCTCTGAAGATGGCTGGACCATCATTGTAAATACATCATTCTAAATACACACCTGTGCTTTGTATCTCCCCACCTCATTGTAGTTTGTAAGCATTCACGAGCAGGGTGGTTTTATTTCGCTTTAATTATTGTATTGTTAACGTTGTTAACGTTGTTGAAAACCCTATATTAAGGGTCACCAATCTAACCCAAGAAGAGGTGCGAAACCGGCTAAATAAGATTAAAATAGATAAATCTCCGGGTCCGGATGGCATACACCCACGAGTACTAAGAGAACTAAGTAATGTAATAGATAAACCATTATTTCTTATTTTTAGTGACTCTATAGCGACAGGGTCTGTTCCGCAGGACTGGCGCATAGCAAATGTGGTGCCAATATTCAAAAAGGGCTCTAAAAGTGAACCTGGAAATTATAGGCCAGTAAGTCTAACCTCTATTGTTGGTAAAATATTTGAAGGGTTTCTGAGGGATGTTATTCTGGATTATCTCAATGAGAATAACTGTTTAACTCCATATCAGCATGGGTTTATGAGAAATCGCTCCTGTCAAACCAATCTAATCAGTTTTTATGAAGAGGTAAGCTATAGGCTGGACCACGGTGAGTCATTGGACGTGGTATATCTCGATTTTTCCAAAGCGTTTGATACCGTGCCGCACAAGAGGTTGGTACACAAAATGAGAATGCTTGGTCTGGGGGAAAATGTGTGTAAATGGGTTAGTAACTGGCTTAGTGATAGAAAGCAGAGGGTGGTTATAAATGGTATAGTCTCTAACTGGGTCGCTGTGACCAGTGGGGTACCGCAGGGGTCAGTATTGGGACCTGTTCTCTTCAACATATTCATTAATGATCTGGTAGAAGGTTTACACAGTAAAATATCGATATTTGCAGATGATACAAAACTATGTAAAGCAGTTAATACAAGAGAAGATAGTATTCTGCTACAGATGGATCTGGATAAGTTGGAAACTTGGGCTGAAAGGTGGCAGATGAGGTTTAACAATGATAAATGTAAGGTTATACACATGGGAAGAGGGAATCAATATCACCATTACACACTGAACGGGAAACCACTGGGTAAATCTGACCGGGAGAAGGACTTGGGGATCCTAGTTAATGATAAACTTACCTGGAGCAGCCAGTGCCAGGCAGCAGCTGCCAAGGCAAACAGGATCATGGGGTGCATTAAAAGAGGTCTGGATACACATGATGAGAGCATTATACTGCCTCTGTACAAATCCCTAGTTAGACCGCACATGGAGTACTGTGTCCAGTTTTGGGCACCGGTGCTCAGGAAGGATATAATGGAACTAGAGAGAGTACAAAGGAGGGCAACAAAATTAATAAAGGGGATGGGAGAACTACAATACCCAGATAGATTAGCGAAATTAGGATTATTTAGTCTAGAAAAAAGACGACTGAGGGGCGATCTAATAACCATGTATAAGTATATAAGGGGACAATACAAATATCTCGCTGAGGATCTGTTTATACCAAGGAAGGTGACGGGCACAAGGGGGCATTCTTTGCGTCTGGAGGAGAGAAGGTTTTTCCACCAACATAGAAGAGGATTCTTTACTGTTAGGGCAGTGAGAATCTGGAATTGCTTGCCTGAGGAGGTGGTGATGGCGAACTCAGTCGAGGGGTTCAAGAGAGGCCTGGATGTCTTCCTGGAGCAGAACAATATTGTATCATACAATTATTAGGTTCTGTAGAAGGACGTAGATCTGGGTATTTATTTATTATGATGGAATATAGGCTGAACTGGATGGACAAATGTCTTTATTCGGCCTTACTAACTATGTTACTATGTTACTTATGTCTGTTGTGTTTGATGCTGTTTAACTGTAAAGCGCTGCGGAATATGTTGGCGCTATATAAATAAAGATTATTATTATTATTATTAGGGTTCATTGGTTCCCTACTCTTGCTAGAGACCTCAGAACCCTTTCCCCACAATCCCAAAACAAACAAAAATCCCGGCCTATAATTATAGGGTGCAACAAGTCCCGAACAACGTCGACTTCATGGGATGCAGTGCCATGCACCGTTTCAATGTCCACTCTGGCCATAGGGTAGTCCTTTGTATCACCATGTATGCATCGAACGCCGACCTTCCTCCCCGGGAGTAGGTTAAGAGGAAAAGTGGCCCTCACAAGGGTGGCAATCAGGAGGCACATTCCTTTAAAAGTTCACTGGGTTTATTCAACAACTCCAAAAACAGAAAACAAATGGCCTTTAGCTCAGGCAAATGAAAATACCAATGTCCAGTACTTCAGGCTCAGTCCTGGAGCCTCAACACACATTGGGGGCTTTCACCTCCCCACATACAGGTCCTGTGTTAAGCATTAGCCTACACTGTATAGTTCTAACCACATCCAGGAACCCATCACATGATTAGTCACGTGGTAGTGACATCATCGCAGGTCCTCAAACATATATAGAGATAGGATGATGCCCCTACCCAGGGGTAAGATATATGGGTAGCCAGACCCTCCCATCTCTCACAGCTACCCGTAACCCGGACCCAAGTGTACTAAATGATCCCTTAGTGCTTATGTGCATTAAAGAAAACACTCCGGGTTACATCACAGAGACAAGCCATCTCTGCGACACATACCTTCCGTCGACTATACGACCTTTAGCCACGCTACAATATGCAGAGACATAGGTATAATAGGCGAGTAAAATGCTTTGCAGTTATATGACAAACTCCATACAATGATCTCCACCCACACATGCTCACTATCCTGTCATACTGCCAGCCAAGGAAAGTCCTAATTTAAAAAAAAATGGAATAGGCGGGGGCACAGATGATAACCACAGCCCCCTATATGCAGTATGATGACCCCATATATTCTCTATACACACCATGATAACCCCTCAGCTCCTTTATACACTGTGTGATGACCCATATAAGAATTTTAATTACCTCACTGTCCACTGTCTCCCTATACACAGTATAATGGCTCCTCAGAACCCCCTATATACAGTATGACAGACCCACAGCTCTTCTGTACATATTATGATGGCCTCATAACTCCCTATAAGCAACATAATAGCCTCACTGTCTCCCTACACAGTATGATGGCTCCTCAGAACCCCCTATATACAGTATGACAGATCCACAGCTCCTCTATACGCAGTGTGATGGCCTCATAACCCCTGTAATTAGTATAATTACCTCACTGTCTCCCTATACACAGTATGATGGCTCTTCAGACCCCTATATGCAGTATGATCACTCCACAGGTCACCTAGTCGCGTTCCTCCAATGCTCTGATTTGTACAGTATGTGAGCTAAGGCTTCGTGTGGCAGGCGCAATCTAGTGATGTCATTGCACCAGTCGCGTCGAAGTCTCAAATGCACAAGTTGAATGTACGAGGAGACAGTTGTCAGCTCCTTCCTCTACCATTGTATTTAACTATATCTGCATCCTGTGGATGCAGATACTGTTAAAACTCTGATGCTTGGGGGGATGGCGCCGACATACAAACCTTAAGACGACAGTGTGGTCTGCTGCTATGGGCAATATATCCTTGGTGCATGCATAAGGCAGACACCATAAAATTGCCAGTCATTGAGCCCAATTCATTATTGCATTTGTGCCTGTCTTTTTTGTTGTTTTTAGTGTTTTGCACCTTTTTTTGTTTATTTATACCTTATTCATTTTTCCCTTATTCATTTTATGTGATAAAGCAAACACATAATGAATTGGGCCCATAGTGTTTCCGTGAGTCCTGGGGCAAAACTGCAGCCTGGCTCCTTACCCCTGTGCAATGGTCGCTACATATCTGTAACTGTCAGCTGCATTGCTGGTTCTCTGAATGATTGTTTCCATCATAGCCAATTGCTAACTTTTGTCTCTGTATGCTTGTCACAAGAGGTGGGGTCACCAGAAACAGCCAAACAAGTGGCACTAAGTGCCCCTTCAAAAAGTAAAAGTACCACCTGTGGCTCCCAGCTATACTACAGAATCCAAGTGCATCGTATCATGTTGACGTTCATACCATTCATAGTACTCACTTTGCGATCCAGGGCTTGTTTGAAATCCGTGGCTCATGAACTGTTGTAGATCTTTGGCGCTAGTGTTGTCACTTCTAAGTTGCACAAAGTTTAAAAATACAAAAAAAGTGAAATTATATGCCCAGGGCCGCTGCGCCTGTGGCTCTCCACACACTGTGCCAATGGTTGGCGCACAGAGCGAGAAATTCCAGCCTAAGCTATGAATGACTGAGATGGGAGTACCACTTTAAGTGAGCCCTGTGATATACTGTATGTCTACCACCTATCACCACCTCCTCAAAAAATCATCTGTAATCTTTATGCACAAGTTGCGTTCCTTTGCGGTCAGCAGGTGTGTCAAAACAACGCATCTGCATACATCCGCATGACCTGCGTACCCAATGTTAAAGATAGGTACGCAGAACGCATGCAGAAGTAGGTGGGGCTTAACAGAGGACGTACGCAGCCCTCCGCAAAGTCCCCGAACGCAAATGGGAACCCGGCCTAAGCCTTGTTTCACACACAATACTGTTGCCCCTACACAGTAATTACCTATTGTGCCACCACAAAGCCATTATGCCCTACTCTAATTTTACCCTCCGTTTTGCTACCATTTAGTAATACCCCATCTTGTAACCCACAATGCTCTTTCTAATACTACCCATAGTATTCCCCACCATGTAATACCCCCCTTAGTATAGCTCTTGTTTTAAAAAAAGGGCATTTCTCTCTAAAATGCAGGGTTATCTTTTGCTAGTACAGTATATCGGCATGATATGGCTGTTGTGGTGTCAGGAATCGTAAGCTCTTTTTTTCTCTGAAGTATTTTATTAAATCAAGCAATTAAACAAAAAACAAATTTGACCACCATACAAAAAGAAGAAAATTGGCTAACCTGGTCACATCAGCGAAATGCTATCTGCACATATAAACAGAGGCCCCCACGGGAATTCCGAGAATGCTGTTTACACAGAGCCCAGGAAAATGAGTGATTGTGTGTCGGCTGTTCAACATGTGCCACAGCTGTGTAGTCACCCATGGATTTAGTTGGGTGATACCTGGTGGACCTGCTGGGGGACGGCTTTATTCACATCTCCATTGGAAGCTCTGTCACCAACCTTTGTATCAGATTTAGTAAAAAGAAAAGACAGAAAATATAGCCTTGTATACTTCACTATTTTTTGTGGCAGAATGATGTGAATGTGATAGATCCTTTTTATAGTCAATGTGTTCGATGGCGCCATTGGTGTCCACCCGCTACAGCTATGAATTCCTTCTTTCTACTTCCTAGATGAGACAGAACAATGGAATATTATTACAGAAGTGACCATAAAGTGGCAAGTCTCAATCATTTATGTTGCTGAAAAGGTAGTGTGAGATCTGCTGTTTTCCATGAGATGCTTCAGGACACCTCCGTATAGGGGAGCTAAGAACTATGGCTCAATGCAATGAACAATGTGGTCTTTCTCCATCGTACCATGGTGGCTAGAAACTACACTAAAGTTAAGAGGTTAAAGCAACGTGATGAGGAGAGGTGAACTTACTGACTAGTTGAATCACCTGCACAGGGGCCAATGGGGAGTAGGGCCCCATCCATCAAGCTAAATCTATGATGATCTGAACGACACTTGTGTCTACAAATGTTGTATGCAGCAGCGCTTGGGTGGCAACACAGCTCACCTACTCTAGCTGCCAGCACTTCAGTAGTTAGGATCTGGATGGAGGGAGAAGATTGCTGCAGACAAGTTGCAGTCTAGATGGGTGAAAGAAGTCGGTTTAGGAAGACTCGGTGGGTATTTCCCCTTCTGCTGTTGTTTTCCTTTGGAGTGGTGCAAGGGAGTAGTAGACTATACAGATAGTTAGTGTCAGAGCTCCTTGCACTCATGTTTGTGCATTTTCTGTATGACTTCTATATTATAATGTGTTTAATGTGTGAGCACAAATTGTGTGTGTGTGTGTAAATCTATATATATAATTGTCTAAGGGGTACTTCCGTCTTTCTGTCCTCAACTTCCGTAACGGAAATCCCGAGTCGCTGATTGGTCTCGGCAGCTGCCTGTCATGGTTGCCGTGACCAATCAGCGACGGGCACAGTCAGATTAGTCCCTCCCCTACAGTCACAGTGCCCGCCGCCCGCTTCATACTTGCCGCAGTCAGTGTCCCCGGCGCCCGCTCCATACTCCCCGCAGTCAGTGTCCCCGGCGCTCCGCTCCATACTCCCCTCAGTCAGTGTCCCCGGCGCCCGCTCCATACTCCCCGCAGTCAGTGTCCCCGGCGCTCCGCTCCATACTCCCCGCTCCCCGCAGTCAGTGTCCTTGGTGCCGGCTCCATACTCCCCGCAGTCAGTGTCCCCAGCGCTCCGCTCCATACTCCCCGCAGTCAGTGTCCCCGGTGCCCGCTCCATACTCCCCGCAGTCAGTGCCCGCTCCATAATCCCCTCCAGTCACCGCTCACACAGGGTGAATGCCAGCGGAAACAGACCGCGTTATGCCGCGGGTAACGCACTCCATATCCGCTGCTATTAACCCTGTGTGACCAAGTTTTTACTATTGATGCTGCCTATGCAGTATCAATATTAAAAAGATGTAATGTTAAAAATAATAAAAAAACAATAAACCTGCTATTCTCACCTTCCGTCGTCGGACGATGCGCTCGCGCCGGCCGCCATCTTCCGTTCCCAGAGATGCAACTTACCCAGAAGACTTAGCGGTCTCGCGAGACCGCTAAGTCATCTGGGTAATTTCGCAATGCATCTTGGGAACGGAAGATGGCGGCCGCATCACACTGCTTCACACAAAATATAACTATTTTTTATTTAAATTTCTTTTTAACAGGGATATGGTGCACACACTGCTAAATACTGCGTGGGCAGTGTTATATACCTACGTGACTGGGCAATATACTACGTGACTGGGCAATATACTACGTGGCTGGGCAATATACTACGTGGCTGGGCAATATACTACGTGGCTGGGCAATATACTACGTGGCTGGGCAATATACTACGTGGCTGGGCAATATACTACGTGACTGGGCAATATACTACGTGACTGGGCAATATACTACGTGACTGGGCAATATACTACGTGGCTGGGCAATATACTACGTGACTGGGCAATATACTACGTGGCTCTGTGCTGAATACTACGTTCCTGGGCAATATACTACGACGCTGGGCAATATACTCCGTCGCTGGGCAATATACTACGTGGCTGGGCAATATACTACGTGGCTGGGCAATATACTCCGTGCCTGGGCAATATACTCCGTCGCTGGGCAATATACTACGTTGCTGGGCAATATACTACATCGCTGGGCAATATACTACGTGACTGGGCAATATGCTACGTGGCTCTGTGCTGAATACTACGTCGCTGGGCAATATACTACGTAACTGGGCAATATACTACGTGACTGGGCAATATATTACGTGGCGCTGTGCTGAATACTACGTCGCTGGGCAATATACTACGTGACTGGGCAATATACTATGTGACTGGGCAATATACTACGTAGCTGGGCAATATACTACGTAGTTGGGCAATATTCTACATGGCTGGCCTGCTGGCCTGTGCAATATACTACGTGGACATGCATATTCTAGAATACCCGATGCGTTAGAATCGGGCCACCATCTAGTATATATATATATATACATATATATGTTCTTAATGTTATATACTGTGGCTCAAATTGTGTGTGTGTGTATATATATATATATATATATATATATACAGTATATATATACTCTGTGTGTGTGTATATATATATATATATATATATGTGTGTGTATGTATTTTAAACAGGAGGACAATACGGAGCATTGATGAAAAAATATCACAAATGTTTATTTGATAAATAGTATCCAATACAACGTGAAATTAAACATCATTTATATCATGCAGTAACATACAAGGATGAGATGCCTAGAGATGCTGAGACCCTCCTCCCCAAAGTACCCACAGATGGTACCCCCACAGTGGAAAGTGGCACAACCTCCCCCCCTCCTATATAAAAAGAGAGAAGGGAAGGGTAACATAACAATTGCACATATCCCAAAATCAATGTCCCATAATGGGGTTAAGGGAAAAAGTAACATGAGAGCAAGCGCCCTGTAATAAACATGCCACAGTGAGCCAAGCTCAATAACCACTGCCCATAGCCCGGAGACAGCGTCCCTCAGTAGGGAAAAACGACCGCTGCTAAAATAAAAGATTATGAATAAGGACCGGGTTTACCAGCA
This sequence comes from Ranitomeya imitator, assembly GCF_032444005.1. Lineage (NCBI taxonomy): Eukaryota > Metazoa > Chordata > Amphibia > Anura > Dendrobatidae > Ranitomeya > Ranitomeya imitator. The sequence continues at coordinate 817,038,118 of NC_091282.1, read as the reverse complement.
GTGGGGGCGAAGTGGGGAGACAGCCGGGCGGTGGATCCCGACGCGCGTTTCGCGGCAACACGCAGCCGCTTCCTCAGGGGTAGAGGTAGCGGTCCTGCTGGTGTCACCTAATTCTCCTATGTATGAGGACGGGAATACTCTGGACCTGGTTTTCTCCCGTCCAGGCTCGCTGCACGACTCTACTAACTCCCCTCTCCCGCTCTCGGACCACAACCTTCTTTCCTTCTCTGTCAAGAATTGTCTCCTCACCCGGGACACCCCCACTTACCACACTTATCAGAATACACGTAAGATTAATACCCAGCAGCTTGTGGACAATCTCCACACATCTCTAGCCCCCATCTCCTCCCTCTCCTGTCCAGACTTAGCATTGTCACACTTAAATAATAGACTGAAGAATGAAGCAGCACCTTCTACACGCAGAAAGACCGGACACAGACAACGGCAGCCCTGGCACACTATGCAAACACGCTTTCTTCAGCGTTGCTCAAGGTGTGCAGAGCGGCAGTGGAGAAAATCTCTCTTAGCAGAATACTTCATCCACTATAAGTTCATGCTCAAAACCTATAACTCTGCCCTTCATCTGGCCAAACAATCCTACTTCACCACCCTCATCACCTCACTATCCAACAACCCAAAACGACTTTTTGAAACCTTAAACTCCGTCCTGAAACCTAAAGTACAGGCCCCCATCACCAACCTCAGCGGTGAGGATCTGCCACTTATTTCTTAGAAAAAAATCAACCACATCCATCAGAATATCTCAGCGCAATCTCCTCAGTGCCTGGATCCCCTTCCCTGCCGCACCTCAAGCTCACTAGACATCTTTGAGCCTGTTTCAGAAGAAGAAGTTTCCAAGCTCCTCGCTTCTGCTCAGCCTACCACCTGCAACAGTGACCCCATTCCTTCACATATCCTGAAGATATGACAAAGAAAAGGCAGAGATATTAAACAGGCACTTTTCATCCGTGTTCACCAATGAACTGTCTGAAAGGAGCACTGACAATTATCGCAGGGGGTTATTCCTTTATTCCACAACGCGTTTTGACGGTTGCAACCGTCTTCATCAGGTGGCAATAACTTAATATGGATATGGTCTGTGCTGCAGATAGATTATATATCCACTGATGTTTCATAAAAGGAATAGTGGTTTATTCAACGCGTTTCAAAGTTTCAGTGACTTCATTAGGAAATACCACACTGACTTGTTTTTGAATTTCTGTTTTTTTGCTTCCCTTCTTTCCACAGCCATCATTTTTTTTATTTTTCAGTCAATATGGCCATGTGAGGGCTTGTTTTTTGTAAGACAAGTTGTGTGGGGCAGCCCTCATAGCAATCTGGCAATGATAACCATAGTGCTCTGCAGCAAACCTCGGGTTATCATGCCGACCCTTCGATAAACCGCGATAATGTGACGTGGTTACCGATGGGAGGGATTAGTGACGCCCTTCTGATAAGCGCGAGTTAAATGCCGCTGTCAGAGATCGACAGCGGCGTTTTACTGGTTAACAGCCACGGGTGGATTGCGATTCCACCTGCAGATGTTGCGGGCACATGTCAGCTGTATAGATCAGCTGCAATGTGCCTGGAAAGGGGTGGGCTCAGCGCTGGAGCCTGCACCAAACGGGGAATCTGACATAGGCGTACTATTACGACCAATGTCAGAAAGAGGTTAATCATGCCCCATTTATGTTCAGTAACTCCAGTTACCATGATATGGTCCCAGTCTACATGATTAAGCTCTTCCCTTAATTTGTTAAAATCCGCTTTCCTAAAGTTCCAGGTTTTTGCTTTTGCCCTTTTGAATGTTTGATTGAAAATTACATTGAAACTTGCCATACTATGGTCACTGCTTTCCAAACGCTCCCTGACCTGTAGATCTGAAATTGTTATTACCTCCCCTGGTTAGACAGAGCGTTTACCTTGGTGGTCAGAAAGTTCAATTTTCATCTCATCTGACCACAGCACCTTCCTCCATACATTCAGGGAGTCTCCCACATGTTTTTTTTAGCAAACTCTAGAGGTAGGAGCACGGAGTAGCCGGGAGATATGCCCATGACACTTACACTTTGTAAGTACCATCTCTAAACTTTGATCAAACTTCATGAATCTCATGTTTATTGTGAACAACATCTTTTGTAAGCATTTGCACTGATCACTTTGTTGATGCACCAGTCACTTTCTGAGCATTTGACTCTTCAACTCTGCAAAATCCTGTGATGTTCACAATGGCAATTCACTAATCCACATTGAAACACCTGCACTATGCACTTTATATTTCATTGTGGATGAATAGCCCTCTACATGCATATATTCAGATAGCATTAACACATCACTGGATTGCTTCATTTGAGTGCTAAAACAAATCTTTTATGAGAACTTAAAATGAAATATTATTTGTGCATACTAGTATAATTACTTTTCATGATTTACTCCCATGCTAATGTGTGTCTCGTGTTCCATAAGCTTGATATATTTTTAATCCTGTTTTGTTTTTATTTTTTATAAACTAAATAAAGATTTGTATTTTATCTTTACACATTGCAATATATCGCCTGGCCTAATTACATCACTTGAAGACTTGTGTACATACCTTAAGGAATGCATCTAGATATGTGATAAGCAGCTTGAACCCCCAGATGCTTCAAAAAGTTTATAAAGTAGAGCTGTGAAAAATGAAAAAATCACAGAACTTTTCCTTATTATAAACGGCTCTTCTCTAGCTCTCTGCTGACATCAAGTGCCAATTTGTGTAACCACATTTTTATTTCCAAGTTTAAGTGACTAGATGGTGGCCTGATTTTAACGCATCGGGTATTCTAGAATATGCATGTCCACGTAGTATATTGCACAGCCCACGTAGTATATTGCCCAGCTACGTAGTATACTGCCCAGCCACGTAGTATATTGCCCAGCGACGTAGTATATTGCACAGTCACGTAGTATATTGCATAGTCACATAGTATATTGCCCAACCATGTAGTATATTGCGCAGCCACATAGTATATTGCCCAGTTACGTAGTATATTGCCTAGTGACGTAGTATATTGCGCAGCCACGTAGTATATTGCCCAGTGACGTAGTATATTGCCCAGCCACGTAGTATATTGCCCAGTTACGTAGTATATTGCCTAGTGACGTAGTATATTGCACAGCCACGTAGTATATTGCCTAGTTACGTAGTATATTGCCTAGTGACGTAGTATATTGCGCAGCCACGTAGTATATTGCCCAGCCACGTAGTATATTGCCAGGGCCAGACTGGCCATCGGGCAGTTCTGGCAAATGCCAGAAGGGCCGATAGCAGTAGTGGGCCGCTCGAGTGTGCCGCTGTCGGCACACTCCGAGTCCCCCCCGCTGTCGGCACACTCCCGACCCCGCATTCAACTATACCGGCGTCATAGACGGCGGTACAGTTGAATGCAATGATGGGGAGAGAGTGTCTGCTGTCACTCCCTCTCCCATCATTCCCCGCTCTGTCTGCCACTTACACTGCGGGTGCGCGATGACGTCATATCATCGCGCACCTGCTGTGTGTCGGGCGGGCAGACTACAGCTGCTGAGACCGGAGGCTGGAGCAGCACGGGGCAAGAGGAAAGGTGAGTAGAGTCAATTTTTTTTATTATTATTATTACATGGCATGGCTGCATTACATTCTATGGGGACTGGCTGCATTACATTCTATGGGGACTGGCTGCATTATATTCTATGGGGACTGGCTACATTACATTCTATGGGGCTGTGCTGCATTACATTCTATGGGGTCTGTGCTGCATTATATTCTATGGAGGCTGGCTGCATTACATTCTATGGGGCTGTGCTGCATTACATTCTATGGGGCTGTGCTGCATTACATTCTATGGGGGCTGGCTGCATTACATTCTATGGGGCTGTGCTGCATTACATTCTATGGGACTGTGCTGCATTACATTCTGTGGGGGCTGGCTACAATACATTCTATGGGGCTGGGCAGCGCTGCATTATATTCTATGGGGGCTGTGCTGCATTACATTCTATGGGGGCTGTGCTGCATTACATTCTATGGGGCTGTGCTGCATTACATTCTATGGGAGCTGGCTGCATTACATTCTATGGGGACTGGCTACATTACATTCTATGGGGGCTGGCTGCATTACACTCTATGGGGGCTGGCTGCATTACATTCTATGGGGCCTGTGCTGCATTACATTCTATGGTGCTGTGCTGCATTACATTCTGTGGGGGCTGGCTGCATTACATTCTATGGGGACTGGCTGCTTTACATTCTGTGGGGGCTGGCTGCATTACATTCTATGGGGACTGGCTACATTACATTCTATGGGGACTTGCTACATTACATTCTATGGGGCTGTGCTGCATTACATTCTATGGGAGCTGTGCTGCATTATATTCTATGGAGGCTGGCTGCATTACACTCTATGGGGGCTGTGCTGCATTACATTCTATGGGGCTGTGCTGCATCACATTCTATGGGGACTGTGCTGTATTACATTCTATGGGGGCTGTGCTGCATTACATTCTATGGGGGCTGTGCTGTATTACATTCTATGGGGGCTGGCTGTATTACATTCTATGGGGGCTGTGCTGTATTACATTCTATAGGGGCTGTGCTGCATTACATTCTATAGGGGCTGTGCTGCATTACATTCTATGGGGACTGTGCTGTATTACATTCTATGGGGGCTGTGCTGTATTACATTCTATGGGGGCTGTGCTGTATTACATTCTATGGGGGCTGTGCTGCATTACATTCTATGGGGGCTGTGCTGCATTACATTCTATAGGGGCTGTGCTGCATTACATTCTATGGGGACTGTGCTGTATTACATTCTATGGGGGCTGTGCTGTATTACATTCTATGGGGGCTGTGCTGCATTACATTCTATGGGGGATGGCTGTATTACATTCTATAGGGGCTGTGCTGCATTACATTCTATGGGGGATGGCTGTATTACATTCTATGGGGGCTGTGCTGTATTACATTCTATGGGGGCTGTGCTGTATTACATTTATGGGTACTGAGCTGTAATGCTGGATACAGCTGTAATTATGTTCTATAGTCGTGTTACACTCCCCTCACTTCTTGTAACCTACAAGTGTACAAAGATATTATCCAGTCACCATGCGACAAGTGGGCCTGTGTAACTTCAAATGCCTGGGCTGAATTTTAGTCCCAGTCCGGCCCTGTATATTGCCCAGCCACGTAGTATATTGCCCAGCCACGTAGTATATTGCACAGTCACGTAGTATATTGCCCAACCACGTAGTATATTGCCCAGTGACGTAGTATATTGCCGCACAGTTACGTAGTATATTGCCTAGTGACGTAGTATATTGCGCAGCCACGTAGTATATTGCCCAGCCACGTAGTATATTGCCCAGTGACGTAGTATATTGCGCAGCCACGTAGTATATTGCCCAGTGATGTAGTATATTGCCCAGTGATGTAGTATACAGCACAGAGCCACATAGTATATTGCCCAGTTACGTAGTATATTGCCCAGTTACGTAGTATATAGCACAGAGCCATGTAGTATATTGCACAGCGACGTATACAGCACAGAGCCACGTAGTATATTGGCCAGTCACGTAGTATATTGCCCAGTTACGTAGTATATTGCCCAGTGACGTAGTATACAGCACAGAGCCACGTAGTATATTGCACAGCGAAGTAGTATACAGCACAGAGCCACGTAGTATATTGGCCAGTCACGTAGTATATTGCCCAGCCAGGTTTGTCACAGGTTAAAAAATAAACATATACTCACCTTTCCGAGGGCCCCTTGTAGTCCACGTCAGCTTCCGGTCCCAGGGTTGGTATGAGCGCAGGACCTGTGATGACGTCGTGGTCACATGACCGTGACGTCATGGCAGGTCTTTCTAGCGCAGGGCCTGTGATGACGTCGCGGTCACATGACCGTGACGTCATGGCAGGTCCTTCTCCCATACCATCTTTGCCACCGGAACCTGCAATGGAAGATGGCGGCCGGCGCGAGCGACTATGGAGGGTGAGTATAGCAGGTTTTTTTTTTTTTTTTAATGATTTTTAACATTACATTTTTTACTATTGATGCCGCATAGGCAGCATCAATAGTAAAAAGTTGGGGACACACAGAGTTAATAGTGGCAGTAACGGAGTGCGTTATCCGCGGCATAACGCGGTCCGTTACCGCCGGCATTAACCCTGTGTTATCGGTGACCGGAGGGGAGTATGCGGGCGCCAGGCACTGACTGCGGGGAGTAAGGAGCGGCCATTTTCTTTCGGACTGTGCCCGTCGCTGATTGGTCGCGGCAGCCATGACAGGCAGCTGGCGTGACCAATCAGCGAATGAATAACCGTGACAGACAGACAGACAGAAGGACAGACGGAAGTGACCCTTAGATAATTATATAGTAGACTAGATGGTGGCCCGATTCTAACACATCGGGTATTCTAGAATATGCATGTCCACGTAGTATATTGCACAGCCCACGTAGTATATTGCCCGTCCACGTAGTATATTGCCCGGCCACGTAGTATATTGCACAGTCACGTAGTATATTGCCCAACCACGTAGTATATTGCCCAACCACGTAGTATATTGCCCAGCCACGTAGTATATTGCCCAGTCACGTAGTATATTGCCCAGCCACATAGTATATTACCCAACCACGTAGTGTATTACCCAACCACGTAGTATATTGCCTAGTGACATAGTATATTGCGCAGCCACGTAGTATATTGCCCAGTGACCTAGTATGTTGCCCAGTGACGTAGTATACAGCACAGAGCCACGTAGTATATTGCCCAGTGACGTAGTATATAGCACAGAGCCACGTAGTATATTGCACAGCTAAGTAGTATACAGCACAGAGCCACGTAGTATATTGGCCAGTCACGTAGTATATTGCCCAGCTACGTAGTATATTGCCCAGCCAGGTTTGTCACAGGTTAAAAAAATAAAATAAAAATATACTCACCTTTCCGAGGGCCCCTTGTAGTCCACGGCAGCTTCCGGTCCCAGGGTTGGTATGAGCGCAGGACCTGTGATGACGTCACGGTCACATGACCGTGACGTCAGGGCAGGTCCTTCTCGCGCAGGGCCTGTGATGACGTCGCGGTCACATGACCGTGACTTCATGGCAGGTCCTTCTCGTGCAGGCGCGCAGGGCCTGTGATGACGTCGCGGTCACATGACCGTGACGTCATGGCAGGTCCTTCTCCCATACCATCTTTGCCACCGGAACCTTCAACGGAAGATGGCGGCCGGCGCGAGCGACTACGGAGGGGTTTTTTTTGTAATGATTTTTTTTTAATGACCATTTTTTTAATGATTTTTTTAATGATTTTTAACATTACATTATTGATGCCGCATAGGCAGCGTCAATAGTAAAAAGTTGGGGACATACAGAGTTAATAGTGGCGGTAACGGAGTGCGTTACCCGCGGCATAACGCGGTCCGTTACCGCCGGCATTATGCGGGCGCCGAGCACTGACTGCGGGGAGTAAGGAGTGGCCATTTTCTTCCGGACTGTGCCCGTCGCTGATTGGTCGCGGCTGCCATGACAGGCAGCTGGCGAGACCAATCAGCGAATGAATAACCGTGACAGACAGACAGACAGAAGGACAGATGGAAGTGACCCTTAGACAATTATATAGTAGATTATATCTACACAAACTGTGATGACAACACTTTAGTGGTCTTCATTATACCACACTCTACTATACAGTCCCTAAATCACATCTTCTTACACTGCAAATATTACAGGTCCAACAACCCCATGTATCATTGAAAAAGTAGGTAGAAATAGTATAATAGGGACCGACAGATCTTCCACTACACCCAATGCAGCAGTTGGACACCCTACAAGGAGTGTTTACATTTTAAAAAATGAGGGCCTGACACCACCGAAGTGGAATGACTGTCACAAGAATAGAAATAGTATAATTGGGACTGACACATCTTCCACTACAGCTAACCCAGCAGATGTAGACCAGCCATGCGTGTTCACATTTCTACCAATTTGTGCTAACATCAGCTGCAGCAGCCGCCACAGAAGTGACATTAAAGACATTACAGAGTACAGTTATAACACCCCAGGTAACCGGTTGTTACAATGGTATTGCCTTCCTCACGGGGAGGGTGATGCCATGCTTGGAAGCGAAGAAAAGATCCCTTTAACAGGTAACACATACATGCAACACGTTCTGACTCCAGGTCAGAAGGGGGAGCTCTGATCCAGTTTTTGGGTGGCTACCCTATATATATTCTGGCTGGAGGAAGAGTTAGAGGATAGTCTATCAGAGGAGAGTGAAGAGAGAGGAAGCAGACAGAGAGAGTTCAGGAAGAGAGTTGGGTATGTGCAGACGAGCAGATCTGCAGCTCCTGGAAAGGAAAGAGAGGAACGGAACAGTTTGTATAGAGTGTCAAGGAGGAAGGAGCAAAGGCGAAGTAAAGAGCTGGAGGGAAGCTGCGACTGAGCTTCCTCAACGCTGAAGCGCAGAATTCCTGTAGCCGGAAGACTGAGGTTGTGGAGGTAACTCTATGCCCCACGGCAGAAACCTGCAGACAGGAGATTGCAGGTCGCCTGTTCACCATTAACACCTGAAGGCACAATAACAGATAGAGCCCGGAGTCATCTGAGAGAGACCTCTAAAAAGGCTCGAGTTACCTGCCATGCGGGTAGTGTCCTACCAACAAGGGGGACAGAGATAGAACGTGAGGAGCTTGTGTGAGGCCTAATGCAGCAACACAGCGCTGGAAGGAAGGCTTCCAACCCCACCTGGCTAGGGGAATCTCAGAGTCCCTTCCAAGCCGGTCGGACCATACCAGTACCTGTGATCCGGTATCCAGGTAAAGAGACTGCAACCTTGTGTCCTCTGTTTTCTTACTGCACCATCTTTATCTACTATGCCGGGAGCCCTGGGAACCCAGCTTCACCTGTGGGAAGCCATACCATCCCTGCTGCCATAGCATCACCCCAGAGGACCATCTCCTCCCGCAGGATCTTCATTGTCTGCTCCAGCATATAGATGACCAGAATAGTGATGCTGATGACAACGTGGTCAGCGCTAACCATCTTAGTAGCCATTTCAAAACTGCACAGAAGGGTGCAGAGGTCCTTAATCTGTGCCCACTGTGTAAAAGTGACATACGCCACGTCCGTACTACGTTGGCCCAGGCTATGCTATATGACAGTGTGTCAGGACTTGTTGCTGCCGCACAGTCACTGCAACATGTGCAGAGTGGAAGTCCATTGTGTCGGCACAAAACATATCAACCTGTTAACTGGCATGGGCAAAGACCTGTATCGATGCAAGTCGATGAGCAGAGGGGTGCGAATGGCGGAAATGAGCACACAGCTTACGTGCTTTCTGGAGCAGCTCACCCAGGCCTGGATAGTGGCTGAGAAAACGCTGTACCACCAGGTTGAGAACATGAGCCATGCAAGGCACATGTGTGATCTTCCCTCGCAGTAGAGTCGCCATCAGGTTCGCACCATTACTGCACACGGCCTTCCCTGGATGCAGGTTCAGTGGAGATAGCCATTGATCAAATTCAGCCTGGAGAGCCGTCCACAACTCTTCAGCTGTAACCACCACAACAGGAGGAAAAAAGGGAGGAAAAAACCTCCACTATTCTAGAGAAAACACAATCAGGGATTGGCCGCTTGGCACACCAGTGCAATTAAATAAACAGCAGTATTCACACAGAGTATGCAAAGCATCTGGATCATAGCCTATTAGTAATTCCCAGTGCTAACTCTAATACTTTTTGTGTGAACAGAGTCCACAACTTACAAAGCCATCAGGGTCCAACTGCACCTCAAAAAGTAAAAATAAAAAAGTGCACAAGAACATATCAAAATATGTAAGGTATTAGTTAATATTATGGCCACGATACGTTAGCTGGCAACCCAAGTCATGGGTCCTCACGCTTGCCAGTCCTACTCTAACAGCAAAAACCACAACAGGAGGAAAAAAAGGGAGGAAAAAAACCTCCACTATTCTAGATGAAAAACCACAGAAAAAAACAGGCAAATTTGCTTACCTGTCATGGCCTCAAATCAAATGCACTAACATGGTGCAGCGGGCCCAAGTAAAGATGGCGACTGCACAGGTGCGGTAATACCAAATGAGACAGCCAGCCTACAATCAGGGATTGGCTGCTTGGCACACCAGTGCAACTAAATAATCTGCAGCAGTGTTCACAAAGAGTATGCACAGCATCAGGGTCATAGCCTATTAGTAACGCCCTATAGCGGGCTGCCCAGTGCTAGCTGTAATGCGTTCTGTGTGAACAGAGGCCACAACTTACAAAGCTATCAGGGCCCAACTGCACCTCAAAAAGTAAAAATAAAAAAAGTGCACAAGAACATATCTAAATATGTAAGGTATTCGTTAATATTATGGCCACAATACGTAAGCTGGCAACCCACGTCATGGGTCCTCACGCTTGCCAGTCCTACTCTAACAGCAAAAACCACAACAGGAGGAAAAAACTTCACTATTCTAGAGAAAACACCACAGAAAAAACATGCAAAGGTGCCTACCTGTCCAGCTGTATGACTGCGATCTCCAAGGCATATCTCCAAGACTGCCTGATTGTGGTGAGCCCTGGCTGCGCAGTATGGAGGTGCGGGGGGGGTTGCTATGCACTGTTGGAACATGTGTCTTGTGAAGGCAGAGGTTGAGGGGCGCAGGTGGAGGCCCTAGAGGAGATAGAAGAGGCAGAAGCAGTGGAGGAAGTGTTAAATTTAGAGGTTTGTCCTGCATGCCTTGGGGATTCCAAGACTTGTGGAGCAGTGCCTATCTCCACAGCCACCAGAGTCACCCAGTGCTCAGTCAGCAAGATGCTTACTCATCCAAGTGTCTGTGGTGAAGTGCACCCTGTCAGACATAGATTTAGCTAAGGAACGGGTGATGTCTGCGACATTCTGGTGTAGCGCAGGCACAGCTTTCTTAGAAAAATAATGGCGGCTGGGTAATTGGTACTGGAGACTGCGACGGCTATCAGCTTTCGGAAACCATCTCTACCCACCAGGCGGAAAGGCAGCATTACCATGGCCAACAAACTGAAGATGGTGGAGTTCAACCTTTTAGATTTGTCATGCGTAGGAGGAAACAATCTTTTCCGTGACCACAACTGCGGGACTGTGGGCTGGCTGCAATGCTGTGAGAGTGCGGAGTATGCTTATCCGGACAAAATGCTGGACCGTGAGAGAGGTGCAGGCGGAGATGTTACTGTGGATTGAGAAACTTGTGGTGTGATCGTTCTCTGAGATCAGTCAAAAACAGCAGGCATGTCCGCTTCCGTTACAGCTGAAGGCGGTCTCTCAGTCAGTCTGACTTGATCGGGTAAACAACCCGAGGTTCCGCAGTCAAAGACCTGTGTCTGAATAGGTGGCACAGTAACAGAGGAGGAGGAAGAAGCAGCAGTTGCGATTGATGGGGTGGCTGATGGTTGAGGTCCACTAGTCCGTATTTTTGCACAGTGGGATTCCCACAGTAAAGCATGTTGATTGCGCATGTGAAGGTTCATACATTTAGTAGTCAAATTATTGCACTTTTTACCTTGACTCAGTTTTTATTTTTGCAAAGTTGGCAGATTACGCGAGTTGGCTCATCCTTTGCAGTGTCAAAAAAGGCCCAGGCTAGGAAACTCTTGCCACCTCTGTGAGCTGTAAATCCGCGGATGCTGCTGGTCAGAGGCACAGTTGTGGCTGTGGATGCATCGCTCTTCGTGACTGAATCACTACGTGTCTGCGATGGACAGCGCAATGTAACCTCATCTTCCTCCTCAGATGACCTACTCAGCTGTGTGCCTCTCTTTTCACGTCATCTGGGATCTAACACCTCATCATCACTCCTCGCCATTGGAGTCACGCTCCTTCTCTTCTTGCCCTGACAGCACAGTACAGTCCGCGTGAGCCTCAGATATCTGAGTCTCATCAGGATCACCTCCCCCTAGGGGTTAACGTCTGATGACGAGAGTCAGGATGTTCGGACCGTAGTGCTTCCTACCCCGGATCCAAGCTAAAAAAAAATTTGGGCATCAGTGCACATTTACTCCTTTTGACTCTTGCAAAGTTTTTGAGTACACTTCTGATGAACATGCATAGAATGTGTGAACAGCTCTTCAGACTCGCCCATCTGTGGTTCCGTACAGTCAGGTCCCTTACTGATGTTAATAACAGAAAAATGTGTTTGTGGCCTATGGATCAGGAAGTGCTCTGTAAACTCTCTCACATAGCTGCCATCACATAGTTAACAGTACTCTAAGCAAGCTGTGCATAGGGGGCTGGTAGCCACAATAAGCCCCATATTATGCGCATATAAATAACAGAGGAGTATGGATGCAATACATAACCTGCACGTGCAGTCCTGAAGGCCCCAACGCGCCTTTCGCGTCTTGCTTCTTCCGGGGGGGCATATTGTGGCTACCAGCCCCCTAGGCACAGCTTGCTTAGAGTACTGTTAACTATGTGATGGCAACTATGTGAGAGAGTTTACAGAGCACTTAGCACTATACTTTAACGGCAGCTATTTCTATATATCGGTCCATACATATTATAGTGAGGTGATAGTGTTCGCCACATATTTAGGACACTGTGTCATTTGCCTTGGACTGATTCCTATTTGCATACAGTACTCTGTCCATATTTTCACCTGTCAATACTTATTTCTGTGCATTATGATACTATTTTTGGAGACTTAGTGTGGTTGCTGTGCATGGCCTTGTGCCTGCAGTTATATTTTGCATGTGTGTCTCTCAGAGGACGGTATAAAATATGTTTTACATTTAATGGTGATTTGTTTTGTGTGTACTCAATAAAATTTGTTGTTTTTTAGATACTTATGACATATGCTTCCATTGTTCTCTTTTTGTTTTTTTCATACTTGTGGGAAGAGTCATTTAAATAGGCCAGTTCTATAGTATATGTTTCTGTACACTCATTTATAACATTGATTCCCAAACCAGGCAAGGATAGACTAGACTGTAAAAACTATAGACCGATTGCCCTTCTCAATTAAGATGTAAAGACATTCACAAAAATTGCAGCATTACGTCTGAATTAGTGATGAGCGAATATACTTGTTACTCGAGATTTACCGAGCACGCTCGGGTGACCTCCGAGCGTTTTTTAGTGCTCGAAGATTTAGTTTTCATCGCCACAGCTGAATGATTTACATCTGTTAGCCAGGCTGAGTATATGTGGGGGTTGCCTGGTTGCTATATATAGGATATCAGGAACTTTGAATACTGGGCTGCCCTTAATGACAATACTGTAGAGAGATTTAACCTTGTTTGGTCTCCTTGGGATTCCTTTTGGGCCATGTTAAGCATATGACCTCTATGAGATGGATATAACTAGGTCATAACATTCCACATAATTTCCTCCCTTTCCTTTCATCTGAGTCTATGTGTTTGTCTGTTTGTAAGATTTTACTCTTTATATACTTGAAAATGTTTAACTATTACTATAGTATAAGATTGGTTGTTAACCTATAAATGATAGTGAAAAATCTAAAATGCCTAATATTTTTTCTTTTACTGTAAAGTTTGAAAAATACTGTACGTGTGATTGTGGCCTTACTGTTATGGAACATTGCTGTTGGTGCATGGTGAAAGTGGCATGATCTATCTTATAGGACAGCCCTTATAGGTGTTACCGACCTTTGATACAGGAAATGTGGTGAAAAGGTCTTATTTGCATTTTTTTTTAAAGCCTGTAGTATTTTAGAAAGCTGTTCTTTTTGTTAAGTGCATTAAGAAAACAATAGTTTGGTTGCAATAAAGGTTTTTCATAAATCATCCTAATATATAGTATATAATCGGCATGTTGTGCACTTGAGGAAATCTTACATCTTCTACAACAACCTCATTCGCTTGCCTGCTTGTTTTTATTCCTTCAAACCCACAATCTTAGAAGTTTAACAAAACAAGTCTATGGCAGCTGCAATATCACAGAAATCGTTTCCTGAATATCTTCTTCCTACCTATATGTGAAACCACTTTTGTGTGACTCTCCAGCCAAGCCTGCCGTACACTGTATATTTTAGCGATGTATCATATAAATGTTCATAGTGCGTCATCGATATACTGGGATCTTATTTTAGATGCCATGCCACATGTACAGGACTTTTCCAGTTGTTGAAGTCTTGTAGACACATTCTTCTCCGGCTTCTATACACTAGGTTATGCAAAGAGCTGTAGCACAGTAACTGCACATGAACATAAAGCCATGCTAGTATCACAGTCACCATGCAGAACTTCATAAGAATTACATCTCAGTGCTTAGACACACAAGTGATAGCCCCAATCAGTATTGTCTGCACAGTTCTTTATGACAAAATAGACAAATGACTGCAGAAAACATGGCTCTAGTTAGCAAACAAAATATAGCTTTGTGGTTACCCACAAATAACGGTCTGTTTTCTCCTGTGTCTTGTAGAAACCAACAAAACTGGTTGTCGTCTTTTGCCCTTCTGTGATTGCTAAATTGAACGATGGCAGATTCACGGTGAAAATGTCTATATGTCATTCTATTATACACATGCTTTATCTTATCCGAGGCCTGCACTTTTATTAGAGCTGCGAAATCATCATTACTTTAATAATAAAAATCTAACCTCTGATTGCAGTCTCAGATCTAACTTGTTGCTGAAAGTTGTTGCGTACTAATATGTAGACTATCATTATCTCTTTAGTGTTAAAATTTGGTTCACGTACAGTCATGGTCAAAAGTGTTGAAACCCATGAAATTGTTCTATAAAATGAAGTATTTCTCCCAGAAACGTATTGCAATTATACATGATTTGTTATTCTCATGTTTATTTCCTTTGTGTGCATTGGAACAACCCAAAAAAATGAGGAAAAAAGACAAATTGGACATAATTTCACGCTGAAAAAATTGTTGGATTTCATCGTTAACAATATAATCACCCCTTGCCCAGCTCCATGCCCAGTAAAACCTGCAAAACCTTAAAAAAAAGTGATTGTATGTGTGAGGCTGCCAGGGTCGTAGTTGTGGCGAGGTGCTGTTGCATTCCCACAACCTGGCTCCCCACAAAAGAAACATAAATTTTAAAAAAATCACTTTAGATTCCAGGGTTTCTTCTGCTTCAGCCATCCTGGCTTCAGATTCTATATTCTCACAAATGACTCCAGAATCTATGTCCATACTTAACAGTTCAACTTTACTTAGTAACAGGCTTTTTGACGTAGATACAGCACAGTTCTCATGCAATGACATTGCTGGAGCTTTCCCTGTCTTCCCGGCAATCGCTGCTTTGTCCCAACAATCTCTGCCTTGTCCCAGCAATCCCTGTCTGGTCCCGGCAATCCTTGCCTGGTCCTGGCAATCTCAGCCTCGCTGGACAATCCCTGTCCCGTCTTGGCAATCTCTTCCCGTCTTGGCAATCTCTGCCCTTCTGGACAATCTCTGTCCCTTTTGTGAAATTCGTGCCTTTAGGTCCACCAGATTCCTGCCAGTCCCCTTGTCCAATTTCAATAGGAAAGGGTAAAAGGCTCGTTGTCTCAGCTCCGCCTAATCCCAGCCATAGGCCCCAGATCCTCCTTGGAATGGTTACAGTTTAAAATGGTGACCGCCTGCACGCCACTCAGCCTGGGGTCCCTTCTTGCCTCAGCAACTTCACCCCTCATGGCTATCTGCCTTCTTTCATTGCTGCTTCACTACACCTTGCCCTGGGCATGGCTGCCCAGGCTCTGCTCACTAACCAGGAAGTACCTTCACTATATCCCACTGTTCTGTACCACACCCATCTGTAACTCCTCCCAGCCTGGAAAACCCCTTTTACTAACTATACTCATCCTAAGGCCGGAGTCACACTACAGCGAGATACGGCCGAGTCTCGCAGGTTAAAAACAAGCTCTGGCACCTGCACTCCGGAGCAGAGCGTGCAGCTCCATGTATTGCTATGCGGCCGCACGCTCCGCTCTGGAGTGCCGATGCCAGTGCTTGTTTTTAACCAGCGAGACTCGGCTGTATCTCGCTGTGTGTGATCCCGGTCTATCACTCTCATGCCATTCTCTGTGGTGCCCCACTATTCTATGCCCACTATTGTCCTATGCTATTCCTAATCCTTTACACAACACATGTCAAGTACATACACATTACAGCAACATTACATGAATACATAAACAATCATAAACATTATGGAAATGCACACATTCAATGTGAATACTGTTCAAAAAGAAGGATGCATATGACGGCCTCTGTCACCTCCTTAGATATGCACCGTTATATGCATGCACAGTATAAGTGAAGTAAGTATAGTTGTGCTCAAAAGTTTAAATACCCCGGCAGAGTTTCTGCTTTCTTGGTGTGATGCGAGTCACTACTGTAAGGCTTGCGTGCACACGTTTAAGAATTTTCGCGTTTTTGTTCGCTATAAAAATGCGATAAAACTGCGAAAAAAAACGCATACATTAAGCATCCTATTTTTAGAATGCATTCCGCATTTTTTGTGCACATGTTGCGTTTTTTTCCGCGGAGGAATCGCATTCCGGAAAAAAACGCAGCATGTTCAATTAAAGTGCGGAATCGCGGCGATTCCGCACACATAGGAATGCATTGATCCGCTTACTTTCCGCATGGGGCTATGCCCACCATGCAGGAAGTAGGCGGATTATGTGTGGTTGGTACCCAGGGTGGAGGAGAGAAGACTCTCCTCCAGGCCCTGGGAACCATATAATTGTAAAAAAAAAAAAAGAATTAAAATAAAAAATAGTGACACTCTCACCTTTCGGCGACTCACGCAGCCTTCCTGCTCCTCGCGACGCTCCCGTTCCCAATAATGCTTTGCGAAAATGACCTGTGATGACATGCGGTCTCGCGAGACCACACATCATCTGAGGTCATGCCACAAAGCATTACTAGGACCGGAGCATCGCGAGGAGCGGGAAAGGCTGCCGGGGACGCCGGAAGGTGAGAATATCATGATTTTTTTTATTATTATTATTTTTCATATTTTTTTTTTACTATTGATGCTGCATAGGCAGAATCAATAGTAAAAAGTTGGTCACACTTGTCAAACACCATGTTTGACAAGTGTGACCAACCTGTCAATCAGTTTTCCAAGCGATGCTACAGTTCGCTTGGAAAACGCTAGGATTCTGCAAGCTAATTACGCTTGTAAAACACTAGTGTTTAGCAGGAATACACATGCCAATTCCGCATGCGATATACCCATGGCAGGAGTTGCTTAATTGCAGCGGAAATTCTGCAACGTGTGCCCTTAGCCTAAATATTAATTCCAGAAGAGAAGAACAACAATAACAGACAGTAAAAATATATACTACTGAATAAGTAAAGGGAGGTCGAACAATCCGAGGTCAGGTCCAGGAAATGGCACAGAACAACCAGGGGAAGTCAGAGACAAAATCCAATACACAAGCCGAGGTCAGGAAAGCCAGAAAGACAAGACAGTTTACAGGGGGCAGGCACAAGAGAAGTGAGATCACAGGCAAAGAGTCTAAGGCTATGTGCACACAATGCGGATTTAGTGTGGATCCGCAGCATTTTTTTCCGCGCAGAAACGCTGCAGATCCGCAAAGTGATTTACAGTACAATGTAAATCAATAGGAAAAAAAATGCTGTGCTCATGGTGCGGAAAATTCCGCATGGAAAACGCTGCGGATCAAAAGAGCCTTGAGAAAGGCTCAGTGTGAGCCGAAACATCGCACAGAGATGTGGGTGTGAATAAACTTCACACTTTTTTTCACCTTGAAAAGAGCTTGGAGTGCTGCCTTCTTTTTTCTATTTGGTATACATTTTGGGTAGATGAGTGGACCATTCTACCCAGGAGGCCAGGCACCCACCGGTGAGCATTGTGCTGTTCCAGTTTTCCTTTGTATATGTATACATGTATGTATGTATGTATATATATATGTATATATATATATATATATATATATTGTCAGTGAGACACATATATGTATATATATTAATATATACAGCCACGAGCACAGCTGCATTAGCAGAGCTCCTGGGTGTAAAATTAGTTAACCCTTTCAGATGGATTTTCAGCGTGGGACGAGACTGATCATTGGAAGGTATGGAATATTGTTGTTTGTTTTTTTTACATTTGTTCCAGGTGACAAGGGTCTTCAGGTGTATTACCAGTATAATAAAATATTACAACAACCTGTGTATTTATTTCATTAAAATACTTTGTAATAATGTGTGTGTGTTTTTTTAACCATTTCATACTATTGGATTAATAATGGATAGGTGTCATAATTGACGCCTCTCCATTATTAATCTGGCTTAATGTCACCTTACAATAGCAAGGTGACATTAACCCTTCATTACCCCATATCCCACTGCTACACGGGAATGGGAAGAGAGTGGCTAAGTGCCAGAATAGGCGTATCTTCCAGATGTGCCTTTTCTGGGGTGGCTGGGGGCAGATGTTTTAGCCGGGGGGGCAATAACCATGGACCCTCTCCAGGCTATTAATATCTGCCCTCAGTCACTGGCTTTACCATTCTGGCGGAGAAAATTGTGCAGGAGCCCATGCCAATTTTTTCCGTGATTTAACCCTTTAATTTCATAGCTAGAGCGCCCAAATTTTGCACATACACACTACTAACAGTAGTGTGGAATATGCAAAAAAAAAGGGATATGAGATGGTTTACTGTATGTAAACCATGTCTCACTTCATGTCGGGTTTGAGAAGGAGATAGGAAAAGCCGGCAATTGAATTACCGGCTTTTAAGCTATCTAGCGCTGTATGATATATTTATGTGTCTCACTGATATATATATATATATATATATATATTATTATGTATTGTTATAGTGCCATTTATTCCATGGTGCTTTACATGTAAGGAGGGGTATACATAATAAAAACAAGTACAAAAATCTTAAACAATACAAGTCATAACTGGAACAGGAGGAGAGAGGACCCTGCCCGCGAGAGCTCACAATCTACAAGGGATGGGTGAGAATACAGTAGGTTTTGATGGTAGGTGAGAGTCTGATATGTTGGGGTAGAGGGTTCCAGAGTAGGGGTGATACGCAAGAGAAATCTTGTATACGATTGTGGGAAGAGGAGATAAGAGGGGAGTAAAGAAGGAGGTCTTGTGAGGATTGGAGGTTGCGTGTAGGTAAGTACCGGGAGACGAGGTCACAGATGTATGGAGGAAACAGGTTGTGGATGGCTTTGTATGTCATGGTTAGGGTTGTGTGCTGGAGTCTCTGGGCAATGGTGAGCCAGTGAAGGGATTGACGGAGGGGAGAAGCTGGGGAATAGCGGGGGGACAGATGGAGATATATATATATATATATATATATATATATATATATAGACTATATATATATATATATTATATATATATATATATATATATATATATATACACAGTATATATGTTTTTACGATTATTTGAGACCATGGATCCATTGTATGTATGTATGTCGGTTTTGCAAGCCGGCGAGAAAATCTCACAGTACGGATGCCATACGGATTACATACGGAGGATGCCATGCGCAAAATACGCTGACACACCCTGCCTACGGATGACATACGGATCACTATTTTGGGGACTTTTCTGCGTATTACGGCCATAAAAAACGGACCTTATTTTTATACGCTGAGTGTGAGGCCGGCCTAAGTAGAGGACTAATCAAGGAAAATGAACACAGATTATTGCAACACAGACCCAGCACAACCAAAACAGACTGACAACCTCCAAACAAATTAACATAGCAGAGTGGAGATCGTGACACTTGGCCTTTTTTCAGAGAATATGAATGGTAACACCAAAACTTATTCTCCACTCATGGTTAGTGGTTGGGTGAAGCCATTTATTGTCAAATTACTGTGTTTTTTCTTTTTAAATCATAATGACAACCCAAAACATCCAAATGACCCTGATCAAACTTACTGATAATGCACAGTGCATAATCAGCAACTTTCTCTGTTAGTGCAGAGCTGGCAGTTTCTATAGCACAGGCAGTTTCTACAGCACAAGCGATCAGCCTGCAAAAATTGATAGTCCCATAGTGGGACAAAGTAAAAATATTATAAATTTTTTGTTAAAAAAAATTTAAAATAATTGTAAAAATCTAAAAATAATAATAATAAAAAATGTAAAGATATTGTATCTATAAATACATATTTGTATGAAAAAATTAACCCCTTCAGTCAACACCATAAAAAATAAACAAGGCAAAAAACAATGCGTTGTCATCATACCACATAGCAAAAAGTGGAATAAAACGCGATAAAAACCGGATATAAACAAACATGGAGTCACACTAGACCGTAATACGTATCAGTGCTATGTGATTAAAAAAATCGCATAGCACTCGGACCAATGTTTCTCTATGGGGCAGCTTCTATCATCCGTTGTTTTCTCGGCCGTGTTATATGTGCGAGAGAGATCGTAGCATGCTGTGATTTGCATCGTATATCAGCCGAGAATCGCCAATGAAAGTCTATGGGTGCGAGAAAACTCACAAGCCACGCGGACCATCAGTGTGACTTCTGAGAAATACGCACCGGTGTTCTTTAGAAAAGCCGTAAATTCAGTACCGTGTAATGTAAAATCACACTGACCGCTTACAATAGAATAGATCAAATAAATGTCTACACATAGTATAGGAAAGATATATATATTGGTACCGTGTTAGCCAGTGGATAGAAAAATATTTAGCATTGAGAGTCCTCAGTGGTTGATACCTTTTAATGGCTAACTGAAAAGATGGTAAAAAATTGCAAGCTTTCGAGACTACTCATGTCTCTTCATCAGGCATATGCTAATACAAATTCTGAAGAATCACATATTTATGCACAACACCGCACAGAAAAATGCCATAGATAAGACAGGTGACGTTAAGCAGAATTACCATTATGTGAGTGATAAACAGTTATAACCATAAATATTGGAACAGTTCATAGATAAGGAGTGTGAATGTTTTATTGTTCTCTGATTGGGGTCTGGTTCCTTGTTATGGTGACACCACATGGTCTGAGGAGCAAATTCCTTAGTTGATGTAAAAAGACATAAATCCATGCAACACATTCATTCCTGCACTGAGAGTGTCAAAGATCATCATCAGCTTATATTCCCAGATCCTTCTGTCTCGCTGAGATTTGAAGTTACCTTTTAATACAAGTAGTTTCATGTCCAAAATGCTATGATCGGGGAGACAAAAATGTATTGCCACAGGTAGATCCATTCTTTTTTCTCTTATTGTATGACGATGAGAGTTCATCCTTGTTCTCTGTTTCTTCCCTGCCTCCTCTACATACAGACCCCCAGTTGGACATTTAGTACAAATAATAGTACAGCACATTAGAAGTGAGGCAGCTGAAAGTTCCTGGTACCTTGTAGTCCTGATGTGAATTGAGGATCTTTATCTTTTCCGTGGTCATTATAAATGGACAGGTTTTAAATTTTTTTCTGGTTGCAAGGAAAGGTTGGAGAGGACAGCGAGCTTCTGACAATGATGCATCTTAGATTTGGTGGCTGTCTTAAACACAGTAGTGGGGGTCTGGGAAAATGGATTGTAAGCGGGCATCTTTTTGTAGTAAAGGTTGTAGTTTTCCGTAGCACCTCCAGATTTGGATAGTAGGTGACTACTAGAGGCACCCGATTATTTTCTTCTTTAGCTTTGTAATGTAGCAGGCGATTTCTGGATGCAACCCCAGAAAAGGCGCATCTGTAAGATATTCCGGCACTTAGCCTCGCTCTTCCCACTGCCCTGTAGCATTGGCATATGGGGTAATAAGGGGTTAATGTCACCTTGCTATTATAAGGTAACATTAAGCCTTGTTAATAATGGAGAGGTGTCAATAAGAAACCTGTCCATTATTTATCCAATAGTATGAAAGGGTTAAAAATATACACTCACATTAAGAATAAAGTATTATAGTGAAATACACAGGTTTTAACATCTTTATTGCATGCTCAATCCAAGCGAAGCCCTCATTCTCCTGTAAAAAATTCCAAAATAAAAAAGCAACAATATCCCATACCTGTCCTCCGTACAATCAAGTCCCGTGCAGTAATCCATATCTGGGGGCATTTATATTTTACAACCGGGAGCACTGCTAATGTGCCCGCTCAGGGTCGGACTGGCCCACCGGGATACTGGTTAAATGCCCGGTGGGCCCCGACCCAGGGAGGAGGAGAAGGAGGAGGAGGAGAAAAAAAAAAGAGATGCAGGCCCTTTAAATCTTCGGGCGGCGCCGACCGCCGACATGACCAGGGGCCCCCCCGATGCCAGCGCTGGCATCGGGCCCCCCTTCTAATACCTCTCCTGGTTCCTGCGGCAGCTGCAGCCTGCAGTGTCTTCAGCGCCCTCTGACTCTGCGACGTCTCAGGGCAGAGGGTGCGATGATGTCATCACTGCGTACTCAGCCTCTCTGTCCTGAGCGTTGCAGAGCCAGAGAGATGCTGAGTGCACCGGACCTGCGCTGGGAACGGGAGAGGTGAGGATTTTTTTTTTTTTTATGTCTGACGTGACTGGGGCCCATAATAATTTATGAAGGAGCAGCGGGGGTGGCATAATACTGTGCAGGGGGAGGGGGCATAATACTGTGCAGGGGGAGGGGGGCATAATACTGTGCAGGGGGAGGGGGGGCATAATACTGTGTAGAGGAGCTGGGGGGAAATACTGTTCGGGGCCCGGGGCATAATACTGTGTGCAGGAGCTGGGGGTGGAATACTGTGCGGGGCCCAATACTGTGTGGAGGAGCTGGGGGGGGGGGGAATACTGTGCGGGGCCCAATACTGTGTGGAGGAGCTGGGGGGGAATACTATGCGGGGCCCAATACTGTGTGGAGGAGCTGGGGGGGAATACTATGCGGGGCCCAATACTGCGTGGAGGGGGGAAATACTGTGCGGGGCCTGGGGCATAATAGTGCGGGGCCCGGGGCATAATACTGTGTGGATGAGCTGGGGGGAAATACTGTGTGGGGCCTGGGGCATAATACTGTGTGGATGAGCTGGGGGGGAAATACTGTGCGGGGCCCGGGGCATAATACTGTGTGGAGGAGCTGGGGGGGAAATACTATGCGGGGCCCGGGGCATAATACTGTGTGGAGGAGCTGGGGGGGGAAATACTGTGCGGGGCCTGGGGCATAATACTGTGTGGAGGAGCTGGGGGGGAAATACTGTGCGGGGCCCGGGGCATAATAGTGTGTGGAGGAGCTGGGGGTGGGAAATACTGTGCGGGGTCTGGGGCATAATACTGTGTGGAGGAGCTGGGGGGGGAATACTGTGCGGGGCCGGGGCCTAATACTGTGTGGAGGAGCTGGGGGGAAATACTGTGCAGGGGCATAATACTGTGTGGAGGAGCGGGGGGGGGGAATATTGTGCAGGGGCATAATACTGTGTGGAGGACCTGGGGGGAATACTGTGCGGGGCATAGTACTGTGCAGGGGCATAATACTGTGTGGAGGAGCTGGGGGGAGGAATACTGTGCGGGGGCATAATACTGTGTGGAGGAGGTGGGGGGAAAAATACTGTGTGGAAAAGCACGGGGCCCATAATACTGTACGTAGGAGCAGGGGGCCCATGATGTGCTGTATGGAGGAGCATTACATGGGGCCCATAATGCTATATGGAGGACTATGAGGTGCCTATAATACTGTATGGAGGAGCATTATATGGGGCCAAATATACTGTATGGAGGAGCATTGTATGGGGCCAATAATATTGTATGGAGAAGCATTATATGGGGCCAATAATACTGTATGGAGGACTATGTGGTTGCCCATAATACTGTATGGAGGACTATGAGGTGCCCGTAATACTGTATGGAGCACTATGTGTTGACCATAATACTGTATGGCGGACTATGAGGTGCCCATAATACTGTATGGAGGACTATGTGGTTGCCCATAATACTGTATGGAGGACTATGAGGTGCACGTAATACTGTATGGAGCACTATGTGTTGACCATAATACTGTATGGCGAACTATGAGGTGCCCATAATACTGTATGGAGGACTATGTGGTTGCCCATAATACTGTATGGAGGACTATGTGGTTGCCCATAATACTGTATGGAGGACTATGAGGTGCACGTAATACTGTATGGAGCACTATGTGTTGACCATAATACTGTATGGCGGACTATGAGGTGCCCATAATACTGTATGGAGGACTATGTGGTTGACCATAATACTGTATGGAGAACTATGAGGTGACCGTAATACTGTATGGCGCACTGTGTGGTGCCTATATTTTGTACTATATCTTTTTTTATCTGTGCATCAGGAATCGTGGCATGTGTTAAAGGGGCCCATGAAAACCTGGAGCCGACCCTGGCGACAACGCACATCAAGATGAATACCGGCTGCTACTGTGACAGGGCGCTCTGCTCTGTGACAGGCCATGTGTTGAAGTCACATAGCAGTTTTGTTAAATGACTCCTGCAGCCTTTGATAGGCCGGCGGCCTTTCAATGTTACTGCTATGTGACGTCAGCGCGCGGCCTGTCACAGAGCAGGGCGCCCTGTCACAGCTGCAGTCGGCAGCCATTGTAACGACCACGCCGAATATGAAGCCAAAAGAGGATGCTGGGGAGCGCAAGAAGGTGAGAAGAATCCCCCCTCTGTAGTTGGGCAAGGTAGTGGCCATAGGGACGGACATAGGGGCCCGGGGAGGGTACATTAAATAAAGGGGCCCAGGATGAGGACATTATTACTGGAAGGGGACCTTATTAAGGTGGACATTGGGGTCCAAGATGGAGACATTAAATAAAGGGGCCAAGGATCTGGCACTTTATTAAATAAAGGGGTGACATAATTACTGTATTGAGGTCAGGATGAGGAACATACATTATTGGTTTATGGTGGCAAATGGGGATATAATTGCTGTAGGGGCCAATCAGGGGACGTTATTACTGCTGTAATTTTCATTTTGAATTTACTGTCTTCCATGGGGAGAACAAAAGGGTCCTACTACTGAGCAGGGTGGCACTATGTCTTTTTTTTTTCTTCATCTGACATAGTATAGAAGTCGAGGAAAATAGTGGGGAATGTGCTCTGGAAGCAATCAGCTATAGCTAACTGTTATTTTCTGCAGAGACGAGTCTTTGCTGGAAGAAGTAACGGCGGTCTGCACTGGATGAAGAAAAAAGACCTCAACTACAGATGTCACCGGTGAGTCAGTGTGTTGCTTGTACACTTACACTATATACTGTGTACAGAGCTCCTTTGTATAATGTCACTGGTAATCACTGTATTATATGTACACTGACACTATATACAGAGCTCCTGTGTGTAATGTCACTCACTAGTGGTCACTGTATTACCTGTACACTGACACTATATACAGAGCTCCTGTGTATAATGTCACTGGTGATCACTGTATTACCCGTACACTATACAATATATACAGAGCTCCTGTGTATAATGTCACTAGTGATCACTGTATTATCTATACACTGACACTATATACAGAGGTACTGTGTACATTGTACCTGTACTGTGTACATTGTCACTGGTGGTAATAACAGTGTTGTTAGTATTGTGGGTTGTATTCATAATGAATATTGTAGTATTCGGGCACTATGTGTTGGTAATTTGTGGTCTGGTCACGGCGTGGCAGTATTTCTCCTTGTATGTGGTATCATGTGGTCCCTATATGCAGTTTTTAGAATGGTGTCACTTTGGGATATTTTCTGTCATATAGGCCCCCAAAGTCACTTCAAATGTGATGTGGTCCATAAAAAAAAGGTTTTGTAAATTTTGTTGGAAAAGTGAGAAGTTGCTGATTAACTTTGAACCCTGCTAACGTCCTAAAAAAATAATTATGTTTCAAAAATTATGCAGATGTAAAGTAGACATGTGTGAAATGTTATTTATTATTTACTTGGTGTGGTATAACTATCTCATTTAAGGGCATACAAATTTAAAGTTTGAAAATTGCGACATTTTTTGCAAAATTTTGTTTAGATTTTAATAGATGTACAAAAATCATATCGACCAAATTTTTTACCACCAACATGAAGTACAATGTGACACGATAAAAACATTCTCAAAATCAGTGGCATCCGTTGAAGCATTCCAGAGTTGCCACATAAAGGCACAATGGTCGGATTTAAAAGATTTGGCCTGGTCATTAAGGTCAAAATTTGCTAAGAAGTTAATATTAGATGTATTTATGAAAACCATTCATGGTGAACTGATATTATAAAAGGGGAAAAAAAACAGTCTTTACGTTTTGTTTTTCCATTTTGCTACGTACCACCATCGCGTTGGGCCATACTTCCCTCTAGCTTCATGCTTTTTTTTCAGAATTGCTGTAACTCCTTATAACCTCTCCCTATAACTTCCTCTATTGTCTCACTATCACATCACAAATGCTAAGTCTGTGCAAAGAGACATATGACAGGCACACAAAGCTTTGGGAGGGGACAGGATGCTGCTGTGGTCCCAGCACGTACAGGGTTAACACCCTTTACCTCTTCCTGTCTGTGTCAGTTTTGGGACTACAATCGTCCAATCAGGAAACGCCTCAACATCACATGGCACATGACAGGGGTTGTGTTGGGCATACAGCACCAGCTTTCTGAGTACCCCTAGAATCTGCCCCCCAGGTGGGGTCGCAGGGGTTACCACAACATCAGATCTACCAAGGTGCCTATTAGAGGTGGTAACACCAATTAACAAAAGAGGCAGAAGCGACCTATATTCAGGATGTTTTCAAGGAAGAAGCGGGAACTGATGAAAACTCCGTCCTTATCAAAGAAAAGCAGAGCAGGAAGCCCAGCACCACAAAGCGTGAGTCTGTCTGCACCCGACACCCTTCGCCAGCTCACTACTGACTACTAACACTTCTCATTATACTTATCATACCTAGCATGGCTTTTCAATTTTCTGCATGAATTCCATTTTAAAGCATTTTTAAATGATGTATTAAAAAGCTTGTGTCACATGTCTAAAGAAATGATATAACTTTGGTGTATATTTTAAATATCTATAATATAGTAGAAACTGTACGTTTTGCTGTAGTAGAGTTTCTATATAGCCAGTAGATTCCATTTTTGAATCTCTGTGCAAACGCTTACTCTTTATGTAAAAAAAACTCCATGCCTGTTTTACTGCTATCCTACTACATGGGTATCTTAATAGTTTCTTAGTCTGTCTGGCTTCATTTATGCCCTAGCCGATATAGAACAGTAGGCTTCCGTACAATAGCTGCATCCGCCAAAAGGCAGTCATGGATTTGAGATATGATGACTTTTTCATGGCATATCATGACTTTCTCTAACCATCAACTGACTTACATATTTGATTTTAATTTAAGAACACGCGAATTGCTAATACTATAGTTATTCTGGCCATGAAAGATGAATATACAGTGGGGCAAAAAAGTATTTAGTCAGTCAGCAATAGTGCAAGTTCCACCACTTAAGAAGATGAGAGGCGTCTGTAATTTACATCATAGGTAGACCTCAACTATGGGAGACAAACTGAGAAAAAAAAATCCAGAAAATCACATTGTCTGTTTTTTTAACAATTTATTTGCATATTATGGTGGAAAATAAGTATTTGGTCAGAAACAAACAATCAAGATTTCTGGCTCTCACAGACCTGTAACTTCTTCTTTAAGAGTCTCCTCTTTCCTCCACTCATTACCTGTAGTAATGGCACCTGTTTAAACTTGTTATCAGTATAAAAAGACACCTGTGCACACCCTCAAACAGTCTGACTCCAAACTCCACTATGGTGAAGACCAAAGAGCTGTCAAAGGACACCAGAAACAAAATTGTAGCCCTGCACCAAGCTGGGAAGACTGAATCTGCAATAGCCAACCAGCTTGGAGTGAAGAAATCAACAGTGGGAGCAATAATTAGAAAATGGAAGACATACAAGACCACTGATAATCTCCCTCGATCTGGGGCTCCACGCAAAATCCCACCCCATGGGGTCAGAATGATCACAAGAACGGTGAGCAAAAATCCCAGAACCACGCGGGGGGACCTAGTGAATGAACTGCAGAGAGCTGGGACCAATGTAACAAGGCCTACCATAAGTAACACACTACGCCACCATGGACTAAGATCCTGCAGTGCCAGACGTGTCCCACTGCTTAAGCCAGTACATGTCCGGGCCCGTCTGAAGTTTGCTAGAGAGCATTTGGATGATCCAGAGGAGTTTTGGGAGAATGTCCTATGGTCTGATGAAACCAAACTGGAACTGTTTGGTAGAAACACAACTTGTCGTGTTTGGAGGAAAAAGAATACTGAGTTGCATCCATCAAACACCATACCTACTGTAAAGCATGGTGGTGGAAACATCATGCTTTGGGGCTGTTTCTCTGCAAAGGGGCCAGGACGACTGATCCGGGTACATGAAAGAATGAATGGGGCCATGTATCATGAGATTTTGAGTGCAAACCTCCTTCCATCAGCAAGGGCATTGAAGATGAAACGTGGCTGGGTCTTTCAACATGACAATGATCCAAAGCACACCGCCAGGGCAACGAAGGAGTGGCTTCGTAAGAAGCATTTCAAGGTCCTGGAGTGGCCTAGCCAGTCTCCAGATCTCAACCCTATAGAAAACCTTTGGAGGGAGTTGAAAGTCCGTGTTGCCAAGCAAAAAGCCAAAAACATCACTGCGCTAGAGGAGATCTGCATGGAGGAATGGGCCAACATACCAACAACAGTGTGTGGCAACCTTGTGAAGACTTACAGAAAACGTTTGACCTCTGTCATTGCCAACAAAGGATATATTACAAAGTATTGAGATGAAATTTAGTTTCTGACCAAATACTTATTTTCCACCATAATATGCAAATAAATTGTTAAAAAAACAGACAATGTGATTTTCTGGATTTTTTTTTCTCAGTTTGTCTCCCATAGTTGAGGTCTACCTGTGATGTAAATTACAGACGCCTCTCATCTTTTTAAGTGGTGGAACTTGCACTATTGCTGACTGACTAAATACTTTTTTGCCCCACTGTAAGTTAGCCAAAATGGCAAATTTAGCACTAACCAGTGAAATTGTTACTACTGATTGTATCGGAGTAGCTAACAGCATCTAACCAAAGAAAAGTATAGATCAGGCTAAACTATGTTCCAAATATGTAATGATGGTGTGAATTTCACGTCAGGTCACAGGGTGAGTACAGGAAATGTAAAAATGTATAATAATAATAATAATAAAATGTCAAAAAGTGCACGTGAGTTTGGGGCTTTAATGCAGCCTATTGAGAAGTCTCCTTAGGCTCGGTTTACATCTGTATTGGAAGCTTCATTTAGAAAATTAGCTACAGATACCACAGTATTTGCTGGGGAGAACAAAACCCATTATGCTGCACTGTTTTTTTTATGGATAAATGGCAGATGCTATGATGGAAATCTGAAAGGCTCTATTATAGTTAATAAAATGTATTGATTTTATTTGGAATAGATTTTGGGTTTTCCCTACCAATGACAGAAAGCAAAAGTAGAAATGTTTAGCGCAGATGTGAACAGCCTTATAAAGGGATCATCTTCAAATAATTCTGTATGTTCATCTTTATGTTGATGCTTTCTAAAAGTGCTACTGTGGTCACCATTGTATACAAACCTTCCAGATGTGATGCTGTCATTTCACAGATGTGTAGAGGAAGGGAGGCTTATAGTAACATAGTAACATAGTAAGGCTGAAAAAAGACATTTGTCCATCCAGTTCAGCCTATATTCCATCATAATAAAACCGCATATCTACGTCCTTCTACAGAACCTAATTGTATGATACAATATTGTTCTGCTCCAGGAAGACATCCAGGCCTCTCTTGAACCCCTCGACTGAGTTCGCCATCACCACCTCCTCAGGCAAGCAATTCCAGATTCTCACTGCCCTAACAGTAAAGAATCCTCTTCTATGTTGGTGGAAAAACCTTCTCTCCTCCAGACACAAAGAATGCCCCCTTGTGCCCGTCACCTTCCTTGGTATAAACAGATCCTCAGCGAGATATTTGTATTGTCCCCTTATATACTTATACATGGTTATTAGATCGCCCCTCAGTCGTCTTTTTTCTAGACTAAATAATCCTAATTTCGCTAATCTATCTGGGTATTGTAGTTCTCCCATCCCCTTTATTAATTTTGTTGCCCTCCTTTGTACTCTCTCTAGTTCCATTATATCCTTCCTGAGCACCGGTGCCCAAAACTGGACACAGTTCTCCATGTGTAGTCTAACTAGGGATTTGTACAGAGGCAGTATAATGCTCTCATCATGTGTATCCAGACCTCTTTTAATGCACCCCATGATCCTGTTTGCCTTGGCAGCTGCTGCCTGGCACTGGCTGCTCCAGGTAATTTAGGTTCTTTAAGTTTATAATTAACTAGGATCCCCAAGTCCTTCTCCCTGTCAGATTTACCCAGTGGTTTCCCGTTCAGTGTGTAATGGTGATATTGATTCCTTCTTCCCATGTGTATAACCTTATATTTATCATTGTTAAACCTCATCTGCCACCTTTCAGCCCAAGTTTCCAACTTACCAGATCCATCTGTAGCAGAATACTATCTTCTCTTGTATTAACTGCTTTACATAGTTTTGTATCATCTGCAAATATCGATATTTTACTGTGTAAACCTTCTACCAGATCATTAACCCCTTCATGACCGGGGGATTTTTCGTTTTTCCGTGTTCGTTTTTCGCTCCCCTCCTTCCCAGAGCCATAACTTTTTTATTTTTCCGTCAATTTGGCCATGTGAGGGCTTATTTTTTGCGGGACG
The DNA here is from genome assembly GCF_032444005.1 of Ranitomeya imitator. NCBI lineage: Eukaryota > Metazoa > Chordata > Amphibia > Anura > Dendrobatidae > Ranitomeya > Ranitomeya imitator. The sequence continues at coordinate 817,007,419 of NC_091282.1, read as the reverse complement.
AGTTGTACTTTTGAACGACATCATTGGTTTTAGCATGTCGTGTACTAGAAAACGGGAAAAAAATTCCAAGTGCGGTAAAATTGCAAAAAAAGTGCAATCCCACATTGGTTTTTTGTTTGGCTTTTTTGCTAGGTTCACTAAATGCTAAAAATGACCTGACATTATGATTCTCCAGGTCATTACGAGTTCATAGACACCAAACATGACTAGGTTATTTTTTATCTAAGTGGTGAAAAAAAATTCCAAACTTTGCTAAAAAAAAAAAAAAAAAAAAAAAAAAAATTGCGCCATTTTCCGATACTCGTAGCGTCTCCATTTTTCATCATCTGGGGTCGGTTGAGGGCTTATTTTTTGCGTGCCGAGATGACGTTTTTAATGATAGCATTTCGGTGCAGATACGTTCTTTTGATCGCCCGTTATTGCATTTTAATGCAATGTCGCGGCGACCAAAAAAACGTAATTCTGGCGTTTCGAGTTTTTTTCCCGCTACGCTGTTTAGCGATCAGGTTAATACTTTTTTTTATTTGATAGATCGGGCGATTCTGAGCGCGGCGATACCAAATATGCGTAGATTTGGTATTTTTTTTATTGATTTATTTTGATTGGGGCGAAAGGGGGGTGATTTAAACTTTTATGTTTTTTTTATTTTTTTCACATTTTTTTAAACTTTTTTTTTTTACTTTTGCCATGCTTCAATAGCCTCCATGAGAGGCTAGAAGCAGGCACAACCCGATCGGCTCTGCTACATAGCAGCGATCTGCTGATCGCTGCTATGTAGCAGAATTGCACGTGTGCTGTGAGCGCCGACCACAGGGTGGCGCTCACAGCGACGGGCAATCAGTAACCATAGAGGTCTCAAGGACCTCTATGGTTACCATTCACAAGCATCGCCGACCCCCGATCATGTGACGGGGGTCGGCGATGACGTCATTTCCGGCCGCCCGGCTGGAAGCGGTAGTTAAATGCCGCTGTCTGCGTTTGACAGCGGCATTTAACTAGTTAATAGGTGCGGGCAGATCGCGATTCTGCCCGCGCCTATTACGGGCACATGTCAGCTGTTCAAAACAGCTGACATGTCCCGGCTTTGGTGCGGGCTCACCGCGGAGCCCTGCATCAAAGCAGGGGAGCCGGCATCGGACGGTATAGTACGTCCGATGCCGGTAAGGGGTTAATGAATATGTTGAAGAGAACAGGTCCCAATACCGACCCCTGCGGTACCCCACTGGTCACAGCGACCCAGTTAGAGACTATACCATTTATAACCACCCTCTGCTTTCTATCACTAAGCCAGTTACTAACCCATTTACACACATTTTCCCCCAGACCAAGCATTCTCATTTTGTGTACCAACCTCTTGTGTGGCACGGTATCAAACGCTTTGGAAAAATCGAGATATACCACGTCCAATGACTCACCGTGGTCTAGTCTATAGCTTACCTCTTCATAAAAACTGATTAGATTGGTTTGACAGGAGCGATTTCTCATAAACCCATGCTGATATGGAGTTAAACAGTTATTCTCATTGAGATAATCCAGAATAACATCCCTCAGAAACCCTTCAAATATTTTACCAACAATAGAGGTTAGACTTACTGGCCTATAATTTCCAGGTTCACTTTTAGAGCCCTTTTTGAATATTGGCACCACATTTGCTATGCGCCAGTCCTGCGGAACAGACCCCGTCGCTATAGAGTCCCTAAAAATAAGAAATAATGGTTTATCTATTATATTACTTAGTTCTCTTAGTACTCGTGGGTGTATGCCATCCGGACCCGGAGATTTATCTATTTTAATCTTATTTAGCCGGTTTCGCACCTCTTCTTGGGTTAGATTGGTGAGGTGACCCTTATCATGTTCCCAAGAAAATAAGACTTATTTAATGTCTGGAATGTTTCAGTATGAAAACATATCCAAGATTGACATGCTAAGCATGACGAAATGAGGAGACTTAAAGCCGCAATGCTCCTCTGGGAAATATGCTAATTATGCAAATTCTATCTTCAGAGAGGAAGAGAACTAGAACTCTAGTGCCACCTATTGGAAGTAGCAATCCTACAAGTCAATGTCAACCCTTTAACGATCCTTGTCACATGACTTAGGATAATAGCCAAACCAGAATCTCAATTTGTAGACACTGTGTTTCGGGGTACTGCCCTTCGTCAGTGCAAAGTGGAGATCTGATTTGGCTGTGTCAGAGGCGTCCGACCGATATCCAAGAAGTATCATTTCTCCTTGCGGAGATTGACATGCTAAGCATGATGAAATGAGGAGACTTAAAGCCGCAATGCTCCTCTGGGAAATATGCTAATTATGCAAATTCTATCTTCAGAGAGGAAGAGAACTAGAACTCTAGTGCCACCTATTGTAAGGTGGCAATCCTACAAGTCAATGTCGACCCTTTAACGATCCTTGTCACATGACTTAGGATAATAGCCAAACCACAATCTCAAATTGCAGACACTGTTTCGGGGTACTGCCCCTCGTCAGTGCAAAGTGGAGATCTGGTTTGGCTGTGTGAGAGACGTCCGACCGATATCCAAGAAGTATCGTTTCTCCTTGCAGAGATTGACATGCTAAGCATGCCAAGATGAGGAGACATAAAGCCGCAATGCTCCTCTAGGAAATATGCTAATTATGCAAATAATCTCAACAGAAATGTTAATTGTCAGATTTAGTCCTAGTCTTAAGTTTTGTGGTTTGATTTTGCCTTCTCATCCATGTAGGAAGCTCAACGTAAAGATGTCCTAGAGTCCTCTACAGAAGGATCTGGTAACCCTGCAGTTAGCAGCCCTCTTCCAAGTGGAACCCTGAAAAGACCGACAAGTTTAAGTCGCCATGCTAGTGCTGCAGGAATCCCCTTGTCTTCTCCCAGAAGCAAATCCAGTAAACCAGGAGGAGCCCCAAGTCCTCCTGAAAGTGGAGAAGGACCGTTTATTGAAGTGGAAGACATCTCACAGCTTCTTGGAGATGTAGCAAGGTTTGCAGAACGGCTTGAAAAGCTACGAGATGTGGTACTGACAGATGGTAAGTACTACTGTGGTTGACCACATAAGTATCAGACATGATAAAAAAAGGACACAGTTGCGATTATATTTTTCTTCCACTAATATCTGATTATAGTCTAGAATGATAGTATAGTAAAGTATGAAAGTCACTTCATACAGCACATGTTAAGGGAACCTGTCAGGTCTGATAATGCTATTAAACTGCAGATATAGGATTACTGTAATCTGGAGGTTTTTAGCGTTATGAACATGCCCGGCCACCATACTTAGAGTGTGGGAACTGGGAGAATAGAACTTATCTCCTCCAGGAGTCCCCGACTTTCAGTCATACAGGCGTCCTGACACAGCTACAGACACCATTCACACCACTGACAGCAGCGGCTGTAGGCGCACCCTGACACTTAACTGACGGCACATTCAGCAGTGCATCAATGCAGAGTCAGCTGTCAGTCACTTTCATAACTCTACTAACCTGCAGATCAACCCCATAGCTGTAATATAGGGTAATTATGTTATCTGACATGACAGGTTCCCTTTAAACTCCAACAGGCCCATTAACCCCTTAATCCCATATGACGTACTATCCCGTCCAGATGACCTGGGACTTAATTCCCAGGGACGGGATAGTACGTCATATGCGATCGGCCGCGCTCACGGGGGGAGCGCGGCCGATCGCGGCTGGGTGTCAGCTGCCTATCGCAGCTGACATCCGGCACTATGTGCCAGGAGCGGTCACGGACCGCTCCCGGCACATTAACCCCCGGCACACCGCGATCAAAGATGATCGCGGTGTGCCGGCGGTGCAGGGAAGCATCGCGCAGGGAGGGGGCTCCCTGCGGGCTTCCCTGAGACGATCGGTACACGGTGATGTACTCACCGTGTACCGAGCGTCTTCTCCCTGCAGTCCCCGGATCCAAAATGGCCGCCGGGCTGCATCCGGGTCCTGCAGGGAGCACTTCCGGGTCAGGATCAGGCTGCAGCTGCAGCTCTAATCCTGCCCGGCTGTATGTCAGATCACCGATCTGATAGAGTGCTGTGCACACTGTCAGATCGGTGATCTGTGATGTCCCCCCCTGGGACAAAGTGAAAAAGTAAAAAAAAAAATTTCCACACTTGTAAAAAAAAATAAAAAAAAAAATTCCTAAATAAAGCAGAAAAAAAAAAATATTATTCCCATAAATACATTTCTTTACCTAAAAAAAAACAATAAAAGTACACATATTTAGTATAGCCGCGTCCGTAACGACCCGACCTATAAAACTGGCCCACTAGTTAACCCCTTCAGTGAACACCGTAAGAAAAAAAAAAAAAAAACGAGCCAAAAAACAACGCTTTATTATCATAATGCTGAACAAAAAGTGGAATAACACGCGATTAAAAAGACGGATATAAATAACCATGGTACCTCTGAAAGCGTCATCTTGTCCCGCAAAAAACGAGCCGCATATAGCATCATAACCAAAACAATAAAAAAGTTATAGTCCTCAGAATAAAGCAATGCCAAAATAATTATTTTTTCTATTAAATAGCTTTTATCGTATAAAAGCGCCAAAACATAAAAAAAATGATATAAATGAGGTATCGCTGTAATCGTACTGACCCGAAGAATAAAACTGCTTCATCAATTTTACCAAACGCGGAACGGTATAAACGCATCCCCCAAAAGAAATTCATGAATAGCTGGTTTTTGGTCATTCTGCCTCACAAAAAATCGGAATAAAAAGCGATCAAAAACTGTCACGTGTCCGAAAATGTAACCGATAAAAACGTCAACTCGTCCCGCAAAAAACAAGACCTCACATGACTCTGTGGACCAAAATATGGAAAAATTATAGGTCTCAAAATGTGGAGACGCAAAAACTTTTTTGCTATAAAAAGCGTCTTTTAGTGTGTGACGGCTGCCAATCATAAAAATCCGATATAAAAAACGCTATAAAAGTAAATCAAACCCCCCTTCATCACCCCCTTAGTTAGGCTAGGTTCACATTGCGTTAATGGGTTAACGCTAACGGACAGCGTTGCACGGCGAAAATGTCACAATTAACGCCGTGCAACGGGTCCGTTAGCACAACCATTGACAGCAATGTGATTTTCGGGTGTAGTGCATCGCTAGAGCGTGCCATTTTCGGCTCGCGCTAGCAAGGTGCCATTCTTTTGTGGCGCGCCTCAGACGCTGCTTGCAGCGTCCGCGGCGCGCCCGAGGTCCGATCCCCGATCTTCCAGAGCGGGGATGTTAACGCGACCACTAAACACGACACCTAAAAAGACATTGCGTTAGCGCAATCCGCCAGCGCTAAACGGATTTCCCTAACGCAATGTGAACCTAGCCTTAGGGAAAAATAATAAAATTAAAAAAAATGTATTTATTTCCATTTTCCCATTAGGGTTAGGGCTAGGGTTAGGGCTAGGGTTAGGGTTTGGATTACATTTACGGTTGGGATTAGGGTTGGGATTAGAATTAGGGGTGTGTCAGGGTTAGGTGTGTGGTAGGGTTACAGTTGGGATTAGGGTTAGGGGTGCGTTTGGATTAGGGTTTCATTTATAATTGGGGGGTTTCCACTGTTTAGGCACATCAGGGGCTCTCCAAACGCGACATGGCGTCCGATCTCAATTCCAGCCAATTCTGCATTGAAAAAGTAAAACAGTGCTCCTTCACTTCCGAGCTCTCCCGTGCGCCCAAACAGGGGTTTACCCCAACATATGGGGTATCATCGTACTCGAGACAAATTGGACAACAACTTTTTGGGTCCAAGTTCTCTTGTTATCCTTGGGAAAATAAAAATTTGGGGGGCTAAAAATCATTTTTGTGGGAAAAAAAAGGTTTTTATTTTCACGGCTCTGCGTTGTAAACTGTAGTGAAACACTTGGGGGTTCAAAGTTTTCACAACACATCTAGATAAGTTCCGTGGGAGGTCTAGTTTCCAATATGAGGTCACTTGTGGGGGGTTTTAATGTTTAGGCACATCAGGGGCTCTCCAAACCAACATGGCGTCCCATCTTAATTGCAGTCAATTTTGCATTGAAAAGTCAAATGGCGCTCCTTCCCGGTTGGGATTAGGGTTGGGATTAGAATTAGGGGTGTGTCAGGGTTAGGTGTGTGGTAGGGTTACAGTTGGGATTAGGGTTAGGGGTGCGTTTGGATTAGGGTTTCATTTATAATTGGGGGGTTTCCACTGTTTAGGCACATCAGGGGCTCTCCAAACGCGACATGGCGTCCGATCTCAATTCCAGCCAATTCTGCATTGAAAAAGTAAAACAGTGCTCCTTCACTTCCGAGCTCTCCCGTGCGCCCAAACAGGGGTTTACCCCAACATATGGGGTATCATCGTACTCGAGACAAATTGGACAACAACTTTTTGGGTCCAAGTTCTCTTGTTATCCTTGGGAAAATAAAAATTTGGGGGGCTAAAAATCATTTTTGTGGGAAAAAAAAGGTTTTTATTTTCACGGCTCTGCGTTGTAAACTGTAGTGAAACACTTGGGGGTTCAAAGCTCTCAAAACACATCTAGATAAGTTCCTTAGGGGGTCTAGTTTCCAAAATGGTGTCACTTGTGGGGGGTTTTAATGTTTAGGCACATCAGGGGCTCTCCAAACCAACATGGTGTCCCATCTTAATTCCAGTCAATTTTGCATTGAAAAGTCAAATGGCGCTCCTTCCCTTCCGAGCTCTGCTATGCACCCAAAAAGTGGTTTACCCCCACATATGGGGTATCGTCGCACTCAGGACAAATTGCACAACAACTTTTGCGGTCTAATTTCTTCTCTTACCCTTGGGAAAATAAAAAATTGGGGGCGAAAAGATGATTTTTGTGAAAAAATAAGATTTTTTATTTTTACGGCTCTGCATTATAAACTTCTGTGAAGCACTTGTTGCGTCAAAGTGCTCTCCAAACGCAACATGGCGTCCCATCTCAATTCCTGTCAATTTTGCATTGAAAAGTCAAATGGCGCTCCTTTCCTTCCGAGCTCTGCCATGCGCCCAAACAGTGGTTTACCCCCACATATGGGGTATCAGCGTACTCAGTACAGATTGTACAACAATGTTTGGCATCCATTTTATCCTGTTACCCTTGGTAAAATAAAACAAATTGGAGCTGAAATAAATTTTGTGTGAAAAAAAGTTAAATATTCATTTTTATTTAAACATTCCAAAAATTCCTGTGAAACCCCTGAAGGGTTAATAAACTTCTTGAATGTGGTTTTGAGCACCTTGAGGGGTGCAGTTTTTAGAATGGTGTCACACTTGGGTATTTTCTATCATATAGACCCCTCAAAATGACATCAAATGAGATGTGGTCCCTAAAAAAAAATGGTGTTGTAAAAATGAGAAATTGCTGGTCAACTTTTAACCCTTATAACTCCCTAACAAAAAAAAATTTTGGTTCCAAAATTGTGCTGATGTAAAGTAGACATGTGGGAAAGGTTACTTATTAAGTATTTTGCGTTACATATCTCTGTGATTTAAGGGCATAAAAATTTAAAGTTGGAAAATTGCGAAATTTTCTAAATTTTCGCCAAATTTCCGTTTTTTTCACAAATAAACGCAAGTTATATCGAATAAATGTTACCACTAAAATGAAGTACAATATGTCACGAGAAAACAATGTCAGAATCGCCAAGATCCGATGAAGCGTTCCAGAGTTATAACCTCATAAAGGGACAGTGGTCAGAATTGTAAAAATTGGCCCGGTCATTAACGTGCAAACCACCCTCGGGGCTTAAGGGGTTAAATCCTAAGGAAGCACTCATTATAACAGTGGCCTTCTAGCCCCCTAATGTCATTTGTAAATTAGTAATTATTTCTAGTTGTGTAGTAATAATTCAGACTTGGTTGTAGATCTCACCATCTGCATGCAGTCAATCTGGTATCTACATATCCCACAGTGCACCAAGGGTAATATGGCCAGGTTATTACAAATAGTGAGGATTGTGGGGATAAGACATATGGGAGTCTGAAGAGTGAGCCTATGTATAGGGCCGCCATCAGGGCATTACTGCCCTTACTACTGTTTGGGGCCCAGTCAGCAGTAGCAAAAAGGGGGGCCCGGATGCACAGGCAGCCGAACCCTTCTCTCTTGCCTCTGCTCATCGGGTTCCAGGCGCAATAGTTCAGGGCTGCTGTCAGCCAGATACATAACAATACTGCAGTTATTTAAAGATACACCTACAGTGTTGGTCATGCATCTGGCGGCCAGAAATCGGTGCTGTACCTTTAAGCAGCAGCAGCAGGCCTGAGTGCATCATGGTCTTGACATAGTACGCCGGTCATGTGACACACTGCGCGCTTTTCTTCATTCCGGAGCAGCATGCCACGTTCGTGGGAGCCAGGAGACACTGAAGTTGGCGGCGGGTAGTCAGAGGAGTCAGCAGGCGGTGTGTGAGGACTCGGAAGAGGCTGCAGAGGAGAGTGAGGAGATGAGAGGCTGCTAATGGGAGTGAGAAGATGAGAGACTGCTGAGGGGAGTGAGGAGAAGGGAGGCTGTTGAGGGGAGTGAGGAGAAGGAAGGCTGCTGAGGGGAGTGAGGAGAGGGTAGGCTGCTGAGGGGAGTGAGGAGAGGGGAGGGGAGGCTGCTGAGGGGAGTGAGGAGAAGTGAAGCTGTTGAGGGGAGTGAGGAGATGGGAGGCTGCTGAGGGGAGTGAGGAGATGGGAGGCTGCAGAGGGGAGTGAGAAGTGAGGAGGGTGCTGAGGGGAATGAAGAGAAGGGAGGCTGTTGAGGGGAGTGATGAGAAGGAAGGCTGCTGAGGGGAGTGAGGAGAAAGAAGGCTGCTGAGGGGAGTGAGGAGAGGGGAGGCTGCTGAGGGGAGTGAGGAGAGAGAAGGCTGTAGAGGGGAGTGAGGAGAAGGGAGGCTGCTGAGGGGAGTGAGGAGAAGGAAGGCTGCTGAGGGGAATGAGGAGAAGGGAGGCTGCTGAGGGGAGCGAAGAGAGAGGAGGCTGCTGAGGGGGAGTTAGGAAAGGGGAGGCTGCAGAGGGGAGTGAAGAGAGGGAAGGCTGCAGAGGGAATGAGGAGAGGGTAGGCTGCAGAGGGGAGTGAGGAGAAGGGAGGCTGCTGAGGGGAGTGAGGAGAAGGAAGGCTGCTGAGGGGAGTGAGGAGAGAGGAGGCTGTAGAGGGGAGTGAGGAGGAGGGAGGCTGCTGAGGGGAGTGAGGAGAAGGGAGGCTGCTGAGGGGAATGAGGAGAGGGGAGGCTGCTGAGGGGAATTAGGAGAGGGGGGCTGCTGAGGGGAATGAGGAGAGGGGAAGCTGCAGAGGGGAGTGAGGAGAAGGGAGGCTGCTGAGGGGAGAGGGGAGGCTGCTGAGGGGAGTGAGGAGAGAGGAGGCTGCTGAGGGGAGTGAGGAGAAGGGAGGCTGCTGAGTGGAATGAGGAGAAGAAAGGCTGCTGAAGGGAGTGAGGAGAAGGGAGGCTTGTGAGGGGGGTGAGGAGAAGTGAGGCTGCTGAGGGGATAGAGGAGAGGGGAGGCTGCTGAGGGGAATGAGGAGAGGGGAAGCTGCTGAGGGGGGTGAGGAGTAGGAAGGCTGCTGAGGGAAGTGAGGAGAGGGAAGGCTGCTGAGGGGAGTGAGGAGAGGGGAGGCTGCTGAGGGGAGTGAGGAGGCTGTAGAGGGGAGTGAAGAGAAGGGAGGCTGCTGAGGGGAGTGAGGAGAAGGGAGGCTGCTGAGGGGAGTGAGGAGAAGGAAGGCTGCAGAGGGAATGAGGAGAGGGTAGGCTGCAGAGGGGAGTGAGGAGAAGGGAGGCTGCAGAAGGGGTTGAGGAGAAGGATGGCTGCTGAGGGGAGTGAGGAGAGGGGAGGTTGCTGAGGGGAGTGAGGAGAGAGGAGGCTGTAGAGGGGAGTGAGGATGAGGGAGGCTGCTGAAGGGAGTGAGGAGAAGGGAGGCTGCTGAGGGGAATGAGGAGAGGGGAGGCTGCTGAGGGGAATGAGGAGAGGGGGGCTGCTGAGGGGAATGAGGAGAGGGGAGGCTGCTGAGGGGAGTGAGGAGAGAGGAGGCTGCTGAGGGGAGTGAGGAGAAGGGAGGCTGCTGAGGGGAAGGAGGAGAAAGAAGGCTGCTGAAGGGAGTGAGGAGAAGGAAGGCTGCTGAAGGGAGTGAGAAGAAGGGAGGCTTGTGAGGGGAGTGAGGATAAGGGAGGCTGCTGAGGGGATAGAGGAGAGGGGAGGCTGCTGAGGGGAGTTAGGAAAGGGGAGGCTGCAGAGGGGAGTGAGGAAAAGGGAGGCTGCTGAGGGGAGTGAGGAGAGAGAGGCTGTAGAGGGGAATGAGAAGGGAGGCTGCTGAGGGGAGCGAGGAGAAGGAAGGCTGCTGAAGGGAGTGAGGAGAAGGGAGGCTTGTGAGGGGAGTGAGGCTGCTGAGGGGATAGAGGAGAGGGGAGGCTGCTGAGGGGAGTTAGGAGAGGGGAGGCTGCTGAGTGGAGTGAGGAGAAGGGAGGCTTCTGACAGGAGTGAGAAGGGAGGCTTCTGATGGGAGTGAGGAGAGGGGAGGCTGCTGAGGGGAATCTGCATCCGATAGGGTGAGGCTGCAGAGGGGAAGCTACTGAGGTGAGTCTGTGCCCGGAAGGGTGAGGCTGCTGAGGGAATTCTGCATCTGGCATGGGAAGACCATTGAGGGGAGGCTGTATCCGACAAGGGGGCGCTGCTTACGGGAGTGAGGAGAGGCTGCTGAGGGAAGTCTGCGTCCAGCAGGGGGAAGCTGCTGAGGGGAGACTGCGTTCTGCGTCTGAACTGGTGAGGCTGAGGAGGCGGCGGCAAGGACAACCAGGGCTAGTCGACGAGGAGCAGCGGCGCCAATTGCTTTTTAAATGGGTGCCAACCTTTGTGGACAGGTAGGAACAAGAGTAGTTGACAAATAGGATGATCCCCCTTTACGCTTGACTATTTGATATTTTTTTCTATTATCACTTTTAGAGTTTTCATATTTCGGGGTGTATTTACAGTATATTCTAGAATTTATAGGTTTTTAATGAATACCGATAAAGAGATTTTTTGGTAGCGTATAATCGGTGAATATATATGCAATAACATATACTGTTTACATTTATTAACCCCTTAACATCCAATGACTGGTCAGCTGTCATGTGCCCGTAACAAATTCTGATAGAATCGCAATCCACCCGTGGCTGTTAACATGTTAAATACCGCTGTCAATGTCTGACAGCGGCACTTAACTTGCAAGCGTTGGAAGTGCGTCACAAACTACACCCATCGGTGCCCGTGTCACATGACTCTGGGTTGCCGATGGGTCAGCATGAAAACCCGGGGTCTGCAGCAGACCCCTGTAGTTGTCATTGCCGCTCTGCTATGAGCGTCGCCCAGTGGTCGGCACTCATAGCAAGTCAGCACTTCTGCTACATAGAGGAGGGCTGCAGCCCTGCTGTGTGTAGCAGAGGCGATCATATGATCCCAGCTTCTACTCTCCCATGGAGACTATTGACGCTAGTAAAAAGAGAAAAAAATATATATATATTTTTTTTAAATAGAAAAATTTAAAAGATTAAATCACCCCCTATTCACCCCATTCAAAATAAAACAATAAAATGAAAAATACACATATTTGGTATCTCTGCATTCAGAATCACCCTATCTATCAATATATAAAAAGAATTAATCCGATCGGTAAATGGCGTAATGCGAAAAAAAATCAAAAACGGGAGAAATTACTTTTTTTGGTCGCTGCAACATTGCATTAAAATGCAATAATGGGTGATAAAAAGATCATATCTACACCAAGATGGTATAAATAAAAACGTCAGATCGACGTGCAAAAAATAAGTCTTCAACCAGCCCCATATCGCGAACAATGGAGACGTTATGGGTCTCGGAAAATGGCAACATTTTTTTTTCTCTTTTGACAATTTTTTTTTCACCATAAGAACCTATTCAAGTTAGGAACTCATAATGATATACGAACTCATAATGACCTGGAGAATCATAATGGCAGGTCAATTTTAGCATTTGGTGAACATAGTAAAAAAAAACAATTGTAGAATTCCACTTTTTTTGCAATTTCACCGCACTTTGAATTTTTTTCCCATTTTCTAGTATGCTATTTGGTAAAACCAATCATGTCATTCAAAAGTACAACTCATCCTGCAGAAAACATGCCCTCACATGGCCATATTGATGGAAAAATAAATAGTGGGTATAATTAGGAAACATCTTTATTTATTATTATGGCAGTATAATTATTGGAAGGGGAAATGGGTCTGCGCTCGCCCTGCAGTGCATGGACTGGGCGCCGATCTCCCGGCCTGTATCCTCATACATGCTGTGAGGCTGCTGAATACAGTTACTTGCAGCCTGGTCTTCCTCCTTACAGCAGCATTTATATCACAGGCCACACACAAGCTCCAGCCCACTGCATGCGGGCAAATCTGCAGGAATTGGCAAAGATGACTGGCCGACAACAGCTTTACACCATCAGCAGGAGTAACCCACAAGATTCAGCGACAACAGCAGAATACAAGGTGCAGGAAAATGACACTACAATGACTTGCCCCCATCTTCATTAACAGTAGGGTTCACACATTGCTGTGGTCAATCACACAGAACGATGTGGCTGTCTGGTGATAGATGGATGTTTTTAAAGCAAAGAATAGAAGCTCATGAATTGACGACAGCCGTGTTCTCTATTCACTCCTGGCACTGTGGCTTTCATTGATTGAGACATTGTTTCTGGCACTGTTTTTGGCAATCAAGCAGCATGGTGGCATTGATTGGGGCATGAAGGTTTGCACTAGAGCAGGAACCAATGGATGTGCTGTGACTTGCTCATTGGGGGCACTAAGAGTTGCATATGAAGTGATTTTTCTACAAAAGACATTTATCACCTATTGACAAGAGAGGTGATAAATGTCTGACCACTGGGATACCCATCGATCACAAGAACGAGGATTGCAATCAATCCTTGATTGACCCGCTTGGTGGCGTGCAAAGCTTTATTTAATATGTATGGGACTTACAAAGGTTTCTGAGTGCTGAGCCATTACCATCAGACCCACAGACAATGAACAGAGCAGCAGCGAGTATGTTAAGGTCTGACCTAAGCTGGAGTAGTGATATTGCAACCACTAGAGGCAGCACCACCAGGTAGTGTAGTCAAGAATCAAGATATAGCCAGAGGTTGCTACACAGAGCAGCAGTGTAGTTGGAAGGATAAGCAGGAATCATAGTCAGGATATAGCCAGAGGTCGGTACATGGAGAAACAGTAGGATATTGAGGATAAGCAGCAGGTGGGAAGAAACTAGACTAAAGGCTGGGAGCTCAATAATTTCGCAATGAAGAAAGTCCAGTGCCAGGTTTAAGTAGGGTGCTCAATCAGGAGATCACAGGGTGAGCCAATCAGAAACTTGGGGTGGAGACATCAGGAACTCAGGTTTGAGACATCAGGAACAACACAGGTACTATTATCTGATTCACCAAGGAACTGTCCAGCGAGCAGAATAGCTCAGAGGGAAGAGCTGCCGCCTGGTGCACAAGAGCTGCTGGGTTTGAATTCTGAAGGAGTATGTGTGATAATGGTTCTGGTTATGGGGTCACGGTGGATAGTAGTCTTACTTGGCTTTTCCTGAGGTTCTTAAGGGAACACTGCATTGTTATGGAGGCATCTTAGTAGGCACCGTTGGGATATTTACTTATGTTGCCCCGTTCCTGTCGTGCTGATAGCGGTCATGTGATCCAGCATGTCATCATCATGTGACATGCCATTCGCTGGTATCTCCTTCCTGCTTCACATTCATGTCACTTAAAAGGCTGTCTCAACACGGCTGTGGAAGTCAACACATGCATGCCCTATCAAGTGACATTACTGTAATGTTTCATCAGCTGCTGAAGTAGCCCGCATGCACAGTGGCTATGCCCTGCACTGGACTAGCTACGTCTCTCCCTGTAGTCCCTGACTATACTTTCAATCACTGTTTTCTCCTGTACACTGCAGCATTTCAAAGTAACACACAGTTGGTTGCAAATATGCATCCAGGCTCTGATTTATGCTGCGCGTGGTTTGGGCAGGATGCATCAGCTCACAGGTTTCCTATAGTATTAATTCTCATTCATGGTGCTGGTGTAAAGTACATGCTCTAAAGGTGCTGGTTCACCTGGTCATGGCACGGACTGCAAGGATAAGCGATGCATTAGGTCCGCACTCTGAACACGGATCTGAGTTAATTTGGAAGCAGTGTATACGCCTTGGAAATATGGCGACATTTTCAAGAGGTTGCAGAGGATTAGATAAACATGACTATTTTCTTCTATATCCAGCACCACACTTGAATTTTGACTGAGTTTGACATGGCTTCTCAGCTACATTCCAGTAACTGGGGGTGTGCTGCAAGCCCAACACAACAGCATTTTTTTAATGAAAGCAAATATACCGTATGTTGCATTACCCGAGCCCCGGGAGAGAGAGGGCCAAGACTGCTGAAAAGGCGCTAGCACTGGAAATAAGTATAGGTGTTACCATTTTACTGAGAAGAACCATAGTGAATGAGAAGGGTTATCCTCATAATGGACTTCTTAGGCCAGCGTCACACTACCATGGAATACAGGTGAGTGCTATGCGAGAAAACATCGCATAGCACTCGGACCAGTGTTAATCTATGGGGCAGCTCACATGACTGCATTTTTTCTCAGATGTATTCTATGTGCATGTAAAATCACAGCATGTTGCGATTGTACTCGTATATCGTCCAAGTCTCGTCAATGCAAGCCTATTGGTGCAAGTAAAACACATGGACCATTTGTCTAGCTTGCAACAAATACGCACACATTTTCCTCATTTCAGCTCATTGAACCATTAAATTCAATGGGGAAAATCAGTGAAAAATGTAAAGCCATACGCATGTCATACGGATGCATAGGTGCGAGAAAATCGCATCATCGCATTGCAAACGCATTACACACAGATGACCATACGAAGAACACTTGTGCGACTCTCGGCAAGGAGACTCGGACCGGTTTTCCATACCTTTAGTGTTTACCCCGGCCTTCCTAATTGAATACCAGGAGTCACTTACCTTGCTCAGAGGGGAGTATTATTGATGTCTTGTTTAGTTTATGTCTTTTATTACAGGTCAGTCCTATTCACTTGGATAAGACTGACCTGCAATACGAGACATATCCTATACATGACCAAAGGGGCACTGTTTGTAGAAAAAAAAAGACATTTTTATCTTTTACAGCCCATTTAATTATGCTACAGAAAGTGGATCTACATTTAGTGCTCATGCATATTTGGTATCTGGTGTCACTCAGTTTTGCAATAGAATTTTGTGTACCTATACTGTGTCTCTACAGTGTATAGGCAAGTATCTAATACTGTGGGTATGTACAAAATAGTGTTGGAAAAATGATTTTGTAATTAAAGAATTTATATACGTGTCCAATTGGGCTGCATTTACATGAACGTATAAAAAAAATTGTATGGCATCTGTTTTTATACATCAGCAGTTATAAAGATTTACAAGACCAAAAACAGTTTCCTATGTTAATAATGGCAATGCTCCCATACAAACTGGATGCTATACAGTTGGTTGGTATTGGATTCCAATTATTTTGCGCATCCGTAGAGTCGAACAGGCGAATCTCATCCGAAATATGGAACAGACTAACGCATGCTGCTGGGTTTTTTTCATGCAGACTTTCGGTCCGTGTAAAAATAGGTATTCTAAACAGCCCAATTGAATAACGTTGAGTTCTGTCAGTTTTTTCCACGGACAAAAATAAGGTCGTGTGAACCTAGCCTTGTGCGGATACTGTAGCTGTTGTTAAGCAGGCCCCAATGAATAAATCTTTGAAGGAAAATGAAAAAGCCTCATTGGCTATGTACACATACTGTGTTATTGCTGCAGAAATTAGCAATTAATATAGTGCACAATGCATATGAAACCAGATTCTCACACAACGGGTTTGAAGTCCACCGCATGTTGTTTCCTGCTTCAGATTTCTTACAGACCTTGCCTTGGATCTCATGTATAGTAGAACAAGGCACTACTGAATGAAGGTGCACAAGTAGCGGCCCAATCCGTAATCCAACATATGAAGAACTTGGCACTCAAGTATAATGCAAGAAAATAATTTTAATTGCAATCGACAGTAAAATATATGACGTTCCAGTCTATTGTAGACCTTCTTCAGAAAAACTGTGTATAAGAAATAACAAACCACATAATCAAAAAGTGATGTGTACAAGAAAAATAAGAAAAACGTAAGCAATGCCATAATCATAATAAGGTGTTTTGTTATTTCTTGTACAGAGTTTTTCTGAAGAAGGTCTACAATAGACCGAAACGTCTTATATTTTACTGATTGCAATTAACATTATTTTCTCGCCAAGTTCTTCATATATTTGCCTTGGATTTCATCTGTACATTAGCACATCTGTATGTGCAGTGGAGTTTCTCATATTCTATTGCACATTATTTTCAGCACTGGGTGAACGCAACCTCGACAGCCAAGCATATTGCTTCATGTGCTTCTTTAGGATTATTGACAGTCCACAAAATGTCTGCTCCTATAATTATGACTAATATTAGTCCTTTTAGTAAGCTCTGCCTTCAAGTTTGCAGACTTGGGAAGTCTGTAAGATCATACAATAAATACATACGGTATGTCTACGACACACATTTGGCAATATGTGCTGCATCTGTTACATATTTGACGGCCTATCACACAGACCACACACAGTGTGCACTGGAAGACTTTGGCAGTCCAGCTAAGTAAGCAGCAGCGTGACACTGGAAGGTGAAGACATGAGCTGAGATGGCCAGGTTTGTTATACTTGGTAGAAGGGAGGCAGCTTCCTGAGGAAGACAGATTCTCATCTGACTCGTTTCCTGTTTACTCAGTTTTCAACTGACTGGGGAGGGGAGCAATTCTGGAGGTTTGTGCCAGTGGATAAATGACAATTCAGGGCTTTGGAACTTGTTCTTGTTTGTGGTTTACTGTTTTACAAAGAGTGTCACCAGAACGCATCAGGAATTAGTTGACATTCTGCGATCTGGTATAGGGAAAATGTATCTTTGTACCGTGTTAGCAAGTAGGTAGAAAAATGTTAACATTTGAGATTCCACGGTGGTTGATACCTTTTTATGGCTAAATGAAAAGATGGTAACAAATTGCAAGCTTTCGAGACTACACAGGTCTCTTCATCAGGCGTAGTGGGCGGCAGCTGTCTTATCAGAAATGCGCAACCTTTTCTGCTCCCAGCTGTCACTCTCGGATCGGGAGACCTGCAGCCAGTCAGTGCAATATGGTCAGTGCTCAGAAGTCTGACCTATGTACTCTCGAAAGCTTGCAATTTGTTACCAACTTTTCAGTTAGCCATTAAAAGGTATCAACCACTGAGGACTCTCAATTCTAAATATTTTTCAGAAGTCTGAAGAAACCTAAACTCAAATATATCTTTCTTGAGTAACAAAGAGAGGTACAGGAAACACATTCTGCTAAAAATCTATGGAGGACACAGATGAACTACATTCAAATAGCCACACACAGACAAGTCCGGTATTTCTGTGACCAGGTGGCTGGGATCCACACTGAATGCCATGACAGACACAGGTTGTGCACTCATGGATAAAACAAACCAAGCTTCATATATGGGTTAAAGGAGAACTGTGCCTCTAAATGAAACTGCTGAAACAATAGCTCAAAACTGAGGTCACTCATAAGACAACTACAGCCAAGAACACAGTCATTTCTCCCATACTACTGTCAAAATCTTTGTCAATATTCTTATCTGTGACCACAACCGATTACCAGAATGAAAGGTCTTTACAGTCCCCCTACGTACTGATCAGAAAAATCATGTAGTCCATGTTCATAGGTGTTTTTGCAGGGCATCCAAAGGTTCTGTCTGACTGCCCAAATAATTGATTCAGTCTCAATGGAGCCATTGACTGCAGTGACACATATATTGTTCAAATGGACTCTGTTTATGTATTTTTTGGCACCGTCTGCCTTTCCAGATGGGCAAAAAATGTAGAATCCCAGAGGAAATCCAAACTTTGTGTCTAATTCCGTGATCTGGATAACTTTGCTGGGCTGCTAAGGGTTTTCAAATAGTCCAAGAACTAATCTACTGAAGTATAGCAGCTTGCTTCAAATAGGTTGTCTCAATCCTGGATCTGAATTATTTTGATTTGCAAGCTATCGCAACATGAAAATAATCAATCAGCTTTATTTTGTATTGTATCATTTCTCAGAGATATCATACAAACATGGCTTTCTTGCATCCCCTATTTTCACAACAGTGTGACCATCTGTATGATTTACTTACAAGAGTTTGCCTGTGTTGTGCAGAGACGACTAATCTTAGGATGTACTGCTACGGCTGTGGACTATAAAAGATAAAAATACATTCTAGGAACATCTGTGTCTTCAGCATGTCTTGAAACCTTCCGAAATTCGGCAGTTTCTGACAAGTTTCTGACAAGTATGATAATTGTAGTCAACATACTAAGCGTCATATAGCTACACAGTTACATAAGTATTCTTGTCCGAAAAAATGGCTCTAGACAAAAACACAATATATAGTTTATTTCCCGACACATACCACCACGCCATTTTTTTTATAGAAATTACATAGGCTGTAGGTAGGAGAAGGAAGCTAATGTTATGTCCTTTCCTAGCAGACTTACCACACACTTAGTACACAAGTCTCTAAAGATTACCTAAATGATTGGAAAACCAGAATCACGGTTTTAACGTAATGTACTGCAATATATACAGTACATAAATAGGCCCTAAAAGCTTCCTAAGATGATCCTGTAATACGTCAGTGCCACAGGAGCTCTCCTAAATCTACTATATAATTGTCTAAGGGTCACTTCGGTCTTTCTGTCTGTCCTTGTGTCTGTCACGGATATTCATTGGTCGCGGCCTCTGTCTGTCATGGAATCCAAGTCGCTGATTGGTCTCGCCAGCTGCCTGTCATGGCTGCCACGACCAATCAGCGACGGCCACAGTCCAATTAGTCTCTCCCTACTCCCCTGCAGTCAGTGCCCGGCGCCCGCTCCATACTCCCCAAAGTCACCGCTCACACAGGGTTAATGCCAGAGGTAACGGACCTCGTTATGCCGCGGGTAACTCACTCCGTTACCGCCGCTATTAACCCTGTGTGACCAAATTTTTACTATTGATGCTGCCTATGCAGCATCAATACTAAAAAGATCTAATGTTAAAAATAATAATAAAAAAAAAAAATCATTATATACTCCCCTTTCGCGACGCTCCAGTGACCACTCCATGCAAGCGGCAGGTTTCGGTGCTAAGGATGGTATGCAACAAGGACCTGCCATGACATCACGGTCATGTGACCATGACGTCATCACAGGTCCTGCGCGCTTGCGCGAGAAGCACCTGCCATGACGTCACGGTCATGTGACCACGACGTCATCACACCCTGGGACCGGAAGCTGCCGCGTGCACCGCGCACAGGCGACAGAACTACAAGGGGCCCTCGGATCGGAAGGTGAGTATATGTTTATTTTTTAACCTGTGACATACATGGCTGGGCAATATACTATGTAGCTGGGCAATATACTACGTGGCTCTGTGCTGTATACTACGTCGCTGTGCAATATACTACGTGGCTCTGTGCTGCATACTACGTCACTGGGCAATATACTACGTAACTGGGCAATATACTACGTGACTGGGCAATATACTACGATACTGGGCAATATACTACGTGGCTGGGCAATATACTACATGGCTGGGCAATATACTACGTGGCTGGGCAATATACTACGTGGCTGGGCAATATACTACGTGGCTGGGCAATATACTACGTGGCTGGGCAATATACTACGTGACTGGGCAATATACTATGTGACTGGGCAATATACTATGTGACTGGGCAATATACAGTTATATGAAAAAGTTTGGGCACCCCTATTAATTTTAAGCTTAATGTTTTATAAAAATTGTTTTTTTTTGCAACAGCTATTTCAGTTTCATATATCTAATAACTGTTGGACACAGTAATTTTTCTGCCTTGAAATGAGGTTTATTGTACTAACAGAAAATGTGCAATCTGCATTCAAACAAAATTTGACAGGTGCATAAGTATGGGCACCCTTATCATTTTCTTGTTTTAAATACTCCTACCTATTTTTTACTGACTTACTAAAGCACTTTTTTTTGTTTTCTAACCTCATTGAGCTTTGAGCTTCATAGCCAGGTGTATGCAATCATGAGAAAAGCTACTTAAAGTGGCCACTTGCAAGTTGTTCTCCTGTTTGAATCTCCTCTGAAGAGTGGCATCATGGGCTCCTCAAAACAACTGTCTAATGATCTGAAAACAGAGATTATTCAACATAGTTGTTCAGGGGAAGGATACAAACAGCTGTCTCAGAGATTTAACCTGTCAATTTCCACTGTGAGGAACATAGTAAGGAAATGGAAGAACACAGGTACCAGTTCTTGTTAAGGCCAGAAGTGGCAGGCCAAGAAAAACATCAGAAAGGCAGAGAAGAAGAATGGTGAGATCAGTCAAGGACAATCCTCAGACCACCTCCAGAGAGCTGCAGCATCACCTTGCTGCAGATGGTGTCACTGTGAATCGGTCAGCCATTTCTGCAAGCACGCCACAAACAGAGTCGGCTGAGGTATGCAAAAGCACATTTGGAGAAGCCAATTTCTTTTTGGAAGAAGGTCCTGTGGACTGATGAAACCAAGATTGAGTTGTTTGGTCATACAAAAAGGCGTTATGCATGGTGGCCAAAAAACACAGCATTCCAAGAAAAACACTTGCTACCCACAGTAAAATTTGGTGGAGGTTCCATCATGCTTTGGGGCTGTGTGGCCAATGCCAGCACCGGGAATATTGTTAAAGTTGAGGGACGCATGGATTCCTCTCAGTATCAGCAGATTCTTGACAGTAATGTTCATGAATCAGTGACAAAGTTGAAGTTACGCAGGGGATAGATCTTTCAGCAAGACAATGATCCAAAACACCGATATCATGATTAAGGGTGCTACGTCACCTGAAACGCGTAGATAGTGTTTTTTACCTATATTGTGCTGATGTTTTATCCTCTGCTTCTTATATGAAGTGAATAAAGTATTTAGTTTTTACTTTTCACCGCTTCGTCGAGCTGGAATTCCTTTTTCTTTTAGAGGAACAATTACACTGTTCTGGAATGGCCATCCCAGTCCCCAGACCTGAATATCATTGAACATCTGTGGGATCATTTGAAGAGGGCTGTCCATGCTCAGCGACCATCAAACTTAACTGAACTGGAATTGTTTAGTAAAGAGGAATGGTCAAAAATACCTTCATCCAGGAACTCATTAAAAGTTACAGGAAGCAACTAGAGGCTGTTATTTTTGCAAAAGGAGGATCTACTAAATATTAATGCCACTTTTCTGATGGGGTACCCATACTTATGCACCTGTCAAATTTTGTTTGAATGCAGATTGCACATTTTCTGTTAGTACAATAAACCTAATTTCAAGGCAGAAACATTACTGTGTCCAACAGTTATTAGATATATGAAACTGAAATAGCTGTTGCAAAAAAAAACAATTTTTATAAAACATTAAGCTTAAGATTAATAGGGGTGCCCAAACTTTTTCATATAACTGTAGCAACCAGCTCCTGTTAGTTCTCCTCCTCAGCGTCCTCCTCCTCATTGTTACCCAATCTGCGCTGAGCAGATGAGATGAGGCTGGGCTGGGTAGTATCTCCTTGTCTTATGCCTTCCTCCATCTCTACCTGGTCCGCATACAAAGCTTAATCTTTATTTGTGAGCAATGACTGTTTAGGTAGGTACAGAAGCGGTATCATTGCGCTGATTATGGCATCATCGGCGCTCACCATCTTTGTGGAGTTCTCAAAGTCTTGGAGAACCGCACAAATGTCAGACATCCATTCCCACTCTTCAGTTGTTATGTGTAGAGGTTAACCAGAATATCAATGGGTGTGTTGGAGCTGGTATTCAACAAATGACCTCCCCTGCTCACAAAGCCTTGCCAGCATGTGCATGTACAGTGTGGAGTTCCAGTGTGTGGTCACATCGCACTCCAGTCGGTGAGCTGACACTTGCATGCGCTGCTGCAGCACCACCAGAGCAGCGGCAGCTGTAGCTGGCTTGTGAAAATTGGTGCTCATGGAGCGTATCTTGACAAGTAGCTCTGGCAAATTTGGGTAGATTTTCAGAAACAGTTGAACCACTAAGTTGAGCATGTGGGCCAAGTGTCGTACATGTGTGAGCACCACCAGGATATGGGCTTTATCACACATGACCATGCCTGGTTGTAGGTTCAGCGGCAAGAGACACAGATCAGTCTGGTCTGCTAATCCTTTCAACAACTCTGCGGTAATGTGCTGTTAGCGCCTGTTAGTGCTTTGCTGAGGCAGTGCTGCAAAGCTTCCAACTTCTGGATGGTGCAGACTTCGTGCTCTGAGATGACAAATCGGAGATGGAGGATGAGGAAGAGCCACACCCTGGTCCTCCTGACTACACAACATGACTTATTGGTAACTGCTGTGTCTCATTATCTACCTCCTTGCTCTATATTTTGTGCATCACTAAACAGCATGTCCTCCTATCCCGCTTGGAACATGCAGGGCGAGAGGCCACAATCAAGAAATGATAATGTAAAGAGCTCCTCGGAGTGTCCTGATATGGAATCAGTTTTCTCCAGACTCTAGGCTGCTGAGACATGACATAAGACTGGCTGGCAAGCATGATGGAAGCCTTATCTGTTATCCAAGCGACCACCTGTTCGCAATGGTCTGGCTTCAGAAGTGGTGTCCTGTGCCTCCCTGCAAAATGGGACAGAAAGCTATGTGTTGTGGATGGACGTGTTTGTTGTGCTCCAGCAACAGGCGCAGTCGCACCTGCCCCATGGCTTCTGCAAGCACCATCAGTAGCACTTCCACTGCCCAGTCCGTTACCACACGCCTTACGTATTTTCTAATTGCTAGGTCTCTCAAAACCAACTTTCCTTGATTAATTGAAAATAAAAAATTTTAATAAAAAAAATGTGGTCACCTGCAGTAGGCAAATCATTATTTTTGTAAGTTTAAAACCACCGTAATTTAACACAAAGCAGATTAAATTGTATGGATGACAATACAGTCAATTTTTTTTTTTATACAAAAAAATTTGGTCATCTGCAGCATGTAAAACTTTTTTTTTTTAGTTTAAAACCACCGTAATTTAACACACAGCAGGTTAAACTGTGTGTTAATTTATAAGGATAACCTTTGGCACACAGAATATGACAAAAAATAGTTTTCAGAAAATTATTAATGGATTCACCGACCATGTGGATATACAGACAAACAAATCCAACGTTTACAGCCTGTAGCCGATGATTTGGCCTTTAACTGAATGATTCCATGCCGCGTTCTGATGGAAGCTACATGCGCCGACGGTCCCATGGACAGATATCCTTTTTTGCCATCACATTGTTCCTATAATTAGATTGGTATAATCTATTTCACTATGGACAGATATCCTTGATAAAGGCTACAGGCCGATAAGTTGGATTTGTTTGTCTGTATATCCACATGGTCGGTAAATCCATGAATACAATTTTCTGAAATCTATTTTTTGTCATATCCTCTGTGCTGAAGGTTATCCTTATAAATTGCACTAAAGTTCCTTCTGAGCACGAAAACTTTCACTGGAGTGCCTATCCTTCCATTTCCATAGTGGATGACAATACAGTAAATTTTTTCGCAAAAAAAATGTGGTCACCTGCAGCAGCAAAATATTTAGAAACTGTACTGTAAATCCCTAAGCCATGCCTAGAGGCTGTACTGAGCCATGACATTGCTATTGGTCAATACCCAGAAGGAATTTTCCCCTTCTTTGCCCTAAACATCACCATATTTGTCACCGAATGACCCACTCCAAATAACGACAGACTCTGGACTTGGATAATAATTGGCCACAGTGGCCCTTATTATAAACATACAAATAACAGTAAAATAATGTAGGGAGGAGTCCTTGAAGCTCCAAACTGGTGGTCAACCATAATAGAGAGTGGACAAAAACAGACCATAAATTTACGCCCAGCCGTTACCACCCAGGCTCGGGAGCACCAAAATACCCTGAAGGGTTAACCATGTCTACTTAAAACCTGGGAATCCGGCCCACTGTTGCCAAGATCCCCCTCCCCCCGAACCACCAGACCCGAAACCAAAGTTTACACCAACTGAAGAATCCGTACCCCGACGGATCCCCCAGGCCAATTTAGCACCAACTCCAACGACCCCTCCCACCGCCTCGAGCCACCATGACCCAAAAACAACTACCCAAAAAAACCCAACAACACAAAAACAGGGCCAGAGGGCGGGATCTTCGTGAGGCCTCCAGAGCGGGAACTGGTAAGCCCCACCCCCCTTACCCTATAAACCCCTCCTCATACATACGACCCCCTCCCCTAATTAACCCCACCCCCTATAACCTTCTGCTCCCAAACCCCTGTCATGACGGCCTGCACGTACGCTGTCTGTGGGGGAGGGAACGGCTCTCCCTGCTCCAGCAGCTGTCCCTAGGCTAAATGCAGGATGTATCGCACAGAGATGGCAAAGCATGAGGTTAGCCCTTAAAAGGACTTTTAGTTTGGTGGTTCAGCAACAGTATCACCACCAGAGGACTCTGATTCCTGAAACTGTGCACATAGGCCTGGACAACTACTTTCACCCTGCAGTCATAACTGTCACTGAGCTGCGTAATGGCATCAATGTGCCGTGTGTGGCGGTGGCAGTCCTTTTATATCCTTTGATGAGGTAATGCGGCCAGCCAATCACAATAATGCACTACCAAGATGGCTATGGCATTACAGTGACTTGTATGACTCGTAGGCAATCCCCTTGTATGAATGGTGGTGGAACCACTGCGCCATGGTCCGAGAAGAGCCTGGAGGGGCGTAATTAGGTGAACGCCTGACTCTTTGCTAGAGTTCTTGATGGTGGGGAGGAGCGCTGGAGTCCTGGGTTCAAATCCCACCCAGGACAACATCTGCAAGGAGTCTGTATGCTCTCCCTCCTCCGGGTACTCTGTTTACCTCCCACATTGCAGAGATATACTGATAGGGAAGGTAGATTGTGAGCCCCAATGGGGACAGCAATGTTAATGTGTGCAAAACTGTAAAGCGCTGCGGAATATGTTAGCGCTATATAAAAATAAAGATTATTTCTTTATTTATTATGGTGGGGTTACATTTGGCTCCAGATGGACACCAGGTGTTACTCCAGGATGGACCTCAGATGCACAGCAGCTGACCCCAAGGGCACAGAGCTGGAACAGCCTAGAAAGGGAAAACTCAACTCGTACAGGTAGGAATGACAGGAATTAAGGAATAGCAGGTGCTAGCGAGGATAGCTGGTATACAGACAGGCACTGGCAGGTGCAGAGAGGTACAGCTGATACACAGGTGAGCAC
This sequence comes from Ranitomeya imitator, assembly GCF_032444005.1. NCBI lineage: Eukaryota > Metazoa > Chordata > Amphibia > Anura > Dendrobatidae > Ranitomeya > Ranitomeya imitator. The sequence continues at coordinate 816,982,032 of NC_091282.1, read as the reverse complement.
GGCAAGTACAGCTGGTATACAGGCAGTCACTGGAAGGTGCAGGCAGGTACGACTGATATACAGGTGAGCACGGCAGGTACAGCAAATACAACTGGTTATAGAGAGGTACAAGCAGGTTAAAGAATATTTTGGGATTATTTTTACTTTCTCTGGCAATGAGTCTCTCTGTCACAATCTTTGCTGTCTTGATTTTCTTTTTTCAGAATTAATTTAATTTTATGTACCGTATTTATTTAATGGCTCATCACTATCTACTTGCTATAATTCTGTAAATGCTTTCTTTTTGTCACTTATTGCGCCCCTTACAGCTCTATTTAACTATAATTGTTCCTCCTATTTCTAGTATGTTTATTCCCATATGGTATATACTGTGCACAGGTCCTATTCAGGATGCTACGGCCGGGTTCACACTGCGTTACAGCAGCTCGTTCAACACATACGTTAAACGGGCTGCTGTAACGCAAGTGCCGACTTTGGCACATCTCTAGCGCAGATAGAGCATCTGCTAGCTCCATCTGCGCTAGTAGTGACGGACCCGGAAACGCTGCAGACCGCGTCTCAGGGTCCGTCACTCAATGACGGCACATCGCTAGCGATGCGTCCGACATTGGAGTCAATGGCGGCGCTAGCGGACTACCTTACACCGCCTTATGCCGTTGTGTAAGGTAGTCTGTTGTGAATTCTGTTGTTGAACTCCCTCCTGTGGTCGTGAATGGTACTTCGGCGAGTTCTGTCTATGGGCTCCCTCTGGTGGCTATGAGTGAAGCTGCTGCTTCTGAGGTTCCTTACACAGGTGACGTGGTTTATCCTTTGGTTGGATTCTCTATTTAACTCCTCTCAGATCGTTACTCCATGCCAGCTGTCAATGTTTTTGCATTCGTTCAGTTCGCTCCTGGATCTCTCTGGTGACCTGCCTTCTCCTGCAGAAGCTAAGTTCCTTATAGTCTTATTTTGTTCTCTGTTTTCTTGTCCAGCTGGTTTTCATGATTTTGTCTTGCTAGCTGGAAGCTCTGGGATGCAGAGTAGCCCCTCCGCACCGTGAGTCGGTGCGGAGGTCTTTTTTGCACACTCTGCGTGGTCTTTTGTAGGTTTTTGTGCTGATCGCAAAGTTACCTTTCCTATCCTCTGTCTATTTAGTAAGTCTGGCCTCCCTTTGCTGAAACCTGTTTCATTTCTGCGTTTGTGACTTTCATCTTTACTCACAGTCAATATGTGTGGGGGGCTTCCTTTGCCTTTGGGGAATTTCTCTGAGGCAAGGTAGGCTTTATTTTCTATCTCTAGGGCTAGATAGTTCTTAGGCTGTGACAAGGCGCCTAGGTCTGGTCAGGAGCGCTCCACGGCTATTTTTAGTGTGTGTGATAGGATTAGGGCTTGCGGTCAGCAGAGCTCCCACATCCCAGAGCTCATCCTGTATGAGGTTTAATTATCAGGTCATTTTGGGTGCTCCTAACCACCAGGTCATAACAGTAGTCCGTTAGACGGACTAGGGGAACGCAGTGTGAACCCAGCCTTATAAACGTCTCCCATTTTCTTTGTGTATTTTTATGTCTCAGGATATCGTCCCAGTTTATTGCACTAAGATCATCTCTCATCCCTTGGAAATTTGCCCTCCTGAAGTTTAGTGTCCTTGTAACCCCTCTTCTCTTATTAAAGATACATGAAAACTTTTTTTTGTGATCACTATTCCCCAAGTGACCCCCAACCCTTGTATTTGATATGCGGTCTGGCCTGTAGGTTAATATTAGGTCTAGCAGTGCCCCCCCTTCTTGTTGGGTCCTGAACCAATTGTGAAAGGTAATTGTCTCTCATAGTTGTCAAAAAACGATTTCCTTTACTGGAACTGCAAATTTCTGTTCCCCAATCTATTTCAGGGTAGTTGAAGTCCCCCATAATAATGACTTCTTCTTGTATCGCTGCTTCTATTAGCATAACGAGGATATTCTCTGTTGCTTCCATTATTTTTGGAGACTAATAACAAACCCCTATCAGTAATTTATTATTTTTCCCCCTCCCTTTATCTCCACCCACAGGGACTCTACATTTTCATTCGATTCACCTATATTATCACACAGGATGGGTTTTAAGGATGATTTTACATATAGACACACCTCCACCTCGCTTATCTGTACGGTCATTTCTGAACAGACTATAGCCCTGTAAATTAACAGCCCAGTCATGGCTCTCATCCAGCCATGTTTCAAATATCCCCACATGTCATAATCATGATCCAACAAAATTAATTCTAATTCCTCAATTTTGTTGGTGAGGCTCCTGACATTAGTATACATGCACTTTATGTATCTCTCTGTTCCTCTATTCTCTCTTAAATTATTAACTGTTCTAACCCCACCCCCCATGCTACCCACAATTTCTTTATTTGTGCCCAGGTCACCATCTGCACTATCTTCCCCACTTATAAAATGAATACCCTCCCCCCAATCCCTAGTTAAAACACTCCTCCAACCTTCTAGCGATTTTCTCCCCCAGCACAGCTGCACCCTCCCCATTGAAGTGCAGCCCGTCCTTAGCGTAGAACCTGTAGCCAACTGGGATGTCGGCCCAGTTCTCCAGGAACCCAAACCCCTCCTTCCTACACCAATTCCTGAGCCACTTATCTATCTCCCTAATCTCCCATTGCCTCTCTGGCATGGAACGTGGTACAGGCAGTATTTCGGAAAATACCACGTTGGAGGTCCTTGCTTTCAGCTTGCAGCCTAATTCCCTGAAATAGTATTTAAGGACCTTCCACCTACCTCTACCTTTGTAATTTGTGCCAATGTGCACCATGACCGCTGGGTCCCCACCAGCCCCTCCCAGTAATCTGTCCACCCTATCAGCGATGTGTCGAACTCGAGCGCCAGGTAGGCAGCACACTGTTCGATGATCCCTGTCTTTGTGACAGATTGCCCTCTCTGTTCCCCTAATAATTGAGTCCACTACTACCAGCACCTGTCTGGCCTGCCCTACTCTCCTATTTCCCCCCTTTCTGGAGCAGACACTCCTCTGGCTTTCAGAGGACATGCCTGGCTGCAGCAGTGCTACCCCTGTACTGGCACCCTCCTCATCTGCCAACTTAGCAAACTTATTGGGGTGTGCAAGATCAGGACTAGCCTCCCTGGCACTCTTCCCTCTAACCCGCCTTCTAACTGTCACCCAGCTAGCTGCCTCACTTTCCTGCAGCTCCATCCTACCATCCCCAGCCTCATCTATCCCATTGAGCATCTGCTCAGTGAGCAGCAAACTCCTTTCCATATTGTCTATGGATCTCTGGATCTCAGTGTTGTCAGCTGCACATTTAAATCCAGAATCTGGGCTTCCAAATGCACAACGTGCTCACATCACACACAGCAGTATGCACCCTCGACCGGCTGTTAAAGGATCGCATACATGTGGCAAGATGAACACTGGATGGCATTAACAATAGTGGAGCACATTTCCTAAAGGGGATTGCACCAGACAGAAATTTTAAGTAAAAAGAAATATAAAGTATTAATAAAATACAACAGCAATTCAGTAATACCTCCCTTGTAAAACTCCCTGAATCCAAAGTCACTGAATCACAAGTCACACACTTACTTCCGTTCGCACTTACGCTCCGGTGACACACAGCTCATTCACACTCGCGAAGAAGAAGATTTAAATAGTTTTTTTCCCTTTAGAAGCAATCAAACCTACAGCTCAATGCATTTCCAAGGGACTGAATAAGCAATAGTTTGCTTAAATAGAAAAGTCACCACCCTATCCATCTCAAAAAGGGAACACCTAATGGTCAGTTCCTCCGCATTAGGAGGAACTGCTCAAAAATAGGCGTTTTAAGAAAGCAAGCCAACTATTTATTCCAGAGGTTCCGAGACAGATGATATCCATGCCAGGTCCTAGATTGGTCATACCCTTATGCTTTAAGAAGTAAAAGATGGTCCCTCTTAGTCAGCCATAAAGACAAGTTGGATACCAACATAACTAGAATGATCGTAACCTTTGAAAACCATACTGAGAGGGTATACCAGACTTTCAAAAAATATTGGGTATTTTACTAGCAGACCCAAACTTAAATGAGCGTATATCACCAACACCCTGCATAACATACAGAAGGGGAAACTCTATCGGTGATCGGCTAGTACATAGCCTTTATCAAAGACCGGCAAAAACCTGGGACCTGGTTGGATAGAAAACCTTGTGGTTACTATAAGTGTGGTAACTCCTGTAGATTTAAGTTCACTGGGGTGGTGTATAAGTTCACCTGTACCTGCTCCTTGGACTAAATCGAGAAAACTACAAGGGAACTCAGGAAACGAGTGTGTGAGCACTTGGGGGATATCAGAAACACATGTGATACCCCAATTGTACGCCACATGAATACCATCCATGAGGGGCTTGTAAGAGAGATTTCTTTCTGTATGACTGAACATATTATACCAAAAGTTAAGGGAGGGAATTTGGATAAAACTGTCCTGAAACGAGAATCCAAATGGATTTTTAGAATGCAATCCTTATTCCCGAAGGGTTTGAATGAACAGCTCTCTTATACCTCCTTTTTATAATTATATAATCTAAAGCCCATCCCCATGCTTCATGTTATTTCATTCCTCATTGAATTCACTTCTGACATCTCCTTTCTTAAAAGCACCTTGATAGGTTACTGTAATTCTAATGTTCATGACTATGCCCTCTGTGATAATGGCTTTTCCAATATGCATTATATATATTGTGGGAATATAGCTCATCAGGGATCTCTGCTTTGGCCCAAGCAGGTGGCTATGGAGTCACAACGAACAATAGCAGGCTAGCGAGTTCCACACAGGTATGTGTCAGGTGTATTTATTGTACACATTTGCCGTACAATGTTACACGTGCCAAACATGAAATAAAATGTCTAAAGGTACCGTCACACTAGACGATATCGCTAGCGATCCGTGACGTTGCAGCGTCCTCGCTAGCGATATCGTCCAGTGTGACAGGCAGCAGCGATCAGGCCCCTGCTGGGAGATCGCTGGTCGGGGAAGAAAGTCCAGAACTTTATTTGGTCGCTGGACTCCCCGCAGACATCGCTGAATCGGCGTGTGTGACACCGATTCAGCGATGTCTTCACTGGTAACCAGGGTAAACAACGGGTAACTAAGCGCAGGGCCGCGCTTAGTAACCCGATGTTTACCCTGGTTACCATCCTAAAAGTAAAAAAAACAAACACTACATACTTACCTACAGCCGTCTGTCCTCCAGCGCTGTGCTCTGCACTCCTCCTGTACTGGCTGTGAGCGTCGGTCAGCCGGAAAGCAGAGCGGTGACGTCACCGCTCTGCTTTCCGGCCGCTGTGCTCACACAGACAGTACAGGAGGAGTGCAGAGCACAGCGCCGAGGACAGACAGCGTTAGGTAAGTATGTACTGTTTGTTTTTTTTTACTTTTAGGATGGTAACCAGGGTAAACATCGGGTTACTAAGCGCGGCCCTGCGCTTAGTTACCCGATGTTTACCCTGGTTACCTGCATCGTTGGTCGCTGGAGAGCTGTCTGTGTGACAGCTCTCCAGCGACCAAACAGCGACGCTGCAGCGATCCGGATCGTTGTCGGTATCGCTGCAGCGTCGCTAAGTGTGACGGTACCTTAAGGCCGTCTGGCCACTAACTAACAACAAGATACTAACTGCAAAATAAACCTACACAACAAGAAAGAAGTTTGTGCAACCTTACTGTGTCAGCTCCCAGACCAGCAGATGAGAGACTGAGATCCCAGCAGTTCCTTGATTATATCAGCTGAAGCAAAATCTGGATTGTATGTGTGGAAGGGAAGCTTTCAGGCTGATCACTAAAGAAACCAGGACCGGATTACAGAGAAATAAACAGCTTCACAATCAATACCGTGATACATATGAAATGAAACGGGGAGAAACATATCTGAATGTTTGAATATTTACCACACATATTCCCGCCCCCCCACTAAATTACCACACACAATCCCCCCCCCACCACATTACCACACATAATCCCACCCCCACCACATTACCACACATAATCCCGCCCTCCCACCACATTACCACATGATCCCGCCCCCCACCACATTACCACACAAAATCCCACCCCCTCACCACATTACCACATAATCCCACCCCCCACCACATTACCACACATAATCCCACCCCCCATAGTGGTGGGGGGGCTGGATTATTTGTGGTAATGTGGTGGGGGGCGGGATTATGTGTGGTAAGGGGTGGGGGGGGCGTTATTATCTGGTAATGTGGCGGGGTGGGATTATCTGTGGTAATGTGGTGGGGGAGCGGGACTATGTGTGGTGATGTAGTAGGGGGTGGGATTATCTGTGGTAATGTGGTGGGGGGCGGGATTATGTGTGGTGATGTAGTGGGGGGTGGGATTATCTGTGGTAATGTGGTGGATGGCGGGATTATGTGTGGTGATGTAGTGGGGGGTGGGAATATCTGTGGTAATGTGGTGGGGGGTGGGATTATGTGTGGTGATGTGGTGGGGGGAGGGATTATGTGTGGTGATGTGGTGGGGGGAGGGATTATGTGTGGTGATGTGGGGGGCGGGATTATCTGTGGTAATGTGGTGGGGGGCGGGATTATGTGTGGTAATGTGGTGGGGGGCAGGATTATGTGTGGCAATGTGGTCGGGGGTGGGATTATGTGTGGTGATGTTGTGGAGGGGCGGGATTATGTGTGGTAATGTGGTGGGGGCAGGATTATGTGTGGTAATGTGGTGGGGGGTGGGATTATGTGTAGTGATGTGGTGGGGGGTGGGATTATGTGTAGTGATGTGGTGGGGGGTGGGATTATGTGTGGTGATGTGGGGGGCGGGATTATCTGTGGTAATATGGTGGGCGTGGGATTATGTGTAGTAATGTGGTGGAGGGCAAGATTATGTGTGGTGATGTGGTGGGGGGCTGGATTATCTGTGGTAATGTGGTGGGATTATGTGTAGTAATGAGGTGGAGGAGCATGGATTATGTGTGGTGATGTGGTGGAGGACAGGATTATGTATGGTGATGTGGTGGGGGGCGGGTTTATGTGTGGGGATGTGGTGGGGGCGGGATTACATGTGGTGATGTGATGGGGCGGGATTATGTGTGGTGAGGTGTTGGGGGGGTGGGATTATGTGTGGTGATGTGGTGGGGGTGGGATTATGTGTAGTAATGTGGTGGGGGGCGGGATTATGTGTGGTGATGTGTGGTGATGTGGTGGGGGTGGGATTATGTGTAGTAATGTGGTGGAGGGCGGGATTATGTGTGGTGATGTGGTGGGCGGGCGGGATTATGTGTGGTGATGTGGTGGGGGGGCGGGATTATCTGTGGTAATGTGGTGGGGGTGGGATTAGGTGTAGTAATGTGGTGGGGGGCGGGATTATGTGTGGTGATGTGGAGGGATGGATTATGTGTGGTGATGTGGTGGGGGGCGGGATTATGTGTGGTGATGTGGTGGGGGCGGGATTATGTGTGGTGATGTGGTGGGGGCGGGATTATGTGTGGTGATGTGGGGGGTGGGATTATGTGTGGTAATGGGGTGGGGGGGCGCTTTTATGTGTGGTAATGGGGTAGGGGGGCGTGATTATGTGTGGTGATGTGTTGGGGGGGCGGGATTATGTGTGGTGATGTGTTGGGGGGCGGGATTATGAGTGGTTATGTGGTGGGCGGGATTATGTGTGGTGATGTGGTGGGAGGCGGGATTATGTGTGGTAATGTGGTGGGGGGCGGGATTATGTGTGGTAATGTGGTGGGGGGTGGGATTACATCTGGTGTGATGTGGGCGGGATTATGTGTGGTGATGTGTTGGGGGGCGGGATTTTGTGTGGTGATGTGTTGGGGGGGTGGGATTATGTGTGGTAATGTGGTGGGGGGGCGGGATTACATGTGATGTGATGGGGCGGGATTATGTGTGGTGATGTGTTGGGGGGGCGAGATTATGTGTGGTGATGTGGTGGGGGCGGGATTATGTGTGGTAATGTGGTGGGGGGGCGGCATTATGTGTGGTAATATGGTGAGGGGGCGGGATTATCTGTGGTAATGTGGTGGGGGCGGGATTATGTGTAGTAATGTGTTGGGGGGGCAGGATTATGTGTAATGATGTGGTGGGGAGCGGGATTATGTGTGGTGATGTGGTGGGGACGGGATTGTGTGGTGATGAAGTGGGGGGGCCGGATTATGTGTGGTAATGGGGTGGGGGGCAGGATTATGTGTGGTGATGTGTTGGGGGAGCGGGATTATCTGTGGTGATGTGGTGGGGGGGCGGGATTATGTGTGGTAATGTGGTGGGGGGCGGGATTGTGTGTGGTAATGTGGTGGGGGGCGGGATTATGTGTGGTACTGTGGTGGGGGGCGGCATTATGTGTGGTGATGTGGTGGGCGGGCGGCATTATGTGTGGTGATGTGGTGGGGGGGCAGAATTATGTGTAGTGATGTGGTGGGGGGCGGGATTGTGCATGGTGATGTGGTGGAGGGGTGGGATATTGTGGTAATGGGGTGGGGGGGCGGGATTATGTGTGGTGATGTGTTGGGGGGCAGGATTTTGTGTGGTGATGTGTTGGGGGCGGGATTATGTGTGGTGAGTGGGCGGGATTATGTGTGGTGATGTGGTGGAGGGGCGGGATTATGTGTGGTAATGTGGTGGGGGGGTGAGATGTGTGGTGATGTGTTGGGGGGCAGGATTATGTGTGGTAATGTGGTGGGGAGGCGGGATTATGTGTGGTGATGTGATGGGGGTGGGATTATGTGTGGTGATATGTTGGGGGGCGGGATTATGTGTGTTGATGGGGTGGGGGGCGGGATTATGTGTGTTGATGGGGTGGGGGGCGGGATTATGTGTGGTGATGTGTTGGGGGGCAGGATTATGTGTGGTGATGTGTTGGGGGGCGGGATTATGTGTGGTGATGTGGTGGGGGAGCGGGATTGTGTGTGGTAATGTGGTGGGGGGCAGGATTATGTGTGGTAATGTGGTGGGGGGGCGGAATTATGTGTGGGGATGTGGTGGGGGACGGGATTATGTGTGGTGGGGGGATGGGATTGTGTGTGGTAATGTGGTGGGGGGTGGGATTGTGTGTGGTAATGTGGTGGGGGCGGGATTATGTGTGGTGATGTGGTGGGCGGGCAAGATTATGTGTGGTGGGGGGTGGGGGCAGGATTATGTGTGGTGATGTAGTGGGGGGCGGGATTGTGTGTGGTAATGTGGTGGGGGCGGGATTATGTGTGGTGATGTGGTGGGAGGTGGAGCTACTGTGCAGGGGGCGGGATTAGCGAGTAATCACGATGCCTCATATATATATATAGATATATATATATATATATCTATATATATATATATTTAAATCTATGTATAAATATGCTATTTAGCATTTTCCTTCAAACAATACAGAATACCTTGTTCTGTTCCTCGTTTGCACATATGGCTTATGGTTGTATAAATTATACTTTATTTATAAAACATGTCACCTGTTTCATCATTACACGATCCTTGATGTCACTTAAGGGGGTTGTCCACTACTAGCACAACCCCTTCTTAAAGGCGGAGACAGTGACGCCAGTGCTGATTGGGCCCCGGGGAGAGTGAGTGTTGACACCTCTAGAACGGAGCTGGCACAGGAGGTGAGTATAGGATTTATTATTTTATTGGGGCCAAACACTTAGTTTAAGAAGGGGTTGTCCTAGTAGTGGACAACCCCTTTAAGGATCCCTACTTTTAGTACACTCCTCCCTTTGGGAAATATATGCTGTGATTTGCGCTCCACCATGGAGCGCATACACAGCAGGTGATGTTGTGCTATGCCGAGATGCTCTCCAGTTAGATAGCACGCTAGCTCCGCCTATGCCAGTGCGCATGTAGCTTTGTGTATTGTGGCACACATGCACAGGAAATGATGTTGCACTACATCTTAATGCGCTCTAGGCTGAAAAACACACCAGCTCTACCCTGCCATTGCTTGTGAGTTTGGATCATGACATCTGCGGCCTCTACCTTGGAGACAGAGGAGCTCTGTTGCATCAGTTAGTTAGAGTAATAAGTGGTCGTACTACTTTACCAACCCTACAGCATTGAGGGAAATTTAATGCCTACAGACCCTGCTACCAGGTATGCCAGAGACATTGTCATGGGTTTGCCGTGACAGAGAGGGACCAGAAGACCGCAGCATCTGATTTCATGTACTCCTGCACTGATTAGAAGCACTTCTTTCAACAGTGCAGGTTTCTGTTGTCAATGCAGGGGTTAAATTGTTCGGCTTAGATTATGTCAGCTGTTCAGTTGTTGGTGGAGGCATTTGCAGTGTTGCTCTGTGACTGTTGCTTGGTGTTTCGGCTATGTGTACATCCTCATCCTCTCCTATTTGTTTCCTTTTCTCCCTGGTGATCCCTTTTGTTGTCTGTGATTGCATTTTTGAATTTCATTTATCCCTGTACATCCTCCCTTGTAAAGGTACCATCACACATAACGATATCGTTAACGATATCGTTGCTTTTTGTGACGTAGCAACAATATCGTTAAGGAAATCGTTATGTGTGACAGCGACCAACGATCAGGCCCCTGCTGGGAGATCGTTGGTCGCTGAGGAAAGTCCAGAACTTTATTTCGTCGCTGGACTTCCCGCTGACATCGCTGGATCGGCGTGTGTGACGCCGATCCAGCGATGTCTTCACTGGTAACCAGGGTAAACATCGGGTTACTAAGCGCAGGGCCGTGCTTAGTAACCCGATGTTTACCCTGGTTACCAGCGTAAACGTTAAAAAAACAAACATTACATACTTACCTTCAGCTGTCTGTCCCCGGCGCTCTGCTTCTCTGCACTCCTCCTGCATCCTGTGTCAGCGCCGGCCTGCCGGAAAGCAGAGCGGTGACGTCACCGCTCTGCTTTCCGGCTGACCGGCGCTGACAGTGCAAGAGGAAAGCAGAGCACCGGAGGACAGACAGCTGAAGGTAAGTATGTAGTGTTTGTTTTTTTAACGTTTACGCTGGTAACCAGGGTAAACATCGGGTTACTAAGCGCGGCCCTGCGCTTAGTAACCCGATGTTTACCCTGGTTACCGGGGACCTCGGGATCGTTGGTCGCTGGAGAGCTGTCTGTGTGACAGCTCTCCAGCGACCAAACAGCGACGCTGCAGCGATCGACATCGTTGTCGGTATCGCTGCAGCGTCGCTTAGTGTGACGGTACCCTAAGTCTGTTTTGTGTATATACATATTTATACACAGAACACCACACCAATAGTGGGTGAAAAAGAGGCATAGGCAAAATAAATTACTCATAAAAGTAGAATTTTATTACACATATATATATTAAAAACCAAACAAGAAGACTCATACAATTAAAATAACTGATGGTAAACAGAGCAGAAAAGAATGGATGGTGCTGCGAGTGCTTAAACACCCATCTGACACTAAAGGTATTGTAAATTGCACTATACTTTATAGGATACCTTCAGACAAATGTCCATATATATATATATATATATATATATATATATATATATATATATATATATATATATATATATATATATATATATATATATGTATATATATATATATTAGTCAGTAGCATTAGTATACAAAATACCTAGTGCATAAAAACCAATCCAGTCTTATATACAGCAGGACCGAAGTATATAACATAAGTTTACAGCCTGCCACATGCCATTCAAAAAGTGCCTTAGGGCAGAAACATGTATAAATATAAGTACCGCTCCCGCAACACAAATCCTCATCTACTTACATCAGTGTGTGTCCCCTATTTGAGGAAGCCATTTGGCGAAACGGCGCTGTCGGGGTCACTGACGGACATCCAGAGCAGGACACATGGGCATGCTCAGAAGGGAAAAAGCAGGACTTAGTCCCAAAAGCGTCTGCTCGCCGCTGCCCAGCACTGGCTTCAATGGCAGAAGCAGGAAAAGAAGCTGTAACCCTTTGCACAGAGTGAGACTGAGCAAGACGCTGGGACAGACGTCTCCGCCGAGCAGGCTCCACTGCGGCTGATGCAGAATGAGAGACCGCAGCAGACATGGTTCGAGATTCCCCCTGTGCAGCGGCGGGAACTCGACTCCTAACACCCCACAGCATGATACGATGGTGCAGTCGCCCTTGGCAAGCAGTCTTGTATACTGACTGTTGTAACGCCCCGGCTGCGATCCGGAGGCTACCGTGTGCTGTCCACTGTGTGAGTTGTTTGGACATTTAACTTGTTTGCTGAGAACTCTCCTGTGGTCCCTGTCTATCTGTTACACTTCACCAACCCTGCTGCACTAAAATACTCTTTTACCCCCCACTTCCCAAGGTGGGGAGGGCGACAGATATAGGGCTGATTCAGGAGTTCAGCATGGTACCTGGCCTTGGCGTCTTCACCATCAGAACTAATCTGGGAAGCAGAGATAGTTAGTTCGCCCCTAGCGTTAGCAACAGGAAAGGAGCTCCTGGCCCCGGTATTCTGACAACAAAGTTATGACAGACATCCTGTGCTTCCTACGTCATGCAATTTACATCATCCATTTGACAGGCCTCCTGATGGAGTGAATGGACTGGGAAACGCATTGAGGCAAAAAACAACTTAAAGAGGATAATCAGGATTTTAGAAAAAAGGCATGAAGTTGCTAACAAAGGCAACTGCCTGTCTGTTGTACCCGGTGCCGTTATTGACTATACCTACCAGAGATTCAGTTAAGGTACCTTCACACTAAACGACGCTGCAGCGATCCAAACAACGATCCGGATCGCTGTTTGGTCGCTGGAGAGCTGTCGCACAGACAGCTCTCCAGCGACCAAAGATGCCGGTAACCAGGGTAAACATCGGGTTACTAAGCGCAGGGCCGCCCTTAGTAACCCGATGTTTACCCTGGTTACCATCCTAAAAGTAAAAAAAACAAACGCTTCATACTTACCTTCCGCTGTCTGTCTGTGCTTCTCTGTACTGGCTGTGAGCACAGCGGCCGGAAAGCAGAGCGGTGACGTCACCGCTCTGCTTTCCGGCCGCTGTGCTCACAGTGAGTGCAGGAAAGCACAGTGCCGGAGGACAGACAGCGGAAGGTAAGTATGAAGCGTTTGTTTTTTTTACTTTTAGGATGGTAACCAGGGTAAACATTGGGTTACTAAGCGCGGCCCTGCGCTTAGTAACCCGATGTTTACCCTGGTTACCAGCGAAGACATCGCTGAATCGGTGTCACACACGCCGATTCAGCGATGTCAGCGGGAGAGCCAGCGACCAAATAAAGTTCTGGCCTTCTAGCCCCGACCAACGACATCACAGCAGGATTCTGATCGCTGCTGCCTGTCAAACTGAATGATATCGCTATCCAGGACGCTGCAACGTCACGGATCGCTAGCGATATCGTTTAGTGTGAAGGTACCTATACTCCTTTTCAACACAGCAGCAGTTTCTCTTCCTGTTGACAGGGCGTGACTACTGGTGTCATGATAATTGACAGCAAGCTCCCGCTGCCTAATTGGGGGAAGGTTAAGGTACCGTCACACTTAGCGACGCTGCAGCGATACCGACAACGATCCGGATCGCTGCAGCGTCGCTGTTTGGTCGCTGGAGAGCTGTCACACAGACCGCTCTCCAGCGACCAACAATGCCGGTAACCAGGGTAAACATCGGGTAACTAAGCGCAGGGCCGTGCTTAGTAACCCGATGTTTACCCTGGTTACCATCCTAAAAGTAAAAAAAACAAACACTACATACTTACCTACAGCCGTCTGTCCTCCAGCGCTGTGCTCTGCACTCCTCCTGTACTGTCTGTGTGAGCACAGCGGCCGGAAAGCAGAGCGGTGACGTCACCGCTCTGCTTTCCGGCTGACCGACGCTCACAGCCAGTACAGGAGGAGTGCAGAGCACAGCGCTGGAGGACAGACGGCTGTAGGTAAGTATGTACTGTTTGTTTTTTTTACTTTTAGGATGGTAACCAAGGTAAACATCGGGTTACTAAGCGCGGCCCTGCGCTTAGTTACCCGATGTTTACCCTTGTTACCAGTGAAGACATCGCTGAATCGGTGTCACACACGCCGATTCAGCGATGTCTGCGGGGAGTCCAGCGACCAAATAAAGTTCTGGACTTTCTTCCCCGACCAGCGACAGCACAGCAAGGGCCTGATCGCTGCTGCCTGTCACACTGGACGATATAGCTAGCGAGGACGCTGCAACGTCACGGATCGCTAGCGATATCGTCTAGTGTGACGGTACCTTTATCCTAGAATGTTATCTTATGTGTTAAGCAAGAATTTACTATAGCTGACAATTCAAGAGATCTGAGGACAGTTCTTTAGAGAGGACCTTTCATCAGGACAAAAGTGGCATCTTTTTGTCCTTGCTTAATTCCTGATTTCATCTGAGTAATCCACTTTTGTTTGTTTGATCTGCCATATGGTGCCAGATATGGACCATTTTACTTAAGGTACCTTCACACATAACGATATCGTTAACGATATCGTTGCAACGTCACGCTTTTTTGTGACGTAGCAATGATCTCGCTAACGATCTCCTTATGTGTGACAGCGACCAACGATCAGGCCCCTGCTGGGAGATCGTTGGTCGTGGGAAATGATCAGGACCTTTTTTTGGTCGCTTATCACCCGCTGTCATCGCTGGATCGGCGTGTGTGACGCCGATCCAGTGATGTGTTCACTTGTAACCAGGGTAAATATCGGGTTACTAAGTGCAGGGTCGAGCTTAGTAACCCGATATTTACCCTGGTTACCATTGTAAAAGTAAAAAAAAAAAACGTACATACTTACATTCCGATATCTATCACGTCCCCCGCCATCAGCTTCCCTGCACTGACTGTCAGCGCCGCAGGCCGTAAAGCAGAGCACAGCGGTGATGTCACCGCTGTGCTCTGCTTTACGGCCGGCACTGACACAGTCAGTGCGGGAAGCTGATGGCGGGGGACGTGACAGACATCGGAATGTAAGTATGTAGTGTTTTTTTTTTTAACTTTTACAATGGTAACCAGGGTAAATATCGGGTTACTAAGCGCGGCCCTGCACTTAGTAACCTGATGTTTACCCTGGTTACCCGGGGACTTCGGCATCGTTGAAGACAGTTTCAACGATGCCGAAGTCTTTCCCCGGATCGTTGGTCGCTGGAGAGAGCTGTCTGTCTGACAGCTCCCCAGAGACCACACAACGACTTACCAACGATCACGGCCAGGTCATATCGCTGGTCGTGATTGTTGGTAAGTCGTTTAGTGTAACGGTACCTTTAGTGCTACTTTTTATGGTATTTTCAAGGGGGCGTGACTCATAAGAGTCTCTGGATCGTGTCTTTACCCCCTTGGCAAAAACCATAAAAATTATTAATAAATAAAAAGAAACCATATAAAATATTTAAAAAAGAAAGAAATAAACAAAAAACTTAATGAAGCAACAGAAATAAAGTAGATTCAAAAACTGGCAACTTTAAATGTGGTTATCGCTCTTCTTCAAATCCAGTGACTCAAAGGTCATATCTTTTCTGCTTGTAGATGTTTTCTATTCACTTTTCATCTTCTCCTAGGCCAGAACACTTTAGTGATGACTTCTAACAACTGCAGAGCTTTCTGCTGAGTTATCTTTTAATTCCTCAAATTTGCAACCATTTCAAGACTCCAGCAAAATTCCTAAACACAGATCCGTAAATAAATTAAATTTCCAAAATCGGTCTAATCAAAGCTCCCAGGCTCATCTCCAGCTTCAGCTCACAGGTGCCTTGGATGCGCAGAGGTTCTGCATCTTCTCATGTAGGTATATTTTAACAGCGATTGTTCATCATATCTGTGCAGTAATTTTTATTTTTATCATATTTGGTGCATGCAAATGGGATAATCATGTGTATTTCAAAGAGGCAGCAGTACATGGTTCTAAAGTTGGCAATGCCAGGACGGCACATGTGCTGCCATGCAGTAGCATAGCTACCGTGGGCAGAGGGGCCGGTGACCCTGGGCCCCGTGATCAGAGGGGGCCCAGCCGGAGCTACGATACTTTAGCTGTATCGGCGTGCACAGGGCACCCATACAGTTACATTCTATGGCAGAGCAGGGAGAATCGATCTCCCTGCTCTGCCAACCAGCCGAAATGAGGCCCCTGTTCAGGAGCGGGGACCCAGTGCCAGCAGTAGCCCCCTCACCCGTCATCACATCATCGCAGGTTCAACTGTATCGGCTAGATGCCTATACAGCTGACCGCATTGATGAGAGAGGGAGTGTTACGCTCCCTCTCCCATCATCCCCCTTTTCAGCATCTGACTCAGAAACTGACAGCAGGCGTGATGATGTCACTACTCGTTGCACGCTGTCCAGAGATGTGCAGGCTCTCAGAGCAGTGTAGGAATGAGGAGAGGTGAGTATTTATTGTTTTATGGAATGCATTATACTACAGAGTATGTCTATGGGGGAGTGCATTATACTATAGAGTCTCCCTATGGGGGTTTGCATTATAATATAGAGTCTGCCTATGGGGGTGCATTATACTATAGAGTCTGCTTATGGGGGGTGCATTATAATATAGAGCCTGCCTATGGGGGGTGTCATGTCAGTCTGGGCCAGATGGAAAAGGCGAGAAAGTGAATGATTCTATCAGAAAGAACGTCATCTGTAAGTCACTATGTTCTGCAGGACTGGTATTTACCACTGACCATATGGCGGTAATATCAATATTGGTCTTTATATAGAAATTATCTTAAGTAACAGCGCTGTCATCTGCTGAGGTTCTCCTCCACTATTAGGGCGCGTCACCCAGTTGTAATCAAGGTTACCTGGTTAGGGGCCCACTCAGATGTTCCCTTTAAAGGGAACCTGTCACCCCGAAAATCGCGGGTGAGGTAAGCCCACCGGCATCAGGGGCTTATCTACAGCATTCCGTAATGCTGTAGATAAGCCCCCGATGTTACCTGAAAGAGGAGAAAAAGACGTTAGATTATACTTACCCAGGGGCGGTCCCGCTGCTGGTCAGGTTGGATGGGCGTCTCTGGTCCGCTGCGGCGCCTCCCATCTTCTTTCCATGACGTCCTCTTCTGATCTTCAGCTCCGGCGCAGGCGTACTTTGTCTGCCCTGTTGAGGGCAGAGCAAAGTACTGCAGTGCGCAGGCGCCAGGCCTCTCTGACCTTTCCGGCGCCTGCGCACTGCAGTACTTTGTTGTGCCCTCAACAGGGCAGACAAAGTACGCCTGCGCCGGAGCCGTGGCTGAAGATCAGAAGAGGACGTCATGGAAAGAAGATGGTAGGCGCCGCAGCGGACCAGAGGCACCCATCTGACCGGACCAGCAGCGGGACCGCCCCTGGGTAAGTATAATCTAACGTCTTTTTCAGGTAACATCGGGGGCTTATCTACAGCATTACAGAATGCTGTAGATAAGCCCCTGATGCCGGTGGGCTTACCGGGGTGACAGGTTCCCTTTAAGAAGATCCAAAATGCTTCTCCTACTTGTATAAGCGAAACAATTGGCAAATTTTGGCATTTTCATGCCAGTTTCTCCACCAAAATTAGTGGAGCTGGGGTAGGACAGGAGCGTAACACCACAGCTCATCTAAATAATGACAAGCTGTGGTCTACCTTAGGGTACCGTCACACTAAAACGACGCTGCAGCGATACGACAACGATGTCGATCGCTGCAGCGTCGCTGTTTGGTCGCTGGAGAGCTGTCACACAGACAGCTCTCCAGCGACCAACGATCCCGAAGTCCCCGGTAACCAGGGTAAACATCGGGTTACTAAGCGCAGGGCCGCGCTTAGTAACCCGATGTTTGCCCTGGTTACCAGCATAAACGTAAAAAAAAAACAACCACTACATACTTACATTCCTGTCGCGTCCCTCGGCGCTGTGCTTCTCTGCACTGACAGTGAGCGCCGGACAGCCGGAAAGCAGAGCAGTGACGCCACCGCTGTACTTTACGGCTGGCCGGCGCTCACCAGTCAGTGCGGGAAGCTGAAGGCGAGGGACATGACCAGACACCGGGAATGTAAGTATGTAGTGTTTTTTTTTTTTACATTTACACTGGTAACCAGGGTAAATATCGGGTTACTAAGCGCGGCCCTGCGCTTAGTAACCCGATGTTTACCCTGGTTACCAGTGAAGACATCGCTGAATCGGCGTCACACACGCCGATTCAGCGATGTCAGCGGGAGATCCAGCGACGAAATAAAGTTTCAAACGATCTGCTACGACGTATGATTCTCAGCGGGGTCCCTGATCGCAGTAGCGTGTCAGACACAGCGAGATCGTAAGGCTATCGCTGGAACGTCACGGGTCGTGCCGTCCTAGCGACCAAAGTGCCACTGTGTGACAGCTCTCCAGCGACCAAACAGCGACGCTGCAGCGATCCGGATCGTTGTCGGTATCGCTGCAGCGTCGCTTAGTGTGACGGTACCTTTAGATGAGAATTGCCTACACAAGTCTACGGGTGTGCAAAAAAACAGCAAAAAAACTAGTATCCCATATGGATCATTAGTGAGGCAGACATTGCCAATTGCCATTATTAAAGAACATACGAGAAAAAACCATGGAGTTTTTAAATTCCCCAATAATAGCTAGTAAGGATAAAGTAATGAATGCCTAAGCAAATAACTGATATCTGCAGGTTAATTGCATGTTGTTTGCATGACAAGTTCCCTGTAACAGTGATCTGAGACTACCTGGTGGTTCCTAGATGTTACAAATTTAATAGATTTAAACAAGGTGCTGATCTTTTCTACATATTGTTAGATTTTGTTATCTGTATACTCTTTTGAGTAGTATTGTTTTTTATTTCAACTTCAATCAATGCTTTTTCTACTACATTTTTTATTACAGGAATGCAAATAATCAGTAACATTGAATTTGTTTGGTATCCCTTCCTTGTTACATATCCCCCCACTGAAAAATCTTTGACAGAAACTGTCCCTTCTCAATTTGCAGGACCATAGTAAAGTTATATTGTGACCCCTGCAGCTTGAGAGATACTCTCCACCTTTCCCTTCATCCCAGTGCCATTTCCACCACCTGAGGTGCCTAGTATAATGACAAGTGATAGTTTGATAATAGCTGACAGTAATCTGCCAAACATTTGCATGATAATTGATGCTGACTTACAATGAATCTTACTGGATCACCAGGATACAAATTAAAAACTTGCTAAATTGTGTAGGGATTCTCTCTCAGGAAGGTAGTGTTCACACAGGCAGTGTGGTTTGGTCCAAACATGTACCAGGAATTGCCACCTCATCAGGCTACTGACTGTCCTTTTAACTTACTCCGTGTAGCAAAACTACCCAAATCCAGGCTTACAATCTTTCGGCCTTGAAAGACAGGCTATAAAGTAGTATATCGCTAAAAGTCTTGCCAAGAGACACATCAGACACATCAGACCAAAACCGGACCCCATTCACTTGAATGGGGGGCCTGAACATCCAGTGTTTGCCAGTCTGTCATATGCATGACAGCGTGGCAAACACTGCTTCTAATTAGCAGTAAAATCATTACCGGTGGTCAGACAGCCACGGTTCCCATGTTGTCAAATGACAGCATGAGCCTGCAACTGTGATTGGAGGTAAAAAGTTTACCTCTGGTCTCTGGCGTCAGTTGATGGGACTACTGCTCCCATCAGCCTATGCCTGCTGTCACTAATAACAGCAAGAGCAGGGAGAGGCTGATGGGAGTATTCATCAGCCAGCACCTGTGCTCTAAATACATAATTTAAAATAAACAAGCATGGGTTCCCCTGTTTTTTGGTAACCAGCCAGGTATAACAGACAGCTGCGGGCTGCAACCCTCAGCTGCCCACATTAGCAAGGCTAGTTATCAATTATAGAGGAGTCCCCATGCTGTTTTTTTAACTTATTAAAATAAATAATTTAAAAATGGCATGGCGTCCCCCCATTTTTGACAGCCAGTCAAGCTAAAGCAGACAGCTGGGGGCTGGTATTCTCAGGCTGGTAAGGGGCCTTGGATATTGCCCCCCCAGCTTAAAAATAGCAGCCCGCAGCTGCCAAGAAAAGGCACATCTATTAGATGCGCCAATTCTGTTGCTTTGTCCATTTCTTCCCATTTGCCCTGTAGCGGTGGCAGGTGGGGTTCATAATTGTGGGGTTGATGTCATCTTTGTATTGTCCGATGATATCAAGCCCATGGCTTAGTAATGGAGAGGCAGGGCCGCGCTTAGTAACCCGATGTTTACCCTGGTTACCAGGCCGCTGTGCTTCTCTGCACTGTGAGCGCCGGCCAGCCGGAAAGCAGAGCACAGCGGTGACGTCACCACTGTGCTTTCCGGCTGGCGCTCACAGTCAGTGCAGAGAAGCAGAACGCCGGGGGACAGACAGCGGAAGGTAAGTATGTAGTGTTTTTTTTTTTTTACGTTTACGCTGGTAACCAGGGTAAACATCGGGGATACTAAGCGCGGCCCTGCGCTTATTAACCCGGTGTTTACCCTGGTTACTAGGGGACCGGCATCATTGGTCGCTGGAGAGCTGTCTGTGTGGAGGTTATGTGGGATAGATAAAAACACATGGCTGATAAGAAACATATGCCAGGTCCGTACCTTTCTGGGAATGAGTGGTTGTCCACCAGGAACATTAGGTTGAAAGTTCCTTCCTAGTGGCTTTTCATCTTGAGTTGCCACTAGCACTTAAGATCCACAATGCTTTTGTGTAAATCAAGTTTATTGAATAAATTGTACAATACAAGTTCAATTGTTATTGATAAACAGAAACATTCCAACTTAAGGCTTCGTCTCACTTAGCGACGCTAAAGCGATCCCGACAACGATACGACCTGTCAGGGATCGTTGCTGCGTCGCTATGTGGTCGCTGGTGAGATGTCAAACAGTGAGATCTTCCCAACAACGCAGCAGCGATGCGGCGACCTGTAGCGACCTGTACAACGATGTCGTTGGTCGTTGTGACCCTGTCACATGGCAGCTATTATGACGATTCAGACCTCGATGAGGGACGTCCTGTGTGACGTTGTAGTCACACAGGCGTGCATTTGCATTGCCTTTTCCGCTCCCATTCAGTTCCGATTGGTGGTCGCTACTGCGTTCTGATTGGTGGCAGCCTTGCCTTATAAGGCGACACAATAGCCCTTCGGTGGGAATGCATTTGAGACCCCAAATGATACCTACCATGCACAAAAGGTGTCAGAAGAACCGTTGAAGAATAGATAAATCGAAGAGGAGTCGCAGGCCGGAGAACTCTACAACGATCTGCAAACCACCACGTGGTCAGGAACAAAGGATGGAAGCGCTACTGTGTCGCTTTCTGTTGACCGCCAATCAGAGCGCAGAAGCAACCACCAATCGGAGCGGAGGGGTGTGGAAAAGGCAACGCAAATGCACGCCTATGTGTCGGTGTCTGAGTCGTCAACGAGGTCGTTGGTAAGGTGTCAAACACAGCGATGTGTGCTACCCAGCGGGACCTCAACGATCAAAAAAAGGTCCAGGCCATTCCGAGATGACCAGCGATCTCACAGCAGGGGCCTGGTCGCTGCTACGTGTCAAACATAGCGAGATCGCTACTGAGGTCGCTGTTGCGTCACAAAACTTGTGACTCAGCAGCGATCTCGCTAGCGACCTCGCTTAGTGTGAAGGTACCCTTAGTCAATCACATAAAAGTAATAATCATCTGTCAATTCTAATAACTGTGTGCTCATTGTCAAGCAAATCACAACTTCAAGATGTTGACTTAAATTATTAGACTAAGAAATCAATGAAATTCTTAGGATAACTGAGTAAATTATTATGCTTAATCATTAGTACAAAAATACCTGAGATGAGATTTCAAGTGGGTAAAAGAAAAGGAAGAAGAGAGTAAGAGAAGGAGAGAAAGAGAGGGGAAGAGGGAGGGAAGAGAATTATGTGGAGTGCGATGCAGGGGGCAAGAATCCCCCCGCCAGGCACACCCGCATCTCTCAGAAATCACACGAGGAGACCAGGGACCCGGTCCACTAGTTCACACAGTCAGGGTAGTCCAGGTGTATACTATCCATATTATGAAGGCACCGAAACTAAAGGCGGATATGAATTAGGAACCCGACAACTAAGAGTCCAGCTCCGGGGTCTCCCTAAATGCAATCCAGGGGGCCCAGGTACTATAGACCCTATCAGGACTCCCCATCATTTGGCCTATCATTTGCTCCATTCTATAGATATCATTAAGTTCTCAGCGAGAAGCAAATTTCTCTTGTTTCCAAAGTCTAGGAATCAAGTTCCTGGTGGCAGTGAGAAAATGTCTGAGGAGACTCCCCTTAAACTTGGAAATCGATATGTCACTCAGGGATAATAGCGCTGTTTCCATTGTGGGTCTAATCCTGGTAAGGGATAATCTATTGTAGAGTTCGAAGATCGCTAACCACAGAATTTTTTATAGGTGGGCAGTTCCTTAGGCATCTCCAACAAGTATCTGGGGTCGTTGGGAACATAGAATGGATAGTAGAGGGGCATCTGTACCACCTTGATAAAATCTCATAGCTCCTCTCCTGTGAAGTTGAGCATAATGAAGACCTAAACGTAAATAAAAGAATCTTTGATCTGTCCTCAGGCATAAGGGTTTCCCCAAGCCTATCTCCCACTTTGAGAAAAATGCTGGAAAGTCTTGCGGAGGGGCTTGTCCCTCTTGGAAGAGTTTGTACAATAGAGAAACAGTGTGGTCTGGAGGGTTCGTTTGTAAGCAGAGAGTTTCAAAGGAGGTCAATAATCTGCACGGATTAGATTGTTTAGCTAATTTGGTCATGAACCTTTTTAGTTGTTCATACAGGTCCTTCTCAAAAAATTAGCATATAGTGTTAAATTTCATTATTTACCATAATGTAATGATTACAATTAAACTTTCATATATTATAGATTCATTATCCACCAACTGAAATTTGTCAGGTCTTTTATTGTTTTAATACTGATGATTTTGGCATACAACTCCTGATAACCCAAAAAACCTGTCTCAATAAATTAGCATATTTCACCCATCCAATCAAATAAAAGTGTTTTTTAATAACAAACAAAAAAAACATCAAATAATAATGTTCAGTTATGCACTCAATACTTGGTCGGGAATCCTTTGGCAGAAATGACTGCTTCAATGCAGCGTGGCATGGAGGCAATCAGCCTGTGACACTGCTGAGATGTTATGGAGGCCCAGGATGCTTCAATAGCGGCCTTAAGCTCATCCAGAGTGTTGGGTCTTGCGTCTCTCAACTTTCTCTTCACAATATCCCACAGATTCTCTATGGGGTTCAGGTCAGGAGAGTTGGCAGGCCAATTGAGCACAGTAATACCATGGTCAGTAAACCATTTACCAGTGGTTTTGGCACTGTGAGCAGGTGCCAGGTCGTGCTGAAAAATGAAATCTTCATCTCCATAAAGCATTTCAGCCGATGGAAGCATGAAGTGCTCCAAAATCTCCTGATAGCTAGCTGCATTGACCCTGCCCTTGATGAAACACAGTGGACCAACACCAGCAGCTGACATGGCACCCCACACCATCACTGACTGTGGGTACTTGACACTGGACTTCAGGCATTTTGGCATTTCCTTCTCCCCAGTCTTCCTCCAGACTCTGGCACCTTGATTTCCGAATGACATGCAAAATTTGCTTTCATCAGAAAAAAGTACTTGGGACCACTTAGCAACAGTCCAGTGCTGCTTCTCTGTAGCCCAGGTCAGGCGCCTCTGCCGCTGTTTATGGTTCAAAAGTGGCTTTACCTGGGGAATGCGGCACCTGTAGCCCATTTCCTGCACACGCCTGTGCACGGTGGCTCTGGATGTTTCCACACCAGACTCAGTCCACTGCTTCCTCAGGTTCCCCAAGGTCTGGAATCGGTCCTTCTCCACAATCTTCCTCAGGGTCCGGTCTCCTCTTCTCGTTGTACAGCGTTTTCTGCCACATTGTTTCCTTCCAACAGACTTACCATTGAGGTGCCTTGATACAGCACTCTGGGAACAGCCTATTTGTTGAGAAATTTCTTTCTGGGTTTTACCCTCTTGCTTGAGGGTGTCAATGATGGCCTTCTTGACATCTGTCAGGTCGCTAGTCTTACCCATGATGGGGGTTTTGAGTAATGAACCAGGCAGGGAGTTTATAAAAGCCTCAGGTATCTTTTGCATGTGTTTAGAGTTAATTAGTTGATTCAGAAGATTAGGGTAATAGGTCGTTTAGAGAACCTTTTCTTGATATGCTAATTTATTGAGACAGGTTTTTTGGGTTATCAGGAGTTGTATGCCAAAATCATCAGTATTAAAACAATAAAAGACCTGACAAATTTCAGTTGGTGGATAATGAATCTATAATATATGAAAGTTTAATTGTAATCATTACATTATGGTAAATAATGAAATTTAACACTATATGCTAATTTTTTGAGAAGGACCTGTAGAAGAACCAAGTACCTGCAGGTGGCTCCTCACCCTGAAATATTTCTTAGGGACTTCAAACCTGTTCTATTTATGTAGCCATAAATAATAGGATGCGAACTTATGGGTAAATTGGGTTATCATATATATGAGTCAGCGGACCAGGAGACGTCGAGACAACAGGGCCGCGGCCCCCCGTTTAACAAGTAGTATCATGTTTCTGGTAAGGAAAGGCAAAGATGCACCAACACCCCCTTCTTCCTTTGAGGACCAGAGGATTATTTGAGAATCACGGCCGTTAAGGTCATTTTCCAGATTGAAACATTTTTTATTATTTTTACTATGGAATACATCTAAAATACATGCTCCAATTGATGGATAGCTATATAATGCAAGATCTGGAAGGCCTGTTCCCCCATTCTGTTTCGACCAGCTCAGTAAAAAATATAATAGATACGGGCTCGATTATGTGACCAAACGAACCGAGTGATCATTTTTTTAAGGCGAGAGAAGAAGGAGGCAGGCAAATATAAAGGGATTGTTTGAAAGTAATATACCGTAGTAGGCGACGTAATAAATGCATCTTTATTCTGCCAAACCTTGAAAGCCACTTTTCCAAATCTAATTCAGCTTTATGTAAAGCTATCTTGAAGTTTGCATCATATAGATATGATGTTTTTGCTGTTATTTTGACTCCTAAGTACAGTAGGTAAGTGAATAGAAACGCCACCTAAAGGGAAACGAGGCACTCAACCGTTCTACCACTGGTGGTTGCAATGATATATTTAGGATCTCAGATTTGTGAGAATTAATTTTGAAGTTACTCAGACTACCAAATTTATGTAGTTCCGAAGTAATGTTTGGTAGGCTTGTGGTTGGGTAGGAGATATATAAAAGTAAATCATCCGCAAAAAGCGCCAATTTGTGTTCAACTGATTGAATTTGTAAACATCTGATTGAAGGGTTGCCACTTATTGAGGTTGCTAAGTGTTCCATTGTTAGAATGTAACACAGAGATGAAAGTGGACACCCCTGCCTTGTGCCAGTCCTGATTGGAAATGTGTTTGAAAGCGCACCATTAACTTGAACTTGTGCACTGGGGGATGTATATGGGGCCAAAATTCTATGGAGCATGTTTCCCTTTAGGCCAACTCCTTCCAATGTCTGAAATATGAATTCCCAGTGCACAATATTGAAGGCTTTCTCCGCATCAATCGACATGATGAACCCCTTCCGTGAACTCCCTATTTACCAGTGAAATAGTCCGTACTGTATTATACCTAGCTTCCCGACCGGGGACAAAACCCACTTGGTCCTGATTTATCAAACTTGGCAGAATAGGACATAATCTCTTAGCAATCATCTTCGCAAATATTTTAATATCTAGATTTATCAAGGAAATTGGGCAATAACTGCTACATGTGGAGGGATCCTTAGGGAGCACAGTAATATGAGCGATCAGGGACTGAGGAGGAAAGAAGCCTCCTTATGAGATAAAATTACAAACTTTTAGGAATATTGGGAATAACAATGTTGAGAATTGTTTGTAAAAACCTGCTGAATACCTATCTGGGCCAGGGCTCTTTCCCAGCTTTAGCTCATTTATGGTGTCAGAGACTTCCTTCAATGAAAAGTCTATTTCTAGCTCTACCAATTTGTCCTCTGGTATTGCAGGTATTTTGGTCTGTTGTAAATATGATCTGATCTTATTAATCCACAATGTTTTTGATAAGTCATTACCCAAAAAATATAAAACATCATCTGAACCAGCACTTCTGCCTCCGCCTCTGATTATTGTGAATGGCAATTTAGAATTTCAGATTGCTAGAATTGTCGACTCTTGTCTTGTCCATCGCTCCCTCCAGTACCTGGTGCACTAGAAAGGTTATGGTATGGAGGAGAGAACATGAGTACCCGCACCCGAAGTTAATCCTGGTAGATTAATTTGGGTTTTCCATATAGCACATCTGGATAAACCTGGTCCTGAGGCCCCTAGTAGAATGGGGTACTAATCAATGGTCCGCACTTTGCTGGGACCTGTGGCATATCAGAGATTACAAGATTGCAGCTATTAGGCTACGTTCAGACTAGCGTTGTGCTAGTGTGCGTCGGGTTAGCGTCGGGCGACGCAGCGGCGACGCACGCGTCATGCGCCCCTATGTTTAACATGGGGGACGCATGCGTTTTTGTTTGTTGCGTTTTGCGACGCATGCGTCTTTTTTGCCGCCAGCGTCGGACCAAGAAAACGCAACAAGTTGCATTTTTCTTGCGTCCGATTTTCGGCAAAAAACGACGCACGCGTCGCAAAACGCAGCGTTTTTGCGTGCGTTTTGCCGCGTTTTTGCGTGCGTTGTGCGTTGCGTCGCCGACGCAGCGGCGCACAACGCTAGACTGAACGTAGCCTTAACTGAGCACAGGCCCTCTTTTAATCTACACCAACATGCATTAGTTAACAGGGTTTAGAGTTCCTTGTGGTATATTGGCTGTGCTGCTTATTGGAACCAAACCCTTACATTATATAAACCAATGTCTGGTTTCCCACCATGCGAACAATAGAATCTTCATTCTGTTCCTGGCTTCATTGGAGAGTTGCTCTTGTCGTCTTGAGATTGTTGCATGTGGTTTGTTGTGAATACCTCTACCCACCCTTTTGGCGTTTTTCTTGTTGCTATTCTGCCTGTATTGTGCACCCATTTTTTCTTTTGTATTTTATACCGTGTGACTGTCTTGTGCCTTGGTTCCTCCTGTGTGTCCAGCTGCTGTTACCAGCGTCGGACTGGAGCACCTTGGGCCCACCAGAGAAAATCATTCTTGGGGCCCACTATGTAGCTACATAGAAATAAATTCAAGACCATCAATTGTGTAGTAAACACGCTAATATCAGGGCATAATATAAGGTAGTACACATTTTAATTATATAGCAGGGGTTGGGGTAGCCCCTCATAGAATATAAAGTAGCCCCCCTCATAGAATATAATGTAGCCTCCCACAGAATATAATGCAGCCCTCCATAGAATGTAATGCAGCTCCCTCATAGAATATAATGCAGTTCCCTCATAGAATATAATGCAGCTCCCTCATAGAGTATAATGAAGCCTCCCTCATGGAATATAATGCAGCCCCCTCATAGGATATAATACAGCACCCCACAAAATATAATGCAACCCCCTCATAAAGTATAATGCAGCCCCCCATAGAATATAATGTAGCTCCCTCATATGGCATAATGCATCCCTTCCACAAAATATAATGTAACCCCTCAGAGTATAATGCAACCCCCTCATAAGGCAGCCCCCCATAGAATATACTGTAGCCCCCTCATAGGGCATAATGCAGCACCTCTCATATAGTATGATGTAGCCACCTGAGAGAATGCAGCCCCGACATATAATATAATGCAGCCCCTCCACAGAATATAATGTAGCCCCTTCAGAGTATAATGCCAACCCCTCATAAGGCAGCCCCCCCATAAAATATACTGTAACCCCACATAGGGCATAATGCAGCTCCCCTCATATAGTATGATGTAGCCCCCTCAGAGAATAATGTAGCCCCCCACAGAATTATAATGTAGCCCCCTCACAGGGTATAATGCAGCCCCCCTGAAAGGGTACAATGCAGCCCCTTCACCATCATCATTGTTCTCCCCCTCCATCATTGTACTCATTACCACCTCCATTATTGCCTCCTCCCCCACTACCATTGTCCTTTCCACCACTACCATCTTTGTCCTTTACACCACAACCATCATTGCTTTCTTCCCACCACCATCATCATTGCCTCCCCCACCAACATCATCATCACTCCCTCCCCCACCACCATCATTGTTTCCCCACCACCATCATCATCATTGCCTCCCCACCACCATCATCATTGCTTCCCCCACCATCATTGCCCCCACCACCATGATCATCATTGCCCCCGCCTCCAACATCATTGCCTCCAGCACCATCATCTTTGCCCCACCACCATCATCATTGCCTCCGGCACCATCATCATCATTGCCCCCACCACCATCATCATCATTGCCCCCACCACCATCATCATTGCCTCCAGCACCATCATCATCATCATCGCTTCCCCCACCACCACCATCATCATCATCATTGCCCCCCC
Source organism: Ranitomeya imitator (assembly GCF_032444005.1). Classification (NCBI taxonomy): domain Eukaryota; kingdom Metazoa; phylum Chordata; class Amphibia; order Anura; family Dendrobatidae; genus Ranitomeya; species Ranitomeya imitator. The sequence goes on along the minus strand of NC_091282.1, from coordinate 816,953,651 downwards.
ACCATCATCATTGCCTCCAGCACCATCATCATTGCCTCCAGCACCATCATCATTTCCCCCACCACAATCATCTCCTCCAGCACCATCATCATTGCCCCACCACCATCATCATTGCCCCCACCACCATCATCATTGCCTCCAGTACCATCATCATCATTGCCCCCACCACCACCATCATCATCATTGCCCCCACCACCATCATCATTGCCTCCAGCACCATCATCATCATTGATCCATGACATGACAAGATTAGGGGGCAGGATGGGAGCACATGACAGGATGAGAGCTCAGGATGAGAGTAGCACATGACTGGTAGGGGGCGCAGGATGGAAGCAGCACATGACAGCATGGGGCGCAGGATGGGAGCAGCACATGACAGAACGGAGGAGCAGGATGGAAGCAGCACATACCAGAATGGGGGGCATGATGCGAGCAGCACATGACAGGATTGGGGTGCAGAATGGGAGCAGCACATGACAGCATGGGGTGCAGGATGGGGAGCACCACATGACAGGATGGGGGCGCAGGTTGGGGAACACCACATGACAGGATGGGGCGCAGGATGAGAGCACCACATGACAGGATGGGGGTGCAGGATGGGAGCACATGACAGGATGAGGGCTCAGGAAGAGAGTAGCACATGGCAGGATGGGGGCGCAGGATGAGAGCAGCACATGACAGGATGGGGGCGCAGGATGAGAGCAGCACATGACAGGATGGGGGCGCAGTATGGGAGCAGCACATACCAGAATGAGGATGCATGATGCGAGCATCACATGACAGGATTGGGGTGCAGGATGGGAGCAGCACATGACACCATGGGGGGTGCAGAATGGGAGCACCACATGACAGGATTGGGGTGCAGGATGGGAGCACATGACAGGATGAGGGCTCAGGAAGAGAGTAGCACATGACAAGATGGAGGCGCAAGATGGTAGCAGCACAAGACAAGATTAGGGCGCAGGATGGAGACCATATACCAATATAAATTCTCACCACCCGGGCGTAGAACGGGTTCAATTGCTTGTAATACACATATTTGGTATCCCTGCATTCGTAAAAGTACAATCTATCAAAATATAAAATAAATGAATCTGATGAATAAATGTAATGAAAAAAAAATTGAAACGCCAGAATTACCGTATTTTGCGGATTATAAGACGCACCGGATTATAAGACGCATTACAAATTTTGAGGAGAAAAATAGGGAAACATTTTTTTAATAAAATGATGGTGCTTCTTTAATCCATGCATCTTATTGCTTACTGGGGGTGGTGGCTGCAGTGAAGCGGGGTCCCAGGGTTGCTGCAGGCTGCAGACTAGGATGAGGGGGTGTTCGGATGTGCGGTGCGGCGCTGAGGTCTGATTTCCTGAGATCATAGTGCCAGCAGCCATTTTCCTTGAGTCCAGTCCACCGGATAGGAATCCGTGTAACTGCGGGGGGCTCTGCACTTTCACAAAATGTCAGCAGAGCCCCCACAGCACCGAACACCTGCAGCACCGAATACCCGCAGCACCAAACACCCACAGCTGCGCGCCGCACCGAACACCCCTCATCCCAGTCTGCGGCCGGTAAGGTATATCTGCATTATAAGATGCACCCCCATTTTCCCCCCAAATTTGGAGGAAAAAAGGGCGTCTTATAATCTGAAAAATACGTTTTTTAGTCACCACAAAGTTGCAAAAAAAATGCAATAAGAGGCAATCAAAAAGTCATATCCACCCAAAAAAGTTACTAGTAAAATGCCAGCTCATTGCGAAAAAAAACAAACCATCACACAGCTCCATAACCCAAAATTTTAAAGCGTTACGAATCTTGAAAAAGGGCAACGCAAGCTAATTTTATTTATTTATTTATTTTTTTACAAACTCCTGAATTTTTTTACCATTTAAACAAAAAAAAAATCTATAAATGTTTGGCATCTGTGTAATTGTACTGAGCTGAAGAATCATATTCCCAGGTTGATTTTACCATATAGTGAACATGGAGGATAAAAATAAAAAAAATTGTGAAATTGCACTTTTTTTTGCAATTTCACCAAACGTGGATTTTTTTTCCGCTTTCTAGTGCATCACATGATAAAATGAATGGTGTCACACGGTTATGTGGATGGAAAAATAAAAAAGATTTTGCCCGAATCTTTCCGCTCCGCTAATGACCTCAGGTTAGCATCCTCAATAATCAGAACCTCCCACTCCCGTCTCCAAGACTTTACACGTGCTGCGCCGATTCTTTGGAATGCACTACCTAGGTTAATACGATTAATCCCCAATCCCCACAGTTTTAAGCGTGCGCTAAAAACTCATTTGTTCAGACTGGCCTACCGCCTCAATGCATTAACCTAACGATCCCTGTGTGGCCTATTTATAATAAAAAAAAAAAAAAAAGGTTCCTCGCATCACGTTCTCATACACTTTATGCAGTATTAGCCCTCTGTGTCTGTACTGCTACATACTTAGGCAGGTAACTGGTTCATGCAGCTTTACATGAACACCTGAGCCTTACACTATAGCTGGTCCGAATAACTAAAGCAATTGTTACCATCCACCTCTCGTGTCTCCCCTTTTCCCCATAGTCTGTAAGCTTGCGAGCAGGGCCCTCACTCCTCCTGGTATCTGTTTTGAACTGTATTTCTGTTATGCTGTAATGTCTATTGTCTGTACAAGTCCCCTCTATAATTTGTAAAGCGCTGCGGAATATGTTGGCGCTATATAAATAAAAATTATTATTAAATTATTATAAAAGATATGGTTCTTGGAAGAAGCGGAGGAAAAAAACAAAAATGAAAAAAAAAAAATGGAAAATGGATGGGTCGTGAAGGGATTAATATATTTGGCATATATTTCAGCTGTTGGGCACTATCAGAGACTGAAATACATTTCTGTCATAATTGACGCCATTTATGATGAATTTGCTGCCTGTGCTTGGCAAAGTCCCATCCAGTCTTAGCCCCCACTTACTTTTCAAGAAGATGGCAGAGCTGACCGAGCCTAGCATAAAAACGCCAAAAGTCAAAACGTTTTTGCATAATTGAGTTCTGACATTTCAAGTACTTTTCTAACACAAAATTGTCAAAAATTGCATGATGCAGCCAGAGTATTTACGGGTCCGTAATTTGACTTGATGATAATATGGTACTGCTACATCACTGTAAATTATATTATGCCCTAAGAACAGTATTCTCAACTACATAGTATGCAGCAGTTTTTTTTTTTAAATCCTGAAAAATGTAAAAAAAAAATAAGTGTGCTTCTAGAGGCTACGATGCAAGATTGCATTCTGTCACTTTTTGTAATTCTGCCACTTGGAGATTTAGCTTTTTTTTTTTGCCTGTAGGACTTTTTATCTCATCAAACTCCTGCAAATTTCCCCCTCAGTGGGCTGTATATAGTATTTATACAACTTGCCCATGTGCTTTGAAAAGATGGAAGGAGGCATCTTCACCTCCCCCATCCTAAATCAAACCTTAGCCCCCAGGGTGAGGGGGAAGTGAATGAGAGAAAGCAGGAGGGCCAGAAACAATGTACAAGAGAGGTTGGACAGGGAGATAGAGAACAAGCAAAGAGGTCTAGTCACATATATTCGTGGCATCACCAACCAGCGCTGAGCTCTGTCTGGCCAAGACCTAGGATTATCCCAGAATACTAGAAGCTACACATTCAGCTGAGCTTGGGGCAGAGGTGGCCCTGAAGTTATGATCGATTTGAAGACATAGCGAAATGTGTTTGTGTTCCAAAATCCAATCTATTCTTGAGCAACCCATCAATGGCCATCATGGGTTGTTGTCTCTTCTGGAAGGTAAGTTGGCATTCTTGGCTTGGATTGGTCCTTTAGAAGAGTAATAGTTTAATTTTCGTAAGCGAGTTAGTAGTTAACTTTGTGAATGTTTTGTTTGGATAATTAGTACCGTGTTCTAGGCCTTAACACTAGGACTACTGGACTCGTGACCCCGACTAGAACTACTGCAAGTAAGAGGTCAAAATGACTATACCAGTAGTCTTAGTGTTAATATGTAATATTAGTACTATGACGCAAACTATATATTTTGTTTCACTGACAGATTGCAGAGGTATATTTTGTGAACAGATTTTGCTTTTCTTGGAAAGTTCCTGCTTATACCACATGGTCATCAGAGTGACCCGACAATGACTGGCCAATACGGTTCTATGGGAGTCAGGAGTTAATGAAAGAAACCTTAGCAGCAGGGGTCCTGTGACCTAACAGAAGGGTTGATAATTAGCATTCATTACCTGTAATCAGGCTCTACTGGCCCTGAAGCTTCCAAACAATTGCTAATATTGATTTAATCATTCAACCATTGGATCCTAAACAGTCTATGGAAGTCTGAGCATGTACACACAACACACAATGAAGTAACAGACATTACAAAAAGTTTGAGAATTTTTTTAAACATTTGCCTCTGTGCACGCTAAGCTAGACTTACACTGCAAGATAATTGTGAATAAGTATTGTTTCATGATTATCTTGCCATATTACCAGGCTGCAGATCACCCGATGAATGAGCAAAACGCTTGTTCATCGGGTGAAATGATTTTTTATGCAGATCATCATTCTCAGCAGTGCATCTACCTGTGTAAAGAGGACTATCGAGAACAATGGCAGCCTATGCGTACTAAGCGATCCTGTATAGACCATAGTGTGCGCTTTGTTTACTTTGGTCTGTGTGAATAGACATTTAGGAGACCACCATTTGGTAAAAGTTTACCGATTAGCAATTAAATCATTGTAAATGGAGCCATAGATTACCGTGTACGATTTTGGGCTCCAGGATTTTGGGCTCCAGTGTATAAGAAGAAAGTAGCTGAACTAGGGAATGGGTGGATTGTAATACCAAGACAGGTTATCTTGGGCTTATTCAGTTTGGAAAAAAGAAGGCTGAGGGGTAATCTTATTACAATGTACAGTGTAGAAATGTGTGAAGGGGAACATTGGACCTGCAATGGTTATAAGAGGACATCCATTACATTTAGAGGAAAGAAGATTCAATCATAATCAGACTGGGATTCTTTACTGTAAGAGCAGTGAGACTATGGAACTCTCTACCACATAATGTAATGGTAGTTTCACTAAAAAAAAGTACAAGGACGGTGATCCCTTTGAGATGGGCACGCCCAACCTCTGCTTTATTCAGACAAGGTTCTTAGAGTGGTCGTGTGAAATTAGCAGGAATAAAAAAAAAAACATAGCAAAACCTGGCCACTATTGACATGACGATCTCTTTAATATGCTTCTTTTTACAGGATGTGTATCAAAACATTGGAAAACCTTATTCACCCACTCCATTTGATTATAGCTGAATTTATACTCAAAAGTGTATCGTATATGGGAAAGCTAATAGCTTAGGACTCAAATTTAGAGGAAAAATACTTAAAAATATGGTAAATGTAAAAATAATGAATCTTGCTGATTTGATTGGCAAATCAATTACCGTAAATTAGACTATGCTCTTAGACCATTTTGTCTATTGGTCTATATGATATTTATATGACTTTTCAAGGAAAATTATAGTGATATACTTGTAAGAAGGTTACTGGGATCAACACGCAGATAAGGACAAGCCGGAAGTAACCAAGCTAACAGTTTATTTTCTTAACAGAGATATAGGGAGGGGAAGTTTTGGATAGAAAGTAGATCATGTGAAAACAGAATATTTCCAGCATACAGTATTGACAAAGTTGACATCAAACACAATATAATTTACAGTAGAATTTCTCTTCCCTATCTAGCTAACTCCTAGTGTCTACAGTGTTCACAGAGATAAGGGTGTCACTAAAGGTACCGTCACACTAGACGATATCGCTAGCGATCCGTGACGTTGCAGCGTCCTCGCTAGCGATATCGTCCAGTGTCACAGGCAGCAGCGATCAGGCCCCTGCTGTGATGTCGCTGGTCGGGGAAGAAAGTCCAGAACTTTATTTCGTCGCTGGACTCCCCGCAGACATCGCTGAATCGGCGTGTGTGACACCGATTCAGCGATGTCTTCGCTGGTAACCAGGGTAAACATCGGGTAACTAAGCGCAGGGCCGCGCTTAGTAACCCGATGTTTACCGTGGTTACCATCCTAAAAGTAAAAAAACAAACACTACATACTTACCTACAGCCGTCTGTCCTCCAGCGCTGTGCTCTGCTCTCCTCCTGTACTGGCTGTGAGCGTCGGTCAGCCGGAAAGCAGAGCGGTGACGTCACCGCTCTGCTTTCCGGCCGCTGTGCTCACACAGACAGTACAGGAGGAGAGCAGAGCACAGCGCTGGAGGACAGACGGCTGTAGGTAAGTATGTAGTGTTTGTTTTTTTTACTTTTAGGATGGTAACCAGGGTAAACATCGGGTTACTAAGCGCGGCCCTGCGCTTAGTTACCCGATGTTTACCCTGGTTACCGGCATCGTTGGTCGCTGGAGAGCGGTCTGTGTGACAGCTCTCCAGCGACCAAACAGCGACGCTGCAGCGATCCGGATCGTTGTCGGTATCGCTGCAGCGTCGCTAAGTGTGACGGTACCTTAAGGGTACCGTCACACTCAGCGACGCTGCAGCGATATAGACAACGAGCCGACCTAAACTAGATCACTGGAGCGTCGCTGTTTAGGTCGCTGTAGAGACGTCAAACACAGCAACTCCAGAACGATGCAGGAGCGATCCAGTGACGTAACGGCGACTCACTTCTCATTCTCGCTGGTTGTTAGCTCCATGTCAAACAGCCGGAGTGTACCGATCCGACACACATCTAGGGGCCCTATGCTCGTTGCTGACGTCGTTGCTTTTGATGTCAAACATGACGATACACGCCGACCTGACGACGAAATAAAGTTCTGGACTTCTAGCTCCGATCAGCGATGGCACAGCGGGATCCAGATCGCTGCTGCGTGTCAAACACAAGGAGATCGCTATTCAGGACGCTGCAACATCACGGATTGTTGTCGTTCTCTTTGCAAAGTTGCTGAGTGTGACGGTACCTTAAAGTGGTCCCACTCAAGTTACTGGCACTAAAGGGGGTCATCATTTTTTCCAGCTAGGCTGCAAGTCTAAAGGTACCGTCACACTTAGCGACGCTGCAGCGATACCGACAACGATCCGGATCGCTGCAGCGTCGCTGTTTGGTCGCTGGAGAGCTGTCACACAGACAGCTCTCCAGCGACCAACGATCCCGAGGTCCCCGGTAACCAGGGTAAACATCGGGTAACTAAGCGCAGGGCCGCGCTTAGTAACCCGATGTTTACCCTGGTTACCATCCTAAAAGTAAAAAAACAAATGCTACATACTTACCTACAGCCGTCTGTCCTCGGCGCTCTGCTTCTCTGGTCTGGCTGTGAGCACAGCGGCCGGAAAGCAGAGCGGTGACGTCACCGCTCTGCTTTCCGGCTGCCCGGCGCTCACAGCCAGACCAGAGAAGCAGAGCGCCGAGGACAGACGGCTGTAGGTAAGTATGTAGCGTTTGTTTTTTTACTTTTAGGATGGTAACCAGGGTAAACATCGGGTTACTAAGCGCGGCCCTGCGCTTAGTTACCCGATGTTTACCCTGGTTACCAGCGAAGACATCGCTGAATCGGTGTCACACACGCCGATTCAGCGATGTCTGCGGGGAGTCCAGCGACAAAATAAAGTTCTGGACTTTCTTCCCCGACCAGCGACAGCACAGCAGGGGCCTGATCGCTGCTGCCTGTCACACTGGACGATATCGCTAGCGAGGACGCTGCACCGTCACGGATCGCTAGCGATATCGTCTAGTGTGACGGTACCTTAACTGTCAAATTTAAAGTTGAGTTAAAGCTTTTTGGGCCTTTTTCACACTGGCTGGTAGCACCGCTCCAGACCAAACCATGTACCATACTTCAGCGTTGGAAGTCAGTCGAACCTCCCGATCACCGTAGTGGATGTCCACTTCTAGATTAGAGTCCACACTCAGTCTTCAGTACTTGACCTGCGACAGTCATCTGTCAGGCCAGGACGAATGGGGCCTGGGCCTCGGGTCTTGACAGGCATAGTGTGGGCCACAGATCTTGACTGGCCTCAGGTCTTCACAGGCGTAGACTAGGTCTTAACCGTTGTCTTGATCCCGGTCACTGACGCGCAACGCCCCTGATCCCGTACTATTGACTCGGCCATGGCATTCCTTTCAGCACATGTCTTGCTGATATAACTTATTGGCGCCAAACTGCTTCCCGCCTTGTCACTCTGACCTTTCATGTTGGAAGATCTGCATCACAGAGGTCACCTGATCCAGTTCTCCTGTTAAACCCATCCTTCCTGATAAACACTTCCCTCTTTTGGATCTGCAGGATTTTGTTTGAGCATTAGGCGGTAGTCTCCGATAATAAATGCTTCACAACGCTGTGGAATTTTATCATCCACAGCGCATACTCATGGATTCTGAAACTTTTGATAAAAGTTTCTTCTTTATTTTAGTCCTAGACAGTATAATGTCCCTGGCAAAAAGAGATGTTTCTGATATTTCCTACTTTAATACATATACATATAAATCTCCATTGTAAGATCAAAAATTGTGGTATTGATTGGGACCCACCTGTCCGACTAGCCTAAAGTGCGGTGGCTCGGTCCACGGCGTCTTTTATAGTGTTTTTCTCTGAAACACTGCCTGGCTGAGATCATACAGCCACAGCCAGTGCCTAGCTGTCAGGTTCTCTTTAAATCTTCCATGGGGCAATGTGTAGTTTTTCTATAAAAAAAAAGAAATTGTCCTCTGGTTTCAAGGAAAAAGAACAATATTTGATGAAACAGGTTCCCTTATACTGGGTATACAGTAATCTGATTATGTTTCAGTCATAAGTAGACAAAGAAAACAGGAGCTTAGTGTAAAAACGTAAATCTCTAAACAATTATGGGATCATATTTTAGTTTAGTGTGACTGCTTCTTTAGCCGAAGTCCGTAAATTAGTAAGTGCAATTTATCTGTTGTAGATTCCTGAAATTTTGAATTAAGCCGCTTCTTAAACTTTTTGGAGGAATTTATTAGTACTGTCATTTCATATTCTAGCCTTATGTCATATAGTTATAAAAAAATATGAAGAATACATGTATTATTTTACCGTGAAGTAGAAGTGTATTGTGAAACCTTGTACATGTAGTACATGGAGTAATCACCAAAGCTGGTTCTTGATCAATCATAGAAGGATTAACGGAGGCACACTCCAGCATCCAAGAAGAAGTATGTAATTTAAAATCCATTTTTATTGAAACTTCTTGTTAAAAATCATCTTCAATTAAATGTACATCCTCAAAAAATGGAGATAGATCACTCACGCGTTTCGGATCTAGATCTGGTCCTTACTCTACCTACACCGTTCTCCATTGATATACACCAAATTTCTATTATTAGATGCACTTCTCTGGCACATTTTTGTCTATGTGCTGGAAAATGAAATCTACAGAATCTATGACCTGGTGTATATTTTCACTATACTGTACGTCAATTTCTGGTATAATTTATAATAAATCTATTGGTTGTTAGGAGGACCCCTCCCACTACAGTGCAACCACTTTTCTATGTACTTTTGAAAGGTGATGAGAGAAGTGCAAAACAGCAAAAGTTCCAAATCTTGCTCAAAATTGTTGAAGAGCATTCATCTTAATAAATACAACCCCGCAACCCCACAATATAGATAATATCTTTAAAAAATTTCTATGGAAGAATTGACAGTGGCAGACTAAAGGTATATTTACACTGAAAAATTGTTCTGAGCAACAATGAGCAAATTTAAGAATCGTTTCATCAGACCAATAAGCATTTTTCTTGTTGGACAGGTGATTGGCAATATGCTTAAACAGTACGGTTATCAGAAAAACGAACATTCCTAGGAACGGCTAGTGTAAATGCATTCATAGAAGATCATAGGTGGACATTTAACAGCCTGTTTAGACAGGTTGACCGCTCTTCCATGAGTGCATAGAATAGCATAGTCCTTGGCCGCACATGTCCTGTGTACACAAATGTTTTTTTATTTGTTGGATTATTGATGGCTGTTTAGACAGGAAAGCTTATTGCCGATATTTTCCAGTGTAAATTCACCTTACAGGGAACCTATCATGTAAAATAATGCTATTAATCTGCAGATATAACTTTTTATATATTTTTAAAACATTTTTTACTACTTTTTAATTGATTCAATAGTCTTCCTTGCAAGAGATAAATGGAGCTGTCAGAGACTGACATGTTAACAGCATTGGGTGGATCGCGATTCCACTAAAGGTACCGTTACACTTAACGATTTACCAACGATCACGACCAGCGATACGACCTGGCCGTGATCATTGGTAAGTCGTTGTGTGGTCGCTGGAGAGCGTTTTTTCCCTGTGCATTGCATAGTTAAATAGGTTGAAAAAAGACATCGGTCCATCAAGTTCATCCTTTCTCCACCAGTTATAAATTTTCTATCACTAGATTGTTTATAACCCACAATACCATTTGTTGTGAGAAAAACATCCACCCCTTTTTAAAATGCTGTTATAGTGTCTGTCATTACTACCTCTTCCAGTATAGATTTCCACAGTATGACTGGTCTCACTGTAAAGAACCCTTTCCAATTTATCTGTCAGAAATGCCTTACCTCCACACAAAATGAATGTCCCTGGTCCTTTGTAAGGTCTTTGGAATGTTTAAAGCAGGGTGTGACCAATAAGAATAAAAATTAACCTTTAATAGATTTTAGCTAAAAAATTGGTATAACCAATTATATAAGAACATGAAAGAGTCACAAGAAAAAATTCCCATACAAGGGGAATAAACCCAATAATCAGATCCCCAAGACCTTCTGGACCACACAACTATGTCAGTCTCTATAGGGGAATAAGACACTCCTATGAGGGAGTATTTAACACCTATACATCACAAGCCGCATATCACCTATCCCCATCCATCAAATGGAGATGCTATAGTTGCGATTAATACATAATAATTGGAACGATCTCACCTCGGGACTTCCTTTTTGATGTGGGTAAACCGCTCATATCCGCAGCATCCACGCTGTTTCAACGGATAGCTTTAACCCCAAAGTATCAAACAAATTTCCATATTTCCCTACGCGTTTCGTTGTAACTAACTCATCAGGGGAAAGTAAAAAATAAAGAATAGTCCCTCCAACCCAGTGGGGGATCGGCAAATAGGGGGTATACCGGCAATCACTGTAAACCAGCGTCTTTGGAAGGATAAAGTTACTGGTATGTGCCAGTCCTTTGTATTGACCACACGTGTATTTATACATATGAATGAGATCGCCTCCTAGGCGTCTTTTTTCGAGGCTAAAGAAGTCCAACTTCTCCAACCTCTCATAATCGGAGAAACCTTACAACCCGTTTAATAATCTAGTTGTCCGACTTTGAAGTGACACTAAATTTCAAATATTTTATTTATAATGTGGAGCCCAAAACTGGATCCCATATTCTAGATGTGGCCTTGTGAGTAAAGGTACCTTCACACATAACGATTTCGTTAACGATATCGTTGCTTTTTGTGACGTAGCAACGATATCGTTAACAAAATCGTTAAGCGTGACAGCAACCAACGATCAGGCCCCTGCTGGGAGATCGTTGGTCGCTGGGAATGATCAGGACCTTTTTTTGGTCGCTGATCACCTGCTGTCATCGCTGAATCGGCGTGTGTGACGCCGATCCAGCGATGTGTTCACTGGTAACCAGGGTAAATATCGGGTTACTAAGCGCAGGGCCCTGGTTACCATTGTAAAAGTAAAAAACAAACAAACAGTACATACTCACATTCCGATGTCTGTCACGTCCCCCGGCATCCACAGGGTTAAAACTGCTTTCGGCAGGAGCGCTGCTAATGCACGCGCTGCTGCCGAGAGCTTTCCCTGCACTGTGTCAGCGCCGGCCGGCCGTAAAGCAAAGCACAGCGGTGACGTCTCCGCTCTGCTTTACGGCCGGCGCTTACGCAGTGCAGGGAAGCTGACGCCGGGGGACGTGACAGACATCGGAATGTGAGTATGTACTGTTTTTTTTTTTTACTTTTACAATGGTAACCAAGGTAAATATCCTGCTGCTGCTCAACATTGAGAACTGCTGCTCAGCTTACTTGTAACCAGAATACCCAAGTCCTTCTCCTGTTCTGTAGTCATTAGTATATTTCCATTTAATATATATGCAGCACTCAAATCATGGAGCCCCATAGCAAAAGTCGCAATTGGGCCACCCCACCAACAATTTTTTTTTACATGAATACAATTAAAATATTGAGCAGGGTCACAGAAAGACACATCTCACAACATATCCTTCCAAACAGTATAATGACCACCACACAGCCCTTCAAATGGTATCATGGTCCCCACATAGCCCTCCATATAGTATAATAGGACCCACGTAGCCCTCCAAACAGTATATTGGCCCCCACATAACCCCCTAGTGATATTATATTGCATATACAGTTGAAAGTGTGATGCCAGATGGGGGCTCTACCACTATAAGCAGTACGCCACTGGCAGCAATATGATTACTTCGGCCTAAGTGCATTACTTTTTATTTATCAACATTAAACTTGTGGACATTTTATCTTGATCCTTTTGTAATATTACACTGTCAAGCTCAGTTTTTATTATTTTACATGCGTTCTTTAGTGCGCATAAAAACTGTATTTTAGAGTTACAGCAAAATTACTGAAAGATTTCTAAAATCAATTTTACACTGTGCATTTTTGCTTCTTGCATTTTTTATACTGTGGTGCAGGGGTGGACACTTGACAGCTTGAGGCCCCTGTGCAAGAAATCTTTTTGGGCCCCCCCATTTTATGGCAACCAAGCTATAAATATATTCTGTATTTTATGGACTATAAGACGCAAAATGTGGAGGAAAATGGGGGGTGCGTCATATAGTCCGGATATATTGGCTATGGTGGGGAAGTGGAGGAGCGGGATCGGAGGAGCAGAAGGTCACAGAGGCAGGAGCCGACAACTCCAGCTAACTCCTGTGCCCGCTGCTAAAAAGAAATGAATATGCACTGCATAAATGTAAAAAAAAAACACTACATACTTACATTCCCGGTGTCTGGTCATGTCCCTCGCCTTCAGCTTCCCGCACTGACTGGTGAGCGCCGGCCGACCGTAAAGCAGAGCACAGTGGTGACGTCACCGCTGTGCTTTACGGCCGGCACTCAGTCAGTGCGGGAAGCTGAAGCTGTTCCCCATCTTGGTCCCTTTTCAGGTATAATGTGCTCTGTCCTAGTCCCTTGTCAAGTATAATGTGCACCATCCTGGTATATGTCCCCTATCCTATGGCATGGATAGCATTATCCATCTGTTCCGTTATTAAATTTGAAGGTGTTATGGTCACCTCCCAGTAACATAAGACAATGCGTTACGGTCGCCACTTCATCACGACTCCGAAAATATGACTTTCATATCTATCACATCTATGCTGTTCATAAAAACCTCAATATTCATAATAATTTGAATTGAACAAAGAAGTTCACATCAGTTTGTTTGAAGTTCTGATGCACATGCAGGCAAGCGCTATAAGGCTACGGTCATACTATCAGTATTTGGTCAGTATTTCACATCAGTATTTGTTAGCCAAAACCAGGAGTGAGTCAAAAATACAGACTTGGTGACGTGTTCCTTTTATATCTTTCCCCTCTGTTTGTTCCACTCCTGGTTTTGGCTTACAAATACTGATGTAAAATACTGACCACATACTTATAGTGTGACCGTAGCCTAAATCCGTCACCCTTTGCGTTCCTAGTTACCTGAGAGTTGGGCTCACATCTGCTATCCATTAGCTAACAATCTTTAATTATCTGTTTGCAGAGGATAGTGCTAGGGGGTTACATCGCAGCTAAGGGTCTTAGAAAGTTTAATACACCATTAATCTTCAGGTTAATAGCATTGTCAAGATGCTCAAAAGTACTGAAAATGCAGCACCCAGTAGAAAATAAACTTTATTCTCCCGGGAGTCGCTGACTTTCAGTCACCAGCTTCAGTCACCGATGAGTGGCAACTCTATGTATGCCTGGAACTTTGACTGACATTCGGCTCTGCATTGATGCACTGCAGTGAAAGTGCCAGAGTGTGCTTACAGCCAGCTTTTTCTGTATAGACATATATAGTGGTGTATATTAGCCGTGACTAAAACCGCACCAGCGAGTCTGTATGACTGAAAGCCAGCAGGTCTCAGAAGAAATAGAGTTAATTTTCTCCTAGATGCCGCACTTCAGTACATCAGGGCACCTTCATAACGCTATTGGCCTGAATATTAACACTATAACTGCAAACTAATAGTGTTATTGGACATAACAGGTTCACTTTAAATGAGTAAAAAAAATCTCAAGGTATAAAACACAATCGGCCTGTGAAGGATGACACCGGAAAGATCATGCAGAATCTCACTGCTGATACCTCTTGTGAAGGATGGCACTGGAGAGATCATGCAAAATCCCACCGCTGTCACCCCATGTAACAAATCTGCAACTTGCCACCTGCCTGATGTCACTATTTTGTCCAAGTAATCACATGCTATGCTCTCCTCACTTGCACCAATGTGCTAACCGCACCCACTAGGGACACACAAGGTCAGCTTGGCACAGTTTTACACAGTCCACATGGGCCCAGGGAGGCACAGGGAGTCAGAGTATGTGGCCCACGCAGTCACTGATGTGGCATCACACATCACAACCCTGACAGGCTGAGAGACCCCTTTCACTAGCAGTGAAGCAGAGGGCTGCCAGCCTGGTAGGACTACCACCAGTTCCTCGTTAGATATAAACCCGGTCCGTTAACGGGATTAAATCGGGCCAGAAACCAGCCCCTGTAGCATGGAAAGTTAAGCTGAGCTTATGGACGTGTGGATTCATGGATCAGGATAAAAGAGTAACCCAAGGTTAAATAATATATTTAATCGCCTTAAGGACACACTAGACAAAACTCTATATATACACAATAGTTATACAGTGGTCAGATATGCAAATACAATAGTGGTAGGAAAAAATATGCAGAATATAAGAGGCAGTTACCACTCAGATGAAATGCCTGGCGTGTGGGGGAGTGGCTGCAACATGGGAGGCTGGTGGTCCCCTCTGTTCCTTGACTTCTCCCCATACGATGTGTTGTTGTGACCTCCCCAGAGAAAAAGCAATAGGTCATGCTTTACACAAGCATTTAACCCCTTGAAGTCACTCCCCTCATGCCCTCTGGACTATAACTCCAAAACATAAGATGGGTCATAACTCCTTAATGGACTGTCCTTGCTACCTGGCTCCTACTAGCCATTCTATGTATCTCCCCACCCTGGGCTGATAGAATGGATCGAGACCCTGGAAGGCATTCGGCCCATTCCAGAGATCTTGAAAATGTAACTGGTGTGTGGCTAGGACATACGGTAAGTCCATATTCTCCTTATGAAATACTAGCTGTCTGAACAAAGCAATTGCACCACATGGTTTGGATAGGAGCTAAAATGGCGGGGGTGTGAATTTATTCTTTGAAGCTGAGAATGCTGGGCCCCTTGCTGAGCCATGTGTCATGTTACAGCTGCACATATTTTCAGGAGGATTGTAAGCTGTCTGTAAATCCCCACATCCTTCACATCGCCCATGACTGTATGAATAAAGTTTTGTCAAAGCCAAATACCAGGAAGTTTCAAAAACATTGCAGCTCAATTTTAAACATGACATAGAAAACAAGAGACAAAAACCATAGTGTCAAAAATGTTATAAAAACACATGTAAAAATACGTAAAGAAAAAAAACAAGTACAGTAACCTAATTTACGTAACTACAACATTTTAGTCTGTGTTGAACAAAGCATTGATATAAAAATAACACGTCAAAACCACTCAAAATTTCCACTACAGTTTTGTCACCACAGTTTGCATTTTCTCGCAGAAAAAAAGCTGTTTGTGAATATAATCTTATAATAGCAAATAGAGGATCTATAAGGTGCATACTTTGTTTTGAGCCTGGAAGGATTCTGGTTTTGTTTTTGGTGCCTGAGGACATTAATGATCCACAGACCAAATGAAGCTTATTAGTATTCCTTTGGCTAGAATGTGACTACCAAGCTAAGTAGCTTCAGGCCACATATGAAGGAAAACTGGTCTAGTTTGTTCTAACATGCTGGGGCACACCCAACATGGGAACACTAGATTTATATCATTTAGGCTTCATTCAGATGCCAGTGATTTGTTACATACCTACAAGTGTCATCAGTATTGTTCATCTGCATTTCATCACTATTTGGTCAGTGTTTTAGTTTTTATCATCAGTTTTTCATCAATAATTTTCACGTATGAAACAATAAATAGAATGGACCGCACACTGATGGCATCCAAGAAAGGCCGTACTGGGGGCCCACGGCACGTAAAGGGAGGCCGCCATGACGGGGTTACGTGGGACCTGGGGAGCTGGAGCAGTTAGAAGGGATACGGTGGTAAGGGGTTAACTGGGAACTTGAGGGGTGGCTTTAGGGGCATTTTTTGAAAATAAGGGGTGGAACTAGGGGACTGTGGGGAGGGGGCACATAAAAAGGGGCACGCTCCTCACGCAGGCATCCATTTTAGGTGCCTGCGTGACAAGTGAGGAATCTCTGTCACACTTACCAGAATGGACGTTGAAGCGATCCTCCAGCGTCTCCGGACGGCAGCCAGCTCCCAGGGGACAGATTGGCTGAATGCATCCGTTAACAGCCTTCTCCAGGGGACATCGGAAGCACCATCGCAGGCACCGCAGGACGGGCGCCGGCCGCGGAGGACTAGGCCTCCGGCGCGCCTAAGCCCGGACATCATCCCCAGGGCCCGGCGCCGAAATAGGAGCCCCTCTGCGGACCCTCCGGTAAGCAGCGCTGTTCCCTCCACCTCACAGCGCGGCGCCGGGAGGAATCCTCCAGTGCGGCGGGGCCTACAACGGGGGGTGGATCCTTCCTCCCCTCCTTCAGTGTCCGGGCGACGTGGGGCGGCAGGAGCAGGAGCCGGTACGGCGGCCGCCAGCATGCCCGCTGGCGCCGCTCAGCGTGGGAGGCAGCGACAGCCGAGGAGATGGGGGTCAGGTGCGGTGGCCCCTCAGCGCCGAGGATTATGCGGGCGGCAGTCGGCTGGCCCTGGCATCAGCGTGCGGCCTTCTGCAGTGCACAGCTCTGGAGTCTTCAACGCAGCAGCGCCCTCTGCTGGTGGTGGCCTGGATATTGCAAGTTCTCCGCCCTCTGCTGGTGTTGGCCGGGATTTTCCTGCAGCTGCGCCCTCTGCTGGTGATGGCCGGGATTTTCCTGGATCTGCGCCCTCTGCTGGTGATGGCCGGAACTTTCCTGGATCTGCGTCCTCTGCTGGTGGTGGCGGAAATTTTCCGGATTCCGGCAGGCGACATTCCGTCGCTTCGGTACGCAGTGCCGGGGACGTATCCGTGGCAAGGAGCCGCACATCTTCCATCGGGCGGCAGGATGCTGGCTCGGCCTTTTCCCTTTCCGCAGCACCAGGGCAGTCGACGGCATCACCGAGTCGCCAGGACACGGATACGGCCGCCAGGAGTTCGGCGGGCAACATCGCGGATCAAGCCGGTCGGGATGCAGGACACCTTCGGCTGGGAGCTGGATCTTCGGCTGCTGGGCTCACAGCACCCAGGCAGCTAGGTGAGAACATTTTCCCTATCTTTAATTTGCCAGGCATAGTTTCCCCTGAAGCTAGGAATAGTGACATTACTTCGGGAGTTGCTAGCGGGGGTATGGGTTTAATCCTTAGAGGTTTAGGGGAGCTAGCGGGCTTGTGGGGGTCCGGTCTTAGCAGGGGGTCTTTGCCGTCAGCTGCTTGGTTGGGAAATACGGGGTCGTTTGAGGGGTCTAGACAGTTGTCTGAAGTTACGGGTACATCCAGCAGTGCGGGTCCTGCGGCAGACACGGGGAGCTCATCAAGGGAGAAGGACGGAACAGCACCAGGGCCTGGGTCAGGAATTGATGCACCAGGTGAGGGAGCTTTGCAGGATAAGGAAAAGGAGGATGTACCGCAACTAGACGATGCGGCTAGGGGAGAGGTCTATGTCTGCTTCGAGGGCCCGTTAGGGGCACATTTAAAACAAGAGGTTAGGGAAAAAATCTGGAAAGGGGAGTACATAGAAATATTTTCTCTTTTACCCCTAGAGAGATTTAATTTGGATAGACCTAGAAGGGAGGACTCTAAAAAAGAAGATGAGGAGATATAGGCTGATTCCCAGATCATTTTCAAATTGGCTGCAAGCTTTCGCTATTATGGCTAGCGTAATCGGGGAGAAGGCCCCGGAAAATTGCTCGGCATTATTTTGTTACTTAGATGCCATAGGGGAGGCTTACAGGACCTATGGGGGACAGGGTTGGTTACGCTATGACGAACAGTTTCGTCAGCGTAAGGCTTTTAGGCCAAGTATCAGGTGGGATCACAAGGACATAGCGTTGTGGATGAGAGTTATGGTCCCGTCCCGTTTAGGTCAGACTAGCCAGCCTTTTCACGGGGGCGCCGGGAGTTCAGGGCAGTCAGGACACTCGGCGGCTTTGCAGAAGGGACTGTGTTTCGCCTTCAATGATGGCATATGCAGATTCGGGAGCAAGTGTAAATATAGGCACGAGTGTTCAACCTGCGGGGGGGTGCATAGCGCTTCAAAATGTTTCAGGGGTAACAGGCAAAAAGTTGGAGATTCAGCTGACAAAAGGGGTGACTCCGGTGCAGTGGGTCGTGATGGAGGCCTTTCTAAGTAGATACCCTGATAGGTCAGCTGCAGTTTTATTGCGCGACGGTTTTAAGGAGGGTTTCAAAATCCCTTATGTTGAGCAGGATGTTAGTTTAAAAAGAAAAAATTTGAAATCGGCGTTACAATTCCCGGAGGTCGTGTCGGAGAAGTTGAATAAGGAAGTTGCTCTGGGAAGAATGGCAGGCCCGTTTGTCGCCCCTCCGATTGCAAATCTGAGGGTGTCACCTCTTGGCGTGGTCCCTAAGAAAGAACCTAATAAATTTAGGTTAATCCATCACCTGTCATTTCCGAAGGGATCTTCGGTTAATGATGGTATTGATCCCGAGTTGAGTTCGGTGTCGTACTTATCATTCGATTCAGCGATGGAGTGGGTTAGAGCATGTGGAAAGGGGGCTAAGCTGGCTAAGACCGACATCGAAGCGGCCTTTCGTTTGTTGCCAGTTCATCCTGACAGTTTGCATTTATTGGGTTGTTTTTGGGATGGCGGCTTCTTTGTTGATCGTTGTCTTCCCATGGGTTGCTCGATTTTATGTGCTTACTTTGAGGCCTTCAGCACGTTCCTAGAATGGGTGGTGAAAGATGTGTCTGGGATACGCTCATGTTCGCACTATCTGGATGACTTTCTGTTTATAGGGCCAGCGGAATCAGCAGATTGTTCGATTTTGTTGCATACAATGGAGAGTGTGACAAAAAACTTCGGGGTGCCTTTGGCGGAGGATAAAACAGTTGGTCCGGTGACAGTGTTGAGCTTCCTAGGCATTGAAATCGACACGGTAGCAATGGAATGTAGGCTACCTGCAGACAAGGTTACCACGTTGCGCCAAGATGTGGTTAATACGATTGGTTTGAAGAAGATAAATTTGCGCAGTTTGCAATCGTTGTTAGGGAAACTGAACTTTGCATGTAGGATCATGCCGATGGGTCGAGCGTTCTGCTGCCGCCTATCCTTGGCAACAGTAGGGGTAAAGTCCCCTTTGCATTTCATCAGGATAAAGAAAGAGTTTCGGGACGATTTGAAGATGTGGGCGGATTTTCTGGACGAGTACAATGGCAGATCTCTGTGGATTCAGCCGGTGGCAGATGCTACCTCCTTGGGCATTTTGGTGCATGTCGTTGAAATGAGTGGCTTTGGTCTTTTCTTTCATGGTAGCTGGTCAGCAGCGGCTTGGCCGGAAGAATGGAAGGAGGAGGGGTTAACAAACAACCGGCTACTGTTGCATTTGTTCCCCAGGGTAGTTGCGTTGGCCCTGTGGGGTGACAAATTGAGGAATTTGAAGATTTCTTTTCATTGTGAGCATGTTGGAACGGTGACGGCGGTAAACTCGTTGTCAGCGGCTACGCCTGCAGTAGTGAAGGTCTTGCAGCACTTGGTTTTCCTGGGTCTTAAGTTTAACTTATGGATTGTATCTGAAGTTAGCTTGTCAGCGCCTGATCCAATAGTTGTTGCTCTTTCTCAATTTCAGTGGCAGCTTTTCCGGGATTTGGCACCACAGGCGGAGAGCGCGGGCCGGGATTGTCCAGTGGAGTTGTGGAACCTGCCGCGAGGGCCGTAACAGAGTTATTTACCAAATCGCTCGCGGATTCATCTTGGTCTCATTATAATCAGGCTTGGAGCTTGTGGGAATCCTGGATGTCAAGTATGGACCAGGATATGGAGGAGGAGTATGGTTTGTTGTTGTTCTTAGGTCATCATTGGGAGGCAGGTTGGTCTGTGACACGTTTGAATAAGTTTCTGGCGGGGCTAGCCTTCAACCTTAAATGGAGGGGGGGTAAGGATATAACGAAATCCTTCTTGGTTCGGCAAGTTGTTCGGGGTTGGAAGAAAGGCTGGAAGGCTTCGGACGGTCGCCGACCCGTATCTTATGAGGTGCTCTCAGCCATTGAGCGGAAGTTGCAAGAGGTGTGTTTTTCCGAATGGGAAGTGGTTCTGTTCCGTGCAGCCTTTTCTTTGGCCTTCTTTGGGGCATTTCGGTTAGGTGAGTTGGTTAGCCCGTCCGTTAGTAAAAAAAGGTATTTTGTTAAGAGAAAACGTGGATGTCGAAGGGAATAAGGTGGTAGTGTTTATTAAGGCTTCCAAAACGGACGTGTATGGGAAAGGGTGCAAAGTGGTGTTGTTCAATGTTGAAGGATCCCCGGTGTGCCCGGTGGCATCCGTGAAGAAGTACATGGCAAAGGGCGGGGTGTTAGACGAGCCATTCTTGGTGCACGAAAATGGGTCTTTCTTGTCCCGTTTTCAGTTTATTTCTGTTTTTAGGAAATGTTTGGCGGCAGCGGGCTTACCTGCAACACAATATAGTGGTCACTCCTTCAGGATCGGGGCAGCGACTGAGGCCGCTAGGTGGGGCCTTGGTGAGGATGTGGTTCGGAGAATTGGGAGGTGGGAATCTTCAAGATTCCAGTCGTATGTTCGCCCAAACCTATTGTGAGTTAGAAGCTGTGTTAAGTTAATTGTTTGTTGCCTTTCTTTCTGTGTTGCAGGGCCTGATCCGATGCTCGTCTGGATCATGGGGCATTCGTATGTTGTATGGGCTGCGTTGCGTGCTGCGGTTCGTCCGGACGGTCGTCAGTTGGGTCTTTCTCGAGAGACAGTGACTTTACGATGGATCGGTAAAAGGGGGATGGTGTGGAAGGAATGGTTACCTGAATTTCATCGTTTTGTTAGACTGGATAGAGTGCCGGAGATCGTGGTGATACATTTAGGGGGGAATGATTTGGCTAAACGGTCTTGTAGGGAGCTGATTAAGGATATCAAATTCGATATCCTGAGGTTCTGGGTCATGTTTCCAAAAGTGTTGTTGGTGTGGTCCGACATCATTCCCCGTAAAAGATGGAGAGGTGCTAGATCACACGAGGGGGTGAACAGGGCCCGGATTAAAATAAACAGGGCCATATCTCGGTTTATGGTGAGGAATGGCGCGTTGGCCGTGAGACATGTGGACTTGGAATCGGGTCAAGGAGCTTACTGGAGAGCTGATGGCGTGCACCTGAACGCGGTGGGTAATGATATGTGGTGTTTGGCTATCCGTAGTGGCATTGAATTAAGCTTGAAGGTGTGGAGGGACATGAATGGCTAAGGTGTCAGGCCATTCGTGTTCGTGGCGGGGGTGGAGGTCCTCGAAGTCGGTGGAAATGGTAAATCGTGGTTCAATGGGGTGGGGATCTTGAGAGGTCCTGGACACCCCATGAGAGAATTTAACAAGGCGCGGTACGGTTATTCCGCGTGAGGTGGATTTATGGACCCCTGGCATGGGGGTGGGTTCGGTGGACCAGGATTGGTTGTTATCTATCCCTGAGCTGGTGCTTTACGGCTGGGGGTAAGACTCATCCTGGGCTGAACATTGTGGAGTTTTTGGGATACTGAGTTTTTTATAACTTTGGGGCTTCGAGGACCGCCCCTCCTATTCTGGGTTGTCATAAAAGTTCTGTTATCTTTTATTTAATAAAATGGCTGCTGTGGCCAATTAAATCCAACATATGTCTCCGTCTGCTGTTTTGAGTACGTTAGAAGTTTATTCTTTAGATTGTTAAGAGATCTGTTTAAGGGGGTTGGGGTAATTTTTTCCAGGTCACGGAACTCACGTATACCCTATGTCAAGAAAGGCCGTACTGGGGGCCCACGGCACGTAAAGGGAGGCCGCCATGACGGGGTTACGTGGGACCTGGGGAGCTGGAGCAGTTAGAAGGGATACGGTGGTAAGGGGTTAACTGGGAACTTGAGGGGTGGCTTTAGGGGCATTTTTTGAAAATAAGGGGTGGAACTAGGGGACTGTGGGGAGGGGGCACATAAAAAGGGGCACGCTCCTCACGCAGGCATCCATTTTAGGTGCCTGCGTGACAAGTGAGGAATCTCCCGCCCACCCTCCCTTTTTTGGTTAGGGTAATGGGGGGGGTGAAGTCGGCATATGTGGGCTTTTGGAGTATTGTTTTAAGAGGCGTCTAAATGTATTTATTTTGTTATGTGAATGCTGTCAGGGTATTGTCACGGCAGTTGGCGGGGGTGGAGGTCCTCGAAGTCGGTGGAAATGGTAAATCGTGGTTCAATGGGGTGGGGATCTTGAGAGGTCCTGGACACCCCATGAGAGAATTTAACAAGGCGCGGTACGGTTATTCCGCGTGAGGTGGATTTATGGACCCCTGGCATGGGGGTGGGTTCGGTGGACCAGGATTGGTTGTTATCTATCCCTGAGCTGGTGCTTTACGGCTGGGGGTAAGACTCATCCTGGGCTGAACATTGTGGAGTTTTTGGGATACTGAGTTTTTTATAACTTTGGGGCTTCGAGGACCGCCCCTCCTATTCTGGGTTGTCATAAAAGTGCTGTTATCTTTTATTTAATAAAATGGCTGCTGTGGCCAATTAAATCCAACATATGTCTCCGTCTGCTGTTTTGAGTACGTTAGAAGTTTATTCTTTAGATTGTTAAGAGATCTGTTTAAGGGGGTTGGGGTAATTTTTTCCAGGTCACGGAACTCACGTATACCCTATGTCATGTGCTGGCCATGATTTTCACAGATTTTCACAGAATTGAATGGGTAATTTTGATCTGTGGCAAAAATAAAAAACAGAACAGGACAGGTCTACAAAAAAAACACAGACATGTGAACAACCCCATAGGTTATAATGGGTACGTGTTCTATTTGTGAAAACCACAGATAGAACACATATGTGACAAATGGGCATCTGAGCTCTGCTCAGGAGGTATATGCCCTTCAATGGGCACTGTCAGGATGGATGCTGAGGCCGCCTTCTATAGCCTGGAACTTAATATACTATGGACTGGAGCCCCACAAATTGATCTTGACTATCGCAGCTGACATCAGGCACTATGTGCCAGGAGCGGTCACGGACCGCCCCCGGCACACTGCGATCAAACATGATCGCAGTGTTCCGGCGGTATAGGGAAGCATCGCGCAGGGAGGAGGCTCCGTGCGTGCTTCCCTGAGACCCTCAGAGCAACGCGATGTGATCACGTTGCTCCGAGGGTCTCTTACCTCCTCTCCCTGCAGGACCGGATCCAAAATGGCCACGGGGCTGCATCCGGGTCCTGCAGGGAGGTGGCTTACCGGCGCCTGCTCAGAGCAGGCGCCGGGAAGCCTTCAGGAGTGCACGTCAGATCACTGATCTGACACAGTGCACAGCAAAGTGTCAGATCAGCGATCTTACGCTATAACATGATGCAACACACCCCCCCGGGGCAATGTTATAGTGTGAAAAAAAATATTCAGATGTGTAAAAAAAAAATTAAAAAAATTCCTAAAAAAAAAAATATTGTTCCCATAAATACATTTCTTTATCTAAATAAAAAAACAATAAAAGTACACATATTTAGTATCACTGCGTCCATAACGACCCAACCTATAAAACTAAAGCAAAAGAGGGGAGAAGCCAGCACTGCCTATGTTTAAGAAGCAATACATAAAGTGCACATGCACATATTGATTTCTAACTGTATTTTCAAAATGAGACATTTAGCAAACAATTGATCAATTCTTTGAGCCACCCCGCCACTTCACGGCATTCTCATAATGGGGCAGTCCTACTCTACGTTTTTTATATTCGCTGTGCCATAAAGGCCTCCTAAATTAATTAAAAGCAAGACTACATTAAATGCAAGCTGTACCTGGAGCATTTCTGAATCACTCCCATGACGCCAGAGGGGCAAGCAAGGATAAAGGTCGACCAGGTCCAGGCATAGACATTTCAGGTCCAACCTCCACACTGCCCAGCCAGCACCACAGATGAAGGGTGAGACAGGCTGAGACACAGGTGCATAATTAAACAAAGCCTAGGGCAGGGCAGGGCTGCTGTATGTGTGTGCAGCAGCCTATCAATCACAGAAACACAGAAAGAACGTAACCCGGCGCGCACGGCAACAGTGGTGGTCAGCCACGTACCAATATCAAAGCAAAAGACGGGAGAAGCCAGCGCTGCCTATGGGTAAGACGCAATATATAAAGTGCAAATGCACATATTGATTTCTAACTGTATTTTCAAAATGAGACATTTAGCAAACAATTGATCAATTCTTTGAGCCACTCCGCCACTTCATGGCATTCTCATAATAGGGCAGTCCTACTCTACGTTTTTTATATTATATATATCTAATATATAAAGATGAATGTGTGTGTGTATGTATGTATGTATGTCCGGGATTGGCATCTGCACCGTCGCAGCTACAGCCACAAAATTTTGCACAGTCACACGTCTGAACCCCGAGAGCGTCATAGGCTATGCTGTGAGGCGAATATTTAACCCCGCGCTTTCCAATTCACCAAACAATTTTGCCCCTATCTACATAATGGGGAAAAAGTGAAAGGAAAAGTGTTGGAGGCAAATTGACAGCTGCCAGATGTGAACAAGGGGGACTTAAAGAATGAGAGCGATGGCACCAAAGAGTATATGCCGTACAGTTGCTAAGGTGGGGCCTCGACATGGGATACTCACCACACACGGGGATATGAACACACACAAAATGCGCCACACACTACCACGTACTTGAGCACATATACCACCCTTAGCACACATTTCAATACACACATACACCAACCTCGCCACATAAAAGTCGAAACACAAAAGTCGCCGCTCAAAACTCGCTACGCGCAAAACTCGCCACATGCAAAACTAGGCTCACGCAAAACTCGCACACGCGGAAAAATTGCCACATGCACAAAAGTTGCAACACATGCAAAAGTTGCCTCACACAAAACTTGCACATACTCAAAACGCACCACACATAAAACTCGCCATGCGCAAAACTCGCCATGTGCAAAACTTGCTGCACACAACTTGCTACACTAACCTGTCACATGCAACTCGACACACAAAAAGTCGCTACATGCATGTCGCCACATGCAACTCAACACACACAACTTGACACATGAAAATCGCCCTAAAACACACACAAGTCTGGTATTATCCTTCAAAAATAAAAATCTGATTAATAAGCAGACAAACTACAAGATCAACAAATGTACCATATAGGAAATACGGCAGCTGTCAGTCACATGACCTGTCTATTATGTGTATGTGTGAGCTAATATATACTGCCAGGGGGGAGGGCTTCCTGTTGGCTGGGGATTTATCAGGCTGCCAATTTAGCTTATAAATACTGAGGTAAAAATACTGACCAAATAACGTGTGAACGCGGTCTAATACAGGAGGAGATGACACACAGATATATACTATATACAGGAGGAGATGACACACAGGTATATACTATATACAGGAGAGATGACACACAGGTATATACTATATACAGGAGGAGATGACACACAGGTATATACTATATACAGGAGGAGATGACACACAGGTATATACTATATACAGGAGCAGATGACACACAGGTATATACTATATACAAGAGGAGATGACTTACAGGTATATACTATATACAGGAGCAGATGACACACAGGTATATACTATATACAGGAGGAGATGACTTACAGGTATATACTATATACAGGAGGAGATGACACACGTATATACTATACACAGGAGGAGATGACACACAGGTATATACTATATACAGGAGGAGATGACATACAGGTATATACTATATACAGGAGGACATGACACACAGGTATATACTATATATACAGGAGGAGATGACAACCTGGTATATACTATATACAGGGGAGATGACATACAGGTACATACTATATACAGGGGCGATGACACACAGGTATATACTATATACAGTGGAGATGACACACAGGTATATACTATATACAGGGGAGATGACACACAGGTATATACTATATACAGGAGGAGATGACATACAGGTATATACTATATACAGGAGGAGATGACACACACGTATATACTATATACAGGGGAGATGACACACAGGTATATACTATATACAGGAGGAGATGACATACAGGTATATACTATATACAGGAGGACATGACACACAGGTATATACTATATACAGGAGGAGATGACACATGTATATACTATATACAGGAGGAGATGGCATAAAAGTACATACTATATACAGGAGGAGATGACACACAGATATATACTATATACAGGCGATGATGACACACAGGCATATACTATATACAGGAGATGACACACGTATATACTATATACAGGGGAGATGACACACGTATATACTATATACAAGAGGAGATGACACACAGGTATATACTATATACAGGAGGAGATGACACACAGGTATATGCTATATACAGGAGCAGATGACACACAGGTATATACTATATACAGGAGCAGATGACACACAGGTATATACTATATACAGGAGGAGATGACTTACAGGTATATACTATATACAGGAAGAGATGACACATGTATATATACTATATACAGGAGGAGAAGACATACAGGTATATACTATATACAGGAGCAGATGATACACAGGTATATACTATATACAGGAGGAGATGACTTACAGGTACATACTATATACAGGAGGAGATGACACACATATATACTAATGCATGTAAAGTAAGCTGCGGAGACACCATCACGTGTTTCTCAACGCAAGCAATGAATAGCCAGGCCTTTCCCCGGGAAGGAACAACCACGGGAAGGGCAGCAACCAATAAAGGAAAACATCCAATAAAGGAAAACCACCTATGCCAAGCATGGTATCCATCCACAGACAGCTGTTTCGGGGTTTTTGCCCCTCATCAGTGTGGAGTAGGAAACTGGCTATTAGGAGCAGTGCCTAGTAAAAGGCTGTGAAGGTACAGATGAATGACCTCGGGGAGACCAAAACATCCAACACCACGGAGACACCATGATGTGTTTCTCAACGCAGTGATCCAGAACACTGCCCCCATCCCTTATGGGAAATATGCAAATGCATGTAAAGTAAGCTGCGGAGACACCATCACGTGTTTCTCAACGCAAGCAATGAATAGCCAGGCCTTTCCCCGGGAAGGAACAACCACGGGAAGGGCAGCATCCAATAAAGGAAAACCACCTATGCCAAGCATGGTATCCATCCACAGACAGCTGTTTCGGGGTTTTTGCCCCTCATCAGTGTGGAGTAGGAAAGTGGCTATTAGGAGCAGTGCCTAGTAAAAGGCTGTGAAGGTACAGATGAATGACCTCAGGGAGACCAAAACATCCAACACCGCGGAGACACCATCACGTGTTTCTCAACGCAGTGATCCAGAACACTGCCCCCATCCCTTATGGGAAATATGCAAATGCATATAAAGTAAGCTGTGGAGACACCATCACGTGTTTCTCAATGCAAGCAATGAATAACCAGGCCTATTGCTTGCGCCGGCAGTCAGTGCAGGGAAGCTGACGGCGGGGGACCTGACAGACATCAGAATGTAAGTATGTAGTGGTTTTTTTTTACTTTTACAATGGTAACCAGGGTAAATATCGGGTTACTAAGCGCGGCCCTGCACTTAGTAACCCAATGTTTACCCTGGTTACCCGGGTGCTGCAGGGGGACTTCGGCATCGTTGAAGACAGTTTCAACGATGCCGAAGTCGTTCCCTTGATCGTTGGTCGCTGGAGAGAGCTGTCTGGGTGACAGCTCCCCAGCGACCACACAACGACTTACCAACGATCACGGCCAGGTCGTATCGCTGGTCGTGATCGTTGGTAAGTCGCTTAGTGTAACGGTACCAATAGAAGAGTTTGTAAGCTAAACTCAAACACAGGGACCTTATCTGAAAGATGTGTATCATCTGTGCTTTCTAATTATGCAGGAGGTTAGAACAGGAGATCAGGGCTGTCTGCCACACATCTCATACACTGAGAAACCTGCTCTAAACTATGGTGGGGACATATTCTTTTTTTCATGTATGTTGCTACTTGATAGGTCAGCATCATACAGGGAGAAGACGTACAGGCCCCAAAGAAACTTGTTTAACACCCACTTGGAATTAAAAAAAAAGTAATTGATTAGGTGTCAAATAATTTGATTGCTAATATCTAGTATTATAAATATACAATTTATTACACTCTTCTGCCACTATTACATCCTGTGTCTAGACCAGCATGAAAAATTTGGTGAAAGGTCCTCTTTATGCAGGGACAAGATAAAAAATGAAAACAAGAAACAATGAACTGGTTAAAGGGGTATTTCCAAGATCACTTTGGTGGCTCAGCATGATCTAGGCCTAAAATCATTAATCTTTGCAAATGCAATGTTTTGGGGGAAAAAGCACAATTCCTCACTTCTCGCCTTCCCACACATCCCATCCCTGCTCTGATCCTTTGCTGCTCCTTCATACATTCTCTTGTAGTTCTTCACTCACAGATCGAGAATGCTCAGTTTCGCCTGTCTGTACTCCTAAACAAAGACTGTCTCTCCCTGTCTTCATCACAAGAGGGATCACGTGCAGAGAGGACACCATGTGCTTTTCTGTGAGGCGGTTTAATTCATCCTCCGCATTACAGGAGACAGACAGGGCACCTGCCCATGATGATTATTCCAACTGTTGATTGCAAAATCAATGTCAGCTTGACCGTTTATCCTCTTTTGTTATATTCAGGCTCCATTGTTTTGGCGCATGTGCACTATGTATTGAGCTTTGATAAGCCCTTGTTTGTAAGTGAACATGCACTAGTATTTGCGGTTGTCGTTTGTATGATGTCACCAGTTGTCTCATGACACTAGGAGAGGCAGTAAAATAACTCTGAGACCGCACTCTTGCCCATGGGCAGACACCTCTCTTTGAAGGCACACAGGTATTTATTACTCTCATTGATTAGCTACATGTAAAGACTTGCAAGAGCATTATCAACTCACGATCACAATTCCTTCCCTAATTCCCAAAGAAAGCAATAAGCTGGAGACCACAGAAGATTGATAGGTGAAAGTTGACCACAGCTATTTTTGTTACATCATCTTTTCCATTTTTTTTTATAAATCGCATTAAAGGGAATCTGCCAGAGCTGAAAAGCTGCCCCCTGCCCACCCCAGGCTCTGTATATACAATGTCCATATACAGTGAGGTGCTTATTACAGGAGGGGATGGAGTGGACCTGGAGGCTCCTGCTGCTGGATCACAGCAATGATAAAGTCCTGGTGCCAAAACAATCATTGCAGGCAAACAAACTCACAGAGCTTGATAAAAGACGCATTGCAGAAATCTGTGTTTTTACCCCTACTGTCTTCAGCTTGCATAGCAAAAATCTGCTGACAGATTCTTTTTAATCTGATTTGTAACCACCCAGCAAATTAACCATCTTTTATTTCAAGAAAAAACAAGCTTGATGTCATATGCTGCCTTTGTCACTCTAGGGATGCAAGTTAACTGTCATAGAAAACATTAGGATCCATAACACAGCTCCAGTGAGGGGGCGTTCACCCCCTCCTCTCTCACACCAAATTTCAGGGAGACAGAGCTTGCAATCCAAGCCTCCTTGATGTAGAATTGCACAGTGGAGATAGAGAAGTGAGGAAATTACGTATAGCTGGGAATGAAATATAGTACAATGAAATACACTTTCTAATACAAAACGTCAGCAGTTGTTAGGGGATAGAAGACTATCCTCCCCACCCTCACACACACAAGACTTAGACGTATCCTCATTTCCAGATGAACCCTTAGGGTACAATAAGTGGTGAATAAGCAGAATTCACTTTGCTCTTTTTTTGGTAGAACATCCGGGGGGAAAGATACGCACATTAGGAAAGGGGAGCTGGGGAAGGGACCTTCTCGCCTCACCAGACTTATTTCACCACTTTATCCTTTAATACTTCAGGGTGTTAATGTAATTTAAGTACATTAGAAAAGTGACTAGATTATTAAATTAAACAGACATTTGATATAAAATGATCCTTTAATTTCAGACCACTCCTTTAAGGAGCACGCCATGTTCATGTATATATACTGTGTGGTCCTTTAAATTGTGTTGCTTTAATTTTAAGAAAGTTTAATGTAGGAAAGATTATACAGCTGAAGGTCGTCCTTCTGTCACAACCGTCTGGCACCCAGAAAAAGCAGAAGAGGTTTATTATCACCTTCTATTTGTGTACTCTGATACTGCTCAGTTAAAACCTATTCATACACATTGTGAGATATTCCAGACAGTTCTGCACAGACTTCCTCAGTAAGACACACTGCTTTAGCGTTTTGAACGGTACTTTACAGCTCAGCTGTGCTGTTTTATCCAGTGCATTACTAATAATTTATGTGAAGATATGAGTTTCAAATGACAGAATAGGAGCCACTATCCTACATTGCATCTTTATTACGGCATGAGGACAATAATATGGCACTCACCCTCTTAGGATAACCTATGTTTGTAAGTCTGGAGAGCTGCTACAAAGAGACGCTTTTGCACTGTAGATCCCCAGCCTTATTATACCATGGTGGCCAGGAATGGACAGACAGAACTGGCCCTGTGCAAGAACAGTAAAATAGCTCTGGCCGGCAGTGTCTTCTTCCGAAAAGAAAATGGCGGGCACATGCGCAGTGCACCCATTGAGATCTGCCGGACAAAATTTTTACTATTGGTTCACTTTGATCACTGTGACAGACCATATTACAGTGATCAAAATAAAAAAATAGTAAATAAAACCCCCTTTTATCACCCCCGTAGTTAGGTGAAAATAATAAAATTAAATAAATGTATTTATTTCAATTTTTCCATTAAGGTTAGGGTTGGGGCTAGGGATAGGGTTGGGGCTAGGGTTAGGGTTGGGGCTAGGGTTGGGCTAAAGTTAGGGTTGGGCTAAAGTTAAGGTTGGGCAAGGGTTAGGGTTGTGGTTAGGGTTATGGTTGTGGTTATGCTTGGGATTACGATTATTATTGGGATTAGGGATAGGGGTGCATTAGGGCTAGGGTTGTAGTTAGGGTTATGGTTAGTATTGAGATTACGGTTAGAGGTGTGTTGGGGTAAGGGTTGTGGTTAGAGTTATGGTTAGAGTTGGGATGATGGTTAGGGGTGTGTTGGGGTTAGGGTTGGAGTTAGACTTGGGGGGTCCCACTGTTTAGGTATATCAGGGGGTCTCCAAACACGGCATGGCACCGCCATTAATTCCAGCCAATTTTGTGTTCAAAAAGTCAAACGGTGCTCCCTCCCTTCTGAGCCGTGCCATGCACCCTAACAGTGGATTTCTCCCACATACAGGGTATTGGCGTGCTCAGGAAAAATTACACAACAAATTTTGTGGCCCATTTTCTCCTGATACCCTTGTGAAAATAAAACAAATTTGTTTCCAAAATAATTTTTTTGTGAAAAAAGTAAAATGTTAATTTTTTCCTTCCACATTGCTTTAGTTCTCATGAAGGTTTAATAACCTTCTTGAATGTGGTTTTGCACACCTTGAGGGGTACAGTTTTTAGAATGGTGTCACTTTTGGGTATTTTCTGTTATATTGACCCCCCAAACTCACTACAAATGTGAAGTCTTCCCTAAAAAAATAGTTTTGTAAATTTTGTTGAAAAAATGACTTTTAACTTATAACGTCCTAACAAAAAAATTATGTTTCCAAAATTGTGCTGATGTAAATTAGACATGTGGGAAATGTTATTTATTAACTATTTTGTGTGACACCATTCTCTGATTTAAGGGTAAAAAAATTAAAAGTTATGGGGTTAAGATCTACAATCTTTTTCACAGGTCTTAGCTCAAGAGATATGTGGAACCTCTTGAGCCCTCACCCCTACCGCTGTCCCTAATAATGGTTGATGGAAACCTAGAGTTTCTTATTTTGAGGATTGTAGATTATCGACTCCAACATCATTCCCTACAATATTTGGTGCATTGGAGGAGTTATGGTCCAGAGGAAAGGATGTGGGTTTCTGCATCAGAGGTGATCGCCCCAGGCTGGTTCGTTTCAGATTCCACATCTGTTATCCTGAGAAACCTGGTCCTGGGTGTCCAGGGGCCACTCGTCCTTCCATAAGAAGGG
The DNA here is from genome assembly GCF_032444005.1 of Ranitomeya imitator. Taxonomy (NCBI): domain Eukaryota; kingdom Metazoa; phylum Chordata; class Amphibia; order Anura; family Dendrobatidae; genus Ranitomeya; species Ranitomeya imitator. The sequence continues at coordinate 816,921,119 of NC_091282.1, read as the reverse complement.
CTGACTATGGTCAGGCAGGGATTAGATATCCTTCTCGGCAATAGGTGCAGAACTTATATAGGGACGTTTAGGGCAGACAGGGTGATGTTAGATCTTCCTGGGGGTCTCCACTTCCTCCTTCCCCTTATCCCTTCATGTTGCACTTAGTCTTTCCTGCACTGTGTGTGACAGCCACACATGTTGCACCAATGGTATGTCCGCGTTTGAAAGTCATCTATTCAGTACTACATTGTCTTGTAATACTACCGCTACCTGCAAGAGATGTGTGCACTGTGGAACCTTCCTCTGAATAGCAGCAGAACTCACTGACTGTGGCAGGATGATACGTATGTGTTGGCACCATGGTGTATAGCACCTATAATACATTTGTATAATTTAATGTTATTACATAAGTGTCATTGCATCGTTATCATCACTCATCTGTAGCTATTCCCTTATATCTTTTGAACCTGTGTTAGTTATTGTTATGTCTATTTTACTGTGCAGACAATTATGTGTTTGCTCTTTTGTGATCCACAGAGGTCAAAGAGACCCGTCGTCCACTGGCACATGAATGTCTTGGAGAAGCATTAAGACTCCTCCGCCAGGTGATCAACAAATATCCCTTGCTCAATACTGTGGAGACTTTGACTGCAGCCGGGACCCTCATTTCCAAGGTTAAAGGTCAGCAATGGTCAAATTTGTATGTCTGATATGTATTAGACCTACATTTTGCTTATGTATCTTTGTTCTTTTTGTATAACTCAGGTTTTCACTATGAAGCAAGTATTGAAAATGAGAAACGAGACTTTGAGAAGGCCCTGGAGAGCATGGCTGTTTGCTTTAGCAGCACGTGAGTAGTGACTAGGACAATATTTTATGAAATTGGCAATCCCATTGTAATCCCTGTGTATGTTTTTCCTTTCTGTTCTCAGAATCTCAGAATTTCTTATGGGGGAAGTGGACAGCAGCACATTGTTATCGCTACCACCTGGGGACCAAAGCCAGGTGAGACATTGTGGCCTAGTAGCTACAACAATTATTGTCTAGCTAGCCAGTTTAGCTCCACTGTAGAATTCAGTAAGCATAATATACTTTCCTAGCGCTGGCCACAGTGGCATATAGTTGAGAGTATTTCGATGGACTGTACATTATGCATTATGTCGCGTAAATAACCACTATGTGATGCCAACTGTAGAACCTCTCTTTCTTTGGTTCCCCGGGTCACCTAAACATTCTTTATCATATACATTTTCTAGCTGCATGTACATATATTTTGCTACCATTGTAAACATTCAAGCTTTTTTTTTTTTCTTCCAACAGTCCATGGAAAGTTTATATGGCGGTCTGTCTGGTAGCGAAAGTGCCCTCTCCAGTGCGGAGTATGTGGACACTGGTGAGAGAAAACATTGGGAATATTTTTCATATTGCGAGTCATAAAAATAGTCATATGCTCTGATTGTTAACTTTAACCTGTGGGACTAAACATGGAATCCAATTTATTGGGAAACACTACAATGTATCATTTACTAACAGCAGAACATTTATGTGATGCAAAGCCAATTCACCATTTTCTATGAACACCTTAAGAAAAAGTACATATTTGGGAATATCCTTTCATATATGCTCTTTTTCCAAACAAACTATCGGCATCACAGGGACATCCTTTCCATCCATGAACACGACTGTGTTGAGTCCTTTTCCGTCCCTGGCTTCCTGGATGTAGGGATCCAAGTAAATGACACGCAGCACAAAGGTTGTGTGGTCATAAACAGGGGTAGCCCCGGAGCACGCCTGCCTCACTGGGTGCTGTCCCTTCTTTATATAGTAAAAAGTTAGGCATTTACAGACATGCGCACATATTTCACAATCTCTTACAAAACAAGTCTATACTAGTGAAATGTTACAATATCTGGTATGTGGGTGAAGGACTATGATAACAAGAAGGAATGCGCGCGTGATTACTTCCATAAAAAGGAAATGTCAAGTTTGCTGTTTAGAAGCAGATTTCTCAGGAGGAAGACAAGATGGATTCTTTGGTTCAGTCTGGTCTCCACAATTCCCCCCTTTGACATATTCTTTTATAATCTATCATAAATTCTTGCATGAAGTCTGTGCATTCTCTTCTTTATACGGCAGTATACTAAAACATTACAAATTCAAGCATAAAAAAATGACAAGGATTAATATGACGATCGGATAACATATAAAAAACTTTATATTCTCGTATCAATTACACAAAATTTATTTGTGCATACCGAGATACCCTTGAGTACAACCTTGAACAATACATATATAATTACAATAACAATAACTATATGTATTAGGCTTTGCATAATTCCGGTAACCCACCCACCGATCCCTCTGAACCAATTGGCCGGGTTAAGAAAAGAAAAGGTATCTGACCACCAGCTATCCTTATTTTGGTCATTGTCTTTGTCATACTGATCCCTGAGTCGTTGTACGTTTTTTAATTTAAATATCATACTCATAGTACTATTAGGGTCTATATAATGACAGCAGGTGGGTCCGATGATTTGACACATACCCCCTTGTGAGGCAGTTAGGTAATCCAATACCAGGGTATGTTGGTTAGTGACTATTATAAGCTGATTCTGTACAGCTATACTGGTATTTAATATGTCCAATATGTCCCAAATCTGATCATCTAGATAATCCGTGGCTCTAACTAATTTATCCCACATTTGTGTTAACATAGGATAAATAAAAATGGTACTAGCAATTTTGTTGGGAATTCCCATTTGTACTATATGCGGCCTCCCCGAGGGACGTGGTGAGTTATCTGCAGCTCTTTTATACAGTGTGTGCTTGGGCACGGCTTGCATATTCACTTGTTTATTTGAAATTATGAAAGTAGCCGGGGTTAGGCGTCCTAATGTACAAGTACCCTTTATACCTACGGGAAGCCATTTATATGCTCCTTCTCCGCATATCCAAAATGTACCCTCAGGCAGATCCCACAAAGCTGAGTGCTGCAATACCAATCTGTGAGCCAAATCCACAAAACTAGATACATTCTGAAGCATACACCAAGAGGGTTTTTGTCCCAAGGGGCTACAGTACCCGGCTGCGGGATTCCCACATACATGCATTCCGTTGACATACTCATTGGATTCATTACAAACCAGGTTCCCTGGCTTACTTGTACAACTGTCTGCATCACCTTGGGGGAACAACTCAGAATGTTCCCATTTTCTATTATGTATGTATCTTTCCAATACTGTAGGTTTGAAAGCATCAGAGGAAGGGGTGGTTGTACTGAAACTGAGCTGTAGATTTTCAGTGGGGACCTGTCCTAACTCAGTTAATCCAGTCTTATTCCTAGGTACCCAGGCCCCACCCTTATAGGCCAAATATTGTAGATGTGTACTACTTCCTGAGAGATTACCTTGCCACCAAGGAAATTCTACCCATCCCACAATTGGTATAGCGATTGTAGTATTCCATAGTCTAGTGTTGCCAGATTGGTTGTTGGCCAGGTTGTCTGAACAATTAGGCCAAGCGAATATCTCTTCAGCTGACACGGGAACTGCTAGAAAAGGTATACTTGTGGCTGATACTGGTGAATGGGTACAGATCCAACAATCTGCCAGGGGTTGCGTATTATTTAACAAGTCATGCACTAATTTTCTATGATGTTGCACGAATCTATTGTTAAAAGGGGCTAGAGAATTCAGTCTTTCCCATGCCTCCGTTGAGGTTAACATTATTAACATCAATATCATGAGTCTTATACTGCTTTTTTGCAATGACTTGCGTGTATCCATGATGCCTTTCCTTCAAGCTTGACTGATGTAGGTGTTGTCAATAGGACTTGGAAGGGTCCGTCAAATCTTGGTTCAAGAGCCTTTCTGGTGTGTCTTTTTACATAGACTTGATCACCTGGTTCCAACTTGTGACTTCCTTCAGTGTTGTCAGGATCTGGAAGGGAAGCAAAAACTTGTGCATGCACCTTAGTTAATTGTTTCTGAAGATTTTGCACATAAGAAGTCAATGACTCAATATTTAACACAAGTTGCTGTGGAAAATAACATCCTAAATTGGCAGTCCTGCCAAACAAAATTTCATATGGAGACAGTTTAGTCTTACCCCTTGGGGTATTGCGTATTGAGTAAAGGGCCAGTGGAAGGCATTCTGTCCAAGGCTTTCCTGTTTCAGCCATGGCTTTCTGTATTTTTAATTTTAAAGTTCCATTCATGCGTTCCACCTTACCAGAACTTTGAGGACGATACGGAGTGTGTAACTGACTTTCAACACCCAACATTTTCAGTACATTTTGAAATATTTCTCCAGTGAAATGAGTACCCCTATCTGACTCGATCACTTCAGGGAGACCATAACGGGGCACCAGTTCGGCAACTAGCTTTACAGCAGTGTTTTTAGCTGAAGCTTTCCGAACTGGATAGGCCTCTGGCCACCCCGAGAACATGTCCACACACACCAACACATACTCATACCCATTACTCTTTGGCAGCTGGATAAAGTCTATCTGTAACCGTTGAAACGGGTAGAGAGGTCGGACGTGGTGCTTCATAGGGGTCTTTGCTGTCTGTCCGGGATTATGTGTCAGGCATATAGCGCATGCAGCACAATAGTCTCTTGCGTAGTTGCCAAAACCTGGAGCCAACCAGACTTGCTTTGCCAGTAGTGTCATTGCATTTGCAGACACATGCGTAGGGTGGTGCAATCCACCAACTACAATCGGGTACCAGGCTCTAGGTAGACATATTAGTCCATCTTTCTTCCAAATTCCCGCTTGTTCTTCTGCCCCTTCCTTTTTCCACCTGTCCCTCTCCTCTTCTCCTGCATCTTCCTGTGCTTGTCTCAGTCTATCTTCAGTATTTTCCGTGGGATTTACAGTATGGACCTGTTGTAAGGGTTTGACTGCTGCTGCTTTGGCTGCTTTATCAGCCCTATCATTTCCCCTAGATTCCCTAGTGTCGAGTCTCACATGTGCAGCTACCTTGATTACTGCTACTTCTTTTGTTTCTTGTGCAGCCTCTAAGATCTGTTTGATCAGAGAAGCACGTTTTACAGGTTGTCCTGACGCTGTCATGTAACCTCTAGCTCTCCAGATTACTCCAAAATCAAACACAATACCATGTGCATACCTAGAATCAGTGTATATATTAGCTGTCTGATTCTCAGCTATTTTTAGAGCTTCAATCAATGCTGTTAGTTCTGCTTCTTGTGCAGATTGTTTCGGTGGAAGCGGTTCTGCTTTGAGAGTTTCAGATTCTGACACAACTGCATACCCTGTATGGAAGTTACCTGTGTCATCTGCAAACCTACTACCATCTATAAACAGCTCTAAATCTGGATTTTGAAGTGGTGTTTCGGATACATTGGGTAAGCCTACCGTTTCTTGTAAAATGAGCTCTGTACAATCATGTGTGTCTGTAGGGAAAAAATTTGCGTATGGATCAGTGTCCTTATTCCCCCCTTCAGACTCGAGAGGTAGCAGTGTAGCTAAATTGAGAGTCTGAAGCCTAGCAAATGTGATAGTAGAGGGGAGCAGCAAAGAACACTGCAGCCGCAAATGTCTGGCCATGGAAATGTGTTTTGGTTGAACCTGGTTTAATATCCCATAAACATCATGTGTAGTTTGAACTGTGAGTGGATGCTCTAGGACAATTTCTGATGCTTTGTCCAACAATAGTGAGACAGCAACAACTACACGTACACAGGTTGGCGCTGCTCTAGCTACGGGATCTAACCTTGCTGAAAGATATGCAATTGGTCTTTGTTTCCCTGCATGCTTCTGGGTAAGAACTCCTGTAGCATGGGAATCAACTTCTGCAGCCATAAGCTGAAATGGTTTGGTGTAGTCTGGTAGCCCTAACGCTGGAGCTGAAACAAGGGCATCTTTTAATTGTTGGAACGAAATCTGACCTTCTTTTGTCAACATGTAAGGTTCACTTTTTACACAGTCATACAGTGGTTGCATTAGTTGACTGGCATGTATAATCCATTGTCTACAATGAGACACTATTCCTAAAAATGCTCGTAGCTGTTTATGATTTCTAGGCTCATTCATCTGTCTTATTGCTTCAGTTCTTTGAGGTGTAAGATGCTTTTTACCTTGAGAAATGCAATGACCTAGAAAGACCACTTTGGTCTGACAAACTTGTAGCTTTTGTCTATTCACTTTACACCCTTCTTTTTCTAGAAAACATAGTAAACTCACAGTGGACCTTTCTGCAGTTTCTAGATCTGGGCAGCAAAGTAGTAGGTCATCCACATACTGCAAAATTACTACCTGTGGTTCGGGTTCAAACCTCTGGAGGACTGTTTGTAGGGCATTTGAATAAAGAGTAGGGGAGTGTATCATTCCCTGTGGAAGGCGTGTCCACGCCAACTGTTTGCCCTTAAATGTAAATGCAAACAAATGCCAACTGTCTTGGTGTAAAGGAACCGAGAAAAATGCATTTGAAAGATCTATTACAGTAAACACTTGAGAACTGGCTGGTATCTGTGATAGTAACGTATGAGGATTGGGTACAACTGGGGTGATTGGATCTAGAACTTTGTTTATTTCTCTTAGATCATGTACCATACGATATTTGGGCATAGAACCCTTATCAAAAGTTCTCTTCTTGACTGGATACAGAGGAGTGTTAGCAGGTGATTGTACCTCTACCAAAACTCCTTTCTCTCTATATCCCTCTATCTGTTTTGTAATCGCTAGTTCCTGCTGGGCACTCACAGGGTATTGTCTGAGCTGTGGGAGAACAGTTCCTGGTTGCACAGATAGTTTTACAGGAGAGATATGCAATAATCCCACATCAGTGTCACCCTGTGCCCACAGTGTTTCTGGGACCGTTGAGAGGTCTAGATCTGTGGTGTACTCTTTTTCTTCAGTATAATCCTCAAAAGCCTGAATTCTGACATATTGTTCTAATATTTCTGCATCATCAGGGATAGTCAGCATAACTGTGCCATCTTCCCTAAAATTGATGTTAGCTTCTAATTTCTTTAGAACATCAGTTCCCAACAAACATGTTGGGGCACCTCTGGCATACAAAAATCTGGATGCAAAACATTTAGGTCCTAATGAGACCTCTAGGGGCACAGTATATGGCAGTGTTCGAATTACCCCATCATAACCCTCAGCCAAAGTTGTTTGCTGTGAAACATCTTCTGGGTTCGGAAGAAAATCTTGATTCAAAATTGAGGAAGTTGCACCTGTATCTATCAAAAATGGAATCTCTCTTCCCCCCACATTCACCTGTATTATAGGTCTTCTAGCTGGTAGGGAAGTTTGTAACACATTGAGTCAATCTGAGTCTGGTATGGGACCATCCACTATGGATGTCTGTTGGGTGTCTGAGGGCTTATTCTTTGGTACAAATTTTCCTGATTTTATGTCTGCCTGCTTCTTTCTACATTCTCTCTGGAAATGTCCTGGTTTCTTGCAGTAATGACAGGGAAAATTATGTCTTGCCCTTCCACCTGTTGTGTTTGCTTGCGCTATTCTGACAGGTTTTTTCTTTTCTCTTAAATCCATAGCAATGCCCATACATCTTTGTTTCACTATCTGTGGTTGTTCTAGAGTTCTCCAATCTGGCGTAGCTGACTTGAATCTTTCCTTAATGCCTGGTTCAAGTCCCTCAATCAATTGTTTAGTATAGAGCCGGAGGACTCCTGGATCAGCAATATTTAATCCCTCATCCCTAAAGCTATCTTCCAGCTCCCGGGAATACTCATCTATGGATTGACCTGCTTTCTGCATAACTATGCCTGTGGATCCTCTCTCCCTCTGTTTTCCTTGCATGAACTGATTTAGAGCCTCTACAAACCGGTTTCCTGACTCTATCACAAAAGGTGCTCTTACATTTTCTCCTGCTGGTCTTTGAGCCTGTGTTGCTACAATCAGCTCCTGAAACATTCCCGATGGCATTTTTAGCCTACATAATTCCATTCCATCCATCCATGAACCATTATGTGTGCGAATTATTTGCTCTATATAACTAGCAAATCTATTTGGGTATCGAGTTGGATCTGGTGCATTCATAAGAAGAGACATACCCTCAGCTGGTGTCCATGGAAAATACTACTGTGTTTCAATTTGCCTAGTAATTCTTTGATTAGGATTCTCGGGATCAGCTTCTCTCACTCCCTTTGTTATTATCCTAACAGGTGCTAATAACTGATGGCCTTTAGGGGCCCCACAGGCGGAACACTCAGTTCTCCAATCCGGATTCTGCTGGCCACAATTTTGGCATACCCATCCTTCCACCCCGCTTAACCCAGGATATAAATTTGGTATGGGTTTCCCTTCCTCTGTACCTCCTGAAGGTACAAATGGTTGAACATTCGGATCTAGATAAGGAGGAGGAACTGAATGAGTCGTAGCACAACATTTTCTCGTACCCATACTCCATTTGGAAGTGTCTGGATCATACTTCCAATTCTCCTCTTTAGCTGTTTTTGAGACCTTTATCATACAGTGTATGATTTCTTCCCACCCATTATCCCTGATAATTCCACCTCGTTCTTTACTCAATCTTTCCCATTCAGTGCTAAACATAAGTGCTTCTGAAATTCCCAATTTTTTTCTTACCCTTCTGATCTGCCTTCTGACTGTCTTTCCACATCTTTCCTGTATGATATCTTTTGCTTCTACTTGTCCTAAGACGGTTTTTGTCTGTTTATTTCCCATTTTTCTTTTCAATAATAGCTACACTTATCCTAGGTGACGTTTGGACAACCACCTCTCTGGAGTGATGTCTCGTTGCCTTCTTCCTAGGGAGCTAAAATATTGAAGGGCTGATCTGCTCCGTTCTTTCTAATGTGCAGAATAAACTTGATTCCTACAATGCACGCAAACAGGATCAGCAACACCAAACAGATCACCAAACTTTCCGTCTCTGTTATCATACTTGTCCCAGGCTCATGGACCCGTGTCCTGGGCTCATTCTATCAAACTCTTATCCAAAAATGAAGAAACAAGTTCTTAAAGAGAGTCAAGCATGGGCGGAGGTCTCCCCGAAAGGACGCAACCACATGACCCAGTTAGGCTGACTTCACTAATAAGACTTGTCCTAACAATTTCGGCTTATTGTTTTACGTACTTTTATCCTTCTTTCATAACATGCCACAACCTTCACACTGTTCACACACTGTTCACACACTGCCAGGGACAGGACTCATAAATCTATACAATATGGTAACCCGAGTTTTATAGGTATCTACTCACTACTAGACTAACCCAGCGTGACACGGCTCGTAGAGATCTTTCGGATAATACAGGGCAGATAAAAGAGAACTAATAATGTCTCTTACCTGGCCAGGTTTTTCAGTTCATTTGCCGTCCATTATCCCAGATCTCCGTTGTCCGTATCCGCAGGTGAATCTCGAGCAGATACTCTCGCCTCGGGTCCCTGTTTCGGGCGCCAAGAAATGTTGAGTCCTTTTCCGTCCCTGGCTTCCTGGATGTAGGGATCCAAGTAAATGACACGCAGCACAAAGGTTGTGTGGTCATAAACAGGGGTAGCCCCGGAGCACGCCTGCCTCACTGGGTGCTGTCCCTTCTTTATATAGTAAAAAGTTAGGCATTTACAGACATGCGCACATATTTCACAATCTCTTACAAAACAAGTCTATACTAGTGAAATGTTACAATATCTGGTATGTGGGTGAAGGACTATGATAACAAGAAGGAATGCGCGCGTGATTACTTCCATAAAAAGGAAATGTCAAGTTTGCTGTTTAGAAGCAGATTTCTCAGGAGGAAGACAAGATGGATTCTTTGGTTCAGTCTGGTCTCCACAACTGTGTAATGCTACTGGTTATTCCATTTATATGAATTTAGGGAGCCCTTCAGGTGACGATGTGGATGTAATCCTGCAGAGGAGTGAAGGAGGAGTACGGGCTGCTTTTGTCTATGCAAAAAATTTAGCAAAATATATGAAGGATCTGACAAGCTACATAGAGAAAAGAACGATTTTGGGTAAGTTTTAAATAGATATAATGTTTTTTTTTTCAGTTAATTTATTTCATCAATTTCCTTATTATATTTTATATTATATTTTTTTAATAGGTATATTTTCTAATAAAACCAAATTGTATATTTTTTATCAGTTAAGTGATAATCACTGATAGAGAAGCCTTTAGAAAAAAATGGCAGAAAAACGCAATATCTAAATGCCAACAAATTACCTCCCAGTAACTGAAATCCATGATGTCTTTCTTATAGTCATTAATATTATTCCCCATGGATTTGAAAAGGCTTCAATAAATAACGTCTCATTTATTGAGCTGTTTCTATCGAGATTCTGGTCAGAGATCACACTGGATAGCACACATGTTAGCTTCATTGAATAGGGCTGATCGGTGAGCATATCTGTTGATAAATCCAAAGATTATCATCGGATTTCTGCTGGAGATCTTGACAGAAATAAATGTCACGTTTTACCAATTTAAAAAATTCCTCCATGTAATTGTAGATTATTTCTTCCATGCGGTCTGCCAAGTCATATCATTTTGTGGAGCCTTTTGTCCAAATTTTCATTTATATAGACACTGGGGACTCCTCAGCTCACCCTATAAATTCTAATTCCTACAGCTGGCTTGTCATCTTGACTTGTCTTTACAACTTTCTATGTCTCTTGTCTTCTCCAGAGATGGAATATGCCAAGGGCCTCCAAAAATTAGTGAACGCATCAAAAAATGCCCTGACTCAAGAGGTAAATTATTAGAGCGTACAAAATAGTTTTATCTATAATGATTTTATGCATATTGCCTTGTGACAAAACATCTCAGAAGAAAACATTCGTGGAAAGTTATCACTTTATGACTTTGACAGGTTCTCCATCTATTAGTATAGTTTACTTTTTCAAGTTGTATCAAATCCTTCTCAGTTTTCTGGATGGAGCTTAAGCCATATATTGCTGGACAGAGACAGAAGTAAGGTGACAGAGTGAAAAGAGAGTGGACGCAAGATCAGGATTTGTTTGTAGTCTGCTACTATATATAGCATGTGTCCCAAACCTGTGACCCATGATGTGTGGCTCACGACTTACCGCCAGATTGGTGCATTAACACCAGATCTAGCAGACTGCTATGAAGAACAAGTCTCCAGATAGTAACTTTTGTGAATAGCCCCACACAGAAGAGCAGATCTGGATGTACTTATACTGGCCTTGGGGTTGGAGAGGTAAAATTAAGTACGGTAAACTGGAGGTAGGATAATACTGCCTGTCAAAGGAGGTGCTTGAAGCTGGAAGCAATTGTCACAAACGAAGGTGTGCACGTGGTTTGTAGACCCACTGTGTCATGGGGCCTTGCTTACCTAGGAGGGGCGTAGCTAAGCGGCAACCTGGTGTTCATTGGAGGTCCTGATGGTGGAGTCAGGCTTGAGCTGCAGGTAGCCACCTGGTACCACCCCTAGGAAGTCCCCGTGGTACTGCAGCTGCTGAACCCAAGAGTCACACACGCAGACACAGATTCAGGCTCCATACAGACTACGTAGGTTCTGAATTCTCAGGCAGAGCGATACTGACACAGAGACACAGACCGGACTGGATTCAGAAACTGGTTTTAGCAGTCCAGACCTATGGAGTACACGTTCAGGCACTGGCCACACACGCCCCAAGGGAACATATTCAAGCACCAGGGATTTCGGTTCAGGCACTGGTCACACACGGTCCACAGATTCAGTTTCAGGACCTAGCCACACAAGGACCAGAGGTTCGAGTTCAGGACCTAGCCAGGGGACCTAACAACTCATTACTAGCACACTTCACTCACTAATGACTCAATGTTGCTTCTGTAACTACCTACTGGGGAAAGTGTGACTTATACTAGATACCTTCCAGCCTTTGGCTGGGGGCATTTTACTATGTGCATGTGTTGCCCCTTTAAGAGCAAGGAAGCTCGGGGGAACACAGTGCAGCATGCATAGGAGCAGGAAATGGAACACGCTGAGCGACTGGGAGGTGACAATGGAGCTTCGGCAGTGAGTATGTCGGCATCCCTCCATGGAGGGGGAAGAGGAACCATGCATGGGTGCCGGCTTTACTGCTAGAGCGATAGTGTGGTGGGAATGCTTGATGCCATAATACTGAATAGCGGTAAAGTGGGAACCCCTGGATCTAGATATGGATGTAGTAGCTGCCAAGGTCAGAAAGGTTGGGCACCACTCATATTTAGTAACGACATCTGCCATCCACTGCATCTTGAGTCCCAGTAGGTCCTTTTCTATACCATTTTATGTAACTGGTACATATCTGAAAGAGAGTAAAGTGTGATGTAATCATATGCCATTTATGAGGAAGAAAAATGGATGTCACAAATCTTTGGGCATAAAATAAAACGTTAACTAAAAGCAGCAGTGTCTGCTATAGTATTGTGAACTCGTGACAACACAATAAAGTGCTTGCTTTTGTACTTACCTGTTTCTGTTGTCCTTCTCAGCCATACATGCCTTTCCAGTCTATCTACTCTGTAGCATTGGAGCAGGATCAGGACCATGCACACGGCGTTCTGCACACAGCACTGACACTGCAGCAGCAAACTTTTCTTCAGGTATATAATTCAATTATATTGTCACCATATTAGTGATAAATACCAATATAAATTATATATGATTATTAATCCTGAAAATATTCCACTCTCTATAAAGCCAGTGAACGTGCGGCGTTTGGAACATGAGAAACGTAGAAAAGAGCTGAAAGAGCAGTGGCAGAGAGCCCAGCGCAAACTGGTATGGACAACATATATAATATATCATTGTGCCAAACACTTCACAACTTCTGACTGTTTTTTTAACTCTTCTCAGTCAGAGGCAGAAACCAACCTGCGGAAGGCCAAGCAGACATACATGCAGCGCAGTGAAGAGCATGAGAAAGCCCAGTACAACGCAGCACGTGCGGAAGAGGAGCAAAGTCACGGCGGGACCAAATCCATTGACAAGAAAAGGAGGGCGGAAGAAGAAGCAAAGAACAGGGTAAATATGGCAGGAAAGGAACAGAAGCAATCCCATGAAATGATGCATAGCAGGAGTGGGCAATTAGGGGGGCATATGAGAGACCCTGACTGATGTGGAGGGCCAAACAGACCAAATTAACCCAAACATAATTCTACTAATTATTGTTTTATATTAATTTGCATTACTTATTATTGAGCAGAAATTAGTATGTTAAGCAGCAGCTACTGTTAATACATGCTACAATAGGGCTTATTGTAACATGTATTCTTACCTGTAGCAACCAATCAAAATTTTATAATTTATTGCTTTTTATAAAGTTTATAAATCATACTGCTCCTGTTGCTCTTCTTAAAGTCGCACTCCCATTATTATTTTTATTCCCTAGACCTGTGTAATTGTTAGTGTAGTGTGAATGTGTTAGGATACTGACCGATTGCCGTCTTCCTCGGTTTCCAGCACTGCACAGGTCCTCTTCTTGTCACTGTGATTCCCACCAGCCAAGTCACACTGCGCTCTGTGTGTGAGCCTGAAATCAATTTTGCAGTGTAAGTATTGGGCCTCGTTCTGATGCTTCATAGGTTTATATTGTAAATGCTTCTTTGGGCTCACACACAGAGCACATTGTGTTCTGGAAATCTGGCGATCTGACATGTGACTCAGAAGAGGACCAGAACGACACTGAAAACCAGGGCATATGGTGACCAGACAGTATATTAACACAGTCATACTACACTAACATTTACACAGGTTTATGGAATAAAAAAAATAACAGGAGTGCCAAATATAGATGTACCTTGATCAGCAGCTCCCCCACACACAATATGATGTCCCCAGAGTCACCTATATATAGTATGATGCCCCAACAGCTCCTCACAGCTTCATATATACAGTATGATGCCCCTACAGCCTTCCACACAGTATGATACCCAACACACACAGTATGGTGGCCAAACAGCCCTCCACACAGTATGATGACCCCCACTGTCCTACACACATTATAATGGCTCTCACACAGAGTATAATGATCCCACAGCCCACACACAGTATAATGATTCCAACAGCCTCTCAACCAGTATTATCGCCCCCACATAAGTTTTATGTCCTAACAGACTCTCACACAGTATAATCACGCCCCACACAACTATGAGGTCCTCACAGCCTCTCAGTTTTATAGCCCACACACAAGTATGATGTCCCCACAGTCCCTCACACAGTATTATATCCCTCCACATTTGCTCTACAGATGCACATACTGAAAATTAAAATAAAAAAAATTAAAACTTCTCACTTTACCCCAATCCCACTGAAGCTCGGCTTTGCTCTGTACACTATGTGAACTGAATCTCCACACAGCAGGCATGATCTGATTATGTCAACCCACTCGCTGAGCAGAGAGTTAGTCGCACAGATTGAATGATGGTATATGAAGTCAGCAGCTTCCTGTTCCTTGCTTGTATTCACCAATATCTGTATCCAGATATCGGTGAAATTGAGTTGCCAGGCAGGGGGTATCTGCATGGTGTGAGACATCACTGTATTCAGCACAATGGGTGTTGCAGGCTTTCTAACAAAAATATATCTTCATACCATGTGTGAAAAAGTCACTGGCAAGGTGCTAGAGGGGAGATATGTTTCGCTGAGGCTAATGGCTTCAGTGATTTAAAACCCAGAAATTTTCTTCCTGCACACTGAGTTGTTAAATGGTTAATTAGCCATTTTGTTAAAAGGCTGGGTTTTTTGTGGACAACCATAGAACGGGTGTGGTCTGGGGCTTAAATAGTAGGCAGTCAGGGTTCAGTAGGGCTGGAGAGAAGAACTCCAGCGTTTATGTCCTGAGGAGGAAAAAATTAACCTGTGGATGCTAAGTTCTCCCGAAGCGCGCGGATCCTCACAGATGCAGAGACTGTATGCCATTTTGCTTTGCTTCCCTGTTTTGCCCGAAGGGATGTGTTTATTTTCACTTCATGTTGGTTTCGCAGCCCTGGGTCCACCGTGCAGGAGGAACCTGCTGCTAGCAAATAGCACTATATGGCGGTATATAAGCGAACTCTGTTACTTCACAGAGTCGCCGACAAAAGAAAGCACTGTGCCCTGTTAGACTCACAGAAGTACACAGCTAACTGCTGAGCTGATAGCAGTCAGTGTTCTTGCACACACACAAACTCCTCACCGGAGGTGCCGGTATTCTAGGGGTTTATTTCAGCCGGGGCTCTAAATACATACACACAAGACCACACTGGCGCAAAGCACATAACATAGATTGATACTAAAGCATGGCCATGCGGTCATGCAAACCTTTTATAGCTGCAGCAACTTCAGGACCTTCCCAGAAGGACCAATGGGAGGCTGCCACAGAACTTGAGCAACTTGAGGACGTTCCTCGAGGACCAATGGGAGTTGCTGCAGTACCTGAGCATGTGACCCTTGATCTCCAATGAGAGATCTCACCCTGGGCATGCTCAGAAGGGGAAAAGTAGGACTTAGTCCCAAAGACGTCTGCTCGCCGCTGACCAGTACTGGCTACAATGGCAGAAGCTGGAAAGGCAGCAGTAACCCTTTGCACAGTATCAGACTGAGCGAGACGCTGGGACCGACGCCTCAGCTGAGCAGGCTCCACTGCGGCAGGAGCAGAATGGGAGACCACAAAGGAGATGGCTCGAGATTCCCCCTGTGCAGAGGCAGGAACTCGACCCCTAACACAGTGTTCCTGTTTCTGTACCGCTGAGCGAGCTGATCCACAAGTGTTAGACAGTAGATAGGAAAATATTAAAAATTCTGAGTCCTCATTTTTTTTATACCTTTCAATGGCTAAATGAAAATATGGTTACAAATGGCAAGCTTTCAAGACTTCTCAAGTCTCCTCATTCTATCTAGAAACAGCCAAAGGGCCAGATGGGGCCCATGGGCTGCACTTTGCCAAGGTCTAATGTATAGAATGATGTAAAAGTTATGTGTTTTTCAACATGGGGATGCTATTTTCGCTGTATATATGTAAATGTATCACGACCTTTCACCATCAAGTATACACTCCATTTTATTTCTTATAGGCTGAAGAGGCAATGGCAACTTATCGGACATGCATTGCAGACGCTAAGACACAAAAACAGGAACTGGAAGATGTGAAAGTAAACGTTCTTCGGCAACTGCAAGAGATCATCAAACAGACGGACCAGATGCTGCGCTCGGTAGATAAAGAGTTCTCAAATGTTTAGATATTCTTTTTTTTTTAAAACTAGTATTTGGAAATCGATCTAAGGCCTCATCCAGACATTCGTGTTGCATGTGCGCGTTGTATTTGTTTTTTTTCATGGATACCACATATACAAAATACAAAAATCAATAACACCTAGAGGACAAGGGGAATCAAGAATATAAACAAGTGACCTTAATCCCTTTTTGATCTTACAGATAAAACATAACTTTAATCAATAATTTAAAACCATGAGAAACAACCACAATCAAACACAACAGACAACCGTGCTCTCTGAAGATGGCCCTATCACAGACCCTGTATCGCGCTACCTTTCAGCGGAGGTTGGCACCCTAGTACACAATCGAGATTGGCGCCCCCGCTCACCGTCGGCTGCCCCTGAATCTCATGTAGCTGCCCTGGACTAGTGACACAATTGGGCTGTCAATCACTCAACAGGAAATAGATAGACAGGAGATAGAGGTTCGACAAAGCCGATATTGGCTATTGCTTTGCCAAAATAACTTGATTGTGACAGGGTGAGAGACACAGACAAAAAAGTGCAAAATAGTGCTTATGTGAACACATATATATAACCTTACTATGCTGCTCCCTGCTATAGTCAATCCTGCCTAGCTGTGGGGGTTGGCACCCTACTGTACAGCAGATATGGCGCCCCCACTCCAATACGGCTATCCCTCAGATACCCTATGGGTAGCTATATAGGCAAGAATAATATGTATGCTTCCATACATCATGGCCTCCTGATGATCCGTGAAGGTGAAACGCGTTGAGGCGTGTTTAAATATCAGAAAATGATAAGTATCCCTCCTTGCTTGCTGCTATAATTTATCTATATATGTGTACATTGGAAGACAATTTAGTCTTAGCCTGAAATTGTATATCTGTTGTCTAATTAAGGACATGGCCACCAATGTAAAACATACTAATGTGTATCGGCTTTGTCGAACCTCTATCTCCTGTCTATCTATTTCCTGTTGAGTAATTGACAGCCCAGTTGTGACACTAGTCCAGGGCAGCTACAGGAAATTCAAGGCCAGCCGACGGTGAACGGGGGCGCCAATCTTGATTTTGTACTAGGGTGCCAACCTCCGCTGAAAGGTAGCGCGATATAGGGTCTGTGACAGGGCCATCTTCAGAGAGCACGGTTGGCTGTTGTGTTTGATTGTGGTTGTTTCTCATGGTTTTAAGTTATTGATTAAAGTTATGTTTTATCTGCAAGATCAAAAAAGGATTAAGGTCACTTGTTTATATGGACGAAATATAAGCCAGCTCACCCGTGATGCATAAACCAAGCTTCAGGAGCACGGACCCGCTGTGTCCAGGCGTATAAAGTTGTTTTGTTTTTTTTGCACTTGTTTATATACCACACATACCCATAATATTCTGTGCTGCTGTTCACCTGTCATAATGCAGTATGGAGGACAATGGGAAGTACATTATACTGTAGATACTGTAGAGAGGATATGGAGAGTGTATTATACTATATGGAGGACTATCGGGGTGTTTTGGACTATCGGGAATGTATTAGACTATATCGATGACTATGGGGAGTGCATGAAAGTATATGGAGGGATATGAGGCACATTATACTATATGGAGGGCTACATTATACTGTATGTGTTTGTGGGGGGCTGCATTATACTGTGTGTGTGTTTGTTTGGGGGGCTGCATTATACTGTATTTGCTTGTGTGGGGGGCTGCATTACACTGTATGTGTTTGTGTGGGGGGCTGCATTATACTGTGTGTTTCTGTGGGGGGCTGCATTATACTGTGTGTTTCTGTGGGGGCTGCATTATAGTGTGTGTGGGGAAGCTGCATTATACTGTGAATGTGTGTCTGCTTTATACTGTGTGTGGGGGGCTGCATTATACCGTGTGTGGTTGGTTGCATTATACTCTGTGGGGGGGTTGCATTATACTCTGTGGGGGGCTGCATTATACTGTGTGGGGGGTTGCATTATACTGTGTGGGGGTTGCATTATACTGTATGAGGGGCTGCGTTATGCTGTATGGGGGGCTGTGTTATACTGTGTGGGGGGCTGCATTATACTTTGAATGTGGGGGCTGCATTATACTGTGTTTTGGGGGCTGCATTATACTGTGTGTGGGGTGCTGCATTATACTGTATATGTGGGGGATTGCATTACACTGTGTGGGGTGCTGCATTATACTGTGTATATGTGGTGGGCTGCATTATACTGTGTGTTTGCAATATACTATGTGGGGGCTACATTATACTGTGTAATTTTATCAAATGTCCAAACAAAATTTTTTGCACACCTCAAAATAAAAATTTTAAACAAAAATACCCTATGTATCCATCAAGGACAAGAAGGCATAGGCAATAGTATTATTTAATTAAAAACACAATTTTAATAATAATTTAAAATAACGTACAACAAGGAAGTTCTCTGTGTATATACTGTGTATGTGGGGGCTGCATTATACTGTGTGTGTCTGCATTATACTGTGTGTGGGGGGCTGCATTATACTGTGTGTGGGGGTTCTGCATTATACTGTGTGTGGGGGGTTGCATTATACTCTATATGTGTATGTGGGGGCTGCATTATACTGTGTGGGGGACTGCATTATTTATACTGTGCATCTGCATTATACTGTGTGTGTGTGTGAGTGAGCTGCATTATACTGTGTATGTGGGGGGCTGCATTATACTGTATGAGGGGGCTGCATTATACTCCATAAGAGGGGCAGCATTATGCTCTAAGGGGCGGCTGCATTATACTCTATTGAGGACTATGGGTTGTATTATACTATATGTACTATATGGGATCTGCATTATACTGTATCGAGGACTATGGGGAATGCATTATACTATATGAAGGACTATGGGGTGTATTGTACTATGAGGAGTGCACTGTACTATATGGAGGACTATGGAGGGTGCTTATGCAGTATGGAGGACTATGGGAAGTGCATTATACTGTAGAGAGGATATGGGATTGTATTATACTATATGGAGGACTATGGGGTTGTTTTGGACTATGGGGAGTGTATTATACTATATCGAGGACTATGGGGAGCGCATTAAAGTATATGAAGGGATGTGAGGCACATTATATTATATGGAGGACTATGAGGCACATTATACTATATAGAGGACTATGGGGTGTCGAGTGAAGAAAAAAGGATTCAGCTCCAGAAATCCCATAAAACGAATGTTTATTGAAAATTCTTAAAATCCATTATAACAGCATAGTAGCCACTAACCCTATAGAGGGGAGTTCACACTGGCAGACACATTTCAGACCCCAGCAGCAGGATATTCCTGCTGCACTGCTTACCTGTCCGTGCCTTGGATCCCTGGCCTCAGTTGGGTGATCTGATTTTTTCCTTTTTCTTGCTAGACTATTGGGTGAATTATACTATGTGGAGGACTATGGGGTGTATTATACTAAACAAGCAAAATGCTGCCTGTTCATCGAGTAATTAGATTGTTTCTGCTGGAACAATTATAAATCATGCACGGAGGGTGTCAGTAACTATTTTACTTAGGAACAAAGATATTCCTACTCGGTTTTGCTAAACGCACAAAGAAAAAACATCAAACAAACATTTTGCCAGAAGACTATATCCACTGTGCTTGACAGCTGGGCACCCAGGAGAACTGTTTCTGCTATTTACTTTATGGGAATTTACCTGTTGGCGTGCCCGTCTGAATCGGGCGCCGTTACCTTATTACACCCTGAGAGCAAACTGGTTTAATTAAGCGAATGCAAAGCACGGGCTCGCCAGCGGTCTAGCACAATGGTTCACAATCTTAAGAATATATATTTCTAGTCCTATTTCCTAACCAAACGTTCCCCTCCCGTCCCTGTATAAACTCAAGAAACTAGAGGAAAAGTTTGTCCTCGACTATATGGAGAATATTACAAAATTAGCCAAATATACAGTATATATTTTGGCTCAAATCGGCCTTTTTCAAGTTCTTGAAAAAGGCTCATTTGAGCCGAAACGTTGCCACAGCATGTGGACACTTGTTGGCCCTTTTGCCTTCACTCTGCGATCCGGCTCACCCCAAACCATCTCGATTGGGTTCACGTCTGGTGACTGTGGAGGCCAGGTTATCTGGCGTAGCACCCCATCACTCTCCTTCTTGGTCAAATAGCCCTTACACAGCCTGGAGGTGTGTTTGGGGTCATTGTCCTGTTGAAAAATTAATGATGGTCCAACTAAACGCAAACCGGATGGAATAGCATGCCGCTGCAAGATGCTGTTGTAGCCATGCTGGTTCAGTATGCCTTCAATTTTGAATAAATCCCCAACAGTGTCACCAGCAAAGCACCCCCACACCATCACACCTCCTCCTCCATGCTTCACGGTGGGAACCAGGCATGTAGAGTCCATCCGTTCACCTTTTCTGCGTCGCACAAAGACACGGTGGTTGAAACCAAAGATCTCAAATTTGGACTCATCAGACCAAAGCACAGATTTCCACTGGTCTAATGTCCATTTCTTGTGTTCTTTAGCCCAAACAAGTCTCTTCTGCTTGTTGCATGTCCTTAGCAGTGGTTTCCTAGCAGCTATTTTACCATGAAGGCCTGCTGCACAAAGTCTCCTCTTAACAGTTGTTGTAGAGATGAGTCTGCTGCTAGAACTTTGTGTGGCATTGACTTGGTCTCTAATCTGAGCTGCTGTTAACCTGCGATTTCTGAGGCTGGTGACTCGGATAAACTTATCCTCAGAAGCAGAGGTGACTCTTGGTCTTCCTTTCCTGGGGCGATCCTCATGTGAGCCAGTTTTTTTGTAGCGCTTGATGGCTTTTGCCACTGCACTTGGGGACACTTTCAAAGTTTTTCCCAAGGAACGTAATAGCAACAATGGATGTTTAATATATATAAAAGATAATAAATAATAAAAAGTATATGTATATATATAGAGAAACTAATCACTAGTTGCTAAAAAAAGGAGAAGAGAGGCAGACCACCCGGATTAGGTATAAAAAGATTCAAAGAACTTACAAAGGACTCCCAATACTAGTAAAAAAATATATATGTATATATATGAGACAAAACGATATACTTATATATATATAAAAAGGCACAAAAGGATAAGTCAAATAAAAAAAGCCTTTATTTATAATAGTGTGGCAACATCAGCACAAAAGTGCATGTGCTTGGGGAATAAATATACACAGGTGTATAGGTAGACAATACGATATAAAAAAATATATATATAAAAACAGTCCCACAATCTAATTGTAAGCGCATGTATGAGAAAAAATTATTATTATGTGCATACAAGGGGAATAATTAACAGGTGAAAAAAAGGTGCTAAATCTAAACTAGAAAAATGAATAAAATTAATTTTTGTAAGTGTGTCCTCAAGGAGACAATGTGCAAATAAGTGTAAACATATTATTTGTGCAAAATTGCATATAAAAGGAGAAGAGACGAGGTCTACAGTGATACGTATGTCCCCCGCTGCACAATAGTATCAAAACATGCGCACCTGACAAAGGAATCACCGAAACGCGCGTCGGGGTGCTCTGTGCTTGGGCCCGCAGGACCGACAGGTATATATACGTTCAGCATTTTGCCAATTCCCACATATCTTTTACAGCGGATATTTGTGCGCATGTTTTGATACTATTGTGCAGCGGGGGACATACGTATCACTGTAGACCTTGTCTCTTCTTTTATATGCAATTTTGCACAAATCATATGTTTACACTTATTTGCACGTTGTCTCCTTGAGGACACACTTATAAAATTAATTTTATTCATTTTTCTAGTTTAGATTTAGCACCTTTTTTTCACCTGTTAATTATTCCCCTTGTATGCACATAATAATAATTTTTTCTCATACATGCGCTTACAATTAGATTGTGGGACTGTTATTATATATATATTTTTTTATATCATATTGTCTACCTGTACACCTGTGTATATTTATTCCCCAAGCACATGCACTTTTGTGCTGATGTTGCCATACTATTATAAATAAAGGCTTTTTTTATTTGACTTATCATTTTGTGCCTTTTTATATATACTGCATAAGTATATCGTTTTTTCTCATATATATACATATATTTTTTTTTACTTTGTAAGTTCTTTGAATCTTTTTATATTTTTTAAAGTTTTTCCCAAGTAATGATGGCCACTTGTTTTTCTTTACTTAGCTGCTTTTTCTTGCCATAATACAAATTCTAACACTCTATTAAGTAGGACTGTCAGCTGTGTATCCACCAGACTTCTGCACAACACAACTGATGGTTCCAACCCCATTTATAAGGCAAGAAATCCCACTTATTAAACCTGACAGGGCACACCTCTGAAGTGAAAACCATTCCCGGTGACTACCTCTTGAAGCTCATCAAGAAAATGCCAAGAGAGTGCAAAGCAGTCATCAAAGCAAAAGATGGCTACTTTCAAGAACCTAGAATATAAGACATATTTTCAGTTGTTTCACACTTTTTTGTTAAGTATGGTATATAATTCCACATGTGTTAATTCATAGTTTTGACTCCTTCAGTGTGAATGTACAATTTTCATAGTCATGAAAATACAGAAAAATCTTTAAATGAGAAGGTATTGTCCAAACTTTTGGTCTGTACTGTATAAGTATATATACACACATCAGTGAAGGTGCCATGGACAAAGTCTGTTGGAGCTGAAATACTGCTTCATCTTATATTGTCCCATAGATTGACCCCTCTTCCAGCAAAACAGAGAGGAAAACACAAGTCCTTCCTGGAGTTCACTGTATGCTGTATATGCACCTATATGTAGCATAGAGTCCTTAGTTACTGAACAGCACAAAAATGTAGTGACAAATCTAGGGTTTCGGGTCTTTGATTCCAGTAGGAAAACGTGGTCCGCAGAGTTACTATGCCTAATTAACTAAAGGCTTTGTTCCAACCTTGTGTCTCTTGGTGCTAAAATATATTGTGTTGCGTGCACGTTTACTTACTGAGGTGTTGCAGTGGGCTTTTAGTGTTTCTTACAACCGGGTCTATTCCGAACGACACAATCAGGACACGCATGCGGATGCAGAGTTCTTCCAGCCGGTGAGCAATACCGAGGAGGCTTGTGCTATAACGCTTCCACAGGATGCGGCACCTTTCACTGTACAAGACCTGGGCCCCTTCTGTTATTTAACAGCTTTTACAACAGGAATTCCCTCGCATCTGGAGAAGATTAGATACTGTTTCAGTTCAGCTTCAATCTACTGCTGCTCTTTACTTAGTAAGGTGCTGTCACTAGAGGATGTCATCCTATCCCTCTCCAGCACAGCTTCATACACTCTTCATTCTTGCAGGCTCTGCCCAATATGGCCGTGCTTCCTGTTCCTGTCTTTCACTTTATAAAACCCTCCCTTTCACATCTTAAAGACATATCACAATCTCTTAACCATGTTCAAACAAAAGCGACATCTTGTAGCCAATTAACAACATTAACTATAAAGAGACAAATCTATTGACAACAAGTACAAAGATTATTCAGGAGTGAGTACAATTAAATTTATGTTCAATTATTCCACCCTGGTGACCCAACACATTTCACACAACAATCATTGTTTTCAGCAGCACATCACCTGGTGAAAACTGCAGATATAATGCTGATAACATCATACTGTATGGGGACAGATTGATCTACTAGTGATCGTTCTGTGCCAATTATTCTTCCTCAGCCGGTGTAAAGAGGCCTGGAAACAAGCAATGAACGTCTTCAGTATTGTCGATCACGCTCATTTAACACCCTCAACTCAGGGCATGTAAATGCAACCGAAACATTTCTTTGTGATGGTGCAATATGTGAGCATTTGGGGACCCACTTTAATCTTTTTCCCAGGACCCCATTTTGTCTAAAATCAGCCCTGGCTGGGGTCCTGGGATCCTACCAAGGATAACATGTACAAGATGTTTCTATCTCCTTCCCGTGTTTGCATGGATCTCCTCCCACATTCCATACTGATAGGGAATTTAGATTGTGAACCCCAATGGGGACAGTCATGATTATGTCTGTAAAGCGCTGTGGAATTAATGGCGCTATATAAGTGAGTAAAATAAATAATAAATAGGTGTGTCTCATCCAAAATATGGTTGCATGACAAAATACAGTATGGTCATGTGTACTTGATCTAGTTATTATTATTAAAAGATGGTGGCCCGATTCTAACGCATCGGGTATTCTAGAATATTCATGTCCACGTAGTATATTGCACAGCCCACGTAGTATATTGCCCAGTCACGTAGTATATTGCCCAGCCACGTAGTATATTGCCCAGCCACGTAGTATATTGCCCAGTCACGTAGTATATTGCCCAGTCACGTAGTATATTGCCCAGTCATGTAGTATATTGCCCAGCCACGTAGTATATTGCCCAGTCACGTAGTATATTGCCCAGTCACGTAGTATATTGCCCAGTCATGTAGTATATTGCCCAGCCACGTAGTATATTGCCCAGTCACGTAGTATATTGCCCAGTCATGTAGTATATTGCCCAGTCACGTAGTATATTGCCCAGCCACGTAGTATATTGCCCAGCTACGTAGTATATTGCACAGCCACATAGTATATTGCCCAGCGACGTAGTATACAGCACAGAGCCACGTAGTATATTGCCCAGCCACGTAGTATATTGCCCAGCCACGTAGTATATTGCCCAGTCACGTATATTGCCCAGTCACGTAGTATATTGCCCAGTCACGTAGTATATTGCCCAGCCACGTAGCATATTGCCCAGCCACGTAGTATATTGCCCAGCCATGTAGTATATTGCCCAGCCACGTAGTATATTGCCCAGTCACGTAGTATATTGGCCAGTCACGTAGTATATTGCCCAGCTACGTATTATATTGCACAGCGACGTAGTATACAGTACAGAGCCACGTAGTATACAGCACAGACTCGTAGTATATTGCCCAGCCACGTAGTATATTGCCCAGCTACATAGTATATTGCCCAGTCACGTAGTTTATTGCCCAGTCACTTAGTATATTGCCCAGTCACGTACTATATTGCCCAGCCACGTAGTATGTTGCCCAGCGACGTAGTATACAGCACAGAGCCACGTAGTATATTGCCCAGCCACGTAGTACATTGCCCAGCGACGTAGTATACAGCACAGAGCCACGTAGTATATTGCCCAGTCACGTAGTATATTGTCCAGTCACGTAGTATATTACACTGCCCACACAGTATATAACAGTGGCCACGTAATATCTAGCACAGCCCACGGAGTATATCACACAGCCCACATAGTCTATAACACTGCCTATATAGTATACAGCACAGAGCCACGTGGGATCTAACACAGCCCACGTAGTATACAGCAGTGTGGACACCATATCCCTGTTAAAAAAATAATTAAAATAAAAAATAGTTATATAATCACCCCTGGGATCCACCTAAGCTCTGGCGACAGGCGCGCGGCTGCCGCCATCTTCCGTTCCCAGGATGCATTGCGAAATTACCCAGATGACTTAGCGGTCTCGCGAGACCGCTAAGTCTTCTGGGTAATTTTGCAATGCATCGCTGGGAACGGAAGATGGCGGCAGCCGCGAGTGACTCGGCGGACTACGGAGGGTGAGTATAGCAGGTTTTTTTATTATTTTTAACATTACATTTTTTTTACTATTGATGCTGCATAGGCAGCATCAATAGTAAAAAGTTGGGGACACACAGGGTTAATAGCGGCGGTAACGGAGTGCGTTACCCGCGGCATAACGCGGTCCGTTACTGCCGGCATTAACCCTGTGTGACTGGAGGGGAGTATGCGGGCGCCGGGCAGTGACTGCCATTTTCTTCCGGACTGTGCCCATCGCTGATTGGTCGTGGCTGTTTTGCCGCGACCAATCAACGACTTGGATTTCCATGACAGAGGCCGCGACCAATGAATATCCGTGACAGACAGACGGAAGTGACCCTTAGACAATTATATAGTAGATTATTTATTATTATAGCACCATTTATTCCATGGCGCTTTACATGTGAGGAGGGGTATACATAGTAAAAACAAGTACAATAATCTTAAGCAATACAAGTCACGACTAGTACAGTAGCAGAGAGGGCCCTGCCCGCGAGGACTCACTATCTACAAGGGACATTATGGACATTAAACTGATTGATTTTTCTCATGTCTCTCCAGGCGACCATCTCCTATTATCAGAGCATGCACATGGAAACAGCACCATTGCCAGTTGGGTTCCAAACTTTATGTGAGAGCAGTAAATTATATGACCTGGGACAACAGTACGCATCATATGTTAGACAACTTGGAGCTGGAGCAGAGCCTGAAACGTCCTATGATTTCCAGCCATACACACCACAGATGTCAGTTTATGAAATTGTATTGTATCTTCTCTGATTGTACATTATTCATCCACTAAGTTTTACATAATTATATCAATATCTTTTGAATATTGTTTTGCTATCTGTAGGTCACCATGCATTCGAAACAGGAAGTCAAGTTTGAGTTCAAAGGATTTTCTGTCTGGAGAAACTAAAGATACTCCAGGAGAGGAACGATCTGTGGAGAGGAGAGGTGAGATGGCAGATAAGCTCACTCAGAAAGCATTCTTTACATGTTTTAAGCCATGAGGGCTGAGCAGAGGTTTTCATGGCTATGAGAGAGATGGCTGTAGGCTAAATGAGCATTCTGCCAACTGATATCTAAGGTGTATGGGCAGGGCTGCCACTAAGAACTTCAGGGCCCCATACTGGCAAAATTTTCAGGGCCCCCTTAGGACTCTGCCCAGGCTCCACCCCAGCCCCGCCTCCACCCCTCGAACTGTTCACAGCATCACCGCTGTCTCTTGGCAAAACTCCACTTCTCACAAATCACACATTAACAGTTCCCATCACCAGATTAAACACATAGCCAGCAGCTTTTGTTTTGGCCAAAAGGTTTTTTTTAATCTGAGACGACAACAAGGTAGACTCTTTTGGCTGGGCCCTACTCTACTCTAACCTATTAAACATTTGTTAAAATATGCAATACAATTTAGGTGTATTTTAATTTATTTTTCAATTTTTCAAATGACCAATAATACCACATTCAAGGGACAAATACCACCACACCATGACCAGACACCATATTATCACCACATAGTAACCTATAATACTATCTACAAGGAACAAATACCGCCACACCATGTGCAGACCACATATTACCACCACAGTGACTGAACAATATCACATACAAGGGACAAATACCACCGCAGCATGTCCAGACCACATATTACCATCACATGGTGACCAACTACATACAAGGAACAAATACCAACACAACATGAACAGACCACATATTACCACCACACAGTGACCGAATAATAGCACACAGAAGGAACAAATACCGCTACACCATGGCCGGACAACATATTACCACCACATTGTGACTGAATAGTACAATACTGATCATTAATTTAAAAAAAAAAATACTATCACCATAAGTGCCATTATACACAGGAGATCTGTACTTAGTATGCAGTGTGTGTACAGGAAATACAGTGGTCACCGATGCCATTATACACAGGAGTTCTTTATATAGTGTCAGTGTACAGGTAATACAGGGATCACCAGTGACATTATACACAGGAGCTCTGTATATAGGGTACAGTGTACATGTAATTCAGCGATCACTAGTGACATTATACACAGGAGCTCTGTATATAGTGTATAGTGTACAGATAATATAGTGATCACCAGTGACATTATACACAGGAGCTCTGTATACAGTGTATGGTGTCAGTGTACAGGTAACATACTCACTAGTGACGTCTCTAGCTAAAGTCCTTCATCTTTGCGTTTCTTTTTAATCCAGCGCAGACCGCTATCACTTCTTTCTGCCAGGACTCGTCTCTGCATAAAATAACACAGTTATCTAGAGCACCGCTTCCATTGCACATTCCCCATTTTTTCCCTTTCTTCTACACTACACATCTGACTACAGACGTTCACCCACCATTAATATATAATTGGTTATTATGCAACCCACCATTCCAAATATAAATTATAATCCGCCACTGTGCCCCCACTATCTGTATATAGCCACTTTCCCCATTTAATATATAAATTAATTTGCACCTGTATTCTTTCTCCCAATTTATTACCAGTCACTTTATCCTCAACGACCCCCACTATTTACCCCCCTCCCGCTCTAACCCTTACCCCAATTCATTATAGTTACATGCCCCTTCTGCCTCAATTCATTGCCATGTCTTCTCTCTCTCCCACCCTCTATTCATTATCAATTGCTTTTCCCCACCCTCAAAATTCATTATTTGCTCTTCCCACCTTCAATACACCATTTGCTCTTCCCACCCCCACCTTCAATTCAATTGCTGTCCACGTCCCTCACACTCACTTCATGTGCAGTCCCCATCACCCCCACTTCATCATTTAGTCCCCTATCATCATTTAGTCCCCTATCCCCCCGTCACTTCATCTGCAGTCCCCCTTCATCATTTGCAGCCCCCATCATTTCATCATGTGCAGAACCCCCTCAAACACACTTCATCATCTGCAGTCCCTATCACTCCCACATCATTTCCTGTCCCCATCACCCCACATCATCATTTGCAGTCCCCATCACCCCCACATCATTTGCAGTCCCCATCACCCCCACATCATTTGCAGTCCTCATCACCCCCACATCATCATTTGCAGTCCCCCCACATCATTTGCAGTCCCCATCACCCCCACATCATTTGCAGTCCCCATCACCCCCACATCATTTGCAGTCCCCATCACCGCCACATCATCATTTGCAGTCCCCATCACCCCCACATCATTTGCAGTCCCCATCACCCCCACATCATCACTTGCAGTCCCCATCACCCCCACATCATTTGCAGTCCCCATCACCCCCACATCATTTGCAGTTCCCATCACCCCAACATCATTTGCAGTCCCCATCACCCCCACATCATCAATTGAAGTCGTCCCCACATCATTTGCAGTCCCCATCACCCCCACATCATCATTTGCAGTCCCCCCACATCATTTGCAGTCCCCATCACCCCCACATCATCATTTGCAGTCCCCATCACCCCCACATCATCATTTGCAGTCCCCATCACCCCCACATCATCATTTGCAGTCCCCATCACCCCCACATCATCATTTGCAGTCCCCATCACCCCCACATCATCATTTGCAGTCCCCATCATCCCCACATCATTTGCAGTCCCCATCACCCCCATATTATTTGCAGTCCCTATCACCCCCACATCATTTGCAGTCCCCATCACCCCCACATCATTTGCAGTCCCCATCACCCCCACATCATCATTTGCAGTCCCCATCACCCCCACATCATCATTTGCAGTCCCCATCACCCCCACATCATCATTTGCAGTCCCCATCACCCCCACATCATCATTTGCAGTCCCCATCACCCCCACATGATCATTTGCAGTCCCCATCACACCCACATCATTTGCAGTCCCCATCACCCCCATATCATTTGCAGTCCCTATCACCCCCACATCATTTGCAGTCCCCATCACCCCCACATCATTTGCAGTCCCCATCACCCCCACATCATCATTTGCAGTCCCCCCACATCATTAGCAGTCCCCATCACCCCCACATCATTTGCAGTCCCCATCACACCCACATCATTTGCAGTCCCTATTACACCCACATCATTTGCAGTCCCCATCACCCCCACATCATTTGCAGTCCCCATCACCCCCACATCATCATTTGCAGTCCCCATCACCCCCACATCATCATTTGCAGTCCCCATCACCCCCACATCATCATTTGCAGTCCCCCCACATCATTTGCAGTCCACATCATCCCCACATCATTTGCAGTCCCCATCACCCCCACATAATCATTTGCAGTCCCCATCACCCCCACATCATTCGCAGTTCCCATCACCCCCACATCATCATTTGCAGTCCCCTATCCCCCTTCACTTCATCTGCAGTCCCCCTTTATCATTTGCAGCCCCCTATTATTTCATCATGTGCAGTACTCCCTAAAACACACTCCATCATCTGCAGTCTCACTCCCCCTCACCTCACCTATTTAAAAAAACAAAAATGTTTTTTATACTTACCTCAGTCGTTCCCGGGGCGTCTAGTGTTTCCAGCAGTGAAGCAGCAGCTAGAATGTAGGGGCTGCTGAGAGGACCTGACAGGAGCGCCTACATTCTAGCACATTCACTACTGAGACGGCTAGAATGTATGGCCTGTAGTCAGGACCTGCAGGGAGCCCATACATTCTAGCTACAGCCGAGCAGGAGCTGCGCAGCCGACTAGGTGAGACGGCCGTGCACAGCTCCAAGAAGGCTCCCGGGCCCCAGCGCCGACGTGTGCGCTGCAGTGCAGAGTATTTTAGTGCATGATGGGGCCCGATCAGTAGAAGCACAACAGTAGGGCCCCGGATCTGCGGGCCCCTCTGTGTACTGCTGCTGACCCGGCCCCATACAGCAGTAATGGCTGTAATGCCCTGATGGCGGCCCTGTGTATGGGCATTTTATGCCAACACTGGATTAAGGAGTTGGGTTTAAGAGGCACATTGATAAAGTTCAGTGACAGAAATTGTCATATAAATGCACTTTATTACTATCGACATGTTAAATGTGCAACAAGGGACAACAGTATATTGGATCCCCTCTATGCAAATGGTTAAGACGCCTATTCATCGTCCGCCTACCTCCCCTCCCCACCCTCCCATCCTGGAAATCTGACCACAACCTCGTACTATTGTCACCACCTTATCAATCAGTTGTCAGCAAACAACCAGAGACTATAAAACCAATCAAGAGGTGGTCCCCAGCAGCTGTGGAGGCCCTGCAAGACTGCTTTGACCTCACAGACTGGGAGGTGATATGAGACGGGGAGAGCATGATGATGTAAATGATATTGTAACAATAGAACAACATGGCACTCGTAGTAGTGTATAGAGTAGGTGCTCAAGTAGGGTATCCAGCCCAACAAATCCAAATCCGAAAAAACTTGGCACTCTAGATGAATAATTATCGTACGTAAAAGGTTTATTGATGTGCATCCATGAAGGCAAGTCGAACGTTTTCGGTCCACATCCGAGCCTTCATCAGAATAAATATAAGAGATATGGTGCAGGGAGAAACGTTAATCCTGTCTCTATAAATTCCAATATTGGTAAGGTAGCCTGGATGCAGCAAGAAGTCCTATCCACGTAGGCGCATGTGTGTTGCGATCGGAGTCGCTGGGTAAATGTTCTGATGAAGATCCGGATGTGGACCGAAAATGTTCGACTTGCCTTTATGGATGCACATCAATAAACCTTTTGCATATGATAATTATTCATCTAGAGTGCCAAGTTTTTTCGGATTTGGACGTAAATGATATTGTCGGGAGAGTAACTGATTATATAACTTTTTGTACTGATACTGTAGTTAAAAAAGATTCGATGTTATGCAAATAACAAGGCTTGGATTACAAAAGAATTGAAACACTTTCTAAACAAGAAAAAACTGGCATTTAAAATGAAGGATGCAAAGAAACTGAAATTGATACAAAGGGACTTAAAAGGGAAAATTAAGAATGCCTGTGAGGTGTTCCCAATTAAACTAGAAAATAAATTGTCACACAATTCCATGGAGGTGTGGTCGGGCATGAAGCAACTAACTGGGTTTAAGACAAGGCCGGAGCGTGGGGAAGTGGATCTGCCCATGGCTAATGAAATGAGCGAGTTTTTCAACAGATTCACCGACACATGCGCAGTGTCATCAGGAATAGGGGATGGAGCAGGGGAACGATCGGTAGAATTGACTTTGGGGGATAAACTGTCTGCCTTCTCTGTCTCAAGCAATGTGAGGAAACAGTTTAGTAAACTAGTCATTGACAAAGCAGCTGGGCCTGATGGCCTCGGTCCATGTGTCCTTAGAACGTGCGCAAACCAGCTGTGTACTGTCTTCCAACTCCTGTTTAACAGGAGCCTACAATTACATAGAGTACCAATGCTGTGGAAGACCACCTGCCTGGTGCCGGTTCTCAAGATCACCTTTCCGACTTCCCTACACAACTATCGTCCAGTGGCCTTAACATCACATGCTATGATGTCGTTGGAGAGAATAGTACTTAGCTACTTGTGCCTGAGGGTGAGGGCCTACACTGACCCCCTACAGTTTGGGTACCAGCAGAGATTGGGGGTGGATGATGCGGTAGTTTCTCTGCTACATACAGTACATTCATTCTTGGACAATGATGGAACTGCAGTGCGCACCATGTTCTTTGATGTCTCAAGTACTTTCAATACCTTACAGTCGCCCTTACTACGTAATAAGTTGACTGATATGGCGGTAGATGAGGGGATGGTGAACTGGATAAACTACTACCTGTAGTTTGTAAGGATGGGGGAGGTGGTATCTGTCAGTGTACGGAGCAGTGTTGGAGCCCCTCAGGGTAAAGTGCTGTCGCCCTTACTCTTCAAATTGTTTACAGCTGAATTTCAATATAAATCAGATCTCTGTCACCTTCAAAAATTCTCAGATGACTCAGTGATTGCAGGGGGCATTGTGAGAGCCCGGGGGGAGGAGGAATATAGAAGGGTGGTTTCTGACTTTGTGGATTGGTGCCAGACTAACTGTCTAGAACTAAATGTGAAGAAAACCAAGGAGATGGTGGTGAGTTACAGAAGAAAAAGGATGATTACTTACTGGTCACTATTGCTGGCCAGGAGGTGGAGATGGTTGAGAGCTACAAATATTTGGGGGTTCACCTTGACAGTAAACTCGAATGAAGGTGTCATACGGAGAAGGCTTACAAGAAGGGAATGAGAAGACTGTACTTTCTACAGAAGCTCAGGTCTTTCAATGTGTGTAGTAAAATGCTCGAAATGTTTTACCAGTCCGTTGTGGCAAGCGCTATCTTTTTTGCTATCATTTGCTGGGGCAGTAGTGTGCGAGTAGCTGACGCTAATAAGCTCATTAAACTTATTATGAAGGCAAGCGCGGCTGTTGGCCTCCATCTTGACTCCTTTGAGGAAGTAGTGGAAAATAGGATTCAGAAGAAGTGTAGGGCTATAATGAACAATAATACACACCCACTATACGAGCTGTTCTTGAAGCAGAAGAGCACATTCAGCAGCCGTCTAATCCTACTTAGGTGCAAGAAGGAGAAAGGAGAAATTCAGGAAATTGTTTGTGCCCACTGCTATGGGGTATATAACAATTTCCTAAGGGTGAAAGACAATGACCTATGACTGGTGCACTAATAGCAATGATCAGAGATTTAACATTTAAGTACTGATCTGTGTCTAGGAATTACTTTATGTAATGCTGTTTGTAATGTTTGAAATGCTGTTTGTAATGCTGCTGTAATACCATAATTTCCCTCGGGATCAAAAAAGTGTATCGTATCGTATTCTAAAAGATTCAACTTGTAGGTGAAAAATACCACCATAAAGAAAAGAAACAATTCCTGACAAAATGAAGCATCTCACAAGACTATGGTGCATAAAAATGGAGGAATCATGATTAGGCTGTTCATTTTTCCATGAGTAATCTGTTCACAAAATGAGTGGCTGACATGCAGAAGATGGCAATAATAATAATAATCTTTATTTTTATATAGCGCTAACCTATTTTGCAGCGCTTTACAGTTTTTGCACACATTATCATCATTGTCCACAATGGGGCTCAGAATCTAAATTCCCTATCAGTATGTCTTTGGAATGTGGGAGGAAACCGGGGAACCCGGAGGAAACCCACGCAAACACGGAGAGAACATACAAACTCCTTGCAGATGTTGTCATTGGTGGGATTTGAACCCAGGACTCTAGCACTGCAAGGTCTGCAATAACTGTTCACCAGTTGTTTTGCCATTCCGGCAAGGAAAAATTAATTGTTGTCATAAAAATCTAATCTAACTGTATACCACATTTTGGCCAGCTAGAGGGACACTAAAAAAGTGGAAACATTTTTGTGGCAAGAAAAAGTTGACAAATGATAAATACTGCCCAACATGAGCCCACCATAAAGGAAAGGGACTGTGTCTAATAGCTGGATGATACGTGCTGTGTATTGATCTCACAGGAGAGATGAGAAGTGAATATTCTCTTCTGATGCCGCTGGCAGGGGCTAAGCCACTCTATGTGACTGCAGATTGTTGAACCATGACACAAACCCCCAGTATTAATGGTGCTAGTGGGTGGTCACATGACTGCCCACTCACAATGGCAACACTGTGGAATCAAGACAGAGTGCGCACCGCATTCTATCATTTGCTATTCTGCAGTCACATAGTGACTGCAGACTTTTATGGTTACCCTATTTAAGATTGCTCCTGGCCTTTGAGCTTGAGCTCTCTGCAATAAAGGACACCAGTAATTTATTGTTCAACCCCTTTAAGAACCTTTAGGACCATGACATTTTTTAGGGATCTACATTAAACGCAAGGTTCAGGACAAACACCTGAGGTTATTTTGCATGATTTCCTGATTTAACGATGGGTCATAGTGGACAATGCAGTAGATTGGATCTTAAAATTGTCTCGAGTAAATCCTAAGAATTCCTGACCTTTTTTTCTAAGGACACATTCTATAAGTCATCATGTGTCAATTATTACAGTGGAAACCTTTGTGAACCACTGACAAACTAGGATGTATGTAGGAATAGCTGGCAAAGTGTTTGAGTCTATAGTGTACATCGCATTGAAAAGTGGCAAATTTTTGCACAACGTGGAGTTGTGGAAAAATGTTGCCACTTTTGGCATTTTCACGACAATTTCATCCAGCTCCGTCAAAATGAGAGGAGCTGGGGTGGGATAAGAGCGTGATGTCACAGCTTGTCTAATTCATATCGAGCTATGGCGTTCCTTCCTCCAGAAATCTTACTCTAATCACTGACTGGAGTAAGATTTGTGTGCAGGCTCACGTAGGGGAATGGCACTTGTCTGACACCTCTTAATGTTTCCACCATGTCCCCTCATCAAGACGGATTATTCACACCGATTTGGATGAATAAAGGGCCATTATGTACGCATATTCTTCATCTGAAGAGAATGGACGCCCCCCCTTTGTCAATTGAAAGAGGGTCGCATGATAACACAGCCTCTCTTCCTCCCCCCCCCCTTTTTTGTTATGTATTGGTGTGTGGACGTTTATAAAGAGATGGTATGGTTTACAAAGGGTTAAGATGTTCAGTAAGCTGTGCTAGGCACGAGCAGGTTCAATCTGGTTTATTCCGGTATTTTTCCCGCATTTTTTGCAGTTTTTGATTGGTTTAAAGAAAATGTGCGGGGGGGGGGGGTTTTATGTATAAAAATCAGCTGTTTTAACGGCTCGCCGCCAGTCAGCTGAGAAGATCAAAGATTGAAGACAGAGGATGGAAGCCCTTCTACAGCAGCTGATCCAGAGGGCGGAGGCGGAGGGTGGCACCGACTGGCTGCGGAGTTGCCTGGCTATAAGACCTACTATAAAACCTACCTCTGAAAATGAGGTGCCGGCTTCTCCTGCTCCACGGTCGTCGCCTTCCCCTCAGCCTCTAGAAGTTTCCCCGGCGAGGTCAAGTAGGAGCCTGAGGAGAAATCGGAGGGCGAGAGTTGCGTACTCGCCAGAGCCGCCATCAGCGTCTGCTCCTGAGA
The DNA here is from genome assembly GCF_032444005.1 of Ranitomeya imitator. Lineage (NCBI taxonomy): Eukaryota > Metazoa > Chordata > Amphibia > Anura > Dendrobatidae > Ranitomeya > Ranitomeya imitator. Next base: position 816,885,431 of record NC_091282.1, on the reverse strand, counting down.
TTTCCCGGGCTCGGCGCTCCAGTGGGTGGAGACCGGCAAGGCGGAAGTCCCGGAGTCCTGCGCGAGATCCTCTTCGCGGTCAGCTGGCTTCTTTACCTCAGGCGCCGGCGAAGGATGTCACGTCCGGTGAGTCGCGGATGGAAGACCCGGAAGTGATCCCGGCGCCAGCGAGGAGAATCGCTGGGACAGCTGACCGCTGTAGCCGTACAAGCGCTGCAGCGGTCCAACGATCCGGGGCACCGAGGTCCCTGCAATGCGGTGAGCAATTCAGCACGAGTGTGTCGTCTGCCGCTGCTGCCGCCGGCAGGTCGTGGATCCCCGCTGAGTCGGCTTCGGGTCAAGATGAGGGACGTCTCCTCCACATGTCGCGTTCGCCTACAGGAGTGGGCTTGAGTGCAGGTGTCACGTCTGATGCTGTTGGACTACATGGATCTGGTGAGAGCACTATTGCCCCTTTTTATGCTAATCCTTTGGAAGTGAAGGATTTAGTTAGGGAAGCATTGGAAGATTATTTGGGCAGTGGGGTTTTTCCTGCCAGGCCCAGATCTTCCTCTGCTGATAGTAATTATGTTAATTTTAATACAGTTTTGAAACCTGGATTGCCAGAAGTGCTTTTGAAAGAATCACTTACCTGTGAGGTTTCTCCGCTGGGCTTCCATTTGAGCCCTGCGGTGAAAGAACAAATTTGGCATAGGTCATTTGTTGATTTATTTTCGCTTTTGCCTTCTGGTCGTGAGCAGCAGAATAGGTATGAGAAAAAAGAGGAGTCTGATGATAGGAAAAAATCTACTCTGGTTAAATCTTTTAACAATTGGGTCCAAGCTTTCTCAATTTATTCTGCTGTTCTCGGCGAGAAGTTTCCTAATCTTTGTTCTGGGCTTTTCCAACATTTAGATGCTATCCTAGAGGCTTATAGAAATTTTGGGGGTATGGCCTGGTTACTGTATGATGAAGCCTTTAGGCAGAAATTGTCAATGTTCCCTAATCTAGCATGGGGTACTAAGGATGTAGGGTTATGGGTTAACCTTATGATACCTCAGAGGTTTCAGTCACAAAGGCTAACCACTAACCCATCAGTAAGAAAGGGTGTGTGCTTTGCATTTAATGAATCTAGTTGTAAATGGGCACAGAATTGTCGTTTTCGACATGAGTGCTCATTCTGTGGAGGCATGCACCCGATGTCCAAGTGTTTCAAAAAACAGATGCAATCTAATCAGCCAAGTAATACCAGAGAGTCTTTTTCAAAGGGCCCGGACTCCAGTGATGCTGGAAAGAATGGCGTATTGGCTAGAAATTTACCCAGATCAGGAGAGTAGTTCTCTCCTGTTTAACGGTTTTTTAAAGGGGTTTTTTGTGCCTCCGTTTAAAGGCAATGGTTGCAAGTTTGTGGATAATTTGCCATCTGCAGTTGAGTTTTCTCATGTGGTGGAGGAAAAAATTATAAAAGAATTAGAGGCCGGTAGGGTTTCTGGTCCTTTTGATTCCCCTCCATTTGCAAATTTTAGGGTCTCTCCTTTAGGAGTTGTCCCTAAAAAAGAGGTTGGCTCGTACAGACTCATTCATCATTTATCATACCCTAGAGGTGCGTCATTAAATGATGAGGTGTCAAGTGTGGATTGCTCTGTGCAATATACATCATTTGATGTTGCTTTGGATTTGTTGCGTGAGTTTGGTAGGAATGCGCTTATGGCGAAGTCTGATATAAAGTCGGCATTTCGGATTTTGCCAGTTAATCCAGATGGTTTCTGCTCTCTTGGTTTTTCTTTTAATGGTAAATTCTTTTTTGATAGATGCTTGCCTATGGGTTTTTCTTTGTCATGTTTTTATTTTGAGTCGTTTTCTACGTTTCTGCAATGGGTAGTTGAGTTTGATTTGGTTGGTGGCGGGATGTTACATTATTTAGATGATTTTTTATTTATTGGTCCGGCGGGTTCAGTTGTATGTCATTCTATGTTAAGAAAGTTTTTAAGTATTTGCAATCAATTTGGCGTTCCTATTGCAGCTGAAAAAACGGTATCTCCTTGTACCTCTTTGGAATTTTTGGGTATATTAATGGATTCTGAAAGCATGACTTGTTCTTTACCTGTTGAAAAAATATCGAAATTGTGTGTTTCCATTTCACGTTGTTTAGCTTTAGAGAAGGTTACTCTGAAAGATCTACAGTCGTTGTTAGGATCTTTGAATTTTGCGCTTTGAATTATTCCCATAGGCAGGGTGTTCTCTAGGAGGCTATACGAAGCAACTGCTGGCCATTCCTCACCTCATTCTCATATTCGGCTCGGTTCCGCGTTGAAAGAGGATTTGAAGGTGTGGTTTAAGTTTTTGTCCAAATTTAATGGAAGAACTGTTTGGCAGGAGCCATTTGCTTCTGCTGAGGAATTGTCTTTGTTTTATTTGGCTGATAGAGATTTTGGTGTTAGATTATCATTTTTGTCTTTTTGGTTGTCTGAGGTGTGGCCTTTTTCATGGAAGCAGCTTAAAGTCATTGATAATCAGACGGTTTTGGATTTGTTCGCTGTATTTTTATGTCTTCATCTTTGGGGTTCGCTTCTTAGGAATAAAAGAATTTTGTTCCTGTCCAATAATCAAGGTTTAGTTTTTGCATTGAATACACTGTCTTCAAAAAACGTATGGGCTGCTAAGATCATTAGGCACTTGGTTTTTCTCTGTTTGGATTATAACATCTGGCTAAAGGCTTCTTTCTCTTCTATGGACATTAATAATGCTGCATTTGTTTATCGTCGCCAGCTTTCTCTACCCAAGAGAGGAAATCACGGCGAGGAAGGAAACAGAGCAATTTGCCCACAATGGATTTGGGATGTGATACAGGATTAGCTTCACACTTCATTTCTAAATCCTTGGCTGACCGAACATGGGCCGAGTATTCGGCGGCATGGAATTTATGGTTTAATTTTTGTTTAGTAAAAAATCATCCACATAAAGTTTGTAGTGTAGAAATGTCACTGATGTTCTTAGAGTCTCTAGTTCTTAAAGGTTTATCTTACTCTGCTTTAGCTAAACATGTAGCGGGAGTTTCATTTTTTTTAAAGGTTCTAGGCGCTAGTCCTATGTCTGACATTTTTCATGTACGTCAATTTTTGAAAGGTTTTAGGAGGTCTCACTTTAAACCGGATGAACGCCGCCCAATTTCTTTTAATTTGTTAAAGAACCTTTGTGCATGTGTGTCATTAGTTTGTATTAATGAGTTTGAGTCATGTCTTTTCTCAACAGCCTTTTCTTTAGCGTTTTTTGCAGCATTACGGGATGGTGAGCTGGTATCCCAGAAGAAATCTGTTCCGTCTGGTCTTTTCGTTGAGGACGTTACAATTTTTGATTCCTATGTCATGTTATTTGTGCGTAAATCCAAAATGGATCAAATGGGTAGAGGCTCCTCCTTGCGGCTGAACTCGATCTCTGACAGTACCATCTGTCCTGTTTCCAATACAAAAAGATGGGTGTTATTAAGACCTAAGATCAATGGCCCATTTTTTATTCACCTTAATGGCGAGCCTGTGACTTGCTTTCAATTCAATTTTATACTCAAAAAATGTTTAAAGGAGCTTAATCTAACTGATTTGAAGCTATCATCCCATTCTTTTCGTATTGGAGCGGCAACTGAGGCCGCTAGATTAGGCTTTCGCTATAACACAATTAAAAGAATTGGCCGCTGGGATTCGGATAGATTTAGGTTGTACATTCGCCCTAACTTGTATTCTTCTTAATATTTCATTCCTTTTTTAGGAATTTGGTCGGTGTGGATCATCGGACACTCTTATGTTTTTTGGGCAGAAAAAAGGGCGAATGTGAGAACTTATACAGGGAATCTTTCATTTAATTCTTCTTTTCTCCAAGTTTTTTGGTTTAGCAGGCGCGATATGCAGTGGAAGAATTTAATTGAAGAGATTAGAAGATTGAAGGAAATATGGCCTTTACCGAACATAATAATTTTTCATCTGGGAGGGAATGATTTGGGTAGAATCAGCACCTTGAATTTGATTGCCTTCATGAAAAGGGACATGGCTATGTTAAAATCGGAGTTTAGTAATGCAACCCTGGTATTTTCAGAGATCATTCCAAGGTTTTTATGGTTCAGTAATAATATGTTATTTTTGGAGAGGATTCGTAAGCGAATCAATAGGAGTTTGGAGAAATTTATGTACTTAATTGACGGTTTTTCCTACAGGCATGTCGATCTGGAGGAAATCATTCCAGGCATGTACAGAAGGGATTGGGTTCATTTGTCTGATGTTGGTCTGGACGTGTTAAATTTGGACTTCCAGACCATCATTGAAAAATGGCTTTGGCGTTTTGGGGGGGCCTCGCCTTCTTAAGGCTAGGCGTTTGGGAAAGTCGCCCGTTAATTTTCGGGTGGATTGGAATATATGTGTGGAGCTTTAAACAATTTGCTCATATCTCAATGGTTATATTTATTTATTGGTTTAAGATAAATTTATTGGTAACCCAAAAATAAACGCCACGGCCATTTTATCCCAACCAGAAATCTGTGTCAAGTGTTTTTATTGAGTATTTCTTTTATGGGGCTTGTGTTACCATGAATTGTTAGGTAAGAAGGTTCGTGTTAACTAGAAAAGGATTTTTCAGTGAATATACAATGAGGGCCTATTTATAGAACAACTCCAGAACAGTTCTGATGGTTGTCAGAGAGTTGAACTGCCACTTATTAAATGCTGATGGCCTATCCTAATATCATAGACCATAGACATGAGATATATGTATGCAGATCATTTCTTATGAACACCACAGACTTCAGACTTGTAAGCAACTCTCACCAAGTTTGTTTTGCTTTCTTACAACCTCACCCTCTTGCATCCACGCTTGATAAAGCATGCGTTCTCAATGGTTGGGAGGAATTAAGATGTGTTTGGTGGCGTCTTATATTCCTTGACCACAAATGTCCAAAATGCCTGATCCTTCCATCCTCTGACTTCTGCTGTCAGGAGAGAGTGGGTATATTCTGATACACATGAGGTAAATTTTTGACTGGCCCCATTACAGTTGTCAGGCTCGGCCTACAATCATCTAATGTGTATAGACACCTTAAGGCCGGGGTTATACTGGTGAGTGCAATGCGAGAAACTCGCACAAGTCTCTCGAATCAATACCCGGCACAGCCGCCGGCACTCGAGTATGCGGCTGCATGCGGCTGAATGCTCCGGTCCCGAATGCCGGCGGCAGTGCTGGGTATTGATGCGAGAGACTCATGTGAGTTTCTTGCATTGAGCTCGCAAGTGTGACCCCGGCCTTATGGTGATGAGTATAAAGGGATCTTTTTTTGTGTTTAAAGTGAACAGGTTTTCTCCTTTTATAATTTTATCAGGAGGAAAAGGCCATCAAGTACATAAGTCCTGGCCCAGCGCTCTGACTGAGGGGGACCTGGCTGGAAGCAAGGAATCAACAGGTACTAAACAATAGCACGTGATAAAGTAATACCCACAATATGTATATACAACTGTGCCATGAAATCTGAATCATTCAGCAGGCATTCTTTTCAAGTAATGATAAATGTGTTTTTTATTGGTACAGGCTTTCCAGAAAAAACGATCCAACCTATTTCACCCAGAGGAGATGATGAAAATAAAAGACTTTCTTCACTAGAGCAAGGTTATCAATATCTTCCCTGGCTTACAGTGCTTTACACTATACCTTAATTACTACACTGGTAACTAAGCACTGAATCATAATTACTACACTGGTAACTAAGCACATAATTACTACACTGGTAACTAAGCACTGAATCATAAATTAAAGCAGGTTTCCAATTAAAATGTTAACAAGTTCATATTTTATGAAATCAGAAATTAAGATTTTGTTGTTTTAGTTGGGACAGCCATTTTTGCAAAGGTAACAACACAAAGGGCAGCTATATTGGTTGTCACTTCTAAAATCCATATGTGTTCCCACTGGAAATATACAGCTTTTTTTCAGCTGCTCTTTATTGGTGCAACTAGGTGTAACCTAGTATTAGATCCCTACATTTAGATCGACATTTACCCGAACATATGCATACTTACCAATATTTTATCACAAACCCCAGGAATTTTCAGGCAGCACTTCCTGTTCTGCATAGGATAGGATTTAGAGAGCATACAACAACCCCCTTTTTTAAATAAATTGTCATAAATATTGTGCAAATATAAAAACATTGATTAAAAACATTTAAATCTTCGAGGCCTTAATGATATCAGCACTTAACAAGAAAAACATTTTTTTTAAATTCTGCAGACATTAATGGGCTACCTTCTTCTTTGGAGGTTCCTATCTCTAGTGGTCCTTTCCGTAATGTTGGCTTATCCCGAGCAGCTCGTACACACAGGCTACGCAAATTGCGGACACCAAGCAAATGCCGTGAATGTAACAGTTATGTGTACTTTCAAGGAGCTGAATGTGAGGAGGTAAGAAAACATATTGGAAAATGAGATAAGAACCTTTTTCTATTTAAAGGAGCTGAACTTTATTAGGAAAGTGGACCCTAAAATGAAAAGCACAGTAAGAATTCACCCTCATTGGGTCCAGCACTGGCTCTCCGACGCTGCTTCGGTCTTGATATTTTGAATGCAGCAGTGATGTCACATTAACAGCTCGCATCACCACTGTAGCAAGTCACTAAGCTAATCATTTATGTTGAGGTAGACAGCACGAACCACTTTGGGCCCACCTTCCTGAAAGCGAACAACTCCTTGTAGTAAGCAATTTGCAGTGGAGGCCACTGTAAAATTTCGGTAGCTCTATTTTCGATGAAGATTTTCATTTCTGCATGCGAATGAGATTTCATGGCACTTCATCCATATGACTGCTACTATAATACTCAGTGGATTTTCCAGAAGCAAATTGACAGTGTATCTAAAGTGTAGGAACCCACCTTTAGGACTTATTCAGATGTCCAATATTCTCGTACGAGTGCTATCCGTGGAATAAGTCCTAAGTCTGGAATTACATGCTCTTTTCGTGCATTTTTTTACGCAACACACAGGAGAGGTCATAAAAAGTGCAAAGTTCGTAATTTTTTTTTGTGGAACAGCAAAAACTTTGTCATAAAACTGGCAATAAAATGACGTGCAATTCCAGCCATAACAGCTGATCATAGATAGCTCGCTTCTTGGTCATGTAGTTGGCAGAGGAACTTTTCAGTAAAACAGGTTGCGTTCTGCGAATGCTTCCTTAATCTTGCATTAGGAGAAGATTATTAACAGTTGGAGATAATGTCTAAATATTACAAGATTTGTTTCATGTTAGAAGAGTAAAGTAAATGGAATAGTCTTTTATCATTGCAAACACCCCATGTTTCTCTGTTTTTTTGCTCAGTGTTCCCTTGCTTGCCACAAGAAGTGTTTGGAAACTCTGGCAATACAGTGTGGTCACAAGAAATTGCAAGGACGATTACTCTTGTTTGGCAGGAACTTCTCCGAGGCAGCGATGAGATCTCCAGATCACGTGCCTTTTCTCGTACGCAAGTGTGTTTCGGAGATAGAAGCTCGAGCATTAACCATGAAGGTGACGATAATCAGATGAAGATTTTTACGTTTTACATCTTAAAGACATAAATATACTTTCTTTATTTAGCTGTTGTAACATAAGATATTAGTAGGAATGTCTGTTTCATATGTTGCTGGTTTTCATATAAATACTAAAATGTACTGATGTGATGATCACCTTCGATTGTCTATTAGGGTATATATCGTGTGAACGGGGTAAAGACTCGGGTGGAGAAGCTATGTCAAGCATTTGAAAATGGGAAGGAGTTAGTTGAACTTTCTCAGGCCTCACCACATGATCTGAGCAATGTCCTGAAGCTTTATCTTCGCCAGGTGATGTATATTTAGACATCCTTTTTTCATTATTCAGGGTCCTCTTTTATTCATTTTCCACTATTACAAAGCCAAGTCTAGCGCAACCAATCTTATACTGGAGCCTTCAAGGAAAACTAGAGGGTAAAAGTCCATCTTCAGTTTCATAGACTGTTTGTAGGTTAAGAACTCTCTCAAATGAGTTCCATTATTTTTATTTCTCCTGCTAGTTACCTCACTACAAAGCATTGTTCATGACAAGCAGGTTCACTAACTTTTAATAACCAGATTCAGTATATATATTGACTTCTTCAGCTCCCCGAGCCTCTGATGCCATTCCGTCTTTATAACGGTTTAATGGGCCTTGCAAAAGAAAGTCTTCGTGATTGTGAAAGTGGCAAGGCATCCAGACTTGAGGACAAAGGGGCAGAAACAGAGCCAGACGCCCTTGCCATGGCGGAGAGACTGAAGGAACTGCTACAGGACCTGCCCTTTGAGAACAGAGTCACACTGCAGTATTTAATAAAGCATTTGTGCAGGTATGTCTTCGGTACAGGAGTAAAATAAAAAGTCCAGAATATTTTTATCGCAGATCTTAATGAATTTCCATCTCATGTGTTACCCTAACGCTAGATTCAGTAATTGATCAGTATTTTACCTCAGTATGTGTAAGCCAAAACCAGGAGAGAGTGATAAATACAGAAATGGTTACATGTTTCTATTATACTTTCCTCCGATTGTTCCACTCCTGGTTTTGGCTTACAGATACTGAGGTAAAATACTGAACCTGTGAATGTGGCCTAATGATGATGTTTTGGCTCAGAATGTAAATCTATTTTCCCTTAGTCTTGTCACCTCTGCTTAACATATTGGAAAGTTCTGTGCCTCGTGAACTGATAGGAAAGGTGGAACTTTCAATTATGCCTGTGCCCATAAAAAAGACCCCATGGGTGCGATTCATTAATGAGTCTTCATGCAGCACTCACTGGAGCACACTGACCTGATTCATTAAGTGGCATGCACCACTTAATGAATCAGATGCATCCCGGGGCTGGCGTACACTTCTGTAGTAAGTTACACCTATTAAGTCGAGTTTATGAATATGACAAGTGTGCATAACCACATCTCGTCCTGCCCATGCTACTCACATATTGGTGTAGCTGGCCAAAAATGGTGTATAAATGCCAAAAGTCGCTGTTATGATTGTGTAACAACTTACATGGGAAAATAGAAACTACATCTGACCAAGCCGGTCCCTGTACAGACTAGAGATTCTGACCCCACAGTCCCTAGAGGTTCCTACATTGGCTGGAATACCTCTAACAACAGTCTAAACTATGGCTACTCAAACCTATGCTGCCTGAAAGCACATTGAGCGCTTCACATTCCTTCTAAGGAACACGAGGGTAGAGCAGAGTGTGATTTACCTACATAAGGGAAGGAGTGAAGAGATAGAAAGAAATCCCAAAGTGAGTTAAAACAAATCACCACAACCAGAATGAGAAGATAAGGTACATACTGCTTGAGAGAATGCCGCCTACTTCTTAAACAAAAACAGAAGATAGGTGCAAGGGGAAAAGCATAATCAGCAGACAGATAATCCCTAGGTGGTATTTCATTGGCTGGCATAAACAATGACAGGACATCCAAATGTTAATATCACCAGCATGAAATACCAGCAGGGGAAAAGTATATATAGCCGCACCCAGAAGCTGATCGGGCATACAAATGAAAACACCTGTTAATCTGAAAAGACTAATACAAAGATAGCATACAATAAACACCCAGAAAAGAGGTGTAGTTCCTGTGGCTCAATGGGTAGATAAGCCGACAACAAAACGCATGATCAAGTGTTCAAACCAAGTCGCATGATAGTTTCAATATTTTTTAAGGTGTTTACACTAGATTTCTCACGTATGCACCTTAATCACCCTCTATGACTTCATCCCCCCTCCAACTCATTGTGTAATTGTTTAATACTGGCTAACTAGCAAAAAGGGAGGGCGTCTTGTGCTGCTGACGTGACTAAAGGTACCGTCACACATAACGATATCGTTAACGATATCATTGCTTTTTGTGCCATAGCAACGATATCGTTAACAAAATCGTTATGCGTGACAGTGACCAACGATCAGGTCCCTGCTGGGAGATCGTTGGTCGCTGGGGAAAGTCCAGGACTTTATTTCGTCGCTGGATCACCCGCTGACAACGCTGAATCGGCGTGTGTAATGCCGATTCAGCGATGTCTTCACTGGTAACCAGGGTAAACATCGGGTTACTAAGCGCAGGGCCGCGCTTAGTAACCCGATGTTTACCCTGGTTACCATTGTAAAAGTAAAAAAAAAAAAACACTACATACTTACATTCCTGTCGCGTCCCTCAGCGTCAGCATCCCTGCGTCCCCCAGTGTCAGTGCCGGCCGGTCGTAAAGCAGAGCACAGTGGTGACGTCACCGCTCTGCTTTCCAGCCAGCGCGCTTACACAGTGCAGGGAAGCTGGCGCTGGGGGACGCGACAGGAGTGTAAGTATGTACTGTTTTTTTTTTTTACTTTTACAATGGTAACCAGGGTAAACATCGGGTTACTAAGCGCGGCCCTGCGCTTAGTAACCTGATGTTTACCCTGGTTATCCGGGGACTTTGGGATCGTTGGTCGCTGGAGAGCTGTCTGTGTGACAGCTCTCCAGCGACCAAACCGCGACGCTGCAGCGATCGGCATCGTTGTTTAGATCGCTGCAGCGTCGCTAAATGTGACGGTACCTTAAGGGAAAACATGCGCAACACAATGGACTTTCAAATGTTTCAGCTATATGACCTTTATCAAGCAAGACAAATCTATTTAATTTGACGGAATAAATGAAAAATAAAGTTTTAACCTATCTCTGGGGCCTACTACCCTAAATGTTTGGATATTATATGTTTCTTTGGGAAAAGTGGCATGTAGAGCCAGGTCTGCACAGAGTTCTTGTGAAGGATATGAAATTTCACATTTATATTTTAAAACATAACTTTCCCTGCATACCTTACAGTGCTCATCATGTGTGGATATGGCAAGCATTCCAGTGAGGAACACTAACCATAGTATTAAGAACAGACCTCCCAAGGGAAATCTGCCCCAAATATTATTCTGTAGTCTGTAATGACTGATGATGGTATTTAGAGCTGAACAGGACGGTGCACCACAAATCTACTCAATGGAGACACATGAATGTTCACTAACAGAAGTAGAAGCAGCTCTAGGAGAATGGGTCAAAATACCTATGGGCAAGGGAATCCCGGCCAGTACGTAAGCACTGCAAATAGAGTCCAGTGGGAAAAAGAAGACATGGAGGCTTTTTTACTTCTATTGAGATCAACCACAGACAGAGGCAAGTTCTCACCTTTCCTAAAAGATGCATCTGTTTCAATAGATTCTTGAAACACCAGGACAGGACCCAGGCGTAGAACTTGCTAAAAGAACAGAAAATGAAATAAGTTGGTTAATATTCACAAAAAATGAAGTATTTGGTCTAAATTGTGGAAGAAATCTAAGAGAAACTTTGTTTGCAAAAACAGAAACAAAGGGTTCACGAGAACCTAAAGGTTGGCACTCACCAACCATTACAGCTGATATTACAGACAGTATAAAAAATACTTTTTCAGATGGATGCTTTCCAGATGTTCAAATGGAGGACCACAAATGTTTTTTAGCGTTAGGAATGTCTCACGGACTACCAAACTTACAACCTTAGGTCCAAGTCTAGATGTTGCTGTAAACAGTAAGGTTTTATTGCAGTTGTTGATGTTTGGTCCTGTTGAATCTTGGGCATCAATCTCAGAATCTTTGTAATTGGAGGGAACACATATGCCACACTGAATTTCCAAGAAATAGACACTGCATCCACAGTCAGAGGATTTTCCTATAGGGAACAGAACACTAGACATCTGGCATTGACCCTGGTTGCAATTAAGTTCACTAAAGGATTTCCTCAGAGATTCAAGAGATATTGAAATATTTCTGGATTTAGGCAGCACTGTCCAGGAACTGAAAATGGGGTTGTCCCCATTAGACCCTTGAAATTCTGTTAATCCTTAGGGCGCAGTCAGACGACTGTATAAATTAGACTGAGATCAGACAGCAATGCACAAAATGACCGATGGGTCTCTCAACCCCAGCGTGTCAGATTTATATATTTCTAAGCAGCTGTCACGCTCGAGTCAGGAGAGCAGCGGCCAGTCCAAGCATTGTGATCCGATCTTGGATCAATTTATACAGTGGTCTGACTGCAGCTTTAATAGGATACATTAGCTTGATTCCTTTTGCAAGAACCTGTGCTTTATGTAAAAGCTTTCACTCGGTGGATATTAGAGCTGATAAGTAGTCATCCATTGTGAAGACCATAGACCCCATAGAAGTAGAGATTTGCTCATTTCCTGGTCCTCTGACTGGATTGCCCGAATAAACTTAAAAGAGTTTTTCCCATATTGGATAAGTTTAACTTCTTTGACTCCTTATCTTCAGAAGAATCAGATTGTAAATCATCCAGAACCCTAATTTCTCTATCTGTGGCACTCTGCACAATGTCAACTTCTGGATAAACGGATCATTTTATTTATTATGCTTTGCTTCTATAGCGCTGTCTATTTCCGCAGCGCTTTACATACATTTTCATCACTGTCCCCAATGGGGCTCACAATCTAAATTCCCTATCAGTATGTATTTGGAGTGTGGGAGAAAACCGGAGAACCCGGAGGAAACCCAAGTAAACACGGGGAGAACATACAAACTCCTTGCAGATGTTGTCCTTGGAGGGATTTGAACCGAAGGACCCACGGCGCTTGCATTGTCATCAGAAAGGTGAAGTGAGTTCATTGGCTGTGAACTCGCAGGACCTGTCTGATGGCATCGCAAGCAAGAGAACTTTCTCACGCTCGCGATGCCATCAGATAGGTAATAAGAGTTCACAGGGAGACACGCTGCTCAGTTTCTCTGCCGGATGACAGGCTGTATAGTTGCATCATGCAACCATGCAACCTGCCATCTAGATGTAGCAGTGCTAGACCCATCGTGGAACAACTGAATTAGCAGCATCTCTGCGGAAAGGTAAGGAATATTGTTGTTTGCTTTTTTTTAACTCTTTTGCAGATGACGAGGGCATTGGGAGGAATGGGTGAGGTCGTAAGTATGGTTTAATTAAGATTATTAAAGGAGTCTGTGTCATTCTTTCAATTAAAGGACTTTTTTCTGGGTGTCTGTGTTTTCATACAATGTGACTATGGGGTTAGTAATGGGGGCATCTTATTGAAGCCTCTCCATTACTAACCTCAGAGCTTGATGTTACCTGACAATACAAAGGTGACATTAACCCCCCACAACTATCACCCCACTTGCCACAGAGCAAGTCAGAAGAGCGAGGCTAAGTGCCAGAATTGCCTTTTTTTGGGGTGGCTGAGAGCTGATGGTTTTTAGCCTGGGGGGCCAGTATCCATCGCCCCTTCCTAGGCTATTAATATCAGCCCGCAACTGTTTGCATAGTTTTTGCTGGTTATTAATTATAGGGGGACCCTACATCATTTTTTTTAGGGTTCCCTATTTTAATAGCCAGTAAAGGCTAAGCATACAGTTGTGAGCTGATATTAATAGCATGGGAAGCTCCATGGGTGTTACCCATCTCCCAGGCTATAAACATCATGGTTACCAAAATTGCTCCCTCGCATATATATATATATACATATATATATATATATATATATATATATATATATATATATATATATATATATATATGTATATATATATATATACACAGTTGTGCTCAAAAGTTTAGATACCCCGGCAGAATTTTTGCTTTCTTGGCCTTTTCTCAGAGAATATGATTGATAACAAAACTTTTTCTCCACTCATGGTTAGTGGTTGAATGGTTAGTGATGGCTCTCCCTAAGCTCCTATTCACAGCCTGACAGGAGGCAAAAGGACAAACAGAAGGCCAGATTGGCATGTATTATTACTGTTAATGTAAATCTGACAAGAAGGGTTAACACGATGATGAACATAAAAGTCAGATATCAAATATCAGTGTTTATACAGGGACAATGTAATCAGGCACACAAGAGATTATAATGCATACACACTTAAAGATTATACATAGGTGGGCCCAACTGGGGTCCCATATACGCCAAAGATAAAATAATATAGTTAGCAACTTTTTGAGTTCACCCTTTTTTTTCATTCATTTTTGTAAGACATACTTGTCATTATGATTTAAAAAGAGAAAACACAGTAGTGTGATAATAAATGGCTACATCCAACCACTAACCATGAGTGGAGAAAAAGTTTTGGTGTTTTGAAAAAAGGCCAAGAAAGCTAAAATTCTGCTGGGGTATGTAAACTTTTTGAGCACCACTGTATGTATATATATATATATATATATATATATATATATGTATGTATAAGTGTGTTTTGCCGAATATTTCCTTTGAAAATTATATGTACATGACACTACACTCGTGCAACTCTCGGTAGGGAAATTTGGACCAATTTTTCATACGTTTATTGTGACTCTGGCCTTAGACTGGGGCTGACATTCAACACATTTGGAAAGATTTCTGACCTTGTGTCTCAGTATGTTGCATGTAGCAATGTGACACCATAGGAAATTATTGCATTTAATGTTGCGATGTGTCACTGCGATTTGTGTTGCACGACACGTTGTCGTGTAGCCGTAGCCTCATTCTAAGATACATTGATTTCTATAGAAGTTACACAGGTCACTAAACCGTAAAGTAACTTGCACACCACTTTGATTATGAGAACTGTTTCCCCAAGTTTACCAGATAGAGGTACATATTGGTAACTTAAAAACGAGAATATCACATATCTTACGAATGTTATCATTATTAATATATGATATATTTACTATCACCAAACACATTAAAAGGGTATTCCCATCTTCAAGATCCTATTCCAATATGTAGTAGGTGTAATAACCCCTTAACGACCGCCGATACGCCTTTTAACGGCGGCAGTTAAGGGTACTTAAACCCCAGCGCTGTTAATTAACGGCGCTGTGGAAAAAGTGAATAGCGCTTCCCCAGAGTCGGATTATCTCTGGGGTCTTGGTGGCCGGGGTAGCCGAGACCCCAGAGAACATGATTCGGGGTTTTTTACTGACCCCCTAGTTGCGATCGCCGGTAATTAACCGTTTACCGGCAGTTGCAAAAAAACCAAAACGCGATTTCCCATTTAATTTCTCTGTCCTCCGATGTAATGGCACATCAGAGGACAGAGAAATGGGGTCCCCGATAGCCCCCCGATACTCACCTGTCTCCCCCGGTGCTCCTTGTGGCTTCCGATGGGTGCCGCCATCTTTTTCCGGCCAAAAAATGGCGGGCACATGCCCAGTGCGCCCACCAGCCGGCACCCGGAAGATCTTTGGGGTCTCGGATGCCGGGGGTAGCCGAGACCCCAAAGAACATGATCGGGGTCGGTTTTTACCAACCCCTGTTTTGCGATCGCCGGTAATTAACTGTTTACCGGTGGCCTCAAAAAAAAAAAAGCAATGTGTTATTCTCTATCCTCTGATGTGATCGCACATCAGAGGACAGAGAAATAGGGGGATTCGGGGACCCTGTTATACTTACTGGTGTCCCTGGGTCCTCCTGCATCCCCACCTGCCCGCTGGCTTCTTCATGCGGCAGCTAGAGGAGTTGGGGCTAAATTTAGTGTTAGGGTTAGGGTTGGGGCTAAATTTAGGGTTAGGGTTGGGGCTAAATTTAGGGTTAGGGTTAGGGCTAAATTTAAGGTTAGGTTTGGGGCTAAATTTAGGGTTAGGGTTGGGGCTAAATTTAGGGTTAGCGTTGGGGCTAAATTTAGGGTTAGGGTTGGGGCTAAATTTAGGGCGTCCAATCTCAATTCCAGCCAATTCTACATTGAAAAAGTAAAACGGCACTCCTTCTCTTCCAAGCTCTGCGGTGCGCCCAAACAGTGGTTTACCCCCACATATGGGGTATCGGCGTATTCAGGAGAAATTGCACAACAAAATTTATGGTTAAATTTCTGTTTTTACACTTGTGAAAATAAAAAAAAAATGGTTCTAAAGTAAAATGTTTGCAAAAAAAAGTTAAATGTTCATTTTTTCCTTCCACATTGTTTCAGTTCCTGTGAAGCACGTAAAGGGTTAATAAACTTCTTGATGCGGTTTTGAGAACCTTGAGGGGTGTAGTTTTTAGAATGGTGTCACACTTCATTATTTTCTATCATATAGACCCCTCAAAATGATTTCAAATGTGATGTGGTCCCTAAAAAAAAATGGTGTTGTAAAAATGAGAAATTGCTGGTCAACTTTTAACCCTTATAACTCCCTAACAAAAGAAAAATTTGGTTTCCAAAATTGTGCTGATGTAAAGTAGATATGTGGGAAATGTTATTTATTAACTATTTTTCGTGACATATCTCTCTGATTTAAGGGCATAAAAATACAAAGTTTGAAAATTGAAAAATTTTAAAAATTTTCGCCATATTTCCGTTTTTTTTCATAAATAATCGCAAGTAATATCGAAGAAATGTTACCACTAACATGAAGTACAATATGTCACGAAAAAACAATCTCAGAATCAGCGGGATCCGTTCCAGAGTTATAACCTCATAAAATGACAGTGGTCAGAATTGTAAAAATTGTCTCGGTCATTAAGTACCAAATTGGCTCTGTCACTAAGGGGATAATAGTAATAATATTAGCAAATACCTCCAATTAGAAATGTAGTATAGTTCTTCTGATTCGCTATGTGCTTACCTCATGTTCAGGGCATTACAGTAGCTTAGGTATCCATGGTTATGACCACTAAAAAATAACTAACTACTTGAGTGGTCGTAACCATGGATACCTAAGCTACTGTTATCCAGCACATGGAGTTAGTGACATAGAACTATACTACATTTCTAATAAGAGGTGTCTGCTAATATAATTAGCATTACGCATACTACATATTGGGATAGGATCTTGGAGTTGGGAATAAAACTTTAACCTTGTTTCACTTCTAGAGTTTCAGAGCAAGAGCAAATCAATAAGATGAGCCCCAGCAACCTTGGTATCGTTTTTGGGCCTGCATTGATGCGACCACGTCCCACAGATGCTACTGTTTCTTTGTCATCTCTGGTGGATTATCCTCACCAAGCCCGAATTGTGGAAGCACTAATTGTCTTCTTTGATAAGATCTTCGAGGAGAATCCTATAACCATGGATAAGTTATCAAGGACCAATGACGTAAGCTTTTTCCATAAACCTGTTGGATTTCTTTGATGTATAACTGTTGGGCTAAGTTTACATTGCATTTGCTGTGCATATTCAGAGTATGAAAGGGGAAGGCTCCAGTGCTTCTCAAACTGTGAGGCCCAGACATCATTTTGGTGTGTCTGATGAGGCCTCAGTGGGAAAAGTTTGAGAAGCTCTTGTCTAAACTATCCATAAGCACCAATCACCTAGTGGAAGTCAAGAGAGCAAACTTTTCTTTACTGTAAAGAAAAGCACAGATAATTGTGCTTGTGTATGCAGTGTATGATCTCTAAAAGGGCTAAAAAGTTAAAGATGACAATTCCTTTGTATTTTAGGCAATATATATATATGTAGGTTAAAAAATTGGAACAGCACCAGACACAGTACCTTAACAAAGTGCACGCATCCCCAGCCAGCAATCTCAGAAGGCTCCTTGTAATAGTAGAAAAAAGGGGGAAACAGCACAGCAGACTTCTAGAAAAAAAAGTGATGTTTATTTGCCCAAATGGCGTGGCGACGTTTCCGATACAATCCTTTCTCAAGCCATATATTATATATATATTAATATATTATACATATATTATATATATACAGTAGAGACCAAAAGTTTGGACACACCTTCTCATTTAAAGAGTGAAGGCATCTCTGGGAACTCCTTAAAGATTGTTGGAAGACCATTTCGGTGACTACCTCTTGAAGCTCATCAAGAGAATGCCAAGAGTGTGGAAAGCAGTCATCAAAGCAAAAGGTGGCTACTTTGAAGAACCTATAATATAAGACATATTTTCAGTTGTTTCACACTTTTTTGTTAAGTATATAATTCCACATGTGTTAATTCATAGTTTTGATGCCTTCAGTGTGTATGTACAATTTTCATAATCATGAAAATACAGAAAAATCTTTAAATGAAAAGGTGTGTCCAAACTTTTTGTCTGTACTTTATATCTATAATATAACGCTGGGAGCGTCACTCTGTCCAACCACTTTATAGACTGTGCAAACGCCTGCGCAGTCTGGACCCCACAGAGTGACGCAGCCCAGAGGAGATCGCGGTATGCGTAAGCACTGAACGCATACAGCGATCTCCGACGGAGAAGCAGGGACGTGCCAGGAGGGTGAGTATGCTATATTCACCTGTCCCCCGTTCCACCGCTGCGCGTAGCTGTCTTCTGCATTCTCTGACTGTGACGTTCAGGTCAGAGAGAGCGATGACGCGATTAGTGCATGTCGGCACCGCCCTCTGACTGAACAGTCACAGCCAGAGCACCCAGAAGAAAGAGTGGCGCGCTGCGGTGGAACGGGGGACAGGTGAATATAGCAAGTGCCGGGGGCCTGAGCCAGTGGCGATGCCGGCACCTGACCTCCATAGAGCGCTGGTGTCCCCGCCTGCTCAGGCCCAGCGACGATAGGTATGTCTTTTTTTTTTATATCACAGCAGCATACAGAGCATATAATACTATGGAGCATCTTATGGGTGCCATCAACCTTTATGGAGTAGCATACGTGGCATATACTATGGAGCATCAACCTTTATGGAGCAGTGTACAGGGTATATGGATGGGAGCAGCACATTACAGAATGGGGACGCAGGATGGAAGCACATGACAGAACTGGGGCGCAGGATGGGAGGAGCACATGATATAATGGGGGTGCAGGATGGGAGCAGCACATGACAGGATGGGGCGCAGGATGGGAGCACATGACAGGATGGGGGCACAGGATGAGAGCAGCACATGACAGGATGGGGTGCAGGATGGGAGCAGCACATGACAGAATTATGGTGCAGGATGGGAGCAGCACATAACAGCATGGGGCTGCAGGATGAGGAGCACCACATCACAGGATGGGGCCCAGGATGACAGCAGCACATGACAGCACAGGGTTGCAGGATGAGGAGCACCACATGACAGGATGGGGGCGCAGGATGGAAGCATCACATGACAGGATTAGGGTGCAGGATGGGAGCACATGACAGGATTAAGGCCTCAGGAAGAGAGTAGCACATGACAAGATGGGGCTGCACCTGACAGGATTAGGACACAGGATGGAAGCACCACATACCAGGATGGAGACCATATACCAATATAAATGCTCACCATCTGGGCGTCGAACGGGTTCAATAGCTAGTATATATATATATAGATATAAACAAGAATTGAAAGACTGTTGGTTGGCTACAAAAAGCCTCTACAAGCTGTGATACTTTCACAGGATGTTACTAGGTACTAACCATGCAAGCTGCCCAAACTATCGAATCAGCCAATTTTCCTTTTTGTAATTTTTAAAATGTAAAGGTGACTCTATATATATAGATATATATCTATATATATACAGTATATATATAGATATATCTATATATCTATATATAGAGAGAGTCACCTTTACATTTTTCACAGCTTGTAGATGCTTTTTGTAGCCAACCAACAGTCTTTCAATTCTTTTTTGCGGGATTTTCATCCATTTTTCCTTGGAAAAGTCTTCCAGTTCTGTGAGATTCCTGGGTCGTCTTGCATGCAGTGCCATTTTGAGATCAGGGCATTGTGAGGGCCATTCTAAAACCTTCAGCTTGAGCCTTTTGAGGTACTCAATTGTGGATTTTGACATGTGTTAGGATCATTATCCATTTGTAGGAGCCATCCTCTTTTCAATTTCAGATTTTTTACAGATGGTGTTATTTTTGCATCAAGAATTTGTTAAAATTTAATTTAATTCATCCTTTCCTCCACCCGTGAAATGTTCCTTGCACTATTGGCTGCAACACAACCCCAAAGCATGATTGATCCACCCCCATTGCTTAATGGTTGCCGAGATGTTCTTTTCCTGAAATTCTGTGCCCTTTTTTCTCCACACATACCTTTGAACATTAAGGCCAGAGTTTTATTTTATCCTCATTGATTCACAGGACTTTTTTTCCAAAATGTATCAGTCTTGTTTAGATCTTCTTTTGCATACTTCTGACTCTGAATTTTACGGTGACGACTCAGGAGAAGTTTTCTTTTGATGACTCTTCCCTGAAGGCCATGTTTGTGCAGCTGTCTCTCAACAGTAGAACAATGTACCACAACTCCAGAGTCTGCTAAATCTTTCTGAAGGGCTTTTGCAGTCATGCGGAGGTTCTGATTCGCTTCTCTAGCAAGCCAATGAGCAGCTTCTACTGAAATTTTGTTGGGTCTTCCAGACGCTAACTTGACCTACACTGTTCCTGCTAACTGTCATTTCTTAATTACATTTCAAACTGAGGAAAGGGCAACTTGAAAATGCTTTTCTATCTCTTCTTATAGCCTATTCCTGCTTTGTAGGCCTCCACCGCTTTGATTTTCAGAGTGCTAGGCAGCTGCTTAGGAGAACTTATGGCTGCTGTTTGTTTGGCACAAGGTCAGAGAATAGCTGGGTTTTTATAAAGCTGTGAAATTTGCACAACAACAATTATGGTGAACAAGCTATAAACATATCAGGCTAATTAACCCCTTCATGACCTTGGGATTTTTCATTTTTCCGTGTTCGTTTTTCACTCCCCTCCTTCCCAGAGCCATAACTTTTTTATTTTTCCGTCAATTTGGCCATGTGAGGGCTTATTTTTTGCGGGACGAGTTGTACTTTTGAACGACATCATTGGTTTCAGCATGTCGTGTACTAGAAAACGGGAAAAAAATTCCAAGTGCGGTGAAATTGCAAAAAAAGTGCAGTCCCACACTTGTTTTTTGTTTGGCTTTTTTTGCTAGGTTCACTAAATGCTAAAACTGACCTGACCGGGTCATTACGAGTCCATAGACACGTAACATGACTAGGTTATTTTTTACCTAAGTGGTGAAAAAAAAATCCAAACTTTGCTAAAAAAAAAAAAAAAAAAATTGCGCCATTTTCCGATACTCGTAGCGTCTCCATTTTTCATGATCTGGGGTCGGTTGAGGGCTTATTTTTTGCGAGCCGAGATTACGTTTTTAATGATAACATTTTGGTGCAGATATGTTCTTTTGATCGCCCGTTATTGCATTTTAATGCAATGTCGCAGCGACCAAAAAAACGTAATTCTGGCGTTTCGAATTTTTTTCTTGCTACGCCGTTTAGCGATCAGGTTAATGCTTTTTTTTAATTGATAGATCGGGCGATTCTGATACCAAATATGTGTAGATTTGATTTTTTTTTATTGATTTATTTTGATTGGGGCGAAAGGGGGGTGATTTAAACTTATATTTTTATTTTTTTCACATTTTTTTTTACTTTTTTTTTCACTTTTGCCATGCTTCAATAGCCTCCATGGGAGGCTAGAAGCAGGCACAGCACGATCGCCTCTGCTACAGAGCAGCGATCTGATGTTCGCTGCTATGTAGCAGAAAATCAGGTGTGCTGTGAGCGCCGACCACAGGGTGGCGCTCACCGCTGCCGGGGATCTGTAACCGTAGAGGTCTCAAGGACCTCTATGATTACAATACTGAAGCATCGCCGACCTCCGATCATGTGACGGGGGTCGGCGATGCCGTCATTTCCGGCCACCCGGCCGGATGCGGTAGTTAAATGCCGCTGTCTGCGTTTGACAGCGGCATTTAACTAGTTAATAGGTGCGGGCAGATCGCGATTCTGCCCGTGCCTATTACGGGCACTTGTCAGCTGTTCAAAACAGCTGACATGTCCCGGCTTTGATTCGGTCTCACCGCCGGAGCCCTGCATCAAAGAGGGGCTTCTGACCTCGGACGTACTATCCCGTCCGAGGTCAGAAAGGGGTTAAGGTCTGAAACCTTGATCCAAGTTGTCTGAGCACACAAATCTCCAAGGGTGCCCAAAATTTTGCATTGGCCGATTTTCCTTTTTGTAATTTTTAAAATATAAAAAATGACAATATATTCCATATGCCACTGTATATGGAATTTATGGTTTATGCTCCCAGAGTTTGACTACTAGGAGAAGAAACTAAACCATAGCTTCCGCTTTGGAGGCTATAGAAAACTCCAGGTGAAGCAGCAGATATTAAGATATCTGATCACTGGATCTTTTTTTTAGGTGTTCATGTTTATTGCTCCATTCAGACAGTCTGATCCAGCCTATTTAACCCCTTTCTGACCTCGGATGGGATAGTACGTCCGAGGTCAGATCCCCTGCTTTGATGCGGGCTCCGGCGGTGAGCCGCATCAAAGCTGGGACATGTCAGCTGTTTTGAACAGCTGACATGTGCCCGTAATAGGCGCGGGCAGAATCGCGATCTACCTGCACCTATTAGCTAGTTAAATGCCGCTGTCAAACGCAGACAGCGGCATTTAACTACCGCTTCCGGCCGGGCGGCCGGAAATGATCGCATCGCCGACCCCCGTCACATGATCGGAGGTCGGCGATGCTTGTACCTTGTAACCATAGAGGTCCTTGAGACCTCTATGGTTACTGATCGCCGGTAGCTGTGAGCGCCACCCTGTGGTTGGCGCTCACAGCACACCTGCATTTCTGATACTACTATGTAGCAGAGGCGATCGTGCTGTGCCTGCTTCTAGCCTCCCATGAAGGCTATTGAAGCATGGCAAAAGTAAAAAAAAAAAAGTAAAAAAAAATTTGAAAAAAATAAAAAAATATTAAAGTTTAAATCACCCCCCTTTCGCCCCATTCAAAATAAATCAATAAAAAAAAATCGAACCTACACATATTTGGTATCGCCGCGTTCAGAATCGCCCGATCTATCAATAAAAAAAGCATTAACCTGATCCCTAAATGGCGTAGCGAGAAAAAAATTAAAAACGCCAGAATTACGTTTTTTTGGTCGCCGCGACATTGAATTAAAATGCAATAACGGGCGATCAATAGAGCGTATCTGAACCAAAATGCTATCATTAAAAAACGGCAGCTCGCCACGCAAAAAATAAGCCCTCACCTGACCCCAGATCACGAAAAATGGAGACACTACGAGTATCGGAAAATGGCACAATTTTTTTTTTTTTTGCAAAGTTTGGATTTTTTTTTCACCACTTAGATAAAAAATAACCTAGTCATGTTAGGTGTCTATGAACTCGTAATGACCTGGAGAATCATAATGTCAGGTCAGTTTTAGCATTTAGTGAACCTAGCAAAAAAGCCAAACAAAAAACAAGTGTGGGATTGCACTTTTTTTGCAATTTCACCGCACTTGGAATTTTTTTCCCGTTTTCTAGTACACAAAATGGTAAAACCAATGATGTTGTTCAAAAGTACAACTCGTCCCGCAAAAAAATAAGCCCTCACATGGCCATATTGACAGAAAAATAAAAAAGTTATGGCTCTGGGAAGGAGGGGAGCGAAAAATGAACACGGAAAGACGAAAAATCACAAGGTCATGAAAGGGTTAATGACCATGATAGGCTATAGTTGTATATAGATCTTGGGGATCAGCCCTGTGTGCACTACCTTACTTCATCATATAAGTGTAAGTGTAAAAACAGCTTCATAATACAGCATGTCAATCCCATAAAAAGAACTCAAAGTGTGGCCCCATTTATGACTTCTAAAAATTCAGGTTGTAGTAAGAAGTAATGCCCTCGAATGTATAACGTCTAATAGTTTAGAATTATAGTGAAAAAATACAGATGTATGAGGGGCGATTCAAAAGTAATGATAATCAATACTAAACACAATGAATATAGTAAAACATTTTTTTATTTTTCTACATAGTCTCCTAACAAGTCTATACATTTAGTCCATCTCTTTTCTAAACTTAGAATTCCCTTTGAAAAAAATTCTTGATCTTGACCCTCAAAAAAATCCCCAACAGCGGTTATCACGTCGCTGTTGTCGTCAAATTTCTTGCCTCGGAGGTTTTCCTTGAGCCGAGGAAAGAGAAAGAAGTCACTGGGGGCTAGATCTGGCGAATAGGGGGCATGTTCCAACAGTTCAAAGCCCGCTTCTTGAATGGTAGCCATGGCAACTGCAGCTTTTATGAGCTGGCGCGTTATCTTGGTGAAACAGCAATCCAGCCCTCAGTTTTTGCGCCTTTTCTCCTTGATAGCCTCCCGCAATCTTCTTATTTGTTCTGCGTAGTAGGAGCCCGTAATAGTGGCTCCCTTCTCCAAATAGTCCACCATAATAATTCCTTCAGTGTCCCAAAAAACGGACGCCATAACCTTCCCTGGTGAGCTTGACACTTTGAATTTCTTCGTTGTCGGGAATCGTGGTATATTTAAGTGATTTTTTTTTCCTGGACTAGTGGGTACCTAAGAGAGAAGAAAACATTTTATTTTAATTTCTGTGTGCAATAGAAATAACCGATTATCATTACTTTTGGATCGCCCCTCGTACATGGTTGATGCATCACAGGCAACATGATGTACTGAAATAGAATTTAACAATGCGATAGGTTGTCAAAACCTTAACCATGAATGAAAAAAGCAAATTGAAAAAAGAAACCAATGGATATGGAATGGAGAATAGAAGGAATATAGGAACTAATTAAGGCAATATATAGTAGTGTTCAAAATAATAGCAGTGTGTTTCAAAACATGAATTAATCACAAAATCTATATACTAGTTTTTATTTCCAGCATTGGGAACATTGTACACTGTTTTCTAATTCTAAACATGAAGAAAAATGTATATAATTTTTAACTAAAGAAAATAAAAAAAGAACATTTGGCTGTTCTTAAAAATAGCAGTGTGTGAATTTGTCTTTACAAACTCACAATATGTACCGTATTTTTCCGACCATAAGACGCACTTTTTTTCCTCCAAATTTGGGAGGAAAGTGTGGGTGCGTCTTATGGTACGGATGTAGCATGTGGGGAGGGGGGCAGCAGTGAGTGGGATCGCACTGTTATCCCACTTCAGGATGTCCCCGCTGCCCAGAATCAGTGCTGGAGAAACCATGTGCTCCCGACTATTAAGTGCAGTGAATATTCATTAGCGGCTCCCCGCCCACCTATCAGCTGAGTGGTGAGCCGGGAGCAGCAAATGCTTAAGCAGGGACACACATGGCTTCTCCAGCGCTGATTCCTGCAGCAGCTGGGCAGGTCTGTGTGTCTGGGGGAGAGGAGGCAGCAGCAGGGGCCAAGGGAGAGAGGAGATGGCTGCATACCTGCCTGCCATGCCTGGGCTGGACGCTGAGTTCTGTGCAGGAGGACCTGTGATGATGTCAGGAGTGGGCGGGCTGGAGCATCACATGGCAACTCAGAGCCCTCCCTCTTCTTGACATCATCACAGGTCCTTCAGGCTCTCCAGTCTCCACTGCAGCTTCCTCATAACCTGTGCTATGGAAATGAAAGAGGGACTGCTCTGTGTACAGTAATGGGATGCTCCAGCTTTAACCTCACCATAGTGTGGCTGGCTGCCACATTTAAGAGGTTAGTCTTTACAAAACACAATAAAGCACTCTGCCACTCCTTTGGTGAACTATAACTCCCAGCATGTCATAGGATCTGCAGGACATGCTGGGAGTTATAGTTCTCCCATGGGATTTTAAAGCAGCACTCCAGTGTTA
Organism: Ranitomeya imitator; assembly: GCF_032444005.1. NCBI lineage: Eukaryota > Metazoa > Chordata > Amphibia > Anura > Dendrobatidae > Ranitomeya > Ranitomeya imitator. The sequence goes on along the minus strand of NC_091282.1, from coordinate 816,859,952 downwards.
TTTTGCAGTGCTGGAGTGGTGCTTTAAATATAAGCCCTGTGCCCCCATTCTTATACTCACCCTCCAGCATCTTCATATAGTACTGTACAGACACCACACTTGTCCCGCAGCTTCCAACATAATAACATACTATTATATGTGGTGTTATTATATATAATAGTATGTCATTTATGTTATTAAATATTTTACCACATTTTTTAGCTTCAAATATTTTTTTTTCCCTATTTTCCACCTCTAAAACCTGGGTGCGCCTTATAGTCCGGTGCGTCTTATAGTCCGAAAAATACGGTACTTTCTTTTGTGTATTTTGCATTCTTGTGAATCACTAACCTAATATTTAGTTCTATAACCACAGGTTTTTTAGAACTGCTTCACATCTATGTTTTATAGAGTCAACTAACTTCTGGCTGTTAACTGTTATTCTAGCCCAGGATGCTTGGACTACATGTCACAATTTTTTGTGTTCTAACGGATTAAGGTCCCGGGCTTGGGCTGGCCACTCCATAGGGTTTACCAAAAATTGTAAAGGTGACATTAGTAGAAACAGAGCTTATCAAAAAACTAATACTCCTAAAAATTAACTTTTGTTGAACATATTAAAAATCCAATATACTAAAAGTAGAATAAATTGTCCAATCAGGCACAAAAAAACACTCTGACTGAAGGACAATAGGGAAAGTTTAACCCAATAGTCTTAAATTGTTTAACCTGTGCTGATGAGACAGGGAACAATTAATAATCATGAAGTAGAAATTCTCACTCACCCTAATCTCACCCTGAGGACAACACTGCCTAACTGTGGAGGTTGGCACCCTAGTTTAAACATAATGTGGCACCCCCCTCTCTAAAGGCTCACCCTGTGTGGCCCTTGCAAAACCCTAGTCTGCACTGATAAAGAATTATTAGTTGTAGGGGAAATAATGCACCTGGCCACTCTATAACCTCAATTTTGTTGGACTGGAACCGAGATTTTTCTCATTTATTGGTGTGTTTAGGGTCGTTGTCTTGTTGAAACACCCATTTCAAGGGCATATCATTTTCAGTGTAAGGCAACATGACCTCTTCATGTATTTTAACATATGCAAACTGGTCCATGATCCCTGGTATGCGGTAAATAGGTCCGTCACCATAGTAGGAGAAACATGCCTATATCATGATGCTTGCACCACCATGCTTCACTGTCTTCAGAGTGTACTGTGGCTTGAATGCAGAGTTTGGGAGTCGTCTGACGAACTGTCTGCAGCCCTTGTACCCAAAAAGAACAATTTTACTTTCATCAGTCCACAAAATGTTTCTCCATTTCTCTTTAGGCTAAGTGATGTGTTCTTTGGAAACTTGTATCCGCTTCAGTACATGTCTTTTTTTAACAGTGGGACTATGCAGGGACTTCTTGCTAAAAGATTAGCTTAACACAGGCGTCTTCTGTCGCAGTACTCACAGGTAACTTGACACTGTCTTTGATCATCCTGGTGGTGATCATTGGCTGAGCCTTTGCCATTCTGGCTATTCTTCCATCCATTCATGTGGTAGTCTTCCGTTTTCTTCCACATCTCTCTGGTTTGGCTTTCCATTTTGAAGCATTGGAGATCATTTTAGCTGAAGCCTATCATTGTCTGCACTTATTTATAAGTTTTACCCTCTCCAATCAACTTTTTAATCAAAGTAAGCTGTTCTTCTGAACAATGTCTCGAAGGACCCATATTTCTCAGGCTTTCAAAGACAAATTCATGTACATGTTCTGGCTTCAGCCTTAAATAATGGCCACCTGAATCACACCCGTTTCTTCACTGAATGATTGACCTCACTAACTCCACACTGCTATTATTTTGAACACCCCCTTTCAAAATAGTTATTCTAAGGCCGGGATCACACATACGCGAGCGGAGCGTGCAGCCGCACAGCAACACATGGAGCTGCACGCTCCGCTCCCAAGTGCTGGCGCCAGAGGAGGGATTTCACCTGCGAGACTCGGCCGTATCTCGCGTATGTGTGATCCCGGCCTAATACACAGACTCAAAAAGATGGAGATCATGAATGCTGTCTTTTTGGTTTTCTTAGAATCTACTAGACCAACTAGTGAATTGTTTGACATTTGGTAATATAATTTATACCAAAAACAGTGATTAATCTGGTTAGTCATATTGGATTGCTATTATTTTGAACACTACTGTAGATGAGTAAAGGGACAGCAGACAAATAGCCACGGTGAAGTAAAATCAACAGTCTGACCACCATGCTCAAACTCATTGGTCATCATTCAGATAATGTTTTGCAAGCTGTTCACATGTCTGTGCTTTTTGCCTGACATTTTTACCAAAATAAAAATAGAACGTCAGCTTTTGATTTAAGTCATGGATACAAGTCTATTGCTCTGTGAAAATCATGGACTGCACATTTGCATCTTTATGCTGTCAAGTTTTAACATTGTAGTGGACAGGAGAAGTTTTGCAATTTTTTTTTTTATATGGAGAAAATTGCAGATGAAATTAAGTTCCAAAATTCTCATGATAAATTGGCCTGAGGGAGGCCATAATAAATCATATGATCTTGTAGCCCATAGCACTATAACAACATCCAGCATTGATATTGTAATTTCTCACTGAGGTAGCTCTGATCCATGAGACATGAAAGGTTTCAAACAGGAAGGTTCTACAAGAATAAACTAGAAGTTTGCTTCAATACGGATTTGGTTGTGTTTTATCTGCAGGACTCCTCTTCCCAGGAAAATGTACCTGAACTTCACATCACGACTGAAGAGGAGGTGGTTGAAGTAGCTAGCGATTTCCAGTCTACAGTATTCAGGGGTGAGTTACATATCTGCTCTTCTGATACAAATCCCTTGCTTGCCTTAACACATTCATAGAGTGAAATGATAACAGCCAATATAGTCAGGAACTTGGTGCTAGTGATGACTAGTGATAACATTCCTGTTGCCTATACCTGTAATTAGTAGGAACTTATTACATGTGTTTTTACTGCACTGCTTCTATATCAGTAGGATCATGACTGTATATGTACCAAGTATGATGAGCGAACGTTCATGACTGTATATGTACCAAGTATGATGAGCGAACGTGCTTGTATATTATGTTCAAGTACCCGCAGCTGCATGATTTGCAGCTGTTAGACAACCTGAACACATCCAGGGATTGCCAGTTTGTTAGGGAATCCCGACATGTTTTGAAGCTATCAGCTGCAAATCATGCAGCTGCGGGTACTTGAATATAATATATGAGCACGTTTGCTCATCATATTTGGTACATACAGTACAGACCAAAAGTTTGGACACACCTTCTCTATTAAAGATTTTTCTGTATTTTCATGACTATGAAAATTGTACATTCACACTGAAGGCATCAAAACTATGAATTAAAGGGACTCTGTCACCTGAATTTGGCGGGACTGGTTTTGGGTCATATGGGCGGAGTTTTCGGGTGTTTGATTCACCCTTTCCTTACCCGCTGGCTGCATGCTGGCTGCAATATTGGATTGAAGTTCATTCTCTGTCCTCCATAGTACACACCTGTGCAAGGCAATCTTGCCTTGTGCAGACGTGTACTATGGAGGATAGAGAATGAACTTCAATCCAATATTGCAGCCAGCATGCAGCCAGCGGGTAAGGAAAGGGTGAATCAAACACCCGAAAACTCCGCCCATATGACCCAAAACCAGTCCCGCCAAATTCAGGTGACAGAGTCCCTTTAACACATGTGGAATTATGTACTTAACTTAAAAAGTGTGAAACAACTGAAATTATGTCTTATATTCTAGGTTCTTCAAAGTAGCCACCTTTTGCTTTGATGACTGCTTTGCACACTCTTGGCATTCTCTAGATGAGCTTCAAGAGGTAGTCAGTGGGAATGGTTTTCCAACAATCTTGAAGGTGTTCCCAGAGATGCTTAGCACTTGTTGGCCCTTTTGCCTTCAATCTGCGGTTCAGCTCACCCCAAACCATCTCGATTGGGTTCAGGTCTGGTGATGGTGGAGGCCAGGTCATCTGGCGTAGCACCCCATCACTCTCCTTCTTGGTCAAATAGCCCTTACACAGCCTGGAGGTGTGTTTGGGGTCATTGTCCTGTTTGAAAAATAAATGATGGTCCAACTAAACGCAAACCGGATGGAATAGCATGCCGCTGCAAGATGCTGTGGTAGCCATGCTGGTTCAGTATGCCTTCAATTTTGAATAAATCCCCAACCGTGTCACCAGCAAAGCACCCCCACACCACCTCCTCCATGCTTCACGGTGGGATCCAGGAATGTAGAATCCATTCGTTCACCTTTTCTGCGTCGCACAAAGACACAGTGGTTGGAACCAAAGATCTCAAATTTGACTCATCAGACCAAAGCACAGATTTCCACTGGTCTAATGGCCATTCCTTCTGTTCTTTAGCCCAAACAAGTCTCTTCTGCTTGTTGCCTGTCCTTAGCAGTGGTTTCCTAGCAGCTATTTTACCATGAAGGCCTGCTGCACAAAGTCTCCTCTTAACAGTTGTGGAGATGTGTCTGCTGCTATAACTCTGTGTGGCATTGACCTGGTCTCTAATCTGAGCTGCTGTTAACCTGAGATTTCTGAGGATGGTGACTCGGATAAACTTATCCTCAGAAGCAGAGGTGACTCTTGGTATTCCTTTCTTGGGGCGGTCCTCATGTGAGCCAGTTTCTTTGTAGCGCTTGATGGTTTTTGCCACTGCACTTGGGGACACTTTCAAAGTTTTTTCGGACTGACTGACCTTTATTTCTTAAAGTATGATTAGTGATGAGCGAATATACTCATTACTCGAGATTTCTCAAGCATGCTCGGGTGTCCTCCGAGTACTTTTTTAGTGCTCAGAGATTTTGTTTTTCTTGCCACAGCAGAATGATTTACATCTGTTAGCCAGCATAAGTACATGTGGGGATTCCAACCAGGCAACCCCACATGTACTTATGCTGGCTAACAGATGTAAATCATTCAGCTGCGGCAAGAAAAACTAAATCTCCGAGCACTAAAAATACTCGGAGGACCCCCGAGCATGCTCGAGAAATTTCGAGTAACGAGTATATTCACTCATCACTAGTAATGATGGCCACTCGTTTTTCTTTACTTAGCTGCTTTTTTCTTGCCATAATACAAATTCTAACAGTCTATTCAGTAGGACTATCAGCTGTGTATCCACCAGACTTCTGCACAACACAACTGATGGTCCCAACCCCATTTATAAGGCAAGAAATCCCACTTATTAAACCTGACAGGGCACACCTGTGAAGTGAAAACCATTCCCGGTGACTACTTCTTGAAGCTCATCACGACAATGCCAAGAGTGTGCAAAGCAGTCATCAAAGCAAAAGGTGGCTACTTTGAAGAACCTAGAATATAAGACATACAGTAGGGCAAAAAAGTATTTAGTCAGTCAGCAATAGTGCAAGTTCCACCACTTAAAAAGATGAGAGGCGTCTGTAATTTACATCATAGGTAGACCTCAACTATGGGAGACAAACTGAGAAAAAAAATCCAGAAAATCACATTGTCTGTTTTTTTTATCATTTTTTTTGCATATTATGAAAATACAGAAAAATCTTTAAATGAGAAGGTGTGTCCAAACTTTTGGTCTGTACGGTATACAGTCATGATCTTATTGATCTAGAAGCAGTGCAGTAGAAACATATGTAATAAGTTCCTAGTAATTACAGGTACAGGCAACAGGAATGTTATAATCGAACACTTCGGATTTTTGATGGAAACAAGGAATATGTGTATACGGCCTGAATCAGGAGGAATAACTTCCTAGAATTGAGCGTTGTTCAAATGCTTGGCTATTACTTTAAATTTTTATTAAATTGTTGAGCAATAGTATTAGTTCCAGTTACAAAGTATTAGTGCATGGATATCGCTCTAATTAAGCTTATTCGAACAAAGTAAGCCAACCAATAATCACCTCGGGCAGCACGGTGGCGCAGTGGTTAGCACTACAGCCTTGCAGCGCTGGGGTCCTGGGTTCTAATCCCACCCAGGACAACATCTGCAAAGAGTTTGTATGTTCTCTCCGTGTTTGCGTGGGTTTCCTCCGGGCACTCCGGTTTCCTCCCACATTCCAAAGACATACTGATAGGAATTCTAGATTGTGAGCCCAATCGGGGACAGTGATGATAATGTGTGCAAACTGTAAAGCGCTGCGGAATATGTTAGCGCTATATAAAAAATAAAGATTATTATTATTATTACCTCTACATTTTTAAGCAATTCTAGCTCTGTGTCACATTTGAATTTAAAACACATTATTAATGTGCATAGTACATACAACAGTTTATTGGCAAACTTGAAGCTAAAAGACCAGTGCCTTCAAGGTTGTTTTTTTGTTCGTTTTTTTTTTTTTTTTTTTAATTAACTAACAATACACATGTACAGATGCTTCTCACAAAATTAGAATATCATCAAGAAGTTAATTTATTTCAGTTCTTCAATACAAAAAGTGAAACTCATATTATATAGTCATTACAAACAGAGTGACCTATTGGCTTACAGCCAATGAAAACCCAAAAGTCATTATCTCAGTAAATTCGAATAATTAACAAAAAACACCTGCAAAGGCTTCCTAAGCGTTTGAAAATGTCCCTTAGTTTGGTTCAGTAGGCTCCACAATCATGGGGAAGACTGGACAAATGTCCAGAAGGCAGTCATTGACACACTCCACAAGGAGGGTAAGGCTTCTTTCACACTTCCGTCGGTACCGGGCCGTCACAAAGCGTAGGCGCAACATACTGACAGACTGGTGATTTTTTGCACAACGAGGACGCAGTGTTTCAACGCGTCCGCTGCCCATTGTGAAGTCCAAGGGAGGAGGGGGTGGAGTTCCGGCCGCACCTGCGCAGTTCAAAATGCTGGACCTGACGTACGAAAAAACGTTCCCTTGATCGTTATTTCGCTACGACGGTCCGCCAAATACCGACGCATCCAGTGCACGCCGTATGGAACATATGTCCATACGTCGTGATGCGTCAGTAATACAAGTCTATGGAGAAAAAACGCATCCTGCGGGCAACTTTGCAGGATGCGTTTTTTCTCCAAAACGACGCATTGCGACGGAGGCCAATCGACGTAAGTGTGAAAGTAGCCTTAGCCACAAAAGGTCATTGCTAAAGAAGCTGGCTGTTGACAGAGTGCTGTATCAAAGCATATTAATGGAAAGTTGAGTGGAAGGAAAAAGGTGCACAAGCAACCAGGGTAACCGCAGCCTTGAAAGGATTGTTAAGAAAAGGCCGTTCAAAAATTTGGGGAGATTCACAAGGAGTGGACTACTGCTGGAGTCATTGCTTCAAGAGCCACCATCCACAGACATATTCAGGACATGGGCTACAAGTGTTGCATTCCTTGTGTCAAGCCACTTATGACCAATAGTCAGCGCCAGAAGCGTCCTACCTGGGACAAGGAGAAAAAGAACTGGACTGTTCCTCAGTGGTCCAAGGTGGTTTTCAGATGAAAGTAAATGTTGCATTTAATTTGGAAAGCAAGGTCCCAGAGTCTGTAGGAAGAGTGGAGTGGCGCACAATCCAAGCTGCTTGAAGTCAAGTGCAAATTGCCTCTTCTGAGAAAAAGAGGACTTAACTCTATAGCGCCACCTGTTGGAAGTAGCGATCCTACAAGTCACAATCAACTCTTTAACGAGTCGTGCAATATGACTTAGGATAAAAGCCAAATTAGTATCTCAATTCACAGACACGGTGTTTCGGGCTGTTGGTCCTCGTCAGTGCGAAGTATGAGAAATAATTTGGCTAGGTGAGAGGCTTTCTCCTTATGGAGAGTGACATACCATCTCTGGCTTGTCAAGGTAAGGAGGCTTATTCGCCGTGCAATGCTCATCTGGGAAATATAATGAAGTCAAGTGTGAAGTTTCCACAATCAGTGATGGTTTGGGGAGTCATGTCATCTGCTGGTGTAGGTTCACTGTGTTGTATCAAAGCCAAAGTTAGCACAGCCATCTACCAAGAAATGTTAGAGCACGTCATGCTTCCCTCAGCCGACAAGCTTTCTGGAGATGCAAATGTCATTCTCCAGCAGGAATTGGCACCTCTCCACAATGCCAAAAGTACCAATACCTGGTTTAAAAACAACAGTATCACTGTGCTTGATTGGCAAATTCGCCTGACCTTAACCCCATAGATAATCTATGGGGTATTGTCAAGAGGAAGATGAGAGACACCAGACCGAACCATGCAGATGAGCTGAAGGCTACTGTCAAAGCAACCTGGGCTTCCATAACATTTCAGCAGTGCCACAGTCTGATCACATCCATGCCACGCTGCATTGATGCAGTAATTGATGCAAAAGGAGCCCCGACCAAGTATTGAGTGCATTTACTGAACATACATTTCAGTAGGCCAACATTTTGGATTTTAAAATCATTCTTCTAGCTGGTGTTATAAAGTATTCTAATTTACTGAGATAATGACTTTTGGGTTTTCATTGGCTGTAAGCCATAATCATCAACACTAACAGAAAAAAACAATTGAAATAGATCACTCTGTTTGTAATGACTCTATAATATATGAATTTCACTTTTTGCATTGAAGAACTGAAATAAATTAACTTTTTGATGATATTCTAATTTTATGAGAAGCACCTGTATATTTTAGCTCGTAACGCTGTACCGGCTTTACAGACATGCCACAAATATGAAGGATTTATGTATAACTAATATTACCATCAAAGAGGAGATCCATTCACCGGGCTTTTTGCAGTTGTAAACTGTTATTTTATTACTTTTAGCATCACTTGGCTCATCTGTAGATTCGGAATCAGAGTCAGATGGTGGAGAAGACATCCAACAGGCATGGGAAAGTTTATCCACACATGCCCAATTTTCAAAACAGCACAGTGAGACTAGCACAGATGACATCCCTTACATTGGAGCTGATGCTCAGTCAGAGTCTGAGGAAGATAATGCTCCGAGTCAAGGAAACCTAGCAGAAAATAACACAAACCAGTCTAACAATGTACTATTGGCCTCTCCATTTCTGAGGACTCCTCTGCACTGCCATCATCCTCTCCCCCATATCCGTGTGCTACAAGGAAAAATTGTATTGTGCTCTTCAACTGAACACTGTCCACAGTTTGTTTAAATGACTGCAACCTTCTTATGGGATTTTTCTATCCATAGTGCCTAGCAAAGCAAATATTTATCATTCAGAGTGATAGATTTATAATAAAAGCAGCAGCTTTCAGCTTTGTGTGTACTGAAAATCCGTGTATCCTGAAAAGTGATGGTACAAGGGAACTGACTGACCTCAAGCAGCAGCTCCGCAAAGACTGAAAGAGATTGTGCATTTGTGTGTGGAAATTATAAATCTTGTAATGTGTAATTGCTTAAAATAAAAAAAAAAACTTTTCCTTAACCCCTTGACCCCTGAGCCTATTTTCACCTTCCAGGCCAGGCCAAATTTTTCAATTCTGACCCGTCTCACTTTAAGTGGTAATAACTCTGGAACACTTGAATAGATCCCACTGATTCTGAGAATGTTTTTTCGTGATATATTGTTCATCATGATAGTTGTAAAATTTCTTTGATATTGGAAATTTGGAATACAATTTTGCAATTTTCAAACTTTTAATTTTTATACCCTTAAATCAACGAGTTATGTCACACAAAAGTTTTTTTAAATAACTACTATACATATATACTCGAGTATAAGCCGACCTGAGTATAAGCCGAGGCACCTAATTTTGCCATGAAAAACTGGGTAAACTTATTGACTCGAGTATAAGTTGGGTATGCATTGTCCCCTCATCCCTATCCTGGTATGCATGGCTACCCTATCGCTGTCCTTGTACGCAAAGCTCCCCTGTCCCTGTCTTTGTATGCATAGCTCCCTGTTGTGAATTCCGCTCTAGGGCTCCCTCCGGTGGTTGTAAGTGGTACTTTTGTGAGTTCTTCTCTTAGGCTCCCTCTTGTGGTTTCTAGTGGTATGGCTGCTCCTTGGAGTTAGCTGTCATCAGCTGCCTCCACTTATCGTCTCTTCTGCTCTGCTATTTAGGCCTGGCTCTTTCTTCAGCCAGTGCCACTTGTAAATGGTTCCTGGTTGGATTCACATCTCTTTGGAGTTCCCTGTTATCCTGACCAGTTCAGCAAAGCTAAGTTTTTGCTTGCTCTTTTCTGTCCATAGATTGTGGACTTATCCATTCTGTGCTTTCTATGTTTGTCCAGCTTATCAGTGGGAATTAATTCTGTCTTGCTGGAAGCTCTGGGAGGCAGATTTGCCCTCCACACCTTTAGTCAGGTGTGGAGATTTTTTGTAAACTCTGCGTGGATTTTTGTAGTGTTTTATACTGACCGCACAGTATTCCATCCTGTCCTGTCTATTTAGCTAGACTGGCCTCCTGTGCTCATCCTGGTTTCATTCTGTGTATGTCTTTTCCCTCTCCACTCACAGTCATTATTTGTGGGGGGCTAATCTATCCTTTGGGGATTTTCTCTGAGGCAAGATAGCTTTCCTGCTTCTTTCTTTAGGGGTAGTTAGCTCTTAGGCTGTGACGTGATGCCTAGGGAGAGTTAGGAGCATTCCACGGCTACTTCTAGTGTTGTGTTGAGCTTAGGGACTGCGGTCAGTACAGTTACCACTTCCTTCAGAGCTCGTTCCATGTTGCTCCTAGACCACCGTATCATAACTGCTCCCCCGTTGCTGTCCTTGTATGCATGGCTCCTTATCCCCTATCCTTGTATGCATTGCTCCTATGAAAAAAAACAAAACACATCCTACTTATCTTGCCTGCGTGCCCTCACTGCATCTCGTTCCAGCACCAGCAGCTCTTCCTGCCGAGCGATCACGTGGCCCCGCTCATTAAGGTAATGAATATTAACTCCACGCCTATGAGCGCCAGAACGAATGAGATGCAGCGAGGGCATGCAGGGAAGGTACGTAGGATGTGTGCTGGAAGCCAGCGGCTGTCACTGTGCGTTATTACAGAGAAATGAATATTCACAGCGGCATTTCTCTTTAGCAGCGGCATAGGCTTAAGCTGCAGCCACCGGCTCCTGCCTCTGTGAGCCACTGCTGACGCTCCCGCCTCCATCCTCATTGCTCGTGCTGGCGGCTGGAGCCCCAGTCTGTCTGTCAGCGCGAGCAATGATGATGGAGAAAGGAGCGTCAACAGACACTTCCACAGCCATCATTCGGTGAGGGTGCTGAGGGGTAGAGGGAGGCCCGGTGTGGGCACTAAAGGGCCCCATTACAGTGGCGTGGCCTGCCGACTTTGGCGGTAAGCCACTATATTTGGTGCATAAATGTTACATAGAATTATTGGTTTGCCCCTCATAAGTGCCTCAAAGACAACAAACCTACCCCCCCGGATCACTATGTGACTTAGTCACCAGTAATGGACAGTTTGAGATTAAAATCACTACCCCTCCTCTCTTGTTGTTATTGGTATAGGCCAAGAGGAAAGGGTTGACTGCAAATTTAAATGTGCCTATTTTGTCATAATGTGTTTCCTGTAAAAAAAAAAAACCCACTATGTCTGCTCTCTGAGACGTTATCTCCTTCAGGCCGGGGTCACACTTGAAAGAAATTCGCATAAGCCTTGCATCTCAATACCCAGCACTGCTGCCGGCACTCGGACCGGAGCGCTCAGCTGCATAGAAATACATGCAGCTAAACGCTCCAGTCCCGTGTGCCGGCAGTATTACTGGGTATTGAGACGCGAGACCCGTGCAAGATTCTCGCAAGTGTGACCCCGGCCTCAGGGTGAGCCTTCTCTTTCTAGGGGAATTAAGACCCCTTACATTATGTGATAATACGCAAGTCACATTGAATACTTAAGAGGGCAATGTCTGTTGATGTCAGTTATGTTACTCACTTGTTTGGGATACTCTGAACTTGTCATCCATCTAGGACCTCTGGATGGATATCAATTTCCAGGACCCTCATGTGATTTCTCCAACTTTAAATAATAGAGCAGTATTGGAGCAAAGGGGAGCAGTAGAAACACAAGGAGAATGGGTAGACAAAGACACCTAACATTTTTTAGATAAAATACAAACTTCAATATACAAAATACCATATTTCCCAGGAAAGCTCTTGGGAAGGGGTTACACCTGTGGAACAAAATGAGCCCACTAGGAACTTTGCTAGAACAAGGTAACCTAAAAATTTTAATTTGTGGGGGAAGAGCCCAGGACTAGTCCTGGGCAGAGGGAAGACAACAAAAAAAAAACAAGAAAAAAACAGTCAATAGCCGCCCCAGGCATTATAATATGTATAACCAAGTCATATTACACGACTCGTTTAAAGGGTTGATTGTGACTTGTAGGATCGCTGCTTCCAACAGGTGGCGCTATAGAGTTTAAGTCCTCTTTTTCTCAGATGAGGCAATTTGCATACTACAGAAACCATGCATTTATTTTTTTTTTAAACCAATCAGTATTTATTGAACATTTTTCACAATAAACAACATATCAGAATGAAAAGGGAAGGTGGGGGGGAGGGGAGAGGGGATAAGGGGGAAAATCCAATGCATACCGTATTAAGGACCACAATGTAATCAATACAAAATACATAAATACAGTGTCATATAGAGGATAGAAGAAATAAACAGAAAACCAAAAAACCAGAGCATAATTGTAGGAGCAAACAGTTTAAATAAGGGAAAGGGCAGACTGAGATACAAATGGCGAGGACGTCCAAGGGTCCCACCACGAGAGGACCTTAGCTCTTTTCGATAGACCCCCTGCCATTATGACCTCATAACAAAAATGTAAATCAATCCTGGAGATCAGCTCTGCTCTGGAGGGGGAAACGGAGGTCTTCCAATGCTTCGCGATACATTGCCTAGCAGCCACTAGGATATTAGAAACTATGGGGCGCAGGGGGGCAGGGAGATCGATGAGGGAGATGCCCAGGACAGCGAGTTGACCACTCAGAGCAAGGGGCAAACGGATCAGATCCTCAATCAAAGTCTCCACCTCACGCCAGAAGACCCGGACCTGCGGACACGACCACCAGACATGAGAGGAGGACCCAAGGGCGCCACATCCCTTCCAGCAGCGCGGAGAGGTAGCCGGGAAAACCCTCGCCAATCGGGCGGGGGTGAGGTACCAGTGGAGCTGAATTTTTTTCACCTGCTCCAAGTGGCCCAAACAAGACGAGAACCTAGAAGGGTGTACCATAGCAAATTGCCAATCCTCCAGGGAAGCCTCAAAGCCCAACGCTGACTCCCAGGAAGACATAAAAGGAAGTTTGTCAGTAGAACCAAATGAAATGAGGGCTTTATAAATTATGGAAATGCCATGTGGCACAATGGTGGATGGTCTGAAGAATCTATGGGCCGGGTCCTCTGTCAGAGGCGGGGGTGCACCGAATGACCGCCACGATCTGAGGAAGCTGCGAATCTGCAGGTATTGAAAGAAGTCAGACCCAGTGAGGGAAAATCTCCCTGCAAGGTCCTCAAACGACAAGAGACCATCCGAGCCGAAAAGGTCCGCCACCCGGTGCACCCCACGCCTCGTCCAGGAGGCAAGAGAAATATGGGCAATGGCACACTCCACAGCCTGCAAAGAAACATAGTCAAACATGAACGTTAGGAGAGAAGTGCTAAGGAGCGCCCATAGTTTAGAGGCGTTCCTAATAGAACGGAGACAGGGGCCCACAGGAGGAACTTGAAGTAGTTGGAGCTCCAAAAGCAATCTAAGCGAGTTTTGGGGAGCAAAATGGGATTCAATCAGAAACCAGGGCAAACATGAGTTCCCCTCCCACCATATTTTAAGGGGCTCAAGGATCGCCGCCCTGTAATACGCCTGAACCGCAGGAGCTCCCAACCCCCCTGCAGAGTACGGAAGGGACATAATCCGACGCCTGATCCTATGGGGCTTCTTATTCCAGATAAATCGGTCTATCAAAGATTGAAACGCCGAAATAAACTTTGAGGGGATAAAAAGGGGAAGGCACCGAAAGAGGTACATTATTTTGGGGAGGAATAGCATTTTCGCCGTTTGTATGCGGGCCATCCACGAGAGGGACGCGCTTGATATTTGCTCCATGCCCCTCCTGACCTCCGAAAGAGTTTCTTCGCAATTTACTCGGACTATGTTATCTAGCCTAGTAATCTTGATGCCCAGATATGTAAAGCCCAAGGGAGCCCAAATAAAAGCATATTGAGATTGAATTTGAATCTGAAGGGGGGGGGGGGGGGAGGAAGAGGGGGAAAATTGTGGATTTGGTGAGATTAAGTTTATAATATGAAACCGCCGAAAACTCAGATAGGATGGTGGTGATTGCAGTCAATGAAGTTAAGGGAGAGGTGCAGGTCAGGACCACGTCGTCGGCATAAAGACCAATTTTATGTTTAGTTCCCCCCACCACAATTCCCCTTATGTCCGCGCACTGCCTGACCATGGCGGCCAAGGGCTCCATGATCAGAGCAAAGATGATAGGGGAGAGGGGGCAGCCTTGACGAGTACCGTTCCTAATAGGAAACGTTCGAGACCCGAATCCCGCCGATCGAACCGACGCGCATGGGTTGGAATACAATGCCATAACCGCTTTGCTAATCTGCCCGGTAAGCCCAAATTTCTCCAATGTGAGCTCGATATAGCCCCAGTGCACTCTGTCGAACGCCTTCTCGGCATCGAGCGACAGGAATACACTGGGGAGACTCCCCCTCTCCACCACATCCAAGAGATCTATCAGTCGTCTGGTACCATCCCTAGTCTGTCTGCCAGGAACAAACCCAACTTGGTCGGGGTGAATGAGATCAGGAAGGACTGAGAACAATCTATTAGCCCAGACTTTTGCGTAGATCTTAACGTCGCAGTTTAAGAGTGCTATCGGGCGGAAGTTCCCCGGAGATGTTGTGGGTTTCCCTTGTTTGGGGAGAGTCGCAATGGCAGCCTCCAACCCCTCAGCCCTAATACTGCCAACCGCCAGCCAATTATTAAAAAGACGCAACAGAAAGGGGGCAAGGACAGGAAAAAACTGAGCATAGTAGGAGAAGGGAAAGCAATCAGGCCCCGGGGAGGAACCCTTATTGGCCTCTCTGACAATCTGCGAGAGTTCAGACTCGACAATGGGGGAATTTAGGAAGGAGAGCTGCTCCTGAGTGACCGAGGGAAGATTAGCCCTCTCCAAGAACGCCAAAATTGACTCCCGCGAAGGTTGGGGAATCCCCAGGTCAGACCCGAGGTCATAAAGCGAGGAGTAATAAGAAGCAAACTCCTCCGCAATCTGAATCGGGTTGCGAACCTGGGAGCCATCAGACCGGAGCAAAAATGGGATCTTGGATTGGGCCTCTCTCTTCCTAACACGTCTAGCCAGAAAAGCACCCGCTCGATCCCCCATTGTGTAGAATTTGGCTCTGGTTTTCCTCAGGGCCTTCTCAGCCTTATGGAGGAGGAGATTGCGAACATGTATGCGGGCTTTAGAAAGGTCAGAGAGAAGCGCTGGAGTAGGAGAAAGTTTATGAGCAGATTCCAGACGAGATAATTCGTCTAAGGCTACCTGAAGTGCCGCATTGTATTTCCTCTTAGCCTTTGCCGCTAACTTGATGAAGTGACCCCTAATCACCGCCTTGTGGGCGAACCAGAGGGTATCGTCACCAATGTCAGGAGTGTCATTGGAGGCAAAAAATTCCCCCAAGGCCTCCTCTATACATTGGGAATTGGATTGGTCAGCCAGGAGGTAGGCATTAAGGCGCCAACGCGCAGGGGGTCTGATGGCCAAGGGGTCCTTCAGGGTAAGGGACACCGGGGCATGATCTGACCAGGTGATACTGCCAATATCTGCTGCGATGCAGTGAGGGAGAGCCACGTCATTCACCAGCACAAAATCAATCCTGCTATAAGAACCGTGTCTGGGAGACAAAAATGTGTAGTCTCTCTCACCGCAGTGCAGGTACCGCCAGACATCATGCAAGTGGAAAGAGTCAGCTAGAGGCCCGACTTCACATCTAGACAGTGAAGAGGCAGAGCAGTCAAGGACTTTGGACATTGGGGCATTGAAGTCACCAGCTATCAGCTTGTGCCCATGTTGAATATCATTAAGAGTTTTGAATACACCCTCCAAAAACTTAAGTTGGCCTACATTAGGGGCATATATCGAGGCAATAGTATATGGAGCATTATTAATGAGACACAACACCACAATGAATCTACCCAATGGATCCGCTATAGATCGAACCAGTTGGAAGGAGTTGGACCTGCTGAAGAAAATGGCTACACCCGCCTTTTTTGACGGACCATTGGCGAAAAACTGATGCGGGTACAGACCTGATTGCATTCTGGAGTTATCACATTCCAGCAAGTGCGTTTCCTGGAGACATAAAATATCATGACGGGATTTGCTCAACTGACGCCAAACCACAGACCTCTTACCCGGCGAGTTGAGGCCATTAACGTTAATTGAATACAGTGAGATACTCATTGAAAAGGCATAAGAACAGTTTTACAGTCCTCAGACACTGATAACCCGAGCAAAGGCAGAGAAAACATGTGGTCAGTATAGCAGGACATAAGAAAGGGCAAAACAGAAACAGGAGAGAGAACATAGGGAAACAAACAGGACATACAACAAAAAAACCAGCGGACCAAGGTCCATTCAGGAATATCCTGAGTCCAGAAGGTGAGAATCAAAAAAACAGTTCACCTATGGGGCAAACAGATGCTGCTGGAGCTCTCAAGCGAGAGACCAACGCAGCTTAAAAAAGGAAAAAAAAAGAAAAACCAAGTAAATCCGTGCGGGAAAATAGCCAGGAACCAAAGATACAGTGGGCTCAAGCCTCCTCCCAGTCCGGTGTGATACGGGCCCTGGGACCTCCGTCAGACCCGTGCTTAGGAATGTTCACGGCACTCGAGGAGTCTGGAGTCGGGAGTCCCCATTTAGCGAGAGCCGAAGCCGCGTAGGACGGAGTTAGGCAGGTAGTGATTGATCCGTCTTTGCGAATGAGCAGCTTCGTCGGAAATCCTCAGCGATACAGGATGCCTTTCTCTCTGAGGATGGTAGTGTAGGGGGCGAAGGCCCTCCGCAGAGCCAAAGTGCCCGGGGAGAGATCCGGAAAGACTGAGATGTTTGCAAATCTTTCAGGAAGCGCTGGGGTTCTCCTCAGGGCCTGTAGGAAGTCCTCCTTTATTTCAAAAAAATGTATGCGCGCCAGCACATCTCTGGGAATGGAGGGCCCCAGGCCAGAGGGTTTAGGGATCCTATGCACGCGGTCTATTATGAAGTCCTTTGGCGCGAACTGCGGTAAGGCTGCCGCCATAAAGTCCTCCAGGAATGGCTTCAAATCCCCTGCCAGAACAGATTCCTCGATGCCTCTCAGTTTAACGTTATTTCTCCTGGACCTATCTTCCAGGTCCAGGGCTTTAGCGTGAGTTTTAGCAGCTAGGGTTTGCAGGGATTCATGTGCGTCCCAGAGCTCATTATGAGAGGAGACCAGTTCCGCCATCTTGCGCTCCAGGCGGTCCGTGCGATTGCCCAGCTCTGCCACCTCTCCTCTTAGCTCAGCCAGCATAGTACGCAAGTCCTCTTGGATGGAGGATCTAAGGTCCCCAAGTAGGCCTTTAAGGAGAGATGCGGTCACCGGGCCATCAGCTGAGTCAGACGCCGAGCCTCCTGAATTTAACGCTGCTCCGCCAAAATGCGACGCTGCTGCGTCCGAATGTGATGCTGTTCTGCCTAGATGCGACGCCGCAGCGCCGGACCGCGATGCCTGAGCGTTGCGTTGTGAAGAGCGGGAAGCCCTGGGGGAGGACGGCGCCATCTTGGATTCCGGCGGTGGCTGCGGGGTGGCTGCAAAGAAGTCGGGAATTCTCCTAGGGGGATCGCGGTTGCCCGCTCTGGATTTCCCCATGCACTCACTGACGCTCCGGGAGCCAGCACCGATGTCGTGAAGGCAGAGGAGGACACCTGAGAGGTAGAAATGTGCCGCTTTGAGGTTCCTGGCTAAGGAGCTCCCACTCTGTGCGACCTACTCCATCAGCAGATAGGCCACGCCCCACCATGCATTTATTAAGAATGACTCTAATCACATTAATAATCAGAAAGAAAGTACTTATCAGTACTTAGGAAAATAGACCATTAAGTACAGTGATCCCAAGGAACTAAAAAAAGAATTACCGTAGTAATGTCCATCACTAATAGGAATGTTCTCAGCGAGGAAACCCAGAGGGCGGATCTTTCCACCAACATGTCTGGATCCCAGTCTGAAATCTTAGGAATAGACAAACCCAAAGCATAGCAGAAATCTGGAAGGTCCTCTTAGGAGCACAAAGTTGCAGATATTCCTTCTCGACAAGCAGTTAGGGCAAAAGATAAACCCTATCTATAGGGAATTCGCTGATCCATCAGAATTTTTAGTACAGTTTTAAGGTGCCTCCTCTTCTGTGCAGCTAGATCAGGGAACAGCTGGATCTTCATGCCAAAATAGGTTTTAACTCTTTGTGACCTGCCCCTTTTATTATCTTTTTTTTAAGTCTCAGTCATGCAGGCAACAAATTAGGTCACAGGGGGGACCTGAAGAGCCTCTGGCTTGGTGTGCCCTATCAAACTTGAATGGCGCAGAAGGAGGGTCCCCCAGGATTGAATTGAAAATAGTTTATAACATAAGTTAAGAGTTTTCCTGACCACTTATCGCTGGAAGGCCACGTACGCTTATATTACATCTCCTGCCCCTATTGTAAATGTCCTCTAAATGAGCCTGCAAATCTTTTAGTCTTCTGTTGTGAGAAAACCAGTTGTTGGAGGTCGGTTACATGCGATCTAGTGGGGTCATCGTCCCCCTCCAAAGTATCCATGCAGCCTGCAAGTTGCTGCAGATACTGTCTTAAACACGCCATTTCCATTCTGCAAGCATTCTTGACCTAATTTATTAAGGGCTTAAAATCCTACTTAGATGGGAAGTGTGTGAGTAGTTTCCTCCTTGCTGAGGGTGACGAGGGGGGATTATGGGCTATACATTCCATGTCAGAGGAGTAATCCATAGGTTCACTCCATCCCTCTGTGACGTTAGTGTGGCTGGGAGTTTTGTTGTGTCCTCTCATGCCCCAGTCAGTCTGGGCCCATTTAGAGGAGGTTTCCCTGGCCTTGGTGGAAGTTGAAGACCAGGGCTTTGTTGTTGCAGAATGGAAGGAGAGGAATCCTGCTGTATCTATGTGACCATCTTGCGCATTATCCTGTGTAATCAGACCTGATGTGCCTGGTCCTGGTAGTGTCTGAGAGTTTAAGGAGCCTTCTCCTGAATACTGCTCTAGATCACCTTTTCCAGGCTCACCCTCCCCACCAGAAGGGGTTAACATTTCCCCTAACTCAGGGAATACCTTGTCTTCCTGGTGCATAAACTAAGATGGTGCTGGAATGCTGGGGTTGCCGGCTCCTTAACCCCTTTACCCCCAAGGGTGGTTTGCACGTCAATGACCAGGCCAATTTTTACAATTCTGACCACTGTCCCTTTATGAGGTTATAACTCTGGAACGCTTCAATGGATCCTGGTGATTATGACATTGTTTTCTCGGGACATATTGTACTTCATGATAGTGGTAAAATTTCTTTGATATTACCTGCGTTTATCTGTGAAAAAAAAACGGAAATTTGGCGAAAATTTGGAAAATTTCGCAATTTTCCAACTTTGAATTTTTATGCAAATAAATCACAGAGATATGTCACACAAAATACTTAATAAGTAACATATCCCACATGTCTATTTTACATCAGCACAATTTTGGAACCAAAATTTTTTTTGTTAGGGAGTTATAAGGGTTAAAAGTTGACCAGCAATTTCTCATTTTTACAACACCATTTTTTTAGGGACCACATCTCATTTGAAGTCATTTTGAGGGGTCTGTATGATAGAAAATACCCAAGTGTGACACCATTCTAAAAACTGCACCCCTCAAGGTCCTCAAAACCACATTCAAGAAGTTTATTAACCCTTCAGGTGTTTCACAGGAATTTTTGGAATGTTTAAATAAAAATGAACATTTAACTTTTTTTCACAAAAAATTTACTTCAGCTCCAATTTGTTTTATTTTACCAAGGGTAACAGGAGAAAATGGACCCAAAAAGTTGTTGTACAATTCCTCCTGAGTACGCCGATACCCCATATGTGGGGGTAAACTACTGTTTGGGCGCATGACAGAGCTCGGAAGTGAAGGAGGGCAATTTGACTTTTCAATGCAAATTGACAGGAATTGAGATGGGACGCCATGTTGCGTTTGGAGAGCCCCTGATGTGCCTAAACAGTGGAAACCCCCACAAGTGACACCATTTTGGAAAGTAGACCCCCTAAGGAACTTATCTAGAGGTGTGGTGAGCACTTTGACCCACCAAGTGCTTCACAGAAGTTTATAATGCAGAACCGTAAAAAAAAAATCATATTTTTTTACAAAAATCATCTTTTTGCCCCCAATTTTTTTGTGCCAGTGCCAGTGCCAGTCATTACACTGGCTACCCATCCACTCCAGAATCCAGTACAAAACTACTACCCTCATCCACAAAGCACTCCATGGCTCAGCACCACCCTACATCTCCTCCCTGGTCTCAGTCTACCACCCTACCTGTGCCCTCCGCTCCGCTACTGACCTCAGGTTAGCATCCTCAATAATCAGAACCTCCCACTCTCGTCTCCAAGACTTTACACGTGCCGCGCCGATTCTTTGGAATGCACTACCTAGGTTAATACGATTAATCTCCAATCCCCACAGTTTTAAGTGTGCCCTAAAAACTCATTTGTTCAGACTGGCCTACCGCCTCAATGCATTAACCTAACGATCCCTGTGTGGCCTATTAAAAAAAAACACACAACATAATCAGGTTCCTCGCATTATGTTCTCATTCACTTTATGCAGTTAATAGCCCTCTGTGTCTGTACTGCTACATACTTAGGCAGTTAACTGGTTCATGCAGCTTTACAAGAACACCCGAGCCTTACACTATGGCTGGTCCGAATAACTAAAGCAATTGTTACCATCCACCTCTCGTGTCTCCCCTTTTCCTCATAGTTTGTAAGCTTGCGAGCAGGGCCCTCATTCCTCTTGGTATCTGTTTTGAACTGTATTTCTGTTATGCTGTAATGTCTATTGTCTGTACAAGTCCCCTCCATAATTTGTAAAGCGCTGCGGAATATGTTGGCGCTATATAAATAAAAATTATTATTATATGGGGGCGTGGCCTGACTTCTGATGGTGCAGGTCGCATAGTGCGGGAGCTCCGTTCCCAGGACTCATAAAGCGGCACACAGCAGTGCACAGACGGCGCTTTCTCCTCCAGAACTCCCCACTCCTGCTCCTTACCGTTCGGTGAGTGTATGGGGAAATCTAAAGCCGGCGCAGGGGACCCTTCCAGGCGCATTGTGGACTTCTTTGCAGCCACCCCTCAGCAGCCTCAGAGGTCCAAGATGGCGCCGCTTTCTCCTAGATCCTCCAGAGCTGCACGCCGAGGCTCTCAGTCTTCTGCCTCAAGCACAGCAGCGGCTGATCTCTCAGAGGCTCCAGTTACAGCATCGCTGCTCAGGGACATGCTAGGTGAACTCCGTACCTCCCTGCAGGAGGATATGCGTTCCATGATGGCAGAGCTCAGGGTGGAGGTGGAGGAGCTGGGAGGCCGCACGGATCATCTTGAAAATAAAATGTCCGAACTGGTAGCTTCTCACAATGATTTGTGGGAAGCTCATGATAACCTGCAGCTGCTTGTTACCAAAACTCATGCTAAAACCCTGGATTTGGAAGACAGATCCAGGAGAAATAATGTGAAACTAAGAGGCATTGCTGAATCAATTGGGGCTGATGATCTCACAGCCTTTCTACAAGACTTTGTCATATCTGTTCTCCCACTTTATTCCAAAGATGACGTTGTGATCGACCGTATTCATCGGATCCCGAAGCCCTCAGGCCTTGACCCTGCGGTACCCAGAGATGTACTAGCTCGCATCCATTTTTTTGTTATGAAGGAGGAATTTCTGCAAGCACTAAGATCGAAGCCGTCGCTACCTGAACGATTTGCTACCATTGCAGTTTTCCCTGATCTGTCTCCAGGAACTCTAGCCCTCCGCAGGGCTTTTGCACCATACACCTCAATCCTGAGGGAAAAGGGTATATTATACCGCTGGGGTTTCCCCACCAAGCTTTGCATTCGTAAAGACGGTTCGTTTACCACGTGCCTATCCCCGTCGCAAGCAGCCAAGACCCTGTCCCAATGGGGTTTTGACCCTCCTGCGCCCACTCCTGCCTCTGCTTCCACCAAACCTGGAGGATCTGGTCCCCGGAGGCGCCGTATTACCCCTGACTGGAAGGTCGCCTGAAGTGTCTCTATTGACCATTTCCTGGCTGGAAGAATTTATTTTTTCCTTTTTCCCGCTCAGTTCTAGTTCTCTTTTTTTTTTCTCTCTTCTTTTTTTTTGCTTGCTGATTTTTTTGCTGAGGCTGGTTCCTGGCAGGACTCCCATCAGCAGCCCCATTGGTGAACTGTTTTCTATTTTCACCTCGGACTCAGGATTTCCCTGGATGTTCCCTTGTTTAAATGTTTGGATTTTGTATGTTTGTTTTTCCCTTCCCCCCCTTCCCTCCCTCCTTTCCCTCCCTCTCCCCCCTCCTTTCCCTCTTCCCCCCCCCCCCTTGTTGCAGATTGAGTTTGCGAGGTACCCCACGTCATGTTTGTGCTTTTTTTGTGGGTAATGGGTTTGCATATCTTCTTCCGCAAACTGTATAACATATTACAATGAGTGTTTCTTTATATTCTATAAATGTTAACGGCCTTAACTCCCCTGGGTAAGAGATCGATTGTCTGGCGTCAGCTCGCTAAATCCAAACACGATATATGCTTACAGGAGACTCATTTACTAGAACGGGATAATATAAGAATGTATTCGAATCTATACCCCCACCAATTTTTTTGCGAATGGGAAGACCAAAAAGGCTGGGGTGGCAATTTTTTTTAGCAAGGCTAACTCTTTCCAGCTAATTAGCTCTACAGCCGACCCCGCGGGCAGATACATTATAATTTTATGTTTAATCAATAATACCCCTTACTAGGGTTGAGCGACCTTGACTTTTTTAGGGTCGAGCCGGGTTTCGCGAAACCCGACTATCTCAAAAGTCGAGTCGAGTGAAATCGGCCGATTATGGCGAAAAGTCGAGGATCGACCGAAACACGAAACCCAATGCAAAGCCAATGGGAATTATTATTTTTTTTTTCTCTCTCTCATGAAACCCGACCCAATCCCTGTGTGGGGTCGGCCATGCGGTACGCGACTTTCGCGCCAAAGTCGCATTTCGTATGACGCGCTTGGCGCCATTTTTTTCAGCCAATGAAGGGGCGTGGGCAGAGTGATGACATAGGTCTTAGGGGCGTGGACGCCTATCGCCATGTTGTCGCTTGTGCGCTGTAGCGATTTGCACTGTGTAACACCAGCTTTTCAGTTCAGGGACGGACGGAGGAGAGAGAGAGAGAAAGAGAGAGAGAGAGAGAGAGAGAATAAAAAAAAAAAATAATAATTCCCATTGGCTTTGCATTGGGTTTCGTGTTTCGGTCGATCCTCGACTTTTCGCCATAATCGGCCGATTTCACTCGACTCGACTTTTGAGATAGTCGGGTTTCGCGAAACCCGGCTCGACCCTAAAAAAATCAAGGTCGCTCAACCCTACCCATCATCTTTGCGTTAGTCATGGAGCCCCTGGCGGCTGCGGTGAGGCAATGCCCTGACATTAGGGGGGTAATGGTGGGAAGTCAGGAACACAAAATTGGCCTCTACGCCGACGATGTGGTGTTGTCTTGCTCTGCTCCTCTACAGTCACTATCTGCAGTGTCTTCCATTCTTACCCAATTTGCTGAAGCCTCCTGTTATAAGCTAAATCTATCCAAGTCCACAATTTTTCCCCTATTTATCTTTTCCTCTCTCCAACTTCAAATCCAAAATATTTACCCTTTCATATGGTCGCCGCTTGGATTCACTTATCTAGGTATTCAAATTACCCATATTAAAAACATTGTTCGCCTTAACTGTGATTCAACCCTCCACGAAATTAAAAAAGAAATTGACCAGCTTGCCTGCTCTCATCTATCCTGGATGGCTAGGATACAAACATCTAAGATGTTAATTCTCCCTAAACTTATATATCTTTTTAGATGCCTCCCCTTCGCTATCCCCTCTAAGTACCTCTCTGCTTTTCAAGCAATTATTGACCGTTTTATTTGGAACAAGCCACATAGAATAAAACGCTCCCTAATGTCTCTCCCATATGCCAGGGGAGGTCTTGGTGCCCCTAATATCCACCTTTACCACAAAGCTGCTCTCCTAGACCCCCTTAAGATTTGGTGGGAGGGGAACTCCTCCCTCCAGTGGTTCCATATTGAGTCGTGCTTTGCCCCTAGGGGTTCTCTCAAAATTTTGCTGGAGCTCTGTTTGCTCCAGCCGCCCTGTGGGAGTTCCTCTCTTAAAACAATTTGCTCCGCCACTAAGGTCTGGACAAGTCTCTGCCCTACTTACCTCCCTTTTATATTTGACTACGTCTCTATTCAAGCATTAGAATACGCAATAGATGGTTTGTCTCTCTCCGCCTGGGGGGACTGCGGAATACACCGGGTGAATGATCTCTATAATGAGTCGGGCCTGAGATCAGTTGCGGACCTCACTCCTCGCTATAACTTGCCTCCTAGGGCTTTTTTTCAATATTTCCAAATTCGTAGCTTCCTTAAACATTGTAACTCCTTCGGGGTGGCCGTGTCCCCCCTGGGTATGGAGACCCCAATCCACAGATTTTTCAGACCAAACACGTGGATTGATCATGGCATTTCCATCATTTATAAATCCCTCCTCTCCCATGATTTCTCTGAGAGACTCCCATTTATGTCCACTTGGGAGGGTGCCCTTGCATTCGAGGCTTCCCCGGAGGATTGGAGCATGGCTATGCTGCATCCTTCCAGATTCTCTTCGTGCCTTGGTCACCTCGAACAAAGCAAAAAAATTCAGCTCCTATGGTACTTCACTCCTGTTAAATTAGCTAAATTTTATCCCTCCTCTTCCCCTTTGTGCTGGAAAAATTGCAATATTTCTGGTTCGCTGGCTCATGTATGGTGGAGTTGCCCTCGTGTGCAAATATTTTGGCGTCAGGTTGAAGCGATTCTTTCAGAGGTGACCCATCTTCCTATCAACCTAACTGGCCCTCTAGCAGTATTGGGTATATCTCTCTTGGACTTCCCATCTGCCCTTCAACCCATTATTTCTAATATTCTTGTGGCGGCCCGACAATGTATTGCAAAGCATTGGAAATCTTCTAATATTCCCTCCAGACCTGAATTGATATCCAAAATTAATCTGCACTTTAGTTATGAGTCGATTACTGCGGACTGTCTTGCAAAAAAGAATAAGGTCCTTACGTGGTGGGATCCTTGGGTCTCCTCACCCTTTATTTCCTCGCCTGACCACCATCCCCCTTCTTCTGCCAGCTGACTCAAATGTTTGATATCATAGCTATGTATGCACCTATGTACTGTAATTTTTTTGTCTCATTCTTGATCGTGGATATTTACATTTATGTCTGCCTCTTCCCCTCCCCCTTCCCCCCTTTTTCCTTTCCTTGTTGCATTTTAAATGTACTGTTTTCTCAATAAAAATTGAATGGTTAAAAAAAAATAAAAAAAAATTATTATTATATTATTATTATTTTCCCAAGGGTAAGTGAAGAAATTGGACCCCAAAAGTTGTTGTACAATTTGTTCTGAGTACGCTGATACCCCATATGTGGGGGTAAACCACTGTTTGGGCGCATGGGAGAGCTCGGAAGGGAAGGAGCGCCGTTTGACTTTTCAATGCAAAATTGACAGGAATTGAGATGGGACGCCATGTTGCATTTGGAGAGCAACTGATGTGCCTAAACATTGAAACCCCCCCCCCCCACAAGTGACACCATTTTGGAAAGTAGACCCCCTAAGGAACTTATCTGGATGTGTGGTGAGCACTTTGACCCACCAAGGGCTTCACAGAAGTTTATAATGCAGAGCTGTAAAAATAAAACAAAAATTTTTTCCCACAAAAATTATTTTTTAGCCCCCAGTTTTGTATTTTCCCGAGGGTAACAGGTGAAATTGGACCCCAAAAGTTGTTGTCCAATTTGTTGAGTATGCCGATACCCCATATGTGGGGGGGAACCACCGTTTGAGCGCATGGCAGAGCTCAGAAGGGAAGGAGCATCATTTGGAATGCAGACTTAGATGGATTGGTCTGCAGGTGTCACATTGCGTTTGCAGAGCCCCTAATGTACCTAAACAGTAGAAACCCCCCACAAGTGACCCCATATTGGAAACTAGACCCCCCAAGGAACTTATCTAGATGTGTTGTGAGAACTTTGAACCCCCAAGTGTTTCACTACAGTTTATAATGCAGAGCCGAGAAAATAAAAAATTATTTTTTAGCCCCCTGTTTTGTATTTTCCCAAGGGTAACAGGAGAAATTGGACCCCAAAAGTTGTTGTCCAATTTGTCCTGAGTATGCTGATACCCCATATGTTGGGGTAAACCCCTGTTTGGGCACACGGGAGAGCTCGGAAGGGAAGGAGCACTGTTTTACTTTTTCAATGCAGAATTGGCTGGAATTGAGATCGGACGCCATGTCGCGTTTGGAGAGCCCCTGATGTGCCTAAACAGTGGAAACCCCCCAATTATAACTGAAACCCTAATCCAAACACACCCCTAACCCTAATCCCAACGGTAACCCTAACCACACCCCTAACCCAGACACACCCCTAACCCGAATCCCAACCCTATTCCCAACCGTAAATGTAACCCTAACTTTAGCCCCAACCCTAACCCTAACTTTAGCCCCAACCCTGACTGTAGCCTTAACCCTAGCCCTAACCCTAATGGGAAAATGGAAATACATTTTTTTTAATTTTTTTATTTTTCCCTAAGGGGGTGATGAAGGGGGGTTTGATTTACTTTTATAGCGCTTTCATTAGCGGATTTTTATGATTGGCAGCCGTCACATACTGAAAGACGCTTTTTATTGCAAAAAATATTTTTTGCATTACCACATTTTGAGAGCTATAATTTTTCAATATTTGAGTCCACAGAGTCATGTGAGGTCTTGTTTTTTGCGGGACAAGTTGACGTTTTTATTGGTAACATTTTCGGGCACATGACATTTTTTGATCGCTTTTTATTCCGATTTTTGTGAGGCAGAATGACCGAAAACCAGCTATTCATGAACTTCTTTTGGGGGAGGCGTTTATACCGTTCCGCGTTTGGTAAAATGGATAAAGCAGTTTTATTCTTCGGGTCAGTACGATTACAGCGATACCTCATTTATATCATTTTTTATGTTTTGGCGCTTTTATACGATAAAAACTATTCTACAGAAAAAATAATTATTTTTGCATCGCTTTATTCTAAAGACTATAACTTTTTTATTTTTTCGCTGATGATGCTGTGTGGCGGC
Organism: Ranitomeya imitator; assembly: GCF_032444005.1. Taxonomy (NCBI): domain Eukaryota; kingdom Metazoa; phylum Chordata; class Amphibia; order Anura; family Dendrobatidae; genus Ranitomeya; species Ranitomeya imitator. Next base: position 816,832,570 of record NC_091282.1, on the reverse strand, counting down.
TCGTTTTTTGCGGGACAAGATGACGTTTTCAGCGGTACCATGGATATTTATATCCGTCTTTTTGATCGCGTGTTACTCCACTTTTTGTTTGGCGGTATGAGAATAAAGCGTTGTTTTTTGCCTCGGTTTTTGTTTTGATGTGATCACTGAAGGGGTTAACTAGTGATATAGTTTTATAGGTGGTGTCGTTACGGACTCGGCGATACTAAATGTGTGTACTTTTATTGTTTTTTTATTTAGATAAAGAAATGTATTTATTGGAATAATATATATATATATATATATTGCATTATTTAGGAATTTTTTTTTTTTTTTAGACATTTGGAAAAAATTTTTTTTTTACTTTTTTACTTTGTCCCAGGGGGGGACATCACAGACCAGTGATCTGACAGTTTGCACAGCACTCTGTCAGATCACCGATCTGACTTACAGTGCTGCAGGCTTACCAAGCGCCTGCTGTGAGCAGGCACTTGGTAAGCCACCTCCCTCCCCGCAGAGGACCCGGATGCCGCGGCCATCTTGGATCCGGGCCTGGAACAGGGAGGGAGGTAAGGAGACCCTCGCAGCAGCGCGAACACATCGCGTTGCTGCGGGGGGCTCAGGGAAGCCCGCAGGGAGCCCCCTCCCTGCGCGATGCTTCCCTATACCGCCGGCACACCGCGATCATGTTTGATCGCGGTGTGCCGGGGGTTAATGTGCCGGGAGCGGTCCGTAACCACTCCTGGCACATTGTGCCGGATGTCAGCTGCGATAGGCAGCTGACACCTGGCCGCGCTCCCCCCGTGAGCGCGGCCGATCGCTATGACGTACTATCCCGTCGAGGGTCAGATAGGCCCAGGGCACCTCGACGGGATAGAACGTCTAAGGTCAGAGAGGGGTTAAGCAGGAATGTGTCCAGGGCTGTTGCTGGGGCGACTTCAGCCTGGCCCAAGTGTGCGGGTGAGGGAGGGCTGGTTCTGGGGGTCTTAATTCTCTGGGGACCCATTGAAGGATAGATTGGCCTTTATGTAAGCTGAATAGCCATGGAAAGCCTGACAGGTGCTCCCCTGATGTGCGTCCTCCTAGCTCAGCATCCTGGACACACTCCCAAACACAAAATACGGTAGTTAATTTACAAAACCTTTTTTTAAGGGACCACATCACATTTCAAGTGACTTTGAGGGGCATATATAGGACAGAAAATACCCAAAAGTGACACCATTCTAAACGGCACCCCTCAAGGTACTCAAATCCACATTCAAGAAGTTTATAAACCCTTCAGGTGCTTCACAAGAATTAATGGATTGTGTATTAAAAAAATTACTTTTTTTTCCCACACAAATTTTACTTTAGACCCCCAATTTTTTTATTTTATATTTTCACAAGGGTAACATTAAAAAAAATGGACCCCCAAATTTGTTGTGCTATTTCTTCTGAGTACGCAGATATCCCATATGTGTGGGAAAACTACTGTTTGGGCGCATGGCAGGGCTCAGAAAGGAAAAAGCGACATTTTTGGAACACAAACTTTGATGAAATGGTCTGTGGGTGTCATGTCACGTTTGGAGAGCCCCTGATGTGCCTATGCAGCGGAAACCCTCCACAAGTGACCCCATTTCAGAAACTACACCCCCAAGGAATTTATTTAAACGTGTGGTGAACACCTTGAACCCACAGGTACTTCACACAATTTTACAACGCTGGTGCTGCTATTCCAGTTTTAAATATTTTTAAACAGTTGTGTTTTGGTGTTGAGGAGAGTCATAAGATCAAATACTTAATTAACCTCACGACATAAGAGGTTGAGAGAAGTGACCCATAACGTGTATTGTTTAACCTTACATAAGCTTTCTCAGATCAAAGTGAGACCCTAAAGATGGCTGCCATTTCCTGTATCAGCACACCATGTGCTGATATCAAAGATGACGCCCACCCTGATGACCCCATGGACCAACCCACAGTGACGACCACCTTGATGAACTCATGGACCAACCCACCCTGATGACTTCATGGATCCGCCCATGGACTTGCTCATTGCCCAACCCACTAACCAATAGAATACATCCGATCACTCCCATTTTAAAGCTAACCGAGCCCCCTTACAGGGGATATATAAATCTGTGTCCTGACTGAATAAAGCCCTTGGAGCTGAGCCATAGATTGATCAAAGAGAATTTACATCAGACTGTGTGTCATATGTTATTTCTTTAGTGTACACCTGATCAATACCCATTAGGCCAGGAGTAGGCAACTGAAGTGAACATTTTATTAATTGTTCAACCCAACATATTTGGCGCCCAACGTGAGGCCAGCAGAGGAAGAGCCCTGAACTCTGAGGGCCGGTGAGTGGAACAGCAGGACGCGCTGAATACCCCGAACCTGAAGACTGATCACCTCCTTATCAGAACACGGTAAGTCTGCTGATTTTTATAATCTGTAGTCTTTACCTGTGTCCTTCGGGATATCCTGTGCAGATTGCCTGACCGTGTCCGGTTTTCGCGGTATCTGTAAGACGGCAGAAGGGTCTCTCCGCTGCTGGTCATTTAATTGCAAGAACCGTCACATGTTTTAGTTGCCTACTGTGTTGTGAAGAGGGGAGATGACTGGTAGTTAAGAGAGCAAGCGGATTTTTCAGCGTTTAAAAAAAAAAAAAAGAAAAGCTAATTTTTCAGTGTTGGAAAAAAATTTTTTGTCTGTGGTACAGTACACGGTTGTCGCCTGTGATACGATTTTCAGTTCTGTATAGGAGACTAGGACCTTGACTGAATTGACTCGGCCTAGGAGGGGCTAGTTAAACTTGGAGTGAGATGACTCAGTTCGAGCCAAATAAATAAATTAGTTTTGCCTTGTGACCGAGTGAATTGACTCTGCACAGGGCCTGGTAATTTAGGAATAATTTGATTAAGTAGGGAATAATTGGTTTGTAAAGTACGGAACACGGAAGTCAGACAGGGACCACGTGACAAGAAGGAATAGGAACTGAGTGCTGCAGACTCAGTTCTCTTTAGAATCTCAGGTTTGAGTCATCTCCCCCGTCTGATTGTTTGTTTGGTGTTTGTTATCTTGATAGAGATATATATATATATATCAATAGAAAGATGGAGAAAGTAATGCAGTTCTGCCGTATTGGCACTAAGCCAAATTCAGAAGGCAAGATAGACCAGTGTTCATTAGTGGCGACTCATGAAGGGAAGAGTCATGTTAAACAATGTAAAAAGCTTATGAAGTTGTGTGGAATGCCAGAAGGGGGGAGGTTACAGTCCCTGGAGTGGAAGATTGTCTTGAAAGAAGGAGGAAAAAAAAAGGTATCCTAGAAGATAATGGATTGTTGTCTATTGCTAGGGCAGGGGAAAGAGTCTCTGAAAGTTTGTATAGAGAAAATTGGGTAGAAGAGGAAAGGAATAAAAAGGCAGAGTTTTGAGTTGTGTATTACAAAAATATATCCGGTGAGCGGCCACCACCGTATAATGGTGGCCCAGAGCAATGTGCTAACCCTGGTGGCAGCTATTTTGTGGATGGCAAATGTAATTCTAATGGCAGCCATTTTGTGGATGGGCCATGTGCTTATTCTGATGGCAGCAGCCATTTTGTGGATGGCAAATGTAATTCTGACGGCGGCCATTTTGTGGATGGCAAAAGTGTTAATGCTGGCAGCAGCCATTTTGTGGGTGACAAATGTGTTAATGCTGGCAGCAGCCATTTTGTGGATGACAAATGTGTTAATGCTGGCAGCAGCCATTTTGTGGATGACAAATGTGTTAATGCTGGCAGCAGCCATTTTGTGGATGACAAATGTGTTAATGCTGACAGCGGCCATTTTGTGGATGGCAAATGTGTTAATGCTGGCAGCAGCCATTTTGTGGGTGACAAATGTGTTAATGCTGGCAGCAGCCATTTTGTGGATGACAAATGTGTTAATGCTGGCAGCAGCCATTTTGTGGATGACAAATGTGTTAATGCTGGCAGCAGCCATTTTGTGGATGACAAATGTGTTAATGCTGACGGCGGCCATTTTGTGGATGGCAAATGTGTTAATGCTGGCAGCAGCCATTTTGTGGATGACAAATGTGTTAATGCTGACGGTGGCCATTTTGTGGATGACAAATGTGTTAGTGCTGGCAGTAGCCATTTTGTGGATGGGCCATGTGCTCATTCTGATGGCAGCAGCCATTTTGTGGATGGCAAATGTAATTCTGGCGGCGGCCATTTTGTGGATGGCAAATGTAATTGACGGCGGCCATTTTGTGGATGGCGAATGTGTTAATTCTAATGGTGGCCATTTTGTGGATGGCAAATGTAATTCTGGCGGCGGCCATTTTGTGGATGGCAAATGTTAGTTCTAACGGCGGCCATTTTGTGGATGGCAAATGTAATTGACGGCAGACATTTTGTGGATGGCGAATGTGTTAATTCTATTGGTGGCCATTTTGTGGATGGCAAATGTAATTCTGACGGCGGCCATTTTGTGAATGGCAAATGTAATTTTGGCGGCAGCCATTTTGGTGGTGAACATCTTAGTCTAAGGCTACACATCACCAAATCCTTGTTACCCAGTAATGACCACTAACAGCCAATACTATATTCCTTCGGGAAGTGAACAGGATTTACCCAGGTTCCCTGTCTCAGTGGTTTCCAATGGGGCACCGACCCTTTCCCCTATCTAGCAATCATCCCACCTGGATCGTCCCCGGCACCGACCCTTTCTGTCACTTCCACTACCAATTTAGTCGCACACCCACATGAGATGCTCCAAGCAACGGCCTCTCCTCCCAACGCTTCCGCTACAGCAGCACTCTCACACAGTCTACCTAACCCTATACCCGGTACCTCACAGGCTCTCTCGCTGCCAAGCGCACACCTGTATGGGACGGTCGCAACTGTAGCAAGGGGGGCCCAATCTGGGAGGGGGATACCAATAGCACAGGAAGCACAAAGGGGAGGTAATGTTGGCAACCTATTTTCGAAAAAGAACTTCCTGAGGGACCCTTGTTAGTGGTGGGAAAGGGTGACATAATGACAATGGAAACAGACGGTAATTGTTAATGCTACCAGTTCTCGATTAGAGCACTATGGAGGTATAGCTAGAGCTATAGTGGAAGCAGGAGGGGGCGACTATTCAAGCTGACAGTCAAATCATTGTTGAGTCAGGTGTTCAGATAGCTGTTGGGGACATAGCGGTTACTAAATCTGGCAATCTTCCGTGTAGAATCATCATACACACTGTGACCCCTACTTTTGACCCTATTCGTCCAGACGCTAGTGCTCAACAACTTCGTGCAGCAATAACTCGCATTTTAGAGTATGCGAATATTAGTGAGCAGATTGAGACCTTGATAATTCCCGCCATTGGTGTTGGCATTTTTGGTTTCCCTGTTCATGCATGTACAAGGGAAATCGTTGGAATTATAATAAACAAGTGTAGCCCCCTAGTCATTTGCTGCCTCTCTGAAGTCAGGTTAATTAGTAATGAGGACAGGACTGTTAAAACTTTTAAGACTGCCTGCGTCACCTGATACTGGAGCTGCCCAAATAGAGCCCCTCATTCCAGTACTGTTACCTCCTCCTGCTCCTCATACACAAGAGATTACATCTGTACTCCCGATGCCATCTCTACTCCCACCTCAGTTGCCACCAATAGTGCCAATGCTCATGTCTGAGGAGCCCACCCTCTATGTCAAGTTTACACCCCAGCAAGCTGCTACTCTATTGAACCAAGCTCCAGATCCAGAAAAACAGCCGATGCCTTTCGACAGAAGCATGCTTCAAATCCAAAGTACTTACCCAGCCATGTGGCAAAATCTAATTTCCCTGGCAAATCTTAAAGCAGGTGATGCATATTGGCCTGTTATGGAAATCGCGTTCAATGATGCCTCACTTGCCAGTGACACTACATGGGACTCTGGTGTTGAGTTCTGCCAACAACTTAAGACATGGCCCTCGGATGAGTTGGCTGACCTATCACTTATTGTCGCCAATGGATTCCAGATGCCTCCAAGCTGATGCAGCCATTGTACGATAACCTCAAGACGTCAGCGTTTCCACTATGTACCAGACCCGTGGAAGCTTTCTACGCTCTTAAACAGGCTATACAGTCTGCATCAGCTCTTGGAATCCCAAATTCTGATATCATCTTAAGACATCCGGTTCTCTTAATGGCTCCACACAACATAAAAGCTATTTTTGAAACCTAAACGTCTGTCGCTGCAGTGTCATATGAGACTCCAATGTTCCCTCTTGGAACTCTTGTCCACTGCACCATCCTCAACCCGTCCATGCTGCTTCCTCTTTCTGGGGGGGGGGGGGGGAATTTGAAGGATGATGATGCTGATGCTCTCGGAGAAGATGCCTCTACAAACTCAGAGGATCATGACTGTCTCGAACAAATGCAGGAAGAAGCAGCCTCCAAGAAAAAAAGTGTCTGAAGACCCATTCCCACATGCTGACCTGACGTTCTTCACTGATGGTTCCAGATGAAACAGGAAGGTTCCATATGGGATATGCCGTGGTTACACATGAACAGGTCATCTCAGCCGGATCCCTACTACCGCACATGTCTGCACAAGAAGCGGAACTTAAGGCTTTGACACTGGCTTGTCAGGAAGCGACGGAGAAGGTGGTCAACATCTACACGGATTCAAGATATGCTTTAGGAGTGGCTCATGACTTCGGCAGTATCTGGGCAGCCAGAGGATACCTAACGTCCAGTGGAACTCCTGTAAAACTTGCTGCTACCATACAAGAACTTGTGGCCGCTCTAGATCTACCTTCAGAGGTTGCAGTGATCGAGATCAAAGCTCATGGGAGATTGGATTCTCCAGAAGCAAGGGGGAACTTCTTTGCTGACAAAAACAGCAAAAACCTATGCTGCGGATCCATTTGGGAAAGAGAAAGCAGTGGTGTACGTGTCACAAGACACTGAAGAAGGGACTAAAGGCTCTCTTATGAGGATTATCCATCTACATCAAGACAAGACACCAGATGATGAAAAGAAGCCATGGCAAGGAGGAGCTAAAAAGGATGAAGATGGAGTCTGGAGGGTGAACAAAAAGCTCTGTCTACCCCGTAATCTGTACTCCTCGGTGACAGAATGGGCACACGGTATCACCCAGAGGCAAGAATCAGATGATTGACCTGATTTGGGAGACTTGCATGGCACTTGGGATCTCTATTGTCACCCAAAAATATTGCAATTCCTGCCTTGTGTGTGCAACATGCAATCCAGCACCGCCTCAGAAAGTTACTCAGAAATATTGGCTAAACCACTCTATCCCTTTCAGAGAATTCAGACAGATCACATTCAAATGCCAAAAGTAGGGAAGTACAAAAATGTACTGGTAGTGACTGACATGTTCTCAGGATGGCCCGAAGCCTATCCAGTAACCAACATGACTGCCAGAGTGACTGTTAACAGACTGATGACTGAAGTAGTATGCAGACATGGGGTCCCAGAGGTAATTGAGACTGACCAAGTACCCGCATTCATTGCAGCACTGTCTAAGGAACTATGGACATTGGTGGGAGCTGATTTGGGTTTACATACTCCATATCCCCCCAGAGAAGTGGGAAAGTAGGAAGACTGAATGACACCTTCCAAAATAAAATACTGAAAGCCAGTTAGGAGGTCAGACGTGGACAGACATTTTGCCCATTGCCTTATACTCAGTCAGAATCACTCCAAGGGGTCCCACTAAACTTACACCGTACGAGTTTTTTTTTTTTTTTTTTTCGGGGGGGCTTGGTTGGTGGGCTCCAAGTTTGGGTCAATATTTTCCACAACACCTAGCCTTAGAAAGTGATACTCTTGTAAATTATGTAATTGTCCTTACTAAAAGAACTGTCAGTAACACATGTACAAGTTTTATCATCCATTCCAGATTCCTGTGAAGGTACCCATGCTTTCCATCCTGGTGACTACGTGCTGGTAAAGAAGTTGATCAGAAAGACATCCCTGGAGTCGAGATTTGAGGGTTCCTACCAAGTGCTCCTGACTACTCCTACTTCGGTCAGGATTGCTGAGCGCCTCCTGGATCCATCTTATTATTATTATTTATTGTTATAGCGCCATTTAATCCATCTCTCACATTGTAAACTTGTTAGACAGTTAGGGACAGAGTAGGATCTGACCAGCTTGTCAAAGTCCAGCTACAAAGGGAGGTTTTCCACAAGGGAAAACTTGTCTCAAACTGGTGAAAACTCCAATTCCCCCCCTCCCCGGCGAGACGGTCAGATCTAGGATGTGTTACATCAGGGTGAGTCACATGTGTATTTTATGTAACCATGGTGATGGGAGATTGGAGAGTAATAGATCCAGCAGGTAGGAAAGTCCCGAGGATACGGGTAACACGCTCCAATATACCTCCTCGCTATACCCATAATTGGACACATTCTCTGGTGTCTATAGCATCAGTATTATCATGAAGCATCTGATGTCATAGTGACACTTAACACTGGTGGGTTAGGGAACCATGGTGGGATCAAGATAAAAAAAAGGGTTAAAGTATTAAGGGGGGACTGTTGAGGAGAGCCATAAGATCAAATACTTAATTAACCTCAAGACATAAGAGGTTGAGAGAAGTGACCCATAACGTGTATTGTTTAACCTTACATAAGCTTTCTCAGATCAAAGTGAGACCCTAAAGATGGCTGCCATTTCCTGTATCAGCACACCATGTGCTGATAACCAAGATGACGCCCACCCTGATGACCTCATGGACAAACCCCCAGTGACGCCCACCTTGATGACCTCATGGACCAACTCACCCTGATGACCCCATGGATCCGCCCATGGACTTGCTCATTGCCCAACCCACTAACCAATGGAATACATCCGATCACTCCCATTTTAAAGCTAACCGAGCCCCCTTACAGGGGATATATAAATCTGTGTCCTGACTGAATAAAGCCCTTGGAGCTGAGCCATAGATTGATCAAGGAGAATTTACATCTGACTGTGTGTCATATGTTATTTCTTTAGTGTACACCTGATCAATACCCATTAGGCCAGGAGTAGGCAACTGAAGTGAACATTTTATTAATTGTTCAACCCAACATTGGTGTCAATAAAATTGCATTTCACATCTTTATATTTAGGTGTGTGCATTCCATATGCATTGATTCTTTTTCCTCTCCTCCATTGCCCATTGTTCGCTCATGTATTATAAGCACCCTCGTTTGTCTTATTTACAGTCATACCTAGTGGTGCACCTTACCGTTTATTGATACTGCTGTGCCACACTAAAAGACACTTTTTATTGCACAAACTTTGCATTCCCATATTTTGACGGCTATAATTTTTCCATATTTCGTCCAACACAGTCATGGGATGGCTTGTTTTTTGCAGGACAAGTTGACATTTTTATTAGTGCTATTTTCTGGACTTTTTTGATTGCTTTCTATTCTGATTTTTGGGAGGCTGAATTAACAAAAACCAACAGCCGTCTTTGGCCCAGGGTCGCCATGGAGACCATTGGTACAACATGATCACAGTCGCGCTGTGCCGATGGGAGCAGAGAGGGAGCTCCCTCCCTCTGCAATGCCCATCGATGTGGCTGTAACTATTGACAGCAGCAACTGAGGAGTTAGACGCACGCGATCAGTGCAAGCACTGATTGTGGGCATTGCTGCAGGGCGTCGGCTCTCAGAGAGGACACCCGCACTTGATCGCGGTGCCGCTCAGTTTGAGCCCGCGCAATCAAAAGGAAGGTTTGCAGGAACACAGCTCCCGCAGAGCCATACATAAACAGCGCATGTCGGGAAGGAGTTAAAGACACAAAAATATATTTTATCAAAATGAATTTATTTACTTGAGGTATTGGGCAAAAAAAAAAAAATCACTTTATAAAAGCTAAATATAACCGCACCTGTGCCACTTGCAGAAATGCATATACAAAGAAATGCAGATAACATAATACACTCGTTTATAGTAATTAAAAAATGCAGACTAAAGTATATTAGAAAATCTTCCAAGGACGCTCTGCATTTTTTCACTTCCTCTTTATGTGGATTCTAATAGGTGCTCTAGGTTGTCACTGCAAACCTCATTGTACCAAACGATATGTGATGTAGCGGCCAGCAGTCTCACTAGGACGTATGATCTTTACCACCTGCAAGACAGAAATATGATAGATGAGATTTTCCCATGAATAAAAGTATAAAGTACACTTTCAACAACAGATCTCGGAATAAAATAAGAAACAAAAAAACAACGGTCCCTGTGCTGAGATAACCTTATAAATATGCCCCTCCTGTGTACTGTGTAAGGCCGATTTCACACTAGCGATTCTGTACGCAGAGTACGCCAGCATACAGACAGTACAGCACTGGATCATAGCCGATTTGTGTGTCTGTAAAGAGGTCTGGCAGTAGATTGGCCACTAGTGGGAACATAGTGAGAGAAGGGGGTGGGGGAAGGGTAACATTCTTGAGAAGGATTACATCCATGTTACAGAAGGGTAGGTGGTGTAAGACTAAGTTCACATTTGCGTATATGTGCGCAGCGTATAATCTGCATACGCAAACGCATGCCAAAACGCATGCTTACGCGGCATTTTTATCCGCATCAGCTTACACGACGGCAGAAAAAGAAAAAAAAAGCTGCGTGTGCATGAGTTTTTTGCTTGCGTTTTTATGAGCATGCCTTAGATATTTCCAGGAGGGCGTGTCTCAATCAGTTCCTGGACATGCGCAGTCCGAAGGATGCGACATGCGTTCCCATAGATAGTAATGCGTTTTTTAATGCACTCAACCGCATGCCTGCGCATATTTGACGACTCCAAAAATGCAACATGTTGTGTTCGCCGCGAAAAAACGCATGCGTACACAAATGCATGCGAACGCATGTTCATGAGTACACCATGTTAAATTTATGTACGCATGACGCATGCTGATGTATGCGGATCAAACACTGCGTGTGCACACGCAAATGTGAAACCAGCCTAAGTGTAGACCCTTGCCTCTGACAGAATTGAGCAGATAGCTGCTGTGACTATTCCTGTCCTGGTTCCCGAGTAACGAGATTGCAGATAATAATGGAAATAGGTAAAGGATTGTAGGAGAATGTGGTCATCGCCACAGGAAGGATGAATTCAGGGAGGGTAGAAAATACAGGTGTAGCTCTTCGCTAAAGTAACTGGTAATACAGATACACAAAGCAGTTTTCGGCTCTAGACTGTAAGGCGTGTATGAAGGGTTTCATGCTGTAAGTGGTTTAAAACCATAATTTGGCATTGGCAGTCAAAAAGTTCACAAACATGGAGTTTAATACCCACGTGCTAGTGTGGCTTGATCACAGTGCAGAGTCGTACTGACATATGAACAATTAAACAGATAATTGTGCATAAAAACGGTAAAAATAAATTCATGGTCTATACAAAAGCCATACAGTTGCTCCATCTAAGACTAAACAGATCCTATATAAAAATACATTTATGAGGCGTGGTCTTTGCAGATACTGCACCATAGTTCACCCCAATAATCCGAATCACATCTCACTGATTCCAATTCATCAAATACCAGATCACATGTGTAAGGCCGGAGACACACTAGAGATACGAAAACCGGTTCGATTTGGTTCCTGAAAAGTTGGACAAGTGTCATGCGTTTTATATGCGAGTACAGTCCGACTCAACACCTAGCATCCAATTTACATCCGATTATAACATGAGCTTTTACATAGAGAATTGCTCTATGTCATTTACACATCATTTTCAAAGGAAATATTAGAGAGATAGATATAAATGTGAGGGAGAGATATAATCAGCACTTTGTGTGCAGTTTACTGTATATAATTTTTTTTGTAGTAAATAAATTCCTTTCGGCTATCAAAAGATGTGGGATTCCCCATGTCTTTTGAAAAGCCGGCAATTCATCCACAGCATACAGTAAAAATCAGTGTGAACCAACAAAGTAGAAATATACACAGCTCTGGCAAAAATTAAGAGACCACTGCAAAATTTTCAGTTTGTCTAATTTTTCTCTTTATAGGTATATTTTTGGAGTAAAATGTGCATTGTTTTATTCTATAAACTACTGACAACATAACTCTGAAATTTAAAGCTAAAAATTTGGTATTTATTTGCAGCAAATGAGAAATCGACAAAATAATAAAAAAGTGCTTTCAGATGTTAAATAATGCAAAGAAAACAAGCTCATAATCATTTAGAAACAACAATACTAATGTTTTAATTCAGGAAGAGTTCAGAAATCAATAATCTGTGGAATAACCATGATTTTTAATCACAGCTTTCATGCGTCTTGGCATGCTTTCCACCAGTCTTTCACACTGCTTCTGGGTGACCTTATGCCACTCCTAGTACAAAAATGTAAGCAGTTCTACTTTGTTTGATGGCTTGTGACCATCCATCTTCCTCTTGATAACATTCCAGAGGTTTTCAATGGGGTTCAGGTCTGGAGATTGGGCTGGCCATGACAGGGATTTGATGTGGTGGTCCTTCATCCACACCTTGATTAAACTAGCTGTGTGGCATGGTGCATAGTCCTGCTACAAAAAAACAGTCCTCAGAGCAGAAGGAAGCAGTGCCTGAGCAGAAGGAAGCAACTGTTTTTCTCTAGTAACCACCACGACAGCACACCTGGAGGATGTTACCCCTTTCCTAATAGGGATAGGAAATGACAAGAGGTTAAGTAACCCCTCCCTCATCCTCCCCCTCAGTGTTTTTTCCTGTCCCTACTAGGGATGAAGAGGTCATCCCAGGTGTGCTGTGCTGGCAGCGGTCACCAGGGGGGAAAAGAGATTTTATGCCGGGCAGCAGACTTGCCTCTCTTCCCCGAGCGCTGCTCCCGTCTCCTCCGGACTCGGGACTTCCGCGACCAGTCCACACCTACAAGGCAAGGTCTGGGCGGCATTCTTCGGCTGGAGGCCTCTCTGAGCTCTCCAGCCCCTCTCCTCCTCCAGCGCTGTGCGCGCGATGAGGACTTCCGGTCTGAAGCCGGCGGCAGGAAGTGACGTCAGACGCTGGCCGGCTTCAGTATTCAGGAAGCTCCTTTGCGTTCCACGCTGGAACGCAGGTCAGATGGCGTGGATGTCGGCGGCTTTCCTCCCCCCACATCCGCACATTGGAGGAGGAGGTCCTCTCACAGGAGGACAGGTGCTGTGTCCGGTCGCCTATTTAAGAACCCCGGACAAGAAGACGTCTCAGGTAAGGCTAGCGCTAAACGGGTGCACTAACGCAATGTTTTTAATGTGGCCGCATCCCGGGGTCGTGGTAACGTCCCCGATCTGCAAGAGCGGGGAACGGACCGCGGGCGCGCCTCGGACGCTGCGAGCAGTGTCCGCGGCGCGCCAGGAAACACCGGTGCGTCGCTAGCGCGTGCCGAACATGGCACGAGCTAGTGCTGCGCGTTCCCATTGCCGTGAATGGGCGCGCTAACGGACGCGTTGCACGGCGTTAATTTCGCCGTGCAACGCTGTCCGTTAGCGCTTTCCTATTAACGCAATGGGAACCAAGCCTAAGACCACTGTGTGGTGAAAATCATGGAGACGTCTGCCTCGCGCTCTGCTCTTGCAGATCCCAGCACCATCCCGGCCCCAGTTAGTAATCTGGACCAGGGTGTCCACTCCCTGATGCAGGTTGCAATCTTATGATTCCTTCTCCCCTTTATTTCAGGGCGACAAGGAACCCGCATCAGGAAGCAGATCCAAAACTGCACGCAAATGTGCTGTCTGTGCAAAAAAACTGTCCAAGACATTGTGCAAAGAATGCACGGAAAAAATTGTTAGAGAAGAGCAGCCATCTCTAATGGAAGAGATTAAAGGCTTGATCCAGCACGAGATTAGAAGCTCTCTGGCCTCACTCTCCCAGCCCACACCCTCCCCCAGTACTCCTCCGGAGGCTAAGAAAAGAAGGCTTAATCCAGAGGATGAAAGGCATGAGGAATCTCAAGGGGAGATGTCGGATGAACCTCCAGAGGAAGGTGAAATATCCTTAAGGTACCGTCACACTGGACGATATCGCTAGCGATCCGTGACGTTGCAGCGTCCTGGCTAGCGATATCGTCCAGTGTGACACGCAGCAGCGATCAGGCCCCTGCTGTGATGTCGCTGGTCGGGGAAGAAAGGCCAGAGCTTTATTTCGTCGCTGGCTCTCCCGCTGACATCGCTGAATCGGTGTGTGTGACACCGATTCAGCGATGTCTTCGCTGGTAACCAGGGTAAACATCGGGTTACTAAGCGCAGGGCCGCGCTTAGTAACCCGATGTTTACCCTGGTTACCATCGTTAAAGTAAAAAAACAAACACTACATACTTACCTACCGCTGTCTGTCCTCGGCGCTCTGCTTCTCTGGTCTGGCTGTGAGCGCCGGGCAGCCGGAAAGCAGAGCGGTGACGTCACCGCTCTGCTTTCCGGCCACTGTGCTCACAGCCAGACCAGAGAAGCAGAGCGCCGAGGACAGACAGCAGAAGGTAAGTATGTAGTGTTTGTTTTTTTACTTTAACGATGGTAACCAGGGTAAACATCGGGTTACTAAGCGCGGCCCTGCGCTTAGTAACCCGATGTTTACCCTGGTTACCGGCATCGTTGGTCGCTGGAGAGTTGTGTGACAGCTCTCCAGCGACCAAACAGCGACGCTGCAGCGATCCGGATCGTTGTCGGTATCACTGCAGCGTCGCTTAGTGTGACGGTACCTTTAGACTCAGAGGCTTCTCAGCAAGAGAGATACTACTTCTCCTCCAGTGACATAGAAGAACTCCTCACAGCAGTGAGGAAGACTATGGAGATTGAAGAAGAGAAGACGGCGCAGTCAGTACAAGATGAGATGTTCGGGGGTCTTCGTTCTAAGAAGAAACAGGTATTTCCCATTCACAAAAATATCCGTGATTTAGTTCTAGAAGAATGGGAAACCCCGGAAAAGAGGTTGACCACCCCAGCAGAAATTAAGGATCGGTTTCCGGTTGATGATGAGACTGCTTCATGCTGGTCGGAGATTCCTAAGGTGGATATCCAGATCGCTAGGGTAGCTAAGAAAACCACGCTACCATTTGAAGATGCCTCCCAGTTGAAGGACCCTCTGGAGCGCAAGATGGACGGGCTGCTAAAGTCATGGGAGACGTCAGCTTCCTTACTTAACATCAATTCGGTATCTACCTGTGTGGCTAGATCAATGCACCGCTGGCTGGGTCAATTAGAGGAACACCTGTCTTCAGGCACTCCCAGAGAGGAGATCCTGGCCTCTCTACCTATCTTCCAGAAAGCGACAGGATTTCTAGTGGATGCCTCAGCTGAGTCCGTGAGGGTGGCAGCAAGGTCATCAGGATTGTCAAATTCTGTAAGACGAGCACTCTGGCTGAAATCATGGTCTGGGGACATGACCTCGAAGATGAGGCTCTGTTCCTTTCCTTTTAAAGGAAATTATATGTTTGGGCCGGCCCTGGATGATCTACTGGAGAAAGCTTCAGATAAAAAGAAGACATTGCCAGAACCTAGAAACCCTAGGAAAAGACCCTTTCGCTCTCAACAAGAGCATACTCCTCAATACAGAGGCAAGGGTAAGACAGGGCGCTGCAGTTACCCAAAAGGAGGGAGAGACAGAAATCTCTTTCTTTCCCAGCCCCAAAATCAGAGAAAACAATGACGCCACCAGGGTAGGGGGTCGTATCTCAAACTTCCTCCCATACTGGCAAGCAATCTGCTCAGACCAATGGACGTTAACATCAGTCAGAGACGGAATAAAAATAGAGTTGATATATCCTCAAAAGATGTCAAGAACAACATCTTTAGCTACACCAAAGCTACAATCCATATTGATAGCGGGAGTACAAGATCTTTTGGACAACAAGGTGATCTCCTCAGTCCCGGAGGACGAGAAGAACAGAGGACATTATTCAAATTTGTTTCTAATAAAGAAACCAAATGGGTCCCATCGAATAATAATCAACCTAAGACCTCTGAATCAATATGTCGCCTACAGAAGGTTCAAGATGGAATCAGTAAGGTCTACAGTACCCCTCATAGGACAAGATTTCATCATGGCGACGATAGATCTACAGGACGCGTATTACCACGTCCCAATCCATCCAGCTTATCGAAAATTCCTAAGATTTGCAGTCGCCAGGGGAAAGGGCATAGACCATTTTCAATTCGATGTCCTGCCGTTCGGGCTATCCTCAGCCCCGAGGATCTTCACGAAGATCATGTCCAAAGTAATGGCCTACATCAGAGGTCAACGAATATGCATAATTCCATACCTCGACGACCTACTGATCGTGGCCCCCTCAGTCCCCACTCTTCAAGAACACCTTCAGAGGGTAGTCCAGATCTTATCGTCCCTAGGCTGGATAGTGAACCACAAGAAATCGGGAGATGGTTCCATCAACAACAAAGGTCTTCTTAGGGGTACTACTGGATTCTCGCAGCCAGACATCTTTTTTACCAGAACAAAAACGGACCTTGCTTACAGCAAAGATCAGAACGTTGCGGGACAAGAAGATAACTTCCCTAAGATGGGCCATGTCGGTTCTCGGGACCATGACGTCGTGCATCCAGATGGTGTCATGGGCACAAGCCCACACCAGAGTACTTCAGACTTATATTCTGTCAAATTGGGACGGATCCCCAGATTCTCTGGACAGAAAGATCAAAATACCACCGCACGTAAAGTTATCTTTGACGTGGTGGCTACAAAAGGAAAACCTACTCAAAAGGAGTTCCTTGGTCGCAGGATCCAGCAATCTCTATAACAGTAGATGCCAGCGAAAGAGGTTGGGGAGCTACGGTAGCCCAACACATTTCAAGGGAACTGGCCAAACGAGATAAGTCAACGATCCTCGTACTTCAGAGAATTAAAAGCTGTGGAGGAAGTCCTCAAAGCAGCGGTAACTCTTGTTCAGAATTCCCATATCAAGATCTACTCGGACAACATGACAACAGTTGCCCATCTTCCTCATCAGGGAAGTACAAGACACGAGGATCTAAAGGCCATATCAGCCAGAATATTTTCCTGGGCCGAAGAACATGTTCTCTCTCTTTCTGCTCTGCACATAAGAGGGGAAATAAATATACAGGCCGACTTCCTGAGCAGAGAGAAGATCCATCCCGGAGAATGGGGTCTAGACCCAGAGACTTTTCAGATTTTGGTCAGAAAGTGGGGACAGCCGGAAGTGGACCTGTTCGCGAACGCCCAGAACACAAAAGTGGATCAATTTTTTTCACTAGATCCAACCAATCCGGGGCTAGTAGACGCATTGGCCCAACCATGGACATTCTCACTGGCCTACGCTTTTCCTCCATTACAAATTCTACCAAGGGTCCTACAGAAGATAAGGACAGAAAGGGTCAGTGTAATCTTAGTAGCTCCATTTTGGCCCAAAAGAAGTTGGTTTGGGTCCCTCATCAGCCTAAAAGTAGATGGACCAATGGCACTACCTCCGATGAGGTTCTTGCTCTATCAGGGGCCAATACTTCATCCAGACCCCGAGAGATTACACCTGAATGCCTGGCTTCTGAATTCTCAATTCTGAGGACCAGAGGGCTGTCAAAGAAGGTCATTAGTACGCTACAGAAAAGCCGGAAGACCGTTACCAATTCCATTTATCAGAAAATATGGAAAACCTATATCACATGGAGTGCTCCTGAACGGCCCAACCCAGACAGGCCGAACTTAGCCAGAATCCTGGATTTTTTACAAGATGGTCTAGAAAAAGGTCTCAAACCCAGCACCCTCAAGGTACAGGTGGCGGCACTGAGCTCGTATTTTGACCAACCTCTAGCCGAACACAGATGGATAAGAAGGTTTATGACGGCACCATCCCGCATATCTCCAAGATCCATAAATATAGTCCCATCTTGGGACCTCAATATAGTCCTGAAGGGACTTACACTTCCACCTTTCGAACCTTTGTCATCAATAGCAATGGATAGACTCGCCTGGAAAACCACCTTCCTGATAGCCATAACTACAGCCAGGAGAGTAGGTGAATTACAGGCCCTGTCGATCAATGAACCCTACATGAGGATTCTACAAGATAGGCTTATTCTGCGATTGGATTCATCCTTTCTTCCAAAAGTTGTCTCTGACTATCATAAATCACAGGAGATAATTCTCCCTTCCTTTTATCAAGAACCACAAAATGAAGAACAACAGTTCCATACTTTAGACGTTTGAAGAATGGTACTTTATTACCTTCAAATTTCAGATAAAATTAGGAAGGATCAGAATTTATTTATCCATCTTCATGGACAGAATAAGGGAAAGAAGACTTCCAAATCTACAATTGCCAATTGGATCAAGAGAGCAATCTTGGAGGCCTATCAGATGCAAGGCCTTCCACCGCCAGAAAAATTCACAGCTCATTCTCCTAGAGCAACAGCTGTCTCCTGGGCCGAGAAAGCCAGTGCTTCCATTGAGCAAATATGCAGAGCTGCTACTGTACGTGGTCCTCGGTCCATACATTTTCCAAACATTACAGGCTAGACCTGATGTCCAAGGGGGACTTGGCCTTCGGAGAAAAAGTCCTTGGGGCTATAGTCCCTCCCTAATAGATTACTCTTGGGTACTTCTCCAGGTGTGCTGTCGTGGTGGTTACTAGAGAAAATAGAATTATTCTTACCGTTAATTCGGTTTCTCGTAACTCACCACGACAGCAGGAGTAATCCCTCCCTATGCTTGATATACGTTCTGAAAAGAATAAATATAATTTGAAGCATTCCTTCTCCTGTGGTCCTTTATAATAACACTGAGGGGGAGGATGAGGGAGGGGTTATTTAACCTCTTGTCATTTCCTGTCCCTATTAGGAAAGGGGTAACATCCTCCAGGTGTGCTGTCGTGGTGAGTTACTAGAAACCGAATTAACGGTAAGAATAATTCTATTTTCAAGCATAACATTGTATGCGGCTTGATTCATACGTCCTTCACAATGATTAACCTGCCCAATTCCAGCCTTGCTGAAGCATCCCCAGATCATCAACGATCCTCCACCAAATTTCACAGTGGGTGCAAGACACTGTGTGCCTTGTACGTCTCTCCAGGACTCTGTCTAACCATTAGACGACCAGGTGTTGGGAAAAGCTGAAAATTAGACTCATCAGAGAAGACATATTGTACTTCATGATAGTGGTTACATTTCTTTGATATTACCTGCGTTTATTTGTGAAAAAAATGGAAATTTGGCGAAAACTTTGCAATTTTCCAACTTTGAATTTTTATGCCCTTAAAATCACAGAGATACAGTATGCCACACAAACTACTTAATAAGTAATGTTTCCCACATGTCTACTTTACATCAGCACAATTTTGGAACCAACATTTTTTTTTGTTAGGGAGTTATAAGGTTAAAAGTTGACCAGCAATTTCTCATTTTTACACCATTTTTTTTAGGGACCACATCTCATTTGAAGTCATTTTGAGGGGTCTATGATAGAAAGTACCCAAGTATGACACCATTCTAAAAACTGCACCCCTCAAGGTGCTCAAAAATTTTATACCGTTCCACGTTTGGTAAAATTGATAAAGCAGCTTTATTTTTCGGGTCAATACGATTACAGCAATACCTCATTTATATCATTTTTTTATGTTTTGACGCTTTTATACGATATAAAAGTTTTATATTAGAAATTATTTTTGCATCGCTTTATTCTGAGGACTGTAACTTTTTTATTTTTTCGCTGATGATGCTGTATGGTGGCTCGTTTTTTGCGGTACAAGATGACGTTTTCAGCGGTACCATGATTTTTTTATATTCCTCTTTTTGAAAGCGTGTTATTCCACATTTTGTTCGGCGGTATGATAATAAAGCGTTTTTTTGCCTTTTCTTATTTTTTATTTTTACAGTGTTCACTGAAAGGGTTAACTAGTGGGGCAGTTTTATAGGTTTATAGGTCGGGTCGTTACAGACGCGACGATACTAAATATGTGTACTTTTTTTTTTTTTTTAGATTAAGAAATGTATTTATTGGAACAATTTTTTTTTTTTACACATGTAAATATATATATATATATATATATATATATATATATATATATATATATATATATATATATATATATATATATATATAATTTTACTTGTTTACTTTGTCCCGGGGGGGGACATGACTGTGCACGGTGTCAGATCAGCGATCCGACAGGCAGTTCTGCAGGAGGCTTGCTGGCACCTGCTCTGAGCAGGCGCTTGCAAGCCACCTCCCTGCGTGACCCTGAAGGAGCCCCGCAGCCATTTTGGATCCAGGGCCTGCAGGGAGGAGACGCTCGGAGCAACGCGATCACATTTAGATCCGTGACCGCTCCTGGCACGTAGTGATAGTCAGCTGATACCCGGCCCTGATCGGCCACGCTGCCCCCGTGAGCGCAGCTGATCGGTGATGACGTACTATCCCGTCGGTGGTCATACGGGCGCATACCACCTCGACGGGATAGTACGTCAGAAAGAGGTTAATTTTAGCCAGAGCTGTATATAGATGTTAGAAAGACAAAGATGTTAGCGACATATGACAGATGTTTATAGCCTAGGAAGGGAATAATACTCATGGAGCTTCCCAGGCTATTATTATCAGCTCATAGCTGTAAGACTATCTTGTTTATTAAAATGGTGCCCCCCCATGGATATTGGCCACCCTTCGAGACTAAAAACATCAGCCCTCAGCCACCCCAGAAATGGCACATCCATAAACTGAGCTAAATATGGTACTAAGCCTCACTCTTCCCACTTGCCATGGTGCGGTGGCAAGTGGGACGATAGTTGGGGTGGTTGATGTCCCCTTTGTATTGTTTCATTAAAGGAGTATGCGATTCTTTCAATTAAAATGACTTTATGCTGTGTGTGTGCTTATTATACAATATCACAATGAGGTTAGTAATTAGGGAGCTTTATGGATGCCTCTCCATTACTAGCTTCTGGGCTTGATGTCACCTGACAATACAAAAGTGACATCAATCCCCCCCCCTCAACTATCAACCCACTTGCCATCACACCATGCAAGTGGGAAGAGCGAGGCTAAGCGCCAGGTTTGGCGCATCTTATGGATGCAACATTTCTGTAGCAGCCGAGAGCTGATGTTTTTAGTTTCGGAGGGTGGAGCAAATATTCACGGCCTCTTTTTAGGCTATTAATATCAGCCCGCAGCTGTCTGCCTAGCCTTTGCTGGTTATTGAATATAGGGGGACCCCACATAATTTTTTTTTTTTTTGGGGTGGGGGGGGGGAGAGGGGAGGACCATTTTAATAACCAGGAAAGGCTAAGTATACAGTTGTGAGGTGATATTAATAGCCAGGGAAGCTCCATGGGTATTACACTTTTCCCAGGCCATAAGCATCTGCCCCCAGCTATCCGATTTCTCTCTGCTGGTTATCCCCTTAACAACCAGGGGAATTTCAGTTTTTGATTTTGTTTTTTTTGCTCCGCTTCTTCCCTGGGACATAATTTTTTTATTTTTCGGTCAAAATGGTCACGCGAGGACTTGTTTTTGCGGGACAAGTTGTACTTTTGGACAACACCATTGTTTTAACAAATTGTGTACTGGAAAATGGTGTGGTGAAATTGCAAAAAAAAAATCCAGTTTTTTTTTAACCATGTTCACCAAATGCTGCCATTATGATTCTCCAAGTCATGTCGGGATCACAGACACCAAACATATATACCGTATATACTCGAGTATAAGCCGAAATTTTCAGCCCAAATTTTTGGGCTGAAAGTGCCCCTCTCGGCTTATACTCGAGTCACGGTGGGTGGCAGGGTCGGCGGGTGAGGGGGAGAGGGCGCTGAGGCATACTCACCTAGTCCCGGCGCTCCTGACGCTCCCCCTGCCGTCCCACGGTGTTCGGGTGCTGCAGCTCTTCCCCTGTACAGCAGTCACGTGGGACCGCTGATTAGAAAAATGAATATGGACTCCACTCCCATAGGGGTGGAGCCGCATATTCATTTCTCTAATCAGCGGTAACGGTGACCGCTGATAGAGGAAGAGGCTGCCGCACCGAAGACCAGCTGTCCGGGAGAAGGAGCGGGACGCCGGGAGCAGGTAAGTATCGCATATTCACCTATCCCCGCTCCACACGCCGGGCGTCGCTCCATCTTCCCGGCGTCTCTCCGCTCTGACTGTGCATGTCAGAGGGCACGATGACTCATATAGTGTGCGCGCCGCCCTCTGCCTGATCAGTCAGTGCGGAGAGACGCCGGGACCGGACGCTGGGGAGCTGCAAGCAAGAGAGGCGAGTATGGCTTTTTTTTTTTTTTTATTGCAGCAGCAGCGTTATATATGGCACAGCTTTATACAGAGCATCTATGGGGCAATAATGAACGGTGCAGAGCACTATATGGCACAGCTATGGGGCAATAATGAACGGTGCAGAGCACTATATGGCACAGCTATGGGGCAATAATGAACTGTGCAGAGCATTGTATATGGGGCACAGCTTTATATGGAGCATCTATGGGGCAATATTGAACTGTATGGAGCATTATATGGGGCTCCTGATTCAATATGGATATTCAAAAACACAACCTACTGATGTCTCAATTAATTTTACTTTTATTGGTATCTATTTTTATTTTTGACACTAACCGGTAGCTGCTCCATTTTCCACCCTAGGCTTATACTCGAGTCAATAAGTTTTCCCAGTTTTTTGTGGCAAAATTAGGGGGGGGGGGGGTCGGCTTATACTCGGTCGGCTTATACTCGAGTATATACGGTATGTTCTTTTTCGAGTGGAGAAAATTTTTTCCAAAACTTGAAGAAAAATTGGCGCCATTTTCTGAGACTTGTAGCATCTCCATTTTTCGTGATCTGGTCCTGGGTGAGGGCCTATCTTTTTGCGGACCAAGATCATGTTTTTATTGTTACCATTTTGGTGTAGATACGATCTTATGATCGTCCGCTATTGCATTTTATTGTAATGTAGAGGTAACAAAAAAAAACAAAAAAAACAACGTAATTCTGGTATTTTGAATTTTTTTTGGCTACGCCATTTTGCGATCAGGTAATTCTTTTTTTATATTGATAGATTGGTGATTCTGAACACGGCGATACCAAATATGTGTATATTTGATTTTCTTTTTATTGTTTTATTATGAATTGGGTGAAAGGGGAGTGATTTAAACTTTTATATTTTTAAAAACTTTGTTTACTTTTTGCCTTCTTCAATAGTTTCCATGCGAGACTAGAAGTTGCATTACTTCGATCGCCTCTCCTATACACAGGGTCGATCAGATTGCCTGTGTGTAGCACCACCGGGTGGCGCTCATAGCAATCTGGCAATGACAGCCATAGAGGTCTGCTTCAAACCTCTGGTTGTCATGCTGACCCATCGGTGACCCGCGATCATGTGACGATAAAGGACATGCTTTCGGTAAGTGTGAGTTAAATGTCGCTGTCAGAGATTGACAGTGGCATTTAGCTACTTAACAGCCACGGGTGGATCGCGATTTCACCCGCGGCAGTTGCGAGCACATGTCTGCTGTATAGATCAGCTGTCATGTGCCCGACATGGGTGCACTATTACACCCAGCGTCGGAAAGAGGTTAATAAAACTTCAGGGGAACCCACACCATTTTTTTTTTTCCCAGAAAATAAAATGTATTTAGTAATAAAACCATGTACAGTACACTGCACACACACTGTACTTATGTATGTCACTGACATGTTTATCTATTCTATCTATTTTGTTGGGTCACGCTGTTATTTTACTGTACGAGCTAGATCAATTGCCGGTTTTGCAAAGGACATTGGTGTGTAAAAATTGGACTGCACTTGCATGGTCTGAGTGCTGTACGATTATTTGCTGGATGCGATCAGATTTCCGATTATTATCGCAGCATGCTGCGATTTTTTTACCAGTCAGATCGTGATCCGATCTGGAAGAAAAAAAAGAAAAAATAAAAATAATCGCAGATGAACACACGATAGAACAACATTGGTCTGAATGATATCCGATTTTTTATCAAAAATAGGGGGAAACCCACGCTTTTTTTTTTTAAAATTCCGTATTTATTTACAGCGTAGGAGCGGTAGATGAATACTCCCATCCACCGCTCCTGCTGTCACTGTTATTAGAGGCAGCAGGGGTAGGCTAATGGGAGTAATAGTCCCATCAGCCGCCACCTGCTGTCTCTTATTACTTAAATGTAACTCATCATTGTACCCTGCTGCTGACAGATTCTCTTTAAATGTTACATTAAAGTTTTAATAATAATAACCTTTATTTTTATATTGCGCTAACATATTCCGCAGCGCTTTACACATTATAATCACTGTCCCCGTTGGGGCTCACAATCTAAATTCCCTATCAGTATGTCTTTGGAATGTGGGAGGAAACCGGAGTACCCGGAGGAAACCCACGCAAACATGGGGAGAACATACAAGCTCCTTGCTGATGTTGTCGTGGGATTTGAACCCAGGCTCCAGTGCTAACCACTGAGCCACCGTGCCTTTCCTATGGAATTATGAATAAATCGGCATCACACAGTAGTTTATGGCCTAATCCACAGGAAATTGATTTTTTATGGAAATGTACTAAAACTGCTATATCTCTTACCTGACCTCTTTTTAACCCAAAATATCTTGCAACTGGATCACCAGCCTGGATCCGAGGAAGCTGGGATTCTCTGAGTTTACTGAATAAATGGTTAAGAAATTTTCAGAATTAAAAACAAAAATCCCCACTATACTTTTGTACCAGACATTTGATTACTAACCATTCAATATTGGTAACACCATCTAAAATATGGTTAGAAGTGAATATAACCAACTTACAGAAAAAGGACAAAAAAATTCAAGGAGATCCCAGAAAAAGAAGCAGCCTTATCAACACAAAGTCAGACGACAGATGCAGTAGCAGACCCCCATGATAGAGGCGGGGGCAGCACAGGTGCAAAATACTGATGGAAGCAGCTACTCACACACCTATTAATGGAGGGTTGACTGTGCAGTATTAACCCCTTTGTGACAGCCAAATTTTAAAAATCTGACCAGTGTCACTTTATGTTGAACGCTTCAACAAACTCCAGTGATTTTGAGGGGGGGGGAGGGGGGGGGGGGGGGGTTCATGACACATTATACTTTATGGTAATGGTGAATTTAGGTTGATAGGTTTTGTGTTTATTTATAGAAAAAAAACAACAACAACAAAAAACAGAAATTTCACAAATTGTAATTTTTTTTTTTGCAATTTTCAAACTTTGAATGATTATCCCTTTAATTCAGAAAGTCATACCACAGAAAAGCATTGATAATATTTACCACATGTCGGCTTTACATCAGAATCATTTGTAAAATGTTATTTTATTTTGTTATTTTAGTAGGTTTACAAATGTAGCAGTAATTTTTCAAGGAAATTTGCAAAATTATTTTTTTAGGGGCCTATCCCGGTTTGAAGCGACTTTAGGGGTCCCATATATTGGAAACCCCCCAAAACTGATACCATTTTAAAAACAGCACCCCCTGACATACTGAAAACTGCTGTCAGGTAGTTTATTAACCCTTCAGGTGCTTTACAGGAATGAATACAAAGTGGAATGAAAGGAATGAAAGCTGATTTTTACCATCTAAAGGTCGCTGACTTTTTAAAAGGTAAGTGTAGCGGGCAGACTTTAAGGCCGCTATTTGCTCGTGAACTGCCATGGCAAACATCAGGACCACACAATCATGATCTCAGGGTGCCAACGGGATAAAGAAAGAGAAGCCACAACATTTATATGATATAGTTATTATTGACAGCAGCATCTAAGGGGTTAAACAGATGTGGACGGTAACAACACGGATCGTGGCTAATGCACCAAGTTGTCACCTATAGTGTACAGCCGGCAGCTGCTGGATTGTCACCTGTATGGGAATTGATATTCTCTTGTATCTCAGGTCAGTTAAAAGACATATCGGCCGTCATATAGGGGTTAAACATACACCCAGATGAAGCTTGCATAGGACGCCAGTCACACAGATACGTGTGATGCACAGTGTCTGGCTTACAGCCTATTGATGGCGCCCATACTATTAGAATTGAGTCGTCTGTCTTGTTAGGAGCACTTATATAGTGCTGGACAGCCCGCCTGATCTAATAACATAGGCATCATCAATAGGCTGTAAGCCGGACACTGTGTATCACAGGTATCTGTGTAACTTGCTTCCTATGCAAGCTCCATCTAGGTGCACGTTTAATACTTCACAGCCAGCTCCTCCAAGAATTGGTAGGTGTGTGTCAAGCTGGGTGAGGGAGAAGAAAGGTGCACAACAATGGGAAGAGGGAAGGGAAGCCCAAACACTAGGGACGGGGGGAGTGGAGACCCCTAGACAGATCTAACAATACACTGTCTCGCCTTTTTCAGACGTCAGTATGTCCAGTTCGCCCTGTTCCCCGGCGCCAGGTACTGAATACTGCTTGCATCATTCTACTACTCCCAGTCTACACTGTGAGAGCCACCGTGATCTGCTGTGAACTCCATGACTTTTTCTCACGGTGATGATGTCACCGCAGTTCAGCCCCGCTGTGAACGCAGCCTCAGTGATCTGCGGTAAACGCTGACGTCACCACTAATCACTGATGCTGCTTCACAGGTGCCGGTATGTGTGGTATTGAGGCGGCACATGGTTGCCACATGTTGCCGTAAGTATTACACACATGGACATCTCCGGTACCGGAAATATCAAGACGCGTCTATCAAGCCTACGGCTGTATCTTTTTTCTGTGATCCTTTCTGAAGTATATTTGGATGCAGTCCCATCAATAAAGGATACTATCTTGCTAGCAGTTCTGTGACTTCATCCTTTGTCATAACCACATGTTCAGGAACCAACTGAAAAAGGTTAAAGGACAGCATAAATGATAGTAGTGCTAGTGGCAATAACATACAACAATGTGCTCAACGGCCTTGAAGACAGAGGTTAATATAGAAATAAGTGACACAAATTCTTGTCTACTTAAACCTTAGTAAATCTGATCAGTTAATGGGGCCGAGACACGGTGGACAGATGTCAATGATACATAGGATAGGCGACGAATGTCTGATTTCTTCCACACAGGTCACCTATATTGAGGACAAGCCTGAATGAGGAGGCCCATGAGCATGCACCCTACCGTTCATCCTGAAATCTATAGCCTTGATGCAAACAGCAGACTACAACACACAGCTATGTCAGCCAAGAGATACGGAGTGGCAGGGAAGCATGCTCAACTGCAGCGCCATTCAAGATCCTCCTCACTAAATTTGTGCAGTAAGTAGTAATAAAGGCTCAGTAACCCTGTTTGAGTGATTTGTAGGGGTCCGGGTTGATCTGACTTTTTTGAGGTGCTTCCATAAAAGGATATTATGTCAAGTCAGGCAGACATCAAGCCAATGTACTACTGGCTATTTGACCAGAAGATTAGCCATACAAATTGGATATCATGAACATGTGCGCTAGTGATGAGCGAGCGTTATCCGAGCATGCTTGGACCTTATCAGAGTATCGTGGGGGCTTGAGTAATATGTTCCAGTGCCCTCGGCTGCATGATTTGCGACTGTTAGACAGCCACAACACATGCAGGGATTGCCGACTGCCCGTTTGTTAGGGAATCCCCGCATATGCTGCGTCTGTCTAACAGTTGTGAACGCTTTTTAGAAGGCAGTATACCTGTTGCACAGTCCACTATAAAAACTGACCTCCATCTTTATTATCTTCAGTCTTTCGATAGCTTTCTGAACTTACCTCATGCTCTGTGATGTTTATCAGAAGCTCCTGTTGCAGGAACTGCTCAAGGATGTATTTGGGAGCCATATCCACGAGAGACTAAATGCATAAAAGATTAACATAGATTTAGTGAGATACGCACATGGTAACGCGCTTGGCCAGTAATACATGATAAAACGGGATTTCTCGTCACCATTACATCTATAACCTGCAGTAATAATAACAACCGAGAAGCACCTGCTTAGCAGACGGAGTCATTCCTTGCTGCACCACAATGATGGCTCTGGTGATGTTCTCTTCCTGCATCCTCTGGCAGTACATTTTGATGGTCTTTATTCCAACTTTTGGTTCCTCTGAAATGTAACAGAAATGGAGATTATATTTATTACTCAATACCTGTGATTACACATACACCCCCCCATTACATTTGGACTTACCAGGAAAAAATACGAACATCTGATCAGTGGGATCATCGTTGTGAGCCACCAACACAGTAAGATCAGTTCGCCGGGGTCGACCCTCACTTGGCTTGTCACCAAACTGCGCCTTGAATTCATCTAATGTCTGGTCCAATTCATCTTGTGTCACAAGGTAACCTCGGTCATGGCACAACTGAGCGAAAACAATGAAAAAGCTAAATGGCAACATAGGTTTTTGTGCCATTATTCCCCATTTTTAATAAAGGGCTACTTAGCAAATAAATAACCAGTACAAATTTAACCTTGTCAAAAGTTTCATATGCTGAACGCCAAGGCTTTGTATATACATCAGCTTTTCACAACAAATCATTCTACGAGTAAATTAAAGTGAACCGTGCAAAAATAAAAATAAGAACTATTCTGGTTCTGCTGTCTATAAGTTCATTCTACCTCCTAAAAAAACGAAACAAGGTTCGGCTCACATTTATCCTGTGCTCTTAGCTGAGCGCTTACATCAGGGTTTTGGTTTAACTACCAAAAACGACGAAACCCAGAGAGAACCACTCACTTATAAGGAACATGAAGTCACTTTGGACTGGTCTGTGTTCCAGTAGTGTCCCATCATTTTAGGCGTCTTTTTAGCGCACAAATGTGGGCGACCACAGATCTGTGAACATCTAAAAAGATGGATTCCACCAAAAGAGATGCCAAACAGAGTACAAAGGGTCTCCATCTGCCTCATTATGGTGAGTGATTCTGTTGGGGGTTTTGACTGGATTGCATTTTTATGGGATTTACACAGAAACCCCGTCATAAGTGCTCAGTGTAGAACACAAGAATGTGATCCAGCCTTATTCTGGTAGTAATCAAAAAATATTATGTACCGAAAATGATACCAATAAAACCCTAATTTATTTAGCACAAAAACATTATCCACTCAGGTCCATCATCTGTCACTGGAACTATAGGGGGCTCCCACGTTACTGGTAGAACAGACTCTGGAAAAGCACCATGGCTCCCACCCCCTCAAATAAAATCCAGCGAATTCTGCACTCCCAAATCCAAATTTTCCCCTTGCTGAGCCCCACTGTGCCTACTCTACAGTATGCAGCTACATGTTTGGTATTATTGTAAGAGAGAAGGCATTTAATTTTACTGGTGTGTATAACCAGAAGCACAAGCTGGGCAAAATGTGTGGGGGTGCAACAATATATGGGGGCTCTACACTGTATAGCAGTGTTCCCCAAGTTCGGTCCTCAAGAGCCAACAACGGGTCATGTTTTCAGGATTTCCTTAGTATTGCCCAGGTGAGAATTCCATCATCTAGACAGGCAACAATTCCATCACCTGAGCCATTCTAAGGAAATCCTGAAAGCACGACCTGTTGGTGGCTCTTGAGGACTATAGTTGGGGAACACTGCTGTATAGACACAAAATGCATGGGTACTGGACTGGTAGAATTGCAATTCTCCAGAAAAAAAGCCTGGCGTGGATATTACAAAATAGTCACTCAGAAGACTTATTTTCTCCTATTACCCCATGTGGAAACACCAAGGTTACTTACCGGTAGCCGTTTTTTCCGGAGCCCATGACGGCACACCTGAGAGAGGGGATCCGCCCAGTCAGGACAGGAAACCCTACTGAAAATAAAAGGGCGGTACCTCTGTCACTTCAGTTGGTTTTCAGAGCATGAGAGGCCCCCCTGGTTAGTACACATGGCAAATCCATCACCACATCATATGAACTAAAAACACCCAAAACTATAGTGCACACCGTAAAGGTGATAAAGGGGTGGGGGATATACAGGTGCTGTCATGGGTTACAGAAAAACTGGCTACCGGTAAGTAACCTTGGTGTTTTCCCTTCCCTCATGACGGCACACCTGAGAGACTTTTGTAGAATGAAACCTTAGGGAGGGACCACCGCTTGCAGCACCCTTCTACCAAAGGTTAGGTCAGCAGAGGAGGATAGATCTAGCCGGTAGTGTTTGAAGAAAGTTGAGGGTGAGGATCAGGTAGCGGCCTTGCAAATTTGATCAATTGATACCTCAGCCTTTTCTGCCCAGGAGGTAGCCACGGCTCTGGTGGAATGAGCCTTGATGCCTTCAGGAACCGGAGTGCCATTCGCAGAGTAGAAAAGACTAATGGCCTCCCTGATCCATCTAGCAATGGTACATTTAGCTACCCCGCACCCTTTTTTACTACCCTGTAAGGCTACAAATAGGGTTTGGTCTTTCCTCCACTGACTAGTCATAGACATGCATTGTAACATAGATCTTCTTACATCTAACATATGGAACTTTTTTTCCCCCGGATTTCTAGGATTACTACAAAATGAGGGTAAAGTAATTTCCTGACTCCTGTGGAATTTTAGGACCACCTTGGGGAGATACGCCGGGTCTGGTCTTAGAACTATCATGTCGTCAAAAACCTGATTATAAGGAGGGCATATCGACAGAGCCTGTAAATCACCCACCCTACGGGCCGATGTCAAGGCTACCAGTAGAACGGTTTTCAGGGTGAGTAATTTAGGCGACAACTCCTGCAAAGGCTTAAAAGGGTCTTTGGTTAAGGCTTCTAAGACTAAATTTAGATCCCAAGGAGGGATTTTTGGAATAACAACCAGCCTAGGCCTGCCACAGGATTTTAGGAATCTGGAAACCCACCTATTTGATGCTAGGTTGCAGTTGTATAGGGCTCCCAAGGCTGAAACTTGAACCTTAAGGGTGCTAGTCGCTAACCCAAGTTGCAATCCTGCCTGCAGAAATTCTAGGATAGGTCCCACTGGAGCTACCTCCCCCAAAGGTTCACCCAGGAAGTTAAGAGACTTTTTCCATGTCCTACCATAATCCTAGATGTTATAGGTTTTCTGCTTTTCAATAGGGTGGAGATTAACCCTGTTGAAAATCCCTGGCGACTCGGTAACGCCCTCTCAAATTCCAGGCTGCCAGATGGAAGCCCTTCACCTGAGAGTGGGTAACTGGCCCCTGGGTTAGCAGGTCCGGAATTACTGGCAGAATCCATGGGTCTGTTACTGACATCTGCCTTAGAAGGGAGAACCATGGCCTCCTTGGTCAAAATGGAGCTATGAGGATTATTTTTGCTCGATCCTCCCTGATCTTCCGGGCCACAGCTGGAATCATCACTATCGGGGGGAATGCGTAGGCCAGAGAAAACTTCCAGGGTATCAGTAGGGCATCTACTGCGAAAGGATGTTCTCTTGGATTTAAGGAGCAGAACTTCTTGACTTTTCTGTTGTGTGGGTTGGCAAACAAGTCTATTTCTGGAGTGCCAGAGGCTTGAACTATTTGACGGAACACCTGGGGTTTTAGAGACCATTCCCCTGTCTCAAGCCTCTGCGACTCAGGAAGTCTGCGTGCGGGTTCTCGACGCCCCTGATGTGTAGTGCAGTCAGGGATGACAAGTGTTGTTCTGCCAGCTGAAAGAGTCTATGAGGCCTCTAGACCTCGCCCCCCCGATGACTGATATAAGCCACCACCTCTTGATTGTACGTCATGATTCGAGTATGGCGGCCCCGGAGCAAGGGGAGAAAATGTCTCAAGGCCTTTTCCACTGCCCATAGTTCTTTTCGTTTGAACCATGATTCCTTTCTAGCAAGGACCAGGTTCCTTGTACTGAGTGAGACTTCAGATGAGCCCCCAACCTATACCACTTGCGTCGGTCGTGATGGTGTCTTCGACCCCCACCGTCAGATGATCCTTCACAGTCCACCAAACTAGGAAATCTCTTGCACCCAAGGAAAGACCTAGATTTCCTTCTAAATGCCCTCTTAACAGTTTTTGAGCTAACAGAACTTCCCACTGCAAATGTCTCAGGTGGAATTGTGCCCATCCTACTGCCGGAATGCATGACGTTAGTGAGCCTAGCAGTGACATCGCCTTTCTTAGAGTCATTGCTGGTTGATGTATTGCTGTACCAGCCAGGTTTATTATTTTAAAATCAAGTAATACCTGCGCTGAGTAACAAAAAATCCTCTGAACCACACAATCTATGTTATCCAAAAAAGAATTTTTATAGGTAACTATACCAGAATAATAAGAGCATAACCGCGGTGTGGATAAATATCCTATTTCATGAGGTACCAGCAACGTTTTTGGTTATCAAGTGGGTAAATATAACAAATTGTTACCTTTGAGTAGTCAGTGGAGTTAACCGGCTCCTTGTGATGGTCTTACTGAACCATATCCATTGCATCCGTAGTATACAAGAAACTGGCAAGCTTCCTATAATTGTCCTATTAGGCTATGTCCACTGCGGTTTTTGTCTTCAGATGAAGCCGCTCTGGGTTCTCAGGGAAGAAGGAACACGGTAGTTCCGAAACGCGTAGGATTTGGTCCTCGCTGCTCTCCTTAGCCTAGTCACGTGTTTACTCACGTGATCGTGACGTCACGGAAGGTCCTGCTTCGGCAGAGGACCCAGCGGCTACTCCAGCGCTCACTAGTCCCAAGTGGGGAGCGTGCTTTGAGCGTTCTGCCGCCGGCCGGGGCAGCGCACAGAGCGGCTCCACCTGAAGATCCACACCGGAACTACGGACGCAGCGGACAAAACCCAGAGCGGCTTCATCTGAAGACAAAAACCGCAGTGGACATAGCCTAATAAGACAATTATAGGAAGCTTGCCAGTTTCTTGTATACTACGGACGCAATGGATATGGTTCAGTAAGACCATCACAAGGAGCCGGTTAACTCCACTGACTACTCAAAGGTAACAATTTGTTATATTTACCCACTTGATAACCAAAAACGTTGCTGGTACCTCATGAAATAGGATATTTATCCAGACCGCGGTTATGCTCTTGTTATTCTAGTATAGTTACCTATAAAAATTCTTTTTTGGATAACATAGATTGTGTGGTTCAGAGGATTTTTTGTTACTCAGCGCAGGTATTACTTGATTTTTATTTTTATAGATTACGATACAAAAATGTGGAATTGTATCATTACTTGCTGCCGAGTTTCTTAAGGGTTGAAGCGCTACTGGTCTTTTTTATAGAAACAAGGTTTATTATTTTGGCTACTTTGTTCTCTGGAAGGAGGCAGAGCTGCCGCTAGGAGTCCAGAATTAATCCTAGGAAGGACTGTACTTTTACTGGCATTAATTTTAATTTGGGGGCATTTATTATCCATCCCAGCTCTATTAGAGTTGATGTTACCACTGTTACTTGATGGGTGCAGTGGGTCTGTGACCTTCCTACTACAAGGAAATCGTCCAGGTATGGGATAATCACTACATCCTGGGATCGGAGGTATGACATTACTTCCACCATTACTTTGGTGAAGAGCCTGGGAGCTGTAGACAGGCCGAATGGAAGGGCTGTATATTGGTAATGTTTTATCTGATTTTGTATATAGAGAGCCACTCAAGTATTTCCGATATTCCTGATGTATTGGGATATGGTAATACACATCTTTTAGGTCTATTACTGCCATGAAGCAGTGTAGGAAAAGAAGTTTTGTGGTTGTGTTGATAAGACTCCATCTTGAAGGAGTAGTTCTCTACAGATTGATTGAGCTCCCTTAGGTTGACTATAGTTCTGCAAGAGCCATCCGGTTTTTGAATCAAAAAGAGGGGGGAGTAAAACCCCTTTCCTACCTCCCGAGCCGGGACTCCCTGAAGAGCATTTTTGTGAACGAGTCCCAACACTTAAGTCTCCAGGGCAGATTGCTCCTGCTGGGACCTCCTTCGGGGTGTTATTATGAAATTTTGTCTGGGTGGACGGATGAATTTTATTTTTAGGCCGTCTTTGATAATATTTAAAACCCAGGCGCTGGGGGAGATGTTTATCCAGGCCGGGAAAAAGTGGGAGAGCCTTCTCCCCCACCTCTGATGTAATGTCATTGGGGGTGATTTTTTTGCTGATGTAGAGGGCCCTTTGAACATATAGCCTGATCCTCTTATCTTTAAAGTCCCAATTTCTCCTCTCCCCTGGGGGCGACCTCTGTTAAATCTTCTCTTCCAAAAGAAAGGTTTCTTGCGATCTTTAGGGAGACTGGGAAAGACTTTCTTTTTATCTCCTGCATGCTCCAAGATTTCTTCTAGTTTTTTGCCAAAAAGCAGTTGACCGTCACGTCTGCAATGTCTGTCTAGATGGTAAATCCCCAGGACAACCCTTGAGCCATAGGGCTCTACGCGCCGCATTGGACAAGCCCGCTGCTCTAGCTGTTAATCTTGCAGAATCTGCGGAAGCGTCTACCAAAAAAGCTGCTGCTCCTTGCAATAAGGATATGTTCGCAAGGATGTCGTCTCTAGGTAATTTGTCCTTTAACTGATCCTCTATCTGTTGTAGCCAGACTAAAGGTACCGTCACATTCAGCGATATAGACAACGAGCCGATCGCTGCAGCGTCGCTGTTTAGGTCGCTGTAGAGACGTCAAACACAGCAACTCCAGAACGATGCAGGAGCGATCCTGTGACGTAACAGCGACTCACTTATCGTTGTAGCTGGTCGTTAGCTCCATGTAAAACATTGCTGGCATCATTGCTTTTGATGTCAAACATGACGATACACGCCGACCTGACGACCAAATAAAGTTCGGGACTTCTAGCTCCGACCAGCGATGTCACAGCGGGATCCAGATCGCTGCTGCGTGTCAAACACAACGAGATCGCTATCCAGGACGCTGCAACGTCACGGATCGTTGTCGTTCTCATTGTAAAGTTGCTGAGTGTGAAGGTACCTTAAGAGCACGGGCCGTACATGTCCCAGCTATTGCTGGTTTCAGGCCCCCTGCCGAGGCTTCCAAGATATGTCTCAAAACTATCTGCTTTTTTATCAAGCGGGTCTTTTAGAACACCCGAATCTTCTGAAGGAAGAAATGATTTTTTTTTTTTAAAGATTTGGCTACAGCACCGTCAATTTTAGGGATTTTCTCTCAGGATTCAGAGTCTTTTTCCTCAAAAGGATATGGCTAGGCTAGCGTATGCGCTAAACGGATTGCACTAACGGAATGCGCTAACGCAATGCCCAAAAAGGGATTGCGTTTGGCGATCCTGCTAGCGCAGATGCCCTGCAAGCAGCGTTCGAGGTCCGTCCGAAAATAACGGGACATCGCCAAAAATGGCATACGTTAACGATCCGTTAGCACATTGCGGTCAATGGGTGCGCTAACGGATCCGTTACATAGCGTTAATTTCACCAATTTCGCCATGTAACGGATTCCGTTAGCGGACACCCACTAACGCAATGTGAACCCAGCCCATCTCCTTTTGGATGAAGAAGGCAAAGCACCCATTTTTTCACGTTTCTTCCATTCTTTTTCAATCAATGCGTTGATTTTCGCATTGACCGGAAACGTACGTTTCTTTTTCTCTTCTAAGCCACCAAACATGACGTCTTCTAGAGACCTAGGTGTCTTCTCCTCCTTAACCTTCGTCCGGCTGAGTAGGTACAATTGTAACTATTCAGTTTTAAAATTGCAATAACTTTTTTTTTTCGAAAAGCTGTAGAGGGCTGAAATTTCGTGACATCTCTGAAGTTTTGGTCCAGAATATATCGGCCAAATTTCAATAAAATATATATGAAGGTACAATTGTACCTCTGCAGCCTGGTAACGTTGTAAAATTATGCAGCCTGACGAAGGTTAAAGCCCATTGCAGACCTAACTGTTTTAACTAATTTCTCTACGTCCTCAGTTGGAAAACATGGACGACCGCCTGTATCACTGTCTGAGGAGGAATCTGACGACTGGATAGAGGAGGAGGAGGTAGAGGGAGACCGGGATGATTTATGACTCTTCTGTCTCTGAGAGGCATCCAAATCCGTAGACACCTTGCGGTTTTTCCTCCCTGTTTTTTTAAGGGCTAGTTTTAAGGAGTCTTTTATTTCTGCCTGTATTATGGCTTTAAGGCTAGTGGCGAAATGAGGGGTCTCTTCCTGTATGGTTTTATTAATGTAGTCAGTGCAGAGGTCCTTCTGCCACTGAACTGCAAGCGGGTCTTTACAAAGGGCACACTCTCGGTTCTTTGTTTTACCGCTAGACTTCCTCGACCCCTAGTGATCAAACAGAAAAAATGGACCCAGTTACCATAAGGGTGACATTCACGTAGATCACTCACCACCGCTGACAGTCAAGGGTACCGGTTTCGGAGGCTGGACAGATGCACGTGCAGCGTCCCTTCTGGACGCCGAAGAGTCTTGCCGGACAGGACGACTGCTGCTCCTACCTCTTGAGCAGCTGCTTATCCTCTGGTGGCTCGGCAAGGCATCTGGTGAGAGCTCCTGATGCGGCTGGTGCTGCTGTGACGGCGGCGGCTGCTGCTGCTCCTGTTGCCCCACTTCCATGGTGAAGTTTTTGGGCATTAGTGTGTCTTCTGTGGTCATCCCCCTTTTATAGGGGATCCACTGCACTTCCTGCCTCTCCGGTGCCCAGTGGTGGCCCCTCCCCTCCTCTGCCGCCGTTGTCTATTCCTCACCGGCCGGCGTTTTCTTCATGGGAGCCGCCATCTTGGATCCAGCACCCACCCCCCGACGTCACGCCCACTCCCAGCGTGCCTTGCGCGTGACGTCAGATGCGTGACCCGGAAGTGGCCGCTCACCAGGATTCCGGCAGAGGGGGGAGAGCGGCGCAGCAGCCACGGAAGAAGCCCCGAACCTCCGACCGTGCTGCATCGACGCCCGCTCGGACACAGAGCCCCGGAGGACCCGTGGACGGCGCTTCCAGTAC
Source organism: Ranitomeya imitator (assembly GCF_032444005.1). Classification (NCBI taxonomy): domain Eukaryota; kingdom Metazoa; phylum Chordata; class Amphibia; order Anura; family Dendrobatidae; genus Ranitomeya; species Ranitomeya imitator. The sequence continues at coordinate 816,795,881 of NC_091282.1, read as the reverse complement.
CCGAGGACCCACACACACGCACTGCCTGTTCTTCCACACCGGGATGGGTAGAGGGTGAGTAGACGATATCTTCCGCCGTATTCAGCAAGAGGGTCCCTCTCAGGACAGGAAACCCAACTGAAGCGACAGAGAGGTACCGCCCTTTTATTTTCAGTAGGGTTTCCTGTCCTTGACTGGGCAGATCCCCTCTCTCAGGTGTGCCGTCATGGGGGAAGGGAAAATTATAAATTTGGGGATAAAACAGTATTTTAGTTTGAGAAATGTATTTTTTTTCACATATAAA